>NC_069389.1:68276692-68954192 GCF_027475565.1 Acinonyx jubatus
ATCTGAAATATTAATTCATATACAATATGTTAGAAAGTTTATAGTAGAGGAAAGGAAGATGGTAGAGTAGACAGCATCAGGAATTCATCTCTTCACCTATACAACTGTACTGGCAGAACCTGAAGTAAATATTTTGGAACTCCAGAGTTTATTTGAATACTTGAAGCTTCCAGAGGGCAGCTTGGCTGGTAAATTGCAGTTAATTTTGGTCAAATACAGCCATCATCCCACTGGTGGCTTCCAAGCTTCCCCTGCCCTGCTTGCCTCATGGCAGCAGCTGTAGGGACAGCAACTTGAATTGCTGAGTGGTTTGCTAGAGCCAGGGTAGGCATTAGGGAACTTATCCTCCAAATATTGGAGTTCTGTGTTCTTACCATGAATTGCTATTCTGAAGGCTGAGGTTAGAGCTTTGAAGTTAGCCATCATTCTTCCAATCTCCACCAAATAAAGCAGCTTCCAGATGTAAAAGGAGCCACACCTGTTTTGTTTAGCATTCAAAACCAACCACATATACAGAGAATCTAGAAAGCTACCATGCATGACAAGGGAAAGATACAGAAAAAAACCTCAGAACACCGTAAACATTCAGAACACCGTAAACATTTAACTCAGGCTGATCTCTGACACAGAGACACCAAAAACAATTAAAAAGCAAAACAAAACAAAAAAACATCCATCCCTGGGAAGGGGGAGAATTTGTTTCCAGAGTTAACATATTAGAAGACTCAAATGTCCAGTTTTCAAGAAAAATCACAAGGCATAGAAACAAATTGGAAAGTATGCCCCATTCAAAAGAATGAAGTAAATCAATAGAAAACATACCTGAGGAAGGCCCAGATATACTATTAGACAAAGACAAAAACAAATGTCTTAAAGATGCCCAAAGGGCTAAAGGAAAAACATGCACAAAAACAGGAAACAAAAGTATGAACAAAATAAGAATATCAATGACAAAATACAATTTGAAAAAAGGAACCGCCGAACAAGAAATTCTAAAGCTGATAAGTATAATAATTGAAATGAGTTATGCACTGTAGAGGTTAAAAATCAGACCTCTGCTAGCAGAAGAAAAAAGTCAGTGAATATGAATATAGGATAATTGAAATTATCAAGTCAGGAAAAGAGAAATAATGAAGAAAAGTAAACCAGAGCCTAAGGGCTTTGTGGAACACTATCAAGTTGGCCAGCATACACAGTATAAGACAGATTCTCAGAAGGATAAAAGAGAGAAAAAGAGTAAAAAAGAATATTTGAAGAAATGATGGCTGAAAACTTCCCAAATTTGAATCAAGAAATGAATCTACAAATCCAAGAAGCTCAATAAACTCCAAGTAGTATAAATCCAAAAAAATCAACACCAAGACACATTATAATGAAACTGCTGAAAGACAAACAGAAAAATCTTGAAGACAGCAAGAAAGAAATAACTTGTCACATACAATGGATCATCAATGGTATCATCTTTTTTGTTTTAAATTTTTTAATGTTTGTTTATCTTTGAGAGAGAGACAGACACAGAGTGTGAGTGGGGGAGGTGCAGAGAGAGAGAGGGAGACAAAGAATCCAAAGCAGGCTCTACGCTGTCAGTACAGAGCCTGATGCGGGGCTTGAACTCACAAACCTCAAGATCATGACCCGAGCTGAAGTCAGATGCTTAACTGACTGAGCCACCCAGGCAACCCAATAGGATCATCTTCTGATTTCTCATCTGAACCCTTGGAGACCAGAAGGCAGGGGATTGATCTTTAAAAATGCTAGAGGGAACCTGTCAACTGAGAATTTTGTCTCCACCAAAACTGTGCTTCAAAAATGAAGGAGAAATTGAGACATCCCCAGATCACCACCAAAGCAAACAAACAAACCTGAGGGATTTCATTATCACTAGACCTTCCCTGGATACAATGCTAAAAGGAGTCCTTTAGGTTGACATGAAAGAAAGCTAGATAGTAACTCAAAACCACATGAAGAAATAAAAATAAAGGTACCTAGTTAAAGGTAAATGCAAGAGCAATTATAAGGAAAGGACTAGAGTTATTTTAATTTTGTTTGTAACTCCACTTTTATTTTCTATATGATTTAAGGATAACTGCATAAAATTAGTTATTAATATATGTTATTGGGCCCACAGTCTGTGAAGATGTAATCTCTAACATCAATAACATACAAAGGGGGGGAATGGAAATTTATTATTTTGTATGCCATTGGAATTAGACTAGTATAAATTCAAATTAGATTGTTATAATTTTAGGATGTTAAATCTAGTCCCAGTAATAACCACAAAGAAAATAGTTATAAAATATACACATAAGGAACTGAGAAGGGAATCAAAACATTTCAACACAAAAATCAACAAAACACAAAAGAAGGTGGAAATAAGGAACAAAAATACTGTATGGCATATAGAAAACATCAAAATGGCAGAAGTCCCTCCTCAGTGATTACTTTAAATGTAAATGGATTAAATGGTCTAATCAAAAGACAGAGTTTAGCAGAATGGATTAAAAAAATAATCTAACTCTATGCTGTCTATAGGAGACTCATTTTAGATTTAAAAACACACATAGAAAAGTTGACAGTGAAATAATGGAAAAAGATATTTCATGCAAATAGTAACCAAGAGAAAGCTGAGGTTGTTGTACTAATAACAGACCCAATAGACTCTAAGTTAAAAACTGTTACAAGAAACAAAGAACGAGGTTATATAATAATAATAAAAGGGTCAATTCACCAAGAAGATACAGCATTTATAAACATTTATGTACCAATCAGGGCTCCAAAATACATGAGGCAAATATTGACAGAATTGAGGATAGAAAAAGATAGCTCTACAATAATAGTAGAACACTTCAATACTTCAATTTCAGTAATGTACTGAACAACCAGACAGACGAAAATTAATTTACTAGATCATTTGAACAATACCGATCAAATGGACCTAAAAGAAATATACAGTACACTCCATCCAACAACAACATAATGCACATTTTTCTCAAGTGCACATGGACGTTTCTCTAGGATAGACTATATGTTAGGCCACAAAACAATAAATTTTGGAAGATTTAAATCATACAAAGTATCTTTTCAATGAAACTAGAAATCAACAGCAGAAGCAAACTATAAATATCACATATTTAGAAATTAATGCACTCTTAACCAATAGGTCAAAGAAGAAATCACAAGGGAAATTAGAAAACACTTAGAGATGAATGAAAATGAAAATACAACATATGAAAGTTGTGGAATGCAGTGAAAGCAGTGCTTAGAAACTTACAGCTATAAATGCCCACATTTAAAAAAGAAAAGATCTCAAACAATAACCTAAAAACATATGCCTTAAGAAACTAGAAAAAAGGGAGAAAACTACGCCCAAAGCTAGCAGAAGGGAAGTAATAATAAAGTTTAGAACAGATATAAACAAAATAAAGGATAGAAATACAATAGAGAAAAATCAATAAAACCAAAAGTTGGTTCTTCGACAATGTCAACAAATTGACAATTGGACTGACAAAAAGACAGAAGATGCAAGTAATTAAAATCAGAAATAAAACACTACTACTGACCTTAAAGAGATAAAAAAAAAAAGATTATAAGTAAATACTATGAATTGTATACCAACAAATTAGATAACCTAGAAGAAAGGAACAAATTCCTTGAAAATTACAAATGACCTAAACTTATTAAAGAAAAGAAAAATCTGAGAAGACCTATAACAAGAGTTTGAATTAGTAATTAAAAATTTCAACAAAGAAAAGTCAGGGACTTTGAGATGGTTTCACTGGTGAATTCTATCAAACATTTAAAGAAGAATTAACGCAATCCTCAAACTCTTCAAAAAAGTTTGAAGAGGAAGAAATATGTCTTAACTCATTCTATGAGGTCAGTATTACTTTGATATCAAAGGCAGATAAAGACATCACAGGAGAACAAAAATACAGACCAGTATCCATCATTAGTATATATGCAAAGATGGGACACCTGGGTAGCTCAACCAGTTAAGTGTCTGACTCTTGGTTTCAGCTCAGATCATGATCTCATGGTTTGTGAGTTTGAGCCCTGCATTGGGCTCCTCTCTGACAGTGCAGAGCCTGCTTGGGATTCTCTCTTTCCCTCTCTGCCCCTCCCCTTATTGTGTGTTCTCTCTCAAAATAAATAAACTGTATATATGTAGATGCAACGATCCTCAACAAAGTATAAGCAAACTGAATCCAACACCATAGTAAAAGAATCATTCACCATGACCCATGACCAAGTGTGATTTATCCTAGGAATGAAAGGATTGTTCAACATAAGAAAATCAATTAATATAATATATCACATTAACATAACAAAAGAAAAGACCATGAACATCTCAATGCAGAAAAGGCATTTGACAAAATACAATACCCTTTCATGACAAAATCCCTCAGAAATCTAGGAATAGAGGAAAATTCCTCAACATAATAAAGGATACTCATTTAAAAAAATAGTTAACTTCATGCTCAATGGTGAATGGCTTAAAGCATCCCCCTAAGATTAAGAACAAGATAAAGATACCCACTTTAACTGCTGCTGTTCAACATTGTACTGGAAGTTATACCCAGAACTATTAGAAAAAGAAATAAAAGCTATCTAAATTAGAAAAAAAAAAAGAAGGGAAAAGAGTGGAGAGGGAAACAAACCACAAGAGACTCTTAATGATAGAGAACAAACTATGGGTTGAAGGAGGTGGGTGGGAGATGAGATAGATGGGTGATGGGTACTAAGGAGGGCACTTGCTGTGATGAGCACTGGGTGTTGTATGTAAGTGATGAATCACTGATTCTACTCCTGAAACCAATATTGTGCTGTATGTTAACTAAAATTTAAATTTTTAAAAAAATGAGAAAAAAACAATAAATTAGGAAGAGGTAAAATGTTCTCTGCAGATGACAAAATCCTACTGGTAAAAAAAATCCCAGAGGATCCAAAAGAAAGCTACTATGGCTAATAAAGGAATTCAATGAAGTTTCAGGCTGTAAGATCAACAAATAAAATTTTGTTTCTATACACCAAAGAACAAACTAAAAAGTAAACTAAGAAAGCAATTCCCTTTACAATAGCCCCTAAAATAAATACCTAGGAATAAATATAACCAAAAGGTGAAATATTTGTGTGCTGAAAACTACAAAAACATTACTGAAAGAAAAGAAGAACTAAATAAATTAAAAAACATCTTGTGTTCATAGATAAGTCTTAACGTTAAGATGCCAGTACTACCCAAAGTAATCTGAAGATTTGATGGAATCCCTATCAAAATTCCAAAATTCCAGTCCCTATCCCTTTTCACAGACGTGGTAAAACCAATCCTCAAATTCACTTGGAATTCCAAGTGTATAATTTCATATGCTTTAATAATCTTTAAGTGTTTATATTTCCTTCCAAAAGAGTTCTTATTTGTTGCAAAACACTAGCCTATCTGTTTAATATTGCTGGCTATCAAAATGTAGTAAATATGTTGAAAATAGTTTGTCATTTTGTGTTTATCCATTTCATCCTATCAGGCTACTACCAACATATTGGGCATAAGGTTTACTTTTTTTGACCAGTTACATTTCTAATTCTACATTTTGAACATTACTTGAAGACTATTGCAGCCGTAAAGATGCAAAAGCTTTTAAATATCAACTTAATACTTAAAAAATGGGGAAAATAAAAAATAGTGGATCATTGACAAAGCTATCAAACTAATGTCCTGCATATGTAGATACTATTAATGGCACCATCTTTGTGTAACAAGGACAGCAGCTTCTGCATATCTAGGTACAAGTAGTATGTGTGCATACATTATGCCATATTTTTTTAATCTCTGAAAACATTATATAACATCTTACTCGTTACTGTTAACTTCACTGCATCCAGCATGTTCTCACAGGAAGCCAATTCCTGTCAAAGTAGAGGAAATTTTCAGTTTATACTTTAGTAACAAATTCTCTTTTTATATAAAAATTTTTTAAGTTTATTTATTTTGAGAGACAGAACTAGCAGAGGAGCAATGGAGAGAGGGGGAGACAGAATCCCAAGCAGGCTCCGCACTGTCAGAATGGAACCTGATATGGGGCTCAAACTCACAAACCTGTGAGATCATGACTTGAATTGAAACCAAGAGTTGGATGCCTAACTGACTGAGCCACCCAGGCGCCCCAACAAATTCCTAAGATGATAATCATGATGGAGCACCTGAGTGGCTCAGTTGGTTAAGCATCCAACTCTTGATTTCAGCTCAGGTCATGATCTCATGGTCGTGAGACTGAGCCCAGCATCGAGCCTTGTGCTGGGTGTGGAGCCTGCCTGCTTAAGATTCTCTCTCTCCCTCTCCTGCCTTTCCCCATCCGTGTTTTCTCTCTCTCTCTCTCTCTCTCTCTCTCTCAAAAAAAGATGGTAATCATGAAGTTTTTATAAGTATTTATTTTTTATTTAGCATTTATTAACATAGGATGCCCCATGTAGTATTAATAAGTGAGTCAGAATTAGCTGCAGTCATCTAGAAACTTAAAATCTAAAACGGCACATGCAATAAAAGCACATATATGGAGAGATCAACTAAGTTGATACCTCACTTGTATGAATTTTGGTTGTCCAGGTAACTAGTCTTGAATACGACCAGAAATGTGGAAGTGGAAATTCCAAAAGGAATATTCAAGGTAGATGTCATAAAGTCTATATACAATAAAGCTAGTAGACTTTACAGGAAAGTCTGTGATGTTTGCCTGTGAGGTGTTATACTCAGTTTAACTTTAGACTTTGTCAATGTAGCTTTTCACTATATCATTTTTTTACACATTCACATTAATTCATAGTTTGGATTATATGCTTGAAAAGGCATTCCCCATGTTCAGATTATTAGATAACAACATAAAGCTCAAAGCTAATTAATCATTACATTTCTGTCTATGATGCATAGTAAGTAATTTTGCTTTTCTATTATTTTTCAACAGTGAATACTCATTAAAATTATTCCCAAGAAAATTCTAGTGTATATTCAGGTATATGAGGCAAATTTAAAAGCAAATGTGGTCAGGGACTCCACAGATACAGGTTGAAGTGGGAGAGTCCAGTGATCTGTTTCTTCCTTAGTGATGTTTGGAAAGATAAAGAACATAAGTTTTCTGGATAGAGAGATTCACTCCCATTGAATAATAAATTTATTAATTGCCAACTGGGTGCCAGATACTAAGCTACAAAAAACCTAATTTTTTTTTTCTGCCTGGAAAAATGTGCTTCCAGTACATAGTACTGTGCATAGTACCAGTATTGTGCATAGTACTTTGATCAATGATCTAATCATGTGATTAATGCCAGTTAGAGAAATGATATGGGAGAGTAGAATAGAATCGAAGACATGGAAGGATAACCACGTTCTTACAGATCTGTAATAGGACCTAGCATCATTTCAACAGATGTATTTCACTAGAAAACATTTTTGCCATTAAAACACATTCTTTTAAAAAAGGGAACAGAAACTTGGCCTGATTTAAGGATATATCATATATAGATATAGATATAGGTATATACCTTTTCATTGTAAAAAGTTTCCCTTATCTGTAACCTGTGCCTTATTCCAGTCTCATATTTACTCCATTGAAAATCTAGGCTGCCACATTTATATGGAATTGTTTAGGTTGTGCATCACATAACTGATTCTTTTGAGTGCCACAGAACTTAACAGTAACTATAGCTATTAGTGTTTCCCCTTTACTATACTGGGATGATTTCCATAAAAACCATTAAAATGGACTTTTAAATAAGAAATTTTTATCCCAGCTCCATGGACTCCTAGAAGTTGTCTGTGGATGGCTGCAGATGTGTGTCAGGGGTCAAAAAACTGTCTGAGTTGTATGGAATATTTTTTCTGAATTAATATTGTTTTGTATGGAAAATTTGTTCTAGATGAATATTGTTTTCTGCACAATCATGAGCTTCTACAAGTAAGTGTGGTCTTAAAAGCAACAAGACTCCCTACCCTAAAATCTTACCCATTAATACCTGAAATTCTGTGACTAATAGATCATTCATTTAAGTGAAGCATTTTTCTCTAAGATCTTTTTTTAAAGTTAAAATTTCCCCAAGAGAGACAACATATTAGGTCCCTGAAATGTCCATGAATTCATTCCCCCCACTTTGAGTCCCCTACTATAAGTCAAGAAATTTATGTGTAATTATATTATTACAACAATCTTTAATATAGATAGTACTACAATATTGATTATAGATGTAAAAATTGAAGCCTAGAGAGGTTAAGTAATTTCCAGAAGGTTGTGTACATGGGTCATAATTAGCAAAACTAGGAATCAAACCCAACCTATGCCTTCCTTACCCTCAGCCCTGAACTAATGCCATGTAACTCCACAGAATAAGAAGAAAGATGCTTACTTTAATTAGGTGCAGGATTTCTGGGCAATCATGAGCCTCTGCAGGTCTTACTCGGAAAGAATTCATTCTTGGTTGCCTCATGCCTGATTGGCTCCTTCCTGGTTGGCTTATGCCTGGTTGGCTTGGGCCTGGTTTGTTCATGCCTGCTTTGCTTGTTCCTGATTGACTCCAGCCTGGTTGCCTCATTCCTGGTTGATTCATTCTGAATTGGCTCAGGCCTGGTTGCCTCATGCCTGTTTGACTTGGGCCTGATTGCCTCAGGCTTAGTTGACTTGTGCTGAATTGGCTTGAGCATGGTAGCTTCATGCCTGGTTGGCTTGGGCCTGGTTGACTTATGCTGAATTGGCTCAGATCTGTTTGCCTCATACCTGATTGACTTGTGCCTGACTGGCTTGGGCCTGGTTTTCTCAGGCCTAGGTGGCATGTGCCTCCTTGCCTCACCCCTGGTTGGCTCATACCTGGTTGTTTCATGCTCAGTTGGTTCATGTCAAGTAAACTTGTGTTCGGTTGGCTTATGTCCAGTTGGTACATACCAAATAAGCTCATTCCTGACTGGCTCATGCCTGGTTGATTCATGTCTGGTAAGCTTGATTGGTTCGTGCCTGATTGGTTCATGCCTAGTTGACTGAGGACTGGCTGGCAGATGATTGGTTGGCAGATGACTGGTCAATGACTAAGTGTCTTGATGGAACAGAAGTTCTTGACTACAGTGCTGTGGTGGAAGGCAGTAGGAGGTTTCTGTTTTTTCTTAATTTGATTGGTACTTTTAGATACCCCTCTATCAAGATGAGAATGGGAAAAATAATGGAGGACTACCCAAAAAAGATTA
This sequence comes from Acinonyx jubatus, assembly GCF_027475565.1. Classification (NCBI taxonomy): domain Eukaryota; kingdom Metazoa; phylum Chordata; class Mammalia; order Carnivora; family Felidae; genus Acinonyx; species Acinonyx jubatus. Next base: position 68,285,910 of record NC_069389.1, read on the forward strand.
TTGATGCCTCCGATTTGCTGGAGTTGACCTCACCAGCGACCACAGCTGTAGGCTTGGCTGGGTTTCAGGTTGTCATCTGGCCCTTCTCTGCCAACAGGCCCTAAGTGAGGGGAAGAAGAAAATGACCCTCGGGGAGTATTTCTGCTTTACCCCCTTGCACAGTCACTGCGTCATAGTAATGAAGTCACAATGCTCATATTTATGAGCTTAAGTGCTCCCCCGTGTGGTGAGGGAGTGGTGAGACAAGGCCTGCTTGACAACCATTTTATTTCCCCCTTTCGAGGAGCTTAAGAGGGTGGATGAGCAAGAACTGGGAAGGAATCTGAGAGCTTATGCTTGGCATTCTCTCTAAAAGTGCCTGCTATTTTAACAACTCAATTCAAAGATAGTTCCTTTAATTCTTTCTGTTTTCTCCATGTCGGAGCCATGAAATAATTCACTTCCTATTTCTGTCCTGGCTTCCACTTACCACCTCTCTCCCATAGGCATAGAAACTAGAATGCTTAAAAAAAGTTGTCCTAATGGGGTGCTGAAGTCTCTAATGCAGAAAATATTTCTTTACAAATAATTAAAAATGACTGTCATTAGGGGCACCTGGGTGGCTCAGTCGTGTAAGTGTCCAACTTTGGCTCAGGTCATGATCTCACAGCTCATGGGTTTGAGCCCCGCATCAGGCTCTGTGCTGACACCTCAGAGCCTGGAGCCTGCTTCAGATTCTGTGTCTCCCTCTCTCTCTTTCTGCCCCTCCCCCGTTCACGCTCTGTCTCTCTCTCCCTCTCTCTCTCAAAAATGAATAAACATTAAAAAATTTTTTAAATAATTAAAACGACTGTGGTTACTATTTATTGACTTCTTTTATGACCTAGGCTCAGTGGGAAGCACTTTACATTTTCTCATTGAATCCCATAGCAATCTTATCCCCAGTTCTGAGGAAAATAGTTAAAAAGATTTAGTAAACTAACCAAGGTCTCAACAGTTGGAGAAGAGCCTGAATTCAGGCACAGGTCTATCCAACTCTATTTTCAGACATTTTACCATCACACTATCCTGTCTCTTACCACACACTTTCACATATCTGTTAAATGAGGTATATTTTCCTTTAACCCCATCCTCCCTCACAGAAACGCTCTCCCATCATTTTATTTGTTAGCTCACTTCCACAACAATGTATATTATGTAAGTGATACTAAAATTGTTATAGATGGAGTGACTTTTATTTTTTAAATATACCAGAGAACCTTGGTTGAGGCTATTCTAAGTCTCACACTATGTTAAGGTCCTTATATGCATTACTTCATTTCATCATCAAAGCAAGTTTGTGAGATATATACTATTGTTCCCCACTTTATTAATGAGAAAGTGGAATTTAAGTTAACTAGTTTTACCAAGTCTAGTAAATGAGAGAATGAAGACAGAGACCAAAGGCCATCCCATTGACAGAACAATTCAAATAGAACTATGGGGCACAGTCACCGTTTGGCCTAAACTGGCTATAAATGTAACTTAGAGAGCCCATTTTCATATTATGACAGGCAAATCAAGTCACATCACAGAATTATGCTAAACCTAACACACATTAGATGTAGGTACATTTGATCTAAACCCATTTGTAATAATAATGAGGGCTAAAATTTTACGAATGCTTCCTGTGGTGTCAGGCATCATTTTAAGGAATAATTTACTTGTATTAATTCATTTAATCCTCACAACAATCCAGTGAGGTAGATGATATTATTATGACCATTTTTCAGGAAGAAAAACTGAGATTCAGAGAAGTTAGGTAACCTGACTTAAGTCACACAATAAAAAGTTCAGACAAAATTAGGAAAACCTAGGTACCATTTTGTTTTTTTCTGAAATGCCATGAAAGTGGTGAAGGAATTTTGCTGTTTGCTTTACAAACTCGAACCATTTCTATGATTTATTATGGGGATGGGTGACATTTGCTTTTGCTTTTTTAGAGGAGGCATGTGTTAGGTTTCTGGTTGATGCCTTAAAGCAGTAAAATTAGAAATTATATTTTAGTGACCTAGATCTAAAATTAAGTTTCTTTTGTATTTTGACTTATAAAACTTTACATCACTTGAAAGCCATTTAGGTTTTTTTTAAAGAATGTTGGGTTTGAATATTAGGCAATTTGGGGGCGCCTGTGGTTTTGGCTCAGGTCATGACCTTATGATTTGTGAGTTTGAGCCCTGCATCTGGCTCATGCTGACACATTGGAACCTGTTTGGGATTCTCTCTCTCTCCCTCTCTCTCTGTCCCTCCCCTGCTTGCGCTCTCTCTCTCAAAATAAGTAAACTTAAAAAAAAGAATAGTATGCAATTTTGATTTTAAAAAAACATACCAAAAATACATATCTTTGCTCAGTTACTTATTAACACAAATTGTCCAATCTTAGAAATATAGAATGAGACTGCTTCCATCAGCCATGCAAACATCTTCACACTGTAGCTGTAATACCATCAGGGAAAAAATAGTTTTGTTTGTTTGTTTGTTTGTTTAATATTTCAACAATATTTCAAAACCTTCAGTAATCAGTTCTTGCCAGAAGGTGGCAGTGTTGTGCAGTTTAGGAACCCAAAATCTGGTAAATATTGTGTTTGTTTATATTTAATAAAAGTATACATATTCTTTGAATTTGAGGGTTTTTTTCATTTCCAGATATTATAAGAAAATTTCTAAAAATGTTATTATTAGTCTTAACATACTATTTTATTACAAACCTGGTCTAGGTAGTGAATTGTATAAGCCAAGACCTGCCAAATTCTAAGAGTTCAAACTGTGCATGCATTATCTGCTCTACCAAAATGTTTTTAATTTAATATAATGTATAAACCCATGACAAATAGATCTAAAAATATGGATATGTTTATGCATTAAAATGACTCCCAACTCATAAAATCGCCTTTTCTGAAGATGCTAAGTAAAATCCTGTATTCTAAATTCTGATCCCAGCATTGTTTCATCTGAATGAATACTCATAATTGAGAAAGGTATTTGTATGACTTTAATCTATAACAAATGGAATTTAAATTTGTTGGAATCTCCGTATATTTCAGAGCTAACATTTTTTCCTGTCTCTTTTGATTTCACAGGCCTTTGGTTTCTACTCTGGTAGAATGCAAACAAAAAGAAATAAAAAGAAAAGGCAAAAGATTGGGTAGATTGGGGGGTTGGGGTAGGTGGGAGGGTTGGAGTTTAAGGCAGGAGCAATACTAGAACAGAACTAACATATGGGGTATTTTCTGAAATAAAAACTTCAAGTACTTTTGAGGCATATATCAATAAGGATGACAATATTTTTATAATATTTGCTGTATTTTATTTTATTAAAGATACATGCTTATTGTAAAACACTTGGAAAATATCTAACACAAAAAATTACCTCACCACTTTACTCTGATTGGAAATGAGCACACTCAAGAATTTGAAGTTTCTTTCCAAATATCAGCAGCAAATTTCCAATTAAGGGAAAATCATCACTTTGCTTTTCCTGCCTCTGCTTAGCTGAGGATACAGATCTGGAATACATAGCTATTTTGTTTATTTTTCTTAAGTTCTTATTTGAATTCCAGTTCATTAACATACAATGTAATATTGGTTTCAGGTGTACAATATAGTGATTTAGCACTTCATACAGCACCCAGTGCTCATCCCAACAAGTGGACTCCTTCATCCCCATCAACTCTTTCACCCATACTCCCCACTCAGCTCCCTTTTAGTACCTATCAGTTTGTTCTCAGTAGTTAAGAGTCTGTTTCTTGGTTTGCCTCTCTATTTTTTTCTCTACTCCTTTGTTTTGTTTCTTAAATTCCACATATGAATGAAATCATATGGTAATTGTCTTTCTTTAACCAAGTTCTTTCACTTAGTATAATACTCTAGCTCCATTCACGTCCATGCAAACAGCAAGATTTTGTTGCAGGAAGTATGGCCCGAGTCACAAAAGATGAGTCCGCAAACAAAATGCAGTTAAGTGAAGGTCTTCTTACTCGAGTCAGAATGAGGCCCCAACTCCAGAATGAAGCTTCTTTTTATTAGGATAATTGCTAAAGACTACGTGCATAAAATCAGCTAAGCAAGTGTGTTAATCAATCTAATGGTTTAGCTTTTCAAGGTTGAATTTCGAGTTAATTGGTTTTTATATCACTAGGATGGGTCAGGTGTGAAGGAACATCTGGCCCTGGACAATATTAATGGCTCTAGACATTCCTTATGAGCCACAGCCATGTTCAGCTGTGGAAACATGTCCTAAGGCCTTGCACCTCCTCCAGCCCTTCCCTTTTGAAGTCTTTTCCTTTGATGCTTCTCTCCTGCATCTCCCACAAGATTTCATTCTTTTTTATGGCTAATATTCCATTATATATATACACCACATCTTCTTTATCCATTCATCTATCAGTGGAAACTTGGGCTGTTTCCAGGATTTGCCTATTGTATGTAAGGCTGCCTTAAACATTGGCATGTAGGTATCCCTTTGAATCAATATTTTTGTATTCTTTGGGTAAATACCTAGTAATGCAATTGCTGGATTGTAGGGTAGTTCTATTTTGAACTTTTTGAGGAGCCTCCATACTGTTTTCCACAGTGGCTGCACCAGTTTACATTCCTACCATCAGTGCAAGAGTATTTCCCTTTCACTAAATCTTCGCCAACTTCTGTTGGTTTTTCGATTGTTGATTTTAGCAATTCTGAGAGGTATGAGGTGAAATCTCATTGTAGGTTTTTTGTTTCTCTTTCTGTTTTTGTTTTTTGTATTTCTCTGATGAGAGTAATGTTGAGCATCTTTTCATGTGTCTGATGACCATCTGGATGTCTTCTTTGAAAAAATGTCTATTCATGTATTCTGTCCATTTTTAATTAGATCATTCATTTTGTGGGTGTTGAGTTTTGTAAGTTCTTTATGTATTTTGGATACTAACCCTTTATCAGATATGTCATTTGCAAATATCTTTATCCATTCAATAGGTTGCCTTTACATTTTGGTGATTGTTTCCTGTGCTGTGCAGAAGCATTTTATTTTGATGAAATCCAAATAGATCATTTTTGTTTTTGATTCCCTTACCTCAGGAGACATATCTAAAAATAAGTTGCTACAGCCTATGTCAAAAAGGTTACTGCCTGGGTTCTTCTCTGAGACCTTAATAGATTCTTGTCTCACATTTAGGTGTTTAACTTATTTGAGTTTATTTTTGTGTTTCTTGTAAGAAAGTGGTCTGGTTTCATTCTTTTGCATATTGGTATCCAGTGTTCCCAACACCATTTGTTGAAGAGATATTCTTTTTCCCATTGGATATTCTTTCCTGGTTTGTTGAAAATTAATTGACCTTATAGTTGTGAGTTCATTTCTAGGTTTTCTATTCTGTTCTGTTGATCTATGTGTCTATTTATGTGCCAGTAACATACTGGTTTGAATCCTACAGCTTTGTAATATAATTTGAAGTCTGGAATTGTGATGCCTCCAGCTTTGCTTTTTTTTTTTTTTTCAAGGTTGCTTTGGCTCTTTGGGATCTTTTGCATTTCCATAAGTTTTATGATTGTTTGTTTTAGCTCTGTGAAAAAAGGCTGGTGGTATTTTGATAGAGATTACATTAAATGTGTAGATTGCTTTGGGTAGTAGAGACATTTTAAGAATATTTGTCTTCCAATCCATGAGCATGAAATGTTTTTTTTCCATTTCTATGTGTCATCTTCAATTTCTTTCATAAGTATCCTATTATTTTCACAATACAGATCTTTCACCTCTTTGATTAGGTTTATTCCTAGGTATATTGTGGGTTTTGGTGCAGTTTTAAAGGGGATTGATTACTTGGTTTCTCTTTGTGTTGCTTTATTATTGGTGTATATAAATGCAACAGATTTCTTTATGTTGATTTTATATCCTGTGACTTCACCGATTTTCTGTATCAGTTCTAGCAGTTTGTGTGTGTGTGTGTGTGTGTGTGTGTGTGTGTAGTCCTTTGCTTTTTCTACATAGTATCATATCATCTGAAATAATAACATTTTTACTTCTTTCTTGCCAATTTGGATGCTTTTCTTTTTGTTTTCTGATTGTTGTGGATGATACTATATTAAATAACAGTGGTGAGAATGGACATTCCTGTCTTTTTCTTGACTGTCAAGGAAAAGCTCCCAGTTTTTCCCCAATTTAGGATAATATTAGCTGTAGGTTTTTCATATATGGCCTTTATTATGTTGACTTATGTTCCCTCCAAACGTACTCTCTTGAAGGTTTTTGTCATGAATGAATGTTGTACATTGTCAAATGCTTTTTCTTCATCTATTGAAATGATCATGTGGTTCTTAGCATTTCTTTTATTAATGTGATGTATCACATTGATTGATTTACAAATAATGACCCACCATTGCATCCCGAGAATAAATCCCACTTGATCAAGGTGTATAATTTTTTTAATGTATTGTTGTATTTCACTTGCTGGCATTTGGTTGAGGATTTTTGCATATATGTTCATCAGAGATATTAGTCTGCAGTTCTCTTTTTTATGGTGCCTTTATCCAATTTTGATATCAGGGTAAACTGGCCATATAGAATGGATTTTGAAGTATTCTTTCCTTTTCTATTTTTTTGGAATAGTTTGTGAAGTATAGTTATTAACTGTTCTTTAAATGTTTGGTAGAGGGGCGCCTGGGTGGCTCAGTCAGTTGGGCGTCCGACTTCAGCTCAGGTCATGATCTCGCGGTCCGTGAGTTCGAGCCTCACATCGGGCTCTGTGCTGACACCTCAGAGCCTGGAACCTGTTTCAGATTCTGTGTATCCCTCTCTCTCTGACCTTCCCCCATTCATGCTCTGTCTCTCTCCGTCTCAAAGATGAATAAACGTTAAAAAAAAATTAAATGTTTGGTAGAATTTGCCTGTGAAGCCATCTGTCCCTGGACTTTTGTTTGCTGGGAGATTTTTTGATTACTGATTCAATTTCTTTGGTGGATATTGGTCTGTTCAAATTTTCTATTTCTGGGGTGCCTGGGTGGCTCAGGCCAGTGAGCATCTGACTTCAGCGCAAGTCACGATCTCACAATTTGTGGGTTCAAGCCCTGCATCAGGCTCTGTGCTGACAGCTCAGAGCCTGGAGCCTGCTTTGGATTCTGTGTCTCCCTCTCTCTGTCCCCCACTTATGCTCTGTCTCTCTCTGTCTCTCAAAAATAAATAAACATTAAAAAATTTTAAGTGTTCTACTTCTTCCTTTTTCAGTTTTGTTAGTTTATGTTTCTAGGAATTTATTTCTTCCCGGTTGTCCAATTTGTTGGCATAGAGTTTTTCATAATATTCACTTAATTTTTTTTTGTATTTCTATAGTGTTGGTTATTATTTCTTGCCTCTCATTTGTGATTTTATTTACTTGGATCCTTTTCTTTAAAATAAGTTTTGCTAGAGTTTTATACATTTTTTAATTATTTTCAAAGAACCAGCTCCTGATTTCTTTGATCTGTTCTATTCTCTTTTATAGTTTCTATATCATTTTTTTTGTACACTAATCTTTATTATTTCTTTTCTTAATCTGGCTTTGAGGCTTGTTTGCTGCTCTTTTTCTAGTTCCTTCAGGTATAAGGTTGGATTGTGTGTTTGAGATTTTTCTTGCTTCTGAGGTAGGCCTGTATTGCTGTATACTTCCCTCTTAGGACCGCTTTTGCTGCATCCCAAATGTTTTGAACCACTGTGTTTTCATTTTCATTTGTTTCCATGTATATTTTTATATTTTCTTTGGTTTCATGGTTGACCCATTCGTTGTTCAGTAGTATGTTCTTTAACCTCTGTGTATTTGTTGTCTTCCCAGAAATTTTCTTGTGGTTCACTTCAAGTTTCATAGTGCTGGTCAGAAAAGGTGCATGGTATGACCTCAGTCTTTTTGTATTTGTTGTGGCCTGTTTTGTGACCTAATATGTGATCTGTTCTGGAGAATGTCCCATGTACACTTGAAAAGAATTTGTAATCAGTTGTTTTAGGTTGAAATGTTTCAAATATACCTGTTAAGTCCATCTGATCCAGTATGTCTTTCAAAGTAATTGTTTCCTTATTTATTTTCTATTTAGATGTTCTGTCCATTGATGTAAGTGGGGCGTTAAAGTCTCCTACTATTATTGTTTTATTATCGATTAGTTCCTTTATGTTTGTTATTAACTGTTTTATGTGTGTGGGTTTTCCCACGTTGGGTACATAAATATTTTCAAGTGTTCTTTTTGGATTGTCCCCTTTATGATTATATTGTACCCTTATTGGTGTCTTGTTACAGTCTTTGTTTTAAAGTCTAGTTTGTCCAATATAACTATTGTCTCTACCTTTCTTTTGACATCCTTTTGCATGATAAATGTTCTACCATCCACGTGCTTTCAATATGCAGGTGACTTTAAGTCTAAAATGAGTCCTTTGGGTCCCTGGATGGCTCAGACAGTTAAGCGTCTGACTCTTGATTTTGATTCAGGTTCTGATCCCACAGTTTGTGAGATCTAGACCTGCATCAGGTTCTGTACTGACAGCACAGAACCTACTTGGGATACTCTATTTCCCTCTCTGTCTCTCTGCCCCTCCCCTGCTTGTGTGCTCTGTTCTCTCTCTCTCAAAATAAATAAATAAATAATTGGCATGATGAGTATCACTGAGCATCTTTTACTGTGTCTGCTGACCATCTGGATATATTCTTTGGAAAACTGTCTATTCATGTCTTCTGCCCATTTCTTCACTGGATTATTTGTTTTTCAGGTGTGGAGTTTGGTGAGTTCTTTATAGATTTTGGATATTAGCCCTTTATCTGATATGTCATTTGCAAGTATCTTTTCCCACTCTGTCCCATTCCCATCGCCTTTTAGTTTTGTTGACTGTCTCCTTTGCAGTGCAGAAGGTTTTTATCTTCATGAGGGCCCAATAGTTCATTTTTGCTTTTAATTCCCTTGCCAATGGAGATGTATCAAGTAAGAAATTGCTGTGGCTGAGGTCAAATAGGTTGTTGCCTGCTTTCTCCTCTAGGGTTTTGACGGTTTCCTGTCTCACATTTAGGTCTTTCACCCATTCTGAGTTTATTTTTGTGTATGGTGTAAGAAACTGGTCTAGTTTCATTCTTCTACATGTTTCTGTGCAGTTCTCCCAGCACCGTTTATTAAAGAGACTGTTTTTTTTTTTCCATTGGATACTCTTTCCTGCTTTGTCAAAGATTAGTTGGCCATACATTTGTGGGTCCAGTTCTGGGGTCTCTATTCTATTCTGTTAGTCTATGTGTATGTTTTTGTTCTGGTAACATACTCTCTTGATGATTACAGCTTTGTAGTAGAGGCTAAAGTCTGGGATTGTGAGTCCTCCTACTTTGGTTTTCTTCTTCGATAGTACTTTGGCTACATGAGCACTTTGTGGTTCCATACAAATTTTAGGATTGTTTGTTGTAGCTTTGAGAAGAATCCTGGTGCAGTTTTGATTGGGATTGGATTAAATGTGTAGATTGCTTTGGGTAGTATTGACATTTTAACAATATTTATTCTTCCAATCCATGAGTATGGAATGTTTTTCCATTTCCTTATGTCTTCTTCAATTTCCCTCATAAGCTTTCTATAGTTTTCAGCATACACATCTTTTACATCTTTGGTTAGGTTTATCCCTAGGTATTTTATAGCTCTTGGTGCAATTGTAAATGGATCAATTTCTTGATTTCTCTTGCTTCATTATTGGTGTATAGAAATGCAACTGATTTCTGTACATTGATTATGTACCCTGTGACTTTGCTGAATTCATGTATCAGTTCTAGCAGACTTTAGTTGAAGTCTTTTGAGTTTTCCATGTAAGTATCATATTATCTGTGAAATGTCAAAGTTTGACTTCTTCTTTGCCAATTTTGATGCCTTTTATTTCATTTTGTTTACTGAGTAATGATGCTAGGACTTCTAACATTATGTGAAACAACAGTGGTGAGAGTGGACATCCCTGTCGTGTTCCTTATCTCAAGGGAAAAGCTCTCAGTTTTTCCTCATTGAGGATGATATATGGCTTTCATGATGTTTAGGTATGTTCCTTCTATCTTGACTTTCTTCAGAGTTTTTTGTTAAGAAAGGATGTTGTATTTTCTCAAATTCTTTTTCTGCATCTATGGACAGGATCATATGGTTCTTACCCTTTCTTTTATTAATGTGATGTATCACAATGATTTGTTGTGAATATTGAAACAGCCCTTCAGTGCAGGAATGAATCCCACTTGATTGTGGTGAATAATACTTTTTATATGCTGTTGAATTTGATTCGCTAGTATCTTGTTGAGAATTTTTGCATCCATGTTCATCAGGAATATTGGCCTGTATTTCTCCTTTTTTGTGGGTTCTCTGTCTTATTTAGGAATCAAGGTAATGCTGGCTTCATAGAATATGTCCGGATGTTTTCCTTCCCTTTCTATTTTTTGGAACAGCTTGAGAAGGATAGGTATTATCTCTGCTTTTAAATGTCTGGTAGAATTCCCCATGGAAGCCATCTGGTCAAGGACTCTTATTTGTTGGTATATTTTTGGTAACTGATTCAATTTCTTCACTCATTATGGGTCTATTCAAGTTTTCTATTTCTTCCCATTTGAGTTTTGGTAGGTGTGGGTGTCTAGGAAATTGTTCATTTGTTCCAGGTTGTCCTGTTTTTTGGCATATTTTTTCATAGTATTCTCTGATAATAGCTTGTGTTTCTGAGGGATTGGTTGTGATAAATCCATTTTCATTCATTATTTTATCTACTTGGGTACTGTCTCCTTCCTTTTTGAGAAGTCTGGCTAGGGTTTTATCAATTTTGTTTATTAAAAAAAAACACAACTCTTGGTTTCATTGATCTGTTCTACTGGGTTTTTTTTTTTGATTCTATATTGTTTATTTCTGCTCTGATTTTTATTATTTCTCTTCTTCTGCTGGGTTTGGGGTGTTTTTGCTGTTCTGCTTCTAGTTCCTTTAGGTGTGCTGTCAGACTTTATATTGGGGATTTTTCTTGTTTCTTGAGATAGACCTGGATTGCAATGTATTTTCCTCTTAGGACTGCCTTTGCTGCATCCCAAATGGTTTGGATTGTTGTGTTTTCATTTTCATTTGTTTCCATATATTTTTTAATTTCTTCTTTAATTGCCTAGTTGACCCATTCATTCTCAGAATGTATATTCTGCTGCTTTAGGATGAAAAGTTCTAAATATATCTGTCAAACTTATCTGGTCCAGTGTATCATTTAGGGCCCTTGTTTCTTTATGGATTTTCTGCCTAGATGGTCTGTCCATTGTTGTAATTGGAGTATTCAAGTCCCCTGCAATTACCACATTCTTTCCAATAAGGTTGCTTATGTTTGTGATTAATTGTTTTTATATTTGGTTGCTTCCATATTTGGTACATAAACATTTATAATTGTTAGCTCTTCTTGATAGATAGACCCCATAATTATTATATAATGCCCTTCTTCATCTCTTTTTACAGCCTATAGTTTAAAATCTAGTTTGTCTGATATAAGTATGGCTAATCCAGCTTTCTTCTGAATTCCAGTAGCATGACAGGTTGGTCTCCACCCCCTCACTTTCAATCTGAAGGTGTTTTCAGATCCAAAATGGGTCTCTTGTAGACAGCAATTAAATGGGTCTTGTTTTTTTATCCCTTCTGATACCCTATGTTTTGATTAGATATTTTAGTACATTTAAATTCAGTGTTACTATTGAAAGTTATGGGTGTAGTGTCATTATGTTATCTGTGGGTTTCACATTTGTAGTGATTCTCTGGTACTTTGCGCTCTTTGCAACACTCACAGAGTCCTCCTTAGGATCTTTTGTAGGACTGGTTTAGTGGTGATTAACTCCTTCAGTTTTTGTTTGTTTGGGAAGACCTTTATCTCTCCTTCTTTTCTGAATGACAGGTTTGCTGGATAAAGGATTCTTGGCTGCATATTTTTCCTATTCATCATATTGAAAATTTCCTACCACTCCTTTCTGTCCTGCCAAGTTTCAATAGATAGTTCTGCTACTACCATTATGTGTCTACCCTTGTAGGGTAAGGCCTGTTGGTCCCTAGCTGCTTTCAGAATTCTCCCTTTATCTTTGTTTTTGCTAGTTTCACTATGATATGTCATGCAGAAGACCGATTCAAGTTATGTCTTGAAGTGAGTTCTCTGTGCCTCCTGGATTTCAATGTCTGTTTCCTTCCTCAGATTGGGGGAAGTTCTCAGCTATTATTTCTTCAAATACATCTTCAGCCCCCTTCTCTCTCTTCTTCTTCTGGAATTCTTATGATACGGATATTGTTCCATTTGATTGCATCACTTAGTTCTCTAATTCTCCCCTCATGATCCTGGATTTTTAAATCTTTTTCTCAGGTTCCTCTTTTTCCATAATTTAATCTTCTAATCCACCTATCCCCCCCCCCCCCGTCTCTTCAATCCGTGCTGTGGCTGCCTCCATTTTATTTTGCACCTCATTTAGAGCATTTTTTTTAATTCATCATGACTATTTTTTAGTTCCTTGATCTCTGCAGTAATAGACCTTCTGCTATCTTCTATGCCTTTTTCAAGCCCAGCAATTAATCTTATGACTATTATTCTAAATTTTTGTTCAGTTATATTGCTTATATCTGTTTTGATCAATTCTTTAGGTGTCACTTTTTCCTGAAATTTCTTTTGAGGGGAATTCTTCCGTTTCATCATTTTGGCTAGTTTTCTGTCCCTTATGAGTTTTAAAAGCTTTTTATGTGCTCTGTGCATGAGAGCACTGCTGTATTAAAGGGCGGGGGGGGGTCACACATTGTCCAGGGCCTGGCCCTCAGGAGGTGTTTTTTTGAGAGTTACTTGCTCTCTGTTGTTGTGACTGGTTATTTTATTTCTCTATTTGTAGTGATGTTTTGGACCCTCTATGAGGTGTGCTTTGATTTGTTTCTTGAAGTATCTCTGAAAAGGAAAACAAACAGACAAATAGGAAACAGAGACATGTAAACACAGAGACAAATAAAACAAACGGACACACACACACACCAGTCCAAAAGCAACACAAAACAAAACAAAAACAAGAGACAAAAAACAAAAACCAAAAAAACCACAAACACCAGCTATAAGTAAAGAACAGAGTGGAGGCAGTGCTGATGGAAGAGCACATATAAAGAGAGAAATTATAGGGGCAGGGATTTGTCTTCAGTCCTCCACAAAAATAGCCCATGATGGCTTTAAATTTTGTTTTATGTCACATCCTCCCCATCTTACATCACTTTAGCCTGGATTAGTATAGCATATTCTCATTTGGTCTCCTAGCTTCAGGCTTTACCCCTCTAGTCTACCCTTTCCCATGTATCCATATTATTCATTATTTTATTTTATTTTTTAATTTAATTTTATTTTTTAAATGTTTATTTTTGAGAGAGAGAGAGAGAGGGTGGGGGAGAGAGAAGAGAGAGAAAATCCCATGCAGGCTTTGCACTATGTGGAGCTCAACATGGGGCTTGAATGCAGGAACCATGAGATCATAACCTCAGTGAAATCAAGAGTCAGACACTCAACCGACCGAGCACCCAGGAACCCCACATTATTTTATTTTTTATTCACACATACAGCATTAGGTCCTTGGAATTGTTCTGAACATTATGAACATATTAATTTACTTAATACTCCCAATAATCCTATTATGTATGTAATATTGTTATCCTCATTTTACAGGTGAAGATCCTGAGGGCACAGAAGAGGTTAAGTAACTTGCCCAACCAAGGTCACACATTTAGTAAGTGGTACACTGAGAGTTAAATTTAGGTAGCCTAGTGCCAAAGTCTATGTTTTTAACCACTATTCTATACTGCTACTCTCAGTATGATGGTGAGACACTCTCCTGCTACTCCAGCCTTACTGATCTTTTCTGTGAATTCCTTCAGCACTTATAAACTATACTTCTTTATACTTTACACTTGCTTTTTATGTGATTGCTTTATGCTTACTAATTAGACTACTTAACCAGGGTGTAAAATTCTCTCAAGGAGCTGCAGCTACATTGTATCTGAGTTCTGTAGCCCTCAGGACACCTAGAACAGGGCGAGGTACCTAATAAGTGGCCCAAGACTTAATCAAACCTCAACAGGCTGATACTCCAATGATAAACTCCCTTTAATGATAAGTTTTACCCTGCTGTTTTGATTAAACCAGTATATACTATTATAGGTAACTTATTCACCATAGTTAAAATGACTCATGAATCAAGTTTCAAAGTTATTTTGAAACATTGGAAAATTGACTCTGTGAGTATTTTAATTTATCAATTCAACTTCCCCAAAGTCTGCCATTTTAAAATTCTTTAGTATTTTACAAAATGGAGAGGATAACCTTTTTTTAAAAAAAGCTAAGTTAATCTTTGTAAGTAACTTACTGATTCAGATTCCTATATAGTTTAGTATGATTTAGTGTGTGATTTAGAGCCTAAAGACTTGAATCCTAGTCCCAGCTCTAAGTCGTTACTAATTATATAATTTTGAGAGGTTGTTTAATATCTCTCTGAGTCCTGCCCCCCCCCCCCGACCTTACCCCATCCCTGCTTTCTGATCTATAAATTTGGGATATTATTTGCCTTACTTCAAAGATGATTTTGAGGATCAAAGAAGACAATGCATCTGAAAGTATTTTTTTAATGTTTATTTTTTGAGAGAGAGAGAGAGTATGGGAGGGTCCGAGAGAGACAGAGACACAGAATCTTAGACTCCAGGTTCTGAGCTGTCAGCCCAGAGTCTGACATGGGGCTCAAACCCAGAGACCGTGAGATCATGACCTCAGCTGAAGTCAGACGCTTAACCAACTGAGCCACCAGGTGCCCCTGAAAGTATTTTTTTAACCTCTAATGCAGTATACAAATGTAGATTTTGTTATTATTCATAGTATAACATCTGAGAATGGAGAAATATTAGTTTAGAATTTAGATTAGCCCCTAGTCTAAACTGTGTGATCTGGGTGAAGGCATTAACCTCTCTGAACCTCATCTTCTCCATTTATAAAATGAACAATGATTTTAATTTCCTCCATATCCTGTTGGCAAATAACAAAAAATCTCATACTTAAAAAAATATGAACTGTTACTGAATTTTTTCAACCCAAATGATTACCATGGCATGAAGTAAGTTATTTCATATAATTGCCTTATATAGGCACTTAGTAGTTATATAATTCTTTTGCCTGAATAAAGTATTTTAATTCCTCCTGCCTTCTATAATTATGAATTATGATAGATCAAATGCTATATATATATTATATAGAAAAGAGTAAATTACTCTTTTTGCATTATTAAAATAATAAACTGAAAGAAAAACATATTTTAGGGAGCTCTTGAAGTAATGAAGCAATTTTGCACGAAGAGCAGAATATTTCTTCTGTGCTCAGAATTAAAGCTCCAAAAGTATATGACTCCAATTAATAAGTATTCTAATACAGTAATAATAAGATAAAAATTGTACAAATATATATGTTTATCTGTACACACATACATACATACTTTTAAATTTCCTACTGTTGGGAGACTTCAAAACAGAAGTCTTGAAGAAACACTAAAAGAAAGAAAAAGACAGAGAAAGAAAGAAAGAAAGAAAGAAAGAGTGAAAGAAAGAAAGAAAGAAAGAAAAGAAAGAAAGAAAAAGTAAAGAGGGAAGGAAGGAAGGAAGGAAGGAAGGAAGGAAGGAAGGAAGGAAAAGACGGAAGGACAATGTTTGGCTCATGAAAAATGGAAGATAATGTAGAAGTTTGGAGATTAGATTGAAGAAAGGAGAAAACATTCATTCAGTTAAGCATTGATTCATAAAATATTTTTCCATCACCTACTATGTGCCAAGCAGATATGTCAGTCTCTGAGAAGATAATAGATGAATAAGATAAATCTCTGCTCTCAAAGGTATCGGTATTATTGGAAAGACAGACCTATAGATAAATGATGTAGGTAGATAGAAGAAGAAGAAGAAGAAGAAGAAGAAGAAGAAGGAGGAGGAGGAAGAGGAGGAGGAGATAGATGATAGATGATAGATAGATAGATAGATGTATATAGATAGATAATATAAATAAAATCAATGTAAGTACTATGCAGAGAAACCCAAAGGAGCAGCCAAAAGAACATGTCTCAAATTGAGGAATCAAGTAAACTTTTTTGGAGGAGGTGACAGCCTGAGCTGAGTTATAAGTGAGAAATAAGAGTTATTTATAATAAAGGAGGGTGGGGTATATTTCAGGTAGTGCAAAAAGCTTTTATGAAAGTCTAGAGATAACAAAAAGCAAGTAAGATTCCATAGAATTGCAACTTGTTCAATGTGAGTGTGAGGGAATAGTAATAGATGAAGATGAAGTGGTAGTTAGGAGCCAGATCTTTATAAAAACCTTGGTATTACTTTGATAAGGACTGACTTTATCCTGAAGCGATTGAGAGCCATCAAAGGATCTTAAGCAGATCAGTGTTATGAGTTTTATGTTTCAGAGATAAAACTAATGAAAGGGGCAAGGAACCAAAACCAGTGGAGAGACTGTTACTTTTAATCTACACTTGAAAAAAAAATGAAGTTCTGAAATAAAGCTGTGGATATACAGAAGAAAAGGGACACATTCAATAAGTATTTAGGGGTAGAAGTGAGAAGACTTTATTACTGACTACATGTGAGGATGGGGGAGATAGTAGGATATAGGAAGATACCGAGGTTTGGAGCTTTAGTGAGTAGATGGATGAGAATGCAGTTTAATGAAACACAGCATAAAGAGGTTGGAAGGAGCAGGCAAAGAGGCAAAATTATGACTTCAGTTTTGTCAAATTTGAGGTATCTTTGAAATTTCCAAGCAGAGATGTTCAGTTACCAGTTGGACATGTGGGCTGGAAATAGATTTAGGCCTACTTTCAGAGAGTTGGTAATTGGGGACAGTGAGGTTAATCAACAGAGTACAAAAAGTGAGAAGATCAGAGCCCCATTGATAGAGTACTAAGAAGCACCAATGTATATGGACTAAATAGAAGAGCAGCACCTGAAGACTGAAAATAATTGTCTATAGAGATATGAAAAAAGAGAGATAATGATGTCACAGAAGCCAAGGGAGCAGAGAGTTTCCAGTGTCAAATGCTGAACAGGAGGTAAAGACTGAAAAGTACCCACTGGGTTTAGCAACAAGTAGGTTACATATAATTGTATTGAGTACAGTTTCAATTTCAGTGAAATGAAATCAAATTGTATTAGGCTGAGGAGTGGAAAAGAAGTGAAGGAGTAAAAGCAATGAATGAATATTACTCTTCCAACTAGCTGTGCTATGAAGAAGAGACAAATGGTGATAACTGAAGTCACAATGAGCTTGATGGAGGTCTCTCTCTCCCTTTCTCTTTCTCTCCCTCCTTCTTCCTTCCCACTCCCACTCCCTCCCCTCACCCTCCTTCCCTCCCTCCCTCTGTCTCTCAAAATACTTAACTATGTTTACATGCTGATAAGAAGGAGCCAACATAAAAGAAGAGGCTTAAGATTCAGGAGAACCGAGGGGCACCTGGGTGGCTCAGTCGGTTAGGCGTCTCACTTTGGCTCAGGTCATGATTTCACAGTATGTGAGTTCGAGCCCCACATCGGGCTCTGTGCTAACAGCTCAGAGCCTGGAGCCTGCTTCAGATTCTGTGTCTCCCTCTCTGTCTGCTCTTCCCCTGCTCGTGCTCTGTCTCTCTCCTTCAAAAATAAATAAAAACATTAAAAAAAGAGATTCAGGAGAAAGGGGATAATCAAAGAAGAGGGACTGTAAGGAAGCTGAAGAGGAGGGGAGGATGGGATTTGTTAAGAATGGTAAATACCTCTTCTACTGAGATGGGAATGAAGGAGTTAATGATGGAAGCTAATGTTGAGAAGTTTATATGTGAAGGTTCAATGACAAGAATCAGGAAACTAAAGAGTTATCAGATCATAACCTCAATTTTACCCTGTGAACATTGTATTTAGGGTGATGAAAGCCTGGAATAGTAGCTGAAGGTAATGTTTAAAGGAGATGATTAGGGTTAAGAAGAATTCCTGGTTTGTCTGATGTTAAAGGTCATGAGCTTGTCATACTCTTCACTTCTACTTATTCTTATATCCCATTTCCAATCCATCAGGAAATTCTGTCAGCTTCATCTTCAATATATATCCTAAATCCAACCAATTTTCTCTATCTTCACTGCCACCACCCTAATGTGAGCCATCAGCATCTCTGTCTTTGATTATTGTAATAGCGTTCTCTCCTCCTCCCCAACCCTGGCTTCTTTCAAAGATTCTCTTTGTCTTTGATTTTCTGCGGTTTCAATCTGATATACCTAGGTGTTGAGTTTTGGTATTCATCTTGCTTAGTGTTCTCTGAGATTCCCAATCTGTGCCTTGGTGTCTCTCATTAATTTTGGAAAATTCTTAGCCATTATTACTTCAACTATTTCTTGTGCTCCTTTATCTATTTCTTCTCCTTCTGGTATTTCCATTACAAGTATCTTATACCTTTTGTAATTGTTCCATAGTTCTTGGGTATTATATTGATTGGGGTTTTTTTTTTTTTCATTCTTTTTTCTCTTTGCATTTCAGTTTGGGAAGTTTCTACTGACATTTTCCAGCTTAGATTTTTTCCTCAACCAGTCTGATAGTAAGCCCATTAAAGGTATTCTTCATTTCTGTTATAGTGTTTTGGTATGTAACATTTCACTTTGACACTGTCTTGGGGTGTCCATCTTTCTGCTTGCATTACCCATCTATTCTGGCATGTTGTCTACTTTTTCCATTTGAAGCTTTAGCATATTCACCATGATTATTTTAAATTCTCAATCTGATAAGTCCAAAATTTCTTCCCTATCTGATTCTGGCTTTGATGCTTGGTTTGTCTTTTCAGACTCCCCTCCCATCCCTGCCTTTTAGCATGCCTTATACAGTACTTGCTTTCTTTTTTTATTTATTTTTTACAGTACTTGTTTTAAACCAAACATGATGTGTCAGGTAGAAGGAACCAAGATAGATAGACATTTAGTGTGAGTTATTATCTTTATCTAGAGCTGAGCTGTATTTACTGTTTACTGGAGTTGTGTCAGTGGCTAAAATGTTCTCTAGTCTCCTTGTCCACCCCAGCCCCATTGTGCTTGGATTTTCCTAGAGATCCTTAGAGTCTTTGTCTAAGAGCTCTCTTTATTATAATCCACTGTTGCTATATCACTGTCTTGTTGATATGGCAGTAAGGTACTGGGGATAGAAGCATTCTATAATCTTCTAAGTAATCTCATTGATAGTGGGCCTGAGTCCTTGGGCTGTAAACTTCAGAAGCATTTGTTAGCCTCTTTTTTTACACCTTATATCTGGAAAAGGAAGACTGGAAGAGGATGGAGTTGTCTAACTGAGCCTCCTGTAAGTTAAGTAAGGCTTTGATAAAGTAGTTTCCCTTGAGGGCGGGTCTTTGTTATTGAGAACGGAAACTCTGGGCATGTCAAAGTGGTTGTTTTCTTCTGATAATATTTCAGTATGGTTACTTTTCTCTCTTCCTACCCAAAACATGTGGGATTTTCTTCTGATCCTCACCAGGAGAACCTGATTGGGGCTCCTAAAGATAAAATTAATGAAAGTATGCCACACCCTCAAGACTGGGCCCCAGAAGTTTTAAACTCTCAAGCTGTTTCATGTTCAGCCTCCAGCAATTCTTCAATTGCCATTTAAGTGTTCCTACCAGTTACTGGCTCCAGTAACTTCTGTTTCAGGTAAGCTAATCTGGACCATTATTCTCTATGTTCACCTGTCTCCATTTTTGGGGGTGGTGACTTGCTCTGTAACCTCAGTTCTCTGATGTGTCTAAGAAATATCACTGATCTTCAGTTTGTGTGGCTTTTCCTTGCTGGAACGATGAGAGTGATGACTTTCAAGCTCTTCACATGTTGGTGTTGAAATCAGAAGACTGTAATAATGTTCTACTATCCTTCTGCTTCTACTTTTCCCCTTGCAGCATTTTCTCCACACAGTAGCCAGTGTGATCCTTTTAAAACATAAGTCAGTATAATGTCACCTGTTCCCCTTGCCCAGAATTCCCTTCAGCTAGAAATCCATGAAACTCCCTCCCTCAATTCCCTCAAGTCTTTGCCCTGCCCAAATATCACTTGCTTTCATGAAGCTTACCTTCCAATTGAGGGAGACAAAAATAACCAACAAAAAAAGTGTAAAGAATGTCAGATGGTTTTAAATGGTATGCAGAAAAATAAAGCAGGGCAGGATATTTGGGATTGTG
This sequence comes from Acinonyx jubatus, assembly GCF_027475565.1. Lineage (NCBI taxonomy): Eukaryota > Metazoa > Chordata > Mammalia > Carnivora > Felidae > Acinonyx > Acinonyx jubatus. The sequence goes on from NC_069389.1 coordinate 68,306,098, forward strand.
AAGGTGATGCAAATTTAAAATAGGGTGGCCAGGGAAGATCTCACTTAAAAGTTGACATTTTCTCAGAAATTAGAAAAAGGGAAAGAGTAAGACATTTGAATATCTGGAATTGGAGCATTCCTGACTGAGGAAGGAACAAGTACATAGTCCCAGAGAATGGGAGTGCCTAACATTCTGGGATAACACTAAGGAGGTTAGTGTCATGGTTTAAAGTTCAATAAGCAGGGAGACAATTAGGGGATATGGTTAGATTATGTAGTGTCTTTAGGCTATAAGACTGGAAGGAACTGATTAAAGGGGAAATATCAGAAGGTGGTTTGGGAAATAAGTCTGAGACATCTATTATATACAACCAAGTTGAAATGTCAGGTAGTTTATTGGATATATGAGTCTGGAGTTTAAAGTAGTTTGGAGTGGAGATAGACATGTCAAAATCATTAGTCTGGGATGAGATCAACAAAATGTAACAGAGAAGATAAGAGGTTTAGATTTAAGCCACGGCACTCCATGGCTTAGAAATTAAACAGGGAAGCAGAGATGTCTGTGAAAGAGTGGCCAGTAAGAGGAAAAGAGAAAACTATCCCAGAACCCAAGTGAAGAGAGTGTTTCAAGAAATAGAGAGTGAGCAACTCTGTCGAAAAGCTAATTTCAGGTGATCAGGTAATTTGTATTCCAAAATGGAACACTTCTAAGCGTGAAAGCGAATGCTATTAATAATAATGTACAGAGAACAAGAAAAAGCTAAGACTATCCTGGGCAACCTAGGACACATGGTCGTCAAGATAGGTCATGTATGATGAGGACTGAGAATTAGCCATTGGATTTAGCATCATAGTGATCATTGTTGAGCATGACAAGAGCAGTTTTAGTGGAATGCTGAAAAGAAAGTTTGAAATGGATTCAAGACTGAATGTGGAAGAATTGGAGTAATAAGCCTAGACATCTCCTTTGAGAAGTTTTGCTATTAGTGGGAGTAAAAGAAAATAGGTGGAGGAAGATGTGGGGTCAAGGAATTTTTCATTCATTTTGGAGATGCATAACATGAAAGCGTGTTTGTTAATGGGAATGATCCAATGGAGAACCAAAAATTCTAATGCAAAAGAGAGAAGGAAGAAATATTGAGCAAAATCCTTAAATAGGCAAGAAGAGGTAAGAACCAACGTACAAGTTATTATCATTAAAAGTGTTATTGTTACTCATTTTTATTTTTCAATACACAATGCTCTTTGGGTTGCATGATTCACATGAATCTGTTTCTACTGTTTCATGCAGAATTTTTTAACCCTTTGCTAACCACCATATAACCAGTCTTGCCCTTTGATAAATCATAATTTGGAAATCAGAACTGAGACTTAATTCGACCAAAGAATAAGAGTCCTCAGTGCATGGGATGATTTTTTTAAAAGAGGAACCTAGCATTTGTGATAATATCTAATACTTTAATAGTATCTGCTATGTGCCAAGCACTGTTCCAAATACTTTCCATATATCAACTCATTTCAGTATCACAATAACCCAATGAGGTAGATGCCACTGTTACTCCCATTTTACATGAGGAAGCTGAAATACACAGTGAATAAATGGGGGGAGCCAAGTCATGCACCCCAACTGTTGGGCTCTGGAGTCTGTGCACTTAACCCCCCCACCACAATATTTTCCCTGTCTTCTGAATAAGAATTCATTCAAGGCCTTGGTGATTACCTCAAAGTTTATTGAGACTAGTTTAGTCTCCAAAGAAAAGTAAGCAAGATAAGTTCCTTATTACAGTGTCTTAGCCCATCCTCATAAATCTCACAAATGCTTATCAGATTAATCTCACTTTATAATGGCTCATTTTTTATAGATTTTCCTTTGTCGATAAACATGTAAAGAAAAGTCAAATATGCCTTTCTGAAAGTTAAAGGATCTGACTTTAATTTACATTAAACTTATTATATTATTTCTATGAGAAACACCAACTCCCCTTTATAAAATAATTTTTATTGAAGTATTGTATTCACAAAAATACATAAATCATAAGTGCATAGGTAGGTAAACTTCTGCAAAGTGAGCACACCCATGTAACTAGTACCTACATCAAGAACCAGAGCATTATCTGCACCCCAAGATTCCCCTATTGCCAACTCTTAGTCATTACTCTTCCAAAGGTACCTACTATTAAGTTTATATGTCTTTTTAATGTTTTATTTATTTTTAAGAGAAAGAGAGACAGAGCACAAGTGGGGTGGGGGTGCAGAGAGAGAGGGAGACAGAATCCGAAGCAGGCTCCAGGCTCTGAGCTGTTAGCACAGAGCCTGACATGGGGCTCAAACTCTCGCACTGTGAGATCATGACCTGAGCTGAAGTCAGTCACTTAACCAACTGAGCCACCCAGGTGCCTTAGGTTTATATGTTTTTGAACATAATCCAACCCAGTTTAAAAATACAAGCATACTCCCATTAACAATCTATTTCTTGCCTGATTTTGATGTTCTTTCCACTTATTCAAAGATGTAAGCTAAATTACATCCTATTCACCTAAATGGCCATGATTTTGTTCTTCTAATTTGTTATTTGAATTGCATTTGCCATAAAATTATAATTACAATAATAGCTCTCACTTATCAAGTACTTCTTACATGCCAAATAAGTGTTGTGTTACTTTTTTGATCCTCATAACCTTGAACTATTATTATCATCCTTTCTTTCCAAAAGAGGAAAACTAAGGCTCAAAAGGTTAGTTAACTTTCCCAAGATCACACAGTTAGCAAGTGGTAGAACTGAGGTAAATTTTTTGTTCTTTTGAAATAGTATATTTGACCATATCTAGCTCAATTTGATACACCCCAATTATATAGATGAGCTCTTGTTATTGTAAGATTTCCTTTACTGAATTATTTATGCATACTTTACTAAAATCTGATTATACTTTTATTGCACTTCACACTAAATTCTCCTTATACAATTATTTCAAAATTTAGGATCCATTGTTAGCCTTCTTGGATTTAATTGCATCCTGTTTCATGCATCAGATTAACAGGTTTGTAAGCATTACATAATATTTACCTTATGTCCCCAGAATTCTTTAAAAAAGTCACTGTAGTTGATCCATAGTATTGTTTGTTTTTATTAACATGGTGTATCAGAATACTTTTGGCTACAACTAATAGAACATCCAACTAAACGTCATTTAAACAATAGAGGTTTTTTAAACTCCTATAATAAGAAGTTGGAGGTTAGGCAAACGTAGGCTTGATTCAGTAGTTCAGTGAGGTCATTAAGGACCTAGGATTTTTTCCATGTTTTCACTCTGTAGCCTCCATTGTGTTAGGATAGCACTTCTCATGGTTACAAGATGATTGGAACCATTCTAAGCCTCACATCCTGATACAGCCGTATGCAAAGCAGGGAGAAAGAAGACTACAAAGGAAAGCAACCTTTTTTCTTTTTACCAGGGAGGAAATTTTTCTGAAAAAGCTCCACAGACTTCTCTTTATGTCCCATTGGTTAGAATTGTGCCACATGGCCATACCTAGTTGTAAGGTTGTCTGAGATATCAATAACTGGCCATTTCAGCCTCTTTTGGGGGGAAGAAAGGCTTTTGGATACATAGAAGAAGGTATTTGTTGGTCTAGGGGGGAACAATTTGTTGTTGGAATTGCAACTATTATTGCGTGCCTCACATACATAATTTATAACTTAATGTCTTCAAAAAGATAGAGATGAAGAAGGGAGGTACATATTAACTACACCCACAGTAAATTGGTTATGTTAGCGGAAATTTTCCCTTCTCACAAGTTGTCTTCCACTGTGCGTCTGCAGTCTCACCATACAGCAGGACTTTCTAGATGGTCCGCAGTGAATTTGTTCCATATTGGCTAAAAGTGTCAGGAAAATAGATTCTGATTTAATAGAAGAAAGAATATTTCTAATAGAGCTGGCTGCTTCCAGAGCACCTCAGTTAACCTGTTACCAGACTGTTCAAGCAGAGCATTTTAGTGACAATATTAATCTATAAATTCCAAACAAACAAACAAAAACAACTGAGATTCATTGCTTTAATTGCCAGAAAGAAGGAGTGGAGGATAAATAATGGATAAAAACCAAGCAGGTAATAGTACATAAAATGCACTTGCCAATAGGTAGGGAAAATAGTAAATTTTGAGATATACATCAGATACAAGGTTAACAACTTATCAAAATGACCTAGATGGAAAATATATAGTATGTAATATTAGCAGAATATGAACTGACATCCTGACAATGTGGGCTTGAAGGGAGTGGAAGAGAAAGAGACAAAGAGAAAATATGAAGATGAAACAATCCTAATGAATGCCTGATGTCTCAGCTGCATTACATCTGTGTCTTTTGCTCTGCCTAATACTTCCTTGTCTTTTCTTTATTTTCTCTTCCTGGAAGCTCTCCTTACTTCTGTTTCTCTCTTTCTGCCCTCTTCCACTTCCTTTTTTTTTCTTACTCCTTCTTTATTTTTTCTCCTTGTCAGATAACCAGTGATTATTGCTTAGCAATCTTAGTGGCTCTAAGGTCAGAGATCTCTGATTTTGACAAAGTTGAAAACTACATTTGTAGCAATATATTAACATAAAGTGGGTTTTTTGGGTAGATAATAAAACATTATGGATCCCAGTACAAAGATGAATAAATAGTTCTTGTAAGTAACAAATAACTAACTAAACTCAAACAGCATACAATTGATAGATAAGTCATATGTGTTCTATATAGACTGTAGATATGGGAAACCAACAAGTGTACAACCAAAAAATTAACTAGTAACTTACACAGGCCGGAAAAAAGTTTAAAATCCATGCTCATTTATCTCCCATTATAAACTATTCACAATCTCTGTTTACTGATCACCTCTCATAATTACAGTAGTCTCTAAGTGCAGATGTTAGGACTGCTTCTGTTTCTGCCTTACTTTCACAATTGTGGATAGCATGTTTATATTGGCTAGAATTATGTTCATCTCCCACTGTTTTCTGACTGTACATTGTGCACAATGCAAGAAAATTTTAAATAGCTTTATTTCTATTGGTTGAACATGTGAAGAATTAGATTTTAACTAGAGAGGAAATTAAGGCTGCAGTATGTAGCCTAAGAGTCTATACAATATTCCAAGCAAAGGTTCTGTTGTTAAAAATTCACAAACCTGAAAGTATCTGGTATTTTAAAAAATGTTTATTTTTAAAAGGAATAAATAATTGTTTTCACCTGAAGTTAACATGTGTGTCTCTGATCTTTGAAATAAATATAAAAAATTCTGTGGACTACCAACAAAAATCTTGTGTCAATATTAGAGATTGTTTTAGGCTACTTATATTTAACACTTTGTCATAATACATAAAGGTTGTACTTTATTTTTCAGGAAAATTTTTACTCTGCAATATGTTCAATACCAATGTACTTAATGTGATAAAAAACATGTGAACCCCCATAAAAGGAAATAGATATCCAAATAAATATATAACCATATCTGTCTATAAAACATAGCCTAAAATCTTTGGCAAACCAAGAAGTACAATTCTTTTTCAGAACATCTGTTGAAAGCAGATATGACTTAAATTTCTCTTTAAGTAGCACCATTTGATCCACTAATTCTGGTGAATGATTTTTGCTCTGTTGGATAGTTAGATGGTCAGTGGAGCATTTTGGTCAAGTGAAGTTGTTTCCATAATCAAATATTAGGATGGAACTGTTTTAAAGCCCTGTATTGTGTTTTCACTAAAAATTCCATTATATTTTCTGATGTCACTCTTTTGTTTTAGAAATACATTTATGTAGCAAAATCAGTGTTTCATATTTTATGTTAGGAAAAAATATGCTCTCCAAAGGGCAGTTTTCCTTTCAATTCTCTCAGCCTGATCTTACCAGAGACATTTTCTTTTCTTACCTACCACTTCTAAGATATTCAGAGGTCTGGAACTCAGGAAACTTTAAATTTCACTCTATAGAATCTCTTCTTTATGTTTACACTGGCAGATGGTCAAAACAGTTATTCATTTCTTGGAATTACATTTTCTATGCATGTTTATGGGTCCTGTGACTCCTAATATTTTCCTACTCACTACTTTTCAAACTGTAGAAAGCCTTTTCTCAGTCCAGATTGCTGGAAGGAATAATGCAATTATACTATTGGCAGAATGATTCTCCAGGGTAGTCTTAGAAATATCAAAAAATCATTGTTAGGGCTGAGGTGTCTGCTACCCTCAGTAGCCCACTAGTACTAATCTCTTTCTCAATCAAAGCACTTTGAGAGTGAAAAAAAGAAGTATTAATAATTATTCAAAGACAACAGACATAAACTGGAACTGTCTTAGCAAACCAGAACATATGTTGACCCTCTCTTTGGATATATTGTTTTGTCTTCCCTTAGCTGGGGATGATACTCAAATTTAGTCCAAAATAACTTTATTTTAAGTGTTTGATCTTGTTTGGGCCATAATGCTGCATACTGTCAATTTTAAGTCATGTTATGAAAATCATCAGGTACAAAATAATAGTATGAAATCATGTCTGTTGCTTATCTTGATTTTAGAGACTAGTACTTGAAAACATGATATTTGAACATTCAAAGTTATTTTCACTTTCATATTTTAAGATTCCTTAACATAGTTTTTCTAACATGTAAAACTTTTCACATATGTATTAACCAAGGTTGAAATATTTTGTTTTATACTGTTGAGGGATTTTGAATGTGGTTATTTGCAACCAATTGTACATCTGTTACTGACTTTTATGATTGTCTAGAAACTATAACAAATTTCTGTCCAGAGCATATTGTGTATGTATGCAAAGATGGAGAGCCTTTTTGCAAATAAGTAGTTATACATGGTGTAAAAATAGAGTAAGCACAATATACTGTAAGTAATAATTCACTTTGTTTTTATTGTTTGCTATACTCAATGATGAAATATTTATTTTAAAATAATATTTTAATTAGAAATGGCTCCTAACATATAAAGTGATTATTGTAGACTCCCTAAAACATTTTAATCTATTTCAAAAACAATATAATTTAAAACATTAACTAAGCCAATTTATATTAACTTAGATTAGCATCATTTAAAACTGCTTTCCTCAGACACAATTTTTACAGATAAGTTACATAATTCATAAATAAACTGTTTTACTGTTCTAATGGGGAAGAAAAATTTCAGGTGTGCTTCATGTTATGCAATAACAATATTCCTGATATGTGAATAAAGATGCTTTACAAGTCAAGAAGTATTTGAAATGCACTGTCACTTCCCTTTTTTGTTTCCAAGTTTTTTTTTATAAAAGAGTGTGTTCTTTGATTAATAGTTAATATTTTTCTTTTAAAAGTTATGTATTTTTCCTACTTTGTTCTGACCATAAAAGTGAGAGTAGTTGGGTCAAAAGTGTGAAGATCTAGGAAAACAGATAACATAAGAATAAGAAAAAGTGCATATGTGAGAGAAAGAGAAGATAGGTAAGGAGGGAGAAATACTGAAAGGTTTTCCAGGACCCATGCTGAACTTTGAAAACTGACAGTAAGAAAACCAGGTGTAGGGAGAGGGACCTGAATGGGCAAAGGCATTGAGGTTTCAGAGAATTTTGTGATTGTAGAAATGGGAATAGTTTGCACAAAACACTCTGGACATTCTAAATGACAGTATTTATAGTTCCTCAAGGGCGCTATTTTCTCTGTCACCTTTGGATATTCATATATACTACAACTTCTCTCTATTCTTTTTTTTTCCCACCTCCCGTCCTTTCACCATGGTCTTCTTCCCTTGACAAATTCCTACTTAACCTTCAAGACTAAGCTCCATCATATTGCTAACATAGCAGTTACACCACTATACTGAAATTTCTTTGAAGGTAGGGTATATATTTCATTTTTAATAGCACCACAAAAACAATAATTTAGTCTCATCTCCAGCACCTAGCACAAAGGCTGTCATATGGCAAGTGTGCTGCAATGATTTGTTGAATAAATCATTCAACGGGAGTGGTTAATAGTGCAAAGTATTGGAAGAATATTGAAGAAGAAAAGTGGTTTTAAAAAGCAATTGAATTTAGTTAGCATTTATTGTTGATGATAACCTTTGAAATAGTATTCAAATATTGAGATGATAATATAAGCCAGATTGCAAAATTGTACCCAAAGAATGAAAAGTAAATATAATACAGCAATAAAGAAACAGAGATGTCATTTGATAATTTTAATGTTATCTGTAAACTCATAGTTGGAAGAATTCTTGAGGCATCTAATCAACATTTTGGCTAAAAGCTAATTACTCTTTCTTTATTTTCCTAATCCTTATAATTATTTGATTAGTTTGTTTTATGAGTCTTTACAAATTTTAACTGCCACATGGCACTGGCATTATGCCTATTTTGAAATATTTTTCCATCAGGTTGATTAAAGCAAGTTATTTCAACTTATTTTACTTGTGGATTTCAATGTGGATCAGTAACTGCTCCGGATTTTGTGTGCCTTTCTAGTCATTCACAGCAACTCCATCCATCTATCTATCTATCTATCCTGTATCTAATCTATATCTATATATCTGTGCAATTCTTTGAATGTCTACCTGATGAGAAGAGATCATTTTTACTACTAAATATAGTTATCATCACAAAATTTGGAACAGTTATTTTGACACTGTTAATCAGAGGTAGGGACTAACAAATCAGAAGTGAACATACCAAACTAATTGATGTAATCATTATTTTTAAGTTATTAAAATATTTTAATAGCATTGCTGAAATTATCTGATTCACATACTGCCATTCACGTACTACAGGTAGATCACACACACACACACATTCCAAATGTTTCATTCAAATAATGAACCAAAGCCAAATTAAAAATATGTTTAAAGATAACTTAATAAAATTGGTGAAAGTAAGAACACATAACTGATATATACCTCTAAAAATTTTCACTTATGTTTTATTTCAAATATTTTACATTATTACAAATAGAATAAAGGTTATTTAAAATAATTTCAGATTTTTATAAAAATTCAAGTGAATTGGACCCCTTACCTCCATCATTATTATCAAAATGAGCAACAGGAACTAACTAAGATGGTGGAATGGTATGAAGACCCTAGACTTGCCTCATCCCTCAAACACAGCTAGATAAATATTAAATCATTCTGAATACCCAAGAAATCAATTTGAGGGCTGATGGAACTAACTGTATAACTAGAAGGAAAGGAGGCCACATCGTGGAAGGTAGGAGGTACAGAGATATGGTTTGGGGGAGAAACAGATCCCAGGCGCTGTGGAAGGGAAGGATCCCTGGTCTCAGAGTGAGGTAAGAGAGAGAGAGAAGAGAGATAAGTGCACAGAGTATTACACAAGGAAAACACTTCCCAAAAGCCATTGACTGGGAAAATGAGAGGGGATGATTTTTGTGAGTTTTTACAATCAGCAGGACTCAAAGATGGGAGTTTTAGAGGTCTGTGGTATGACTGGTGTGGAGACCTGAGGAAGTCTGTGGAGGAGGCCAGATAGCCTGGGGGCAAATGGCACTGAGGATCCTCTGGGATGCACTGGGAGAGATAGTTCCCCCTTCTTGGAGCACATTGGGAGAGGTGACATTTCTTCTCAGGGTACAAAGGAACCGGCCAACACCATTTCCCTCTCCTGCCCCTCAGCATAGGAACAGAGACATCTGCTGAGGGTGGCTAACCTGGACACTGGTTGCTGTGCTTTACTCCAAATGCCATTCCTCTGTACTTTGGTTTGACTGCCCTTTTGGGTCAAATCTGCATCAGTCCCAGCATGACGAGACCCAACCCAGAGTTGCAGTGCAAGCCCTTGCCATGCTAGGCCTTTAAATTTTGGAGATTTAAAATTCAGCTGACTTCCCTGAGATAGAGCCCAAGGTTCACTGCACTGCCAGGTGGGAAGATTTCCCAGAAACAGACAGGAAGAAGACAGTGACCTGAGGGATGCCTGGGACACAGGAGGAAGATTATTTGCTCTTCTGGCAAGGCTTCCCACATAGCAGCAGTCATGAACTCCATCTCTGAGGACTAGGGAACTGGCTGGCACCATTTTCTTTCCCCACCCCTGAACAAAAACTAAATTAAGCAGCACAGGGCCAACAGTTGTGGCCTAAACCACTTACACCAAACCCCACACCTCTGCACTGTGCTGGTGCTGCTTTTCTAGGTCAAGTGTGCCTGAGAACCAGTGAAACAGGCCCTTCCCTCAGAAGACCAGCACCAACCCCCCACACGCACCACATCTACTTACCATAGAGTTCTGCAAACTTCAGATCTAGTGGAAATAGCATCAGTTCTCTTTTAACAAGCAGGCCAGGATACACCTAGTTAAAATGAACCAAATTCTGGCCAAGGTTCAAACAATCCCCACCACAGGAAAGGAGAAACTTGGCAGAGGATTGACATGAGGGAAACAGCAGCCAAAATAGAGCAACAGAGTGCACACAGCATACACCAAAGACACTTCCTAAAGCACCAGGCCCTGGACAGTATATGACTTCTTCTCCATAAAGCCATTACATTCAAGAGAAGGAAACACAACACACTTTCCTAACACAAAGAAGACAGAAACCTAGGGACAAAATGCCAAGATGGAGGAATTCATCCCAAAAGAAAGAACAAGAAAAGGTCACAGCCAGAGATCTAATTGAAGCAAATTTAAGTAATAGCAACATTCAAGAGGATATTTGCTGGGCTTGAGAAAAGTATGGAAGATATCAGGGAGACTCTTAATGCATCAATACAAGAGTTAAAAAACAGAAACGACTAATGCAACAAAGGAGAATTGAAACAGATTAACCATAAGGAAGGAAGAATCAGGGGAGCGAAAAGTGATACAGAAGATAAAATCATGGGAAATAATGAAACTGAAGAGGGAAAGAAAAATATTAGATCATAATGTAGACTTACAAAACTCATTGACTTCATAAAACATAATATTCATTTCAGAGGAGTCCCAGAAGAAGAGGAGAAGAAGGGGGTAGAAGGTTTATTTGAGGACATAAATAAAGCAGGAGAAGGAAAATAATAAAGACTAGACCAGAAATAAATGATATAGAAACAAACATTAAAAAAGAACAGTAGAGCAGATCAACGAAACTAAGGGTTGATTCTTCAAAATAATAAAATTGATAAACCCATAACCAAACTTATCAAAAAAAGAGAAAGGATCCAAATAAATAACTAAATAAAATCACAATAAAAGGGGATATATCACAATCAACGCCTCAGAAATACAATTATAAAAGAATATTATGAAAAATTATATACCCAAAGCTGGGCAATCTGGAAGAAATGGATAAATTCCTAGAAACATACAAGCTACCAAAACTTAAACAGGAAGAAATAGAACATTTGAACATATCCATAGCCAGCAAAGAAATTAAAATAATAATAAAAATCTCCCAAAAACAAAAGTCCAGGGGTTCCCAGGGAAATTCCACCAGACATTTAAAGAAGAATTAATATCTATTCTTCTGAAACTGTTTCAAAAAAAGGAAATGGAATGGAAACTTCCAAACTCATTCTATGAGGCCAGCATCATCTTGATTCCAAAACCAAAGACTCCACTAAAAAGGAGAATTACAGGCCAATATCCCTTTAAACATGGATGCAGTAATTCTCAACAAGATACTAGCAAATCGATCCAACAGTATATTAAAAGAATCACTCACCACAATCAAGTGGGATATGTCCTGGGCTGCAGGGTGGTTCCAAATCAATCAACATGATACACCACATTAATAAAAGAAAGGATTAGAGCCATTGATCCTATCAATAGATGTAGAAAAAGCATTAGACAAAAAACAGCATCCTTTCATGATAAAAACCCTCAAGAAAGTAGGAATAGAAGGAATATACCTCAACATCATAAAGGCCGTATAAGAATGACACACAGTTAATATCATCCTCAATGGGGAAAAACAGAACTTTTCCTCTATGATCAGGATCAAGACAGAGATGTCCACTCACAACACTGTTATTTAACATACTACGGTAAGTCCTAGCCTCAGGAATTAGCCAATACAAACAAATAAAATGCATCCAAGTAGCAAGGAAGAAGTCACATTTTCACTATTCACAGACTACATGATACTATATAGGTAGAAAATCTGAAAGGCTACACCTAAAAAATTGGTAGAACTGATACATAAATTCAACAATGCCACAGGATACAAAATCTATATACAGAAATTTGTTGCATTTCTTTGTTGTTGTTGTTGTTGCAATTCTACATTTCTTTGTTGTTATTGTTGTTGTTGCAATTCTATTTACAATAATGATGCAACAGAAAGAGAAATCAAGGAATTGATCCAATTTACAGTTGCACCAAAAACCCATATGGTACCTAGGAATAAACTTAACCAAAGAGGTAAAATTATTTGTACTCTGAAAACTATAGAACACTTATGAAAGAAATTGAAGATGACACACAAAATAACATTCCATACTCAAGGATTGGATGAACAAAATATTCTTAAAATGTGTGTACTACCCAGTGCAGTCTACATGTTTAATACAATCCCTATGAAAATTCCACCAGCATTTTTCACAAAGTTAGAAAAAAACAATACTAAAAATTGTATGGAGCCACAAAAGACTCCAAATAGTTAAAGCAATCTTGAAAAACAACAAAAAAAGCAAACCTGCAGGCATCACAATTCTGGACTTCAAGTGATAAACAAAGGTGGAGTGATTAAGACAGTTTGGTACTGGCACAAAAACAGACAAATAGATCAGTGGAACAGAATGGGGAACCCAGAAATGGACACACAAATGTATGGCCATCTAATCTTCAACAAAACAGGAAAGAATATCCAATGGGAAAAAGACAGTCTTTTCAAAAAACGGTGTTAGGAAAATTGGTCAGCAACATACAAAAGAATGAAAGTGTACCATTTTCTTACACCATACCCCCAGATAAATTCAAAATGAATGAAAGACCTAAATGTGAGACAAGAAATCACGAAAATCCTATAGGATAGCACAGGTAGTAACCTCTTTTGACATCAGCCATAGAACTTCTTACTAGTTACATTCCCTGAGGAAATGGGAACAAAACCAAAAATAAACTATTGGGACTTCATCAAGATAAAAAGCTGCACAGTGAAAGAAACAATCACCAAAATTAAAAGGCAACCTATGGTATGGGGGAAGATATTTGCAAATGATATATCTGATAAAGGGTTAGTATCCAAATCCATAAAGAACTTATCAAACTCAAAAATGAAAACCAAATAATCCAGTTAAGAAATGGACATAAGACATAAACAGACATTTACCAAATACGTCCAGATGGCTAATGGGCACACGAAAAGATGTTCAACATCACTCGTCATCAGGGAAATGCAAATCAAAACCACAATGAGATACCACCTCATATCTGTCAGAATGGCTAAAATGGAGAACACAGGAAACAACAGATGTTGGTGTGCATGTGGAGACAGTGGAACCTTATTACACTGTTGGTGGGAATGCAAACTGGTGCAACCACTCTAGAAAACAATATGGAATTTTCTCGAAAAGTTCAAAATAGAGCTATCCTACAACCCAGGATTTTCACTACTAGGTATTTACCCAAAGGATAAAAAAAATCTGATCTGAAGGGGCAAATGCACTCCAATGTTTATAACAGTACTATCAACAATAGCCAAATTATGGAAAGAGCTCAAATGTCCATCGACTGATGAATGGATAAAGATGTGGTGTATATATATGCAATGGAATATTTCTTGATGTTCAAAAAGAATGAAATCTTGCCATGTGATACAATATGGATGGAGCTAGAGTGCATTATGCTAAGCAAAATAAGTTAGTCAGAGAAAGACAAATATATGGTTTTATTCATATGTGGAATTTAAGAAACAAAACACATGAACATAGGGGAAGGGAAGAAAAAAAATAAGATAAAACAGAGAGGGAGACAAACCATAAGAGATTCTTAAATACAGAGAACAAACTGAGGGTTGCTGGAGGGGAGGTGGGGGGTGGGCTAAATGGGTGAGGGACATTAAAGAGGGAACCATATGGGATGAGCACTGGGTGTTACATGTAAGGGATGAATCACTGGGTTTTACTCCTGAAACCAATACTAAACTTTATGTTAACCAATTTGAATTTAAATAGATTTTTAAAAATAAATAATAAAAAGTACACATAGAAAAATACGAATTTGAAGGGTTACATGCACCCCAATGTTTATAGAAAATATTATCAACAACATGCATGTTATGGAAAGAGCCCAAATGTCCAGTGACTGATGAATAGACAAAGAAGAAGGGGTATATATGCACAATGGAATATTACTCAGCCATAAAAAAATGAAATCTTGCCATTTGCAATGACATGAATGGAGCTAGAGTGTGTTATGCTAAGTGAAACAGATCAGTAGGAGAAAGAGAATTACCATATGATTTCACTTATATGTGGAATTTTAGACGTGAAACAGGGTACTTCCCATGTCTCTCAAACAAAGAAAGGCTGAAGCCAAAGGACCTTGAACCCCAAGAACCTGGGAGGAAAAGAGACTGAATCTACCAGGAAGAAAATGAGACAACTTGAGAAATGATTGGGGGGTGATGGTGAACTGGGGGAGATAAAACGGGCTAAGTAGTCTCTCCTGTGGAGAGACAAAAGGAAGAGAAAAAGCAGCTGGGTAAGTGTAGGACTGTATCCGGACAATAGAAAAACTTTGGACTGGGATGGAGAGGGATCCTATCTCTGTGGGGCTTTCTTCAGACTGGGGCCAGTTCCCTGTTTGCACACCTGGAGAGGATGGGAGCCAGCCCTGGTTTTGGTGGTAGATCAGGATCCCAGTCCGCAGTAGAAGAAAGTGGTCCCCTTCCTGGGGGGCTGTGCGATAGTGCAAAGCCTGCCTGTGTTTGCTACCCCTGGGCTCAGTGGCTGGGTCGAGGGTGCAGGCCACAGTAGGAGAAAGTGGCCCCTTCCCTGGAGTGTTGTAGGACAGAACACTGCATCTGCCACCCCGTGGCTCAGTGGCTGGTTTGAGGAGGCAGTCCACAGTAGGCCGCGGTCCTCTCCTTGGAGTGCAGTGGGACAGAACAAAGCCTGCCTGTGTCTGCCACCCCTGGGTTAGGCAGTGAGGTCAGCAGCGCAGTCTGCAGCAGAAAGAGGTGGTCCTCCCTGAAGTGCATGGGCACAGAGAAAGCCAGCTGGGACCACACATTGAGCTTCACAGAGAGGCACTTCCCCAATACCAGAGCACCCAGAGTGGGACTTTGAATCCTAGTCAAGTGCTGGGCCAGGGGAGTCAATGGAGCGAGAAGGACCGCCCCATCTGCACCCATGGCAGTGAGGACAACTCAAAAGGACTCCACCAGGTTGTGGAGAAGAGACTGGGGAATCACCATTTCCCCCACCACCACCAAGGCGGGGCCTCAGGGATCAGTCCCAGGGGCCCATAGTGGAGGTGGGACCAGCCTACAACAAACCATGCCGCTCCGTGCTGGGTAACTGTTTCTGCTGAAGCCAGATAGATGCTGTGCAACCTGAGACCTCCATCATCCAGACCGTGATAGCCTGGATTTATTCCAGGGAAATTTTTGTTATTTAGATATATCTTCCCTTCCTATCTCTTCCATCCTCTAGGCTGAATACTCTGGTTGTTGTTTGCCTAAGCAGACATATTTAATCCATTCCCTTGATACAGGTTCTACCTTACTTCTGTACTTTCCTTGCTCTCTCTCTCTGGAATAATCAAGCCATATAGTTTCTTGGTCTGTATAACTTTATCTTCATTTTTTCCCCTCTTTCCTTTGTTATTTTCCTTTCTTTCTCTGGATTAACCCATTTAGCCTCTCTGCCCAGTCAATGTTTATTTTCTCTTTGTCCTTGCCCCTGTAATTTCTTTCTTTATATGTGCTCTTCCATCAGCTCCACCTCCACCCTGTTGTTTACTTATAGCCGGTGTTTCTGTTGTTTTTTCTTGGTTAGTTTTTTGTTTTTTGCTTTTGCTTTCAGACTGTTTGTGTGTGTGTATGTGTTTGTCCGTTTGTTTATTTGTGTGTTCACATGTTTCCTATTTGTTTGTCTGTTTGTTTTCCTTTCCAGGGCTACTTCAATGAACAAATCAAAGCACGCCTTGTGGAGGGTCCAAAACATCACTACGAGTAGAGAAATAAAATAATCAAAGTCACAACAACAGACAGCAAGTAACACTCTCCAAAATACACCTCCTGAGGGCCAGGCCCTGGACAGTGTATGAACCCCTTTATTGTAGCAGTGCTTGCAGGTGCAGAGCACATAACAAGCTTTATAACTCATAAGGGACAGAAAATAGAGCCAAAATGATGAAATGGAAGAATTCCCCTCAAAAGAAACTCCAGGAAAAAGTGACAGCTAAGGAATTGATCAAAACAGATATAAGCAATATAACTGACCAAGAATTTAGAATAATAGTCATAAGATTAATCTCTGGACTTGAAAAAGGCATAGAAAACAGCAGAGACTCTATTACTGCAGAGATCAAGGAACTAAGAAATAGTCGTGATGAATTAAAAAATGCTAAAAACGAGGTGCAAAATAAAATGGAGGTGGCCGCAATGTGAATTGAAGAGGCAGAGGGGAGAATAGGTGAATTAGAAGATTACATTATGGAAAAAAAGGAAGCTGAGAAAAAGAGAGATAAAAAAATCCAGGAGTATGACGGGAGAATTAGAGAACT
This sequence comes from Acinonyx jubatus, assembly GCF_027475565.1. Taxonomy (NCBI): domain Eukaryota; kingdom Metazoa; phylum Chordata; class Mammalia; order Carnivora; family Felidae; genus Acinonyx; species Acinonyx jubatus. The sequence goes on from NC_069389.1 coordinate 68,322,766, forward strand.
AAGTGATGCAACCAAATGCAACAGTACCCGTATCATAGGAATTCCAGAAGAAGAAGAAGGAGAGAGAGAAAGGTGCTATAGGTGTACTTGAACAAAACATAGCTGAGAACTTCCCCATTCTGGGGAAGGAAACTGACATTGAAATACAAGAGGCACAGAGAACTCCCTTCAGACATAACTTGAATCAATCTTCTGCACAACATATCATAGTGAAACTGGCAAAATACAAGGATAAAGATAATTCTGAAAGCAGCTAAGGATAAACGGGCCTTAACACACAAAGGTAGAAGCATAAGGATAGTAGCAGACATATCTACTAAAACTTGGCAGGAGAGAAAGGAATGGCAAGAATTCTTCAATGTGACGAATAGGAAAAATATGTAGCCAAGAATCTTTTGTCTGACAAGCCTGTTATTCAGAATAGGAGAGATAAAGGTTTTCCCAAACAAAAACTGAAGGAATCCATCACCATTCAACCAGCCCTACAAGAGATCCTAAGGGGGATTCTGTGAGTGAAATGTTGCAAGGAACACAAAGTACCAGAGACATCACTACAAGCATGAAACCTACAGACATCACAATGACTCTAAACCCATATCTTTCTATAATAACACTGAATGTAAATGGACTAAATGCTCCAACCAAAAGACATAGGGTATCAGAATGGATAAAAAATCAAGACCCATTATTTGCTGTCTACAAGAGACGCATTTTAGACCTGAGGACACCTTCAGATTGAAAGTGAGGGGATAGAGAACTATCTATCATGCTACTGGAAGTCAAAAGAAAGCTGGAATAGACATACTTATATCAGACAAACTAGACTTTAAATTAAAGGCTGTAACAAGAGATGAAGAAGGACATTATATAATAATTACAGGGTCTATCCTTCAGGAAGAGCTAACAATTATAAATGTCTATGTGCTGAATACGAGAGCCCCCAAATATATAAAACAATCACAAACATAAGCAACCTTATTGATAAGAATGTGGTAATTTCAGGGGACTTTAATACTTCACTTACAACAATAGACAGATAATCTAGACCAGAATCGGTAAAAAAAAAAAAAAAAAAAAACAACAAAAAAAAACAAAAAAACAAAACCAAAACCAAAACCAAAAAAAAAAAAAAACAATGGTCTTGAATGACACATTTGACCAGATGGACTTGATTCTGAGTATACATGGACTATTCTCCAAGACAGATCACATACTGGGTCACAAAACAACCCTCAATAAATATAAAAGAATTGAGATCCTATCATGCACACTTTCAGACCACAATGCTATGAAACTTGAAATCAACCACAGGAAAAGGTCTGGAAAACCTCCAAAAGCATGGCGGTTAAAGAAGATCTTACTAAGGAACGATTGGCTCAACCAGGCAATTAGAGAAAAAATTAAAAGATACATGGAAAAAAATGAAAATGAAAACACAACAATCCAAATCCTTTGGGATGCAGCAAAGGCAGTCCTAAGAGGAAAACACATAGTCATCCAGGCCTATCTCAAGAAACAAGAAAAATCCCAAATACAAAATCTAACAGCACACCTAAAGGAAATAGAAGCAGAACAGCAAAGACACCCCAAACCCAGCAGAAGAAGAGAAATAATAAATATCAAAGCAGAAATAAACAGCATAGAATCCAAAAAAGACTCACTAGAACAGATCAAGGAAACCAAGAGTTGTTTTTTTTTTTTAAGAAAATAAACAAAATTGACAAACCCCTAGCCAGACTTCTCAAAAAGAAAAGGGAGAGGACCCAAATAGACAAAATCATGAATGAAAATGGATTTATTACAATCAATCCCTCAGAAATACAGCAATTATCAGGAAATAGTATGAAAAATTATATGCCAACAAACTGGACAACATGGAAGAAATGGACAAATTCCTAAGTACCCACATACTATCAGAACTCAAATGGGAAGAAATAAAAAAGTTGAGCATACCCATAAATAGTGAAGAAATTGAATCAGTCATCAAAAATCTCCCAACAATTAAGAGCCCTGGGCCAGATGGCTTCCCTGGGAAATTCTCCCAGACATTTAGGGCAGAGTTAATACCTATCCTTCTCAAGCTGTTCCAAAAAATAGAAAGGAAGGAAAACGTCCAGACTCATTCTATGAAGCCAGCATTACTTTGATTCCCAAACCAGACAGAGACCCAGCAAAAAAAGAGAACTACAGGCCAATATCCCTGATGAATATGAATGCAAAAATTCTCAAAAAGATACTAGCGAATCGAATTCAACAGCATATAAAAGGTAATATTCATCATGATCAAGTGGGATTCATTCCTGGGCTGCAAGGCTGGTTCAATATTCGCAAATCAATCAATGTGATACGTCACATTAATAAAAAAAAAAAAAGAACCATATGATCCTGTCAATCGATGCAGAAAAAGCATATGACAAAACACAGCATCCTTTCTTGATGAAAACCCTCAAGAAGGTCAGGATAGAAGGAACATACTTAAATTTCATAGAAGCAATTTATGAAAATCCCACAACTAATATCACCCTCAATGGGGAGAAGCTGAGAGCTTCCCCCCTGAGATCAGGAACATGACCTGGATGTCCACTCTCACCACTGTTGTTTAACATAGTATTGAAAATCCTAGCATCAGCAATCAAACAACAAAATGAAATAAAAACATCAAAATTGGCAAAGAAGAAGTCAAACTTCCATTTTTTGCAGATGACATGATAATCTAAATGGAACACCCAACAGACCCCCCAAAGTCTGCTAGCACTGATACATGAATTTGGCAAAATCACAGGGTACAAAATTAATGTACAGAAATCGGTTGCATTTTTTATCACAAATAATGAAGCAACAGAAAGAGAAATAAAGAAACTGATCTTACTCACAACTGCACCAAGAAACATAAAATACCTAGGAATAAACCTAACCAAAGATGTAAAAGATCTGTATGCTGAAAACTATAGAAAGCTTATGAAGGAAATTGAAGAAGATACAAAGAAATGGAAGAACATTCCATGCTCATGGATCGGAAGAATAAATATTGTTAAAATGTCAATATTATCCAAAGTAATCTACACATTCAATGCAATCCCAATCAAAATTGCACCACCATTCTTCTCAAAGCTAGAACAAGCAATCCTAAAATTTGTATGGAACCACAAGAGACCCTGAATAGCTAAAGTAATATTGAAAGAGAAGGCCAAAGCAGGAGACATCACAATCCCAGACTTAAGCCTCTACTACAAAGCTGTAATCATCAAGAGAGTATGTTATTGGCACAAAAACATATGCATAGACCAACAGAATAGAATAGACCCCAGCATTGGACCCACAAATGTATGGCCAACTAATCTTTGACAAAGCAGGAAAGAATATCCAATGGAATAAAAGACAGTCTCTTTAACAAACAGTGCTGGGAGAATTGGACAGCAACATGCAGAAGAATGAAACTAGGCCACTTTCTTACACCATTCACGAAAATAAACTCAAAATGGATGAAGGACCTGAAGCAGGAAACCATCAAAACCCTAGAAGAGAAAGCTGACAACAACCTCTCTGACCTCAGCTGCAGCAATTTCTTACTTGACACATCTCCAAAGGCGAGGGAATTAAAAGCAAAAATGAACTATTAGGACCTCATGAAGATAAAAAGCTTATGCACTGCAAAGGAAACAATCAACAAAACTAAAAGGCAACTGATGGAATGGGGAAAGATATTTGCAAATGACATGTTGGATAAAGGGCCAGTATCTAAAATCTATAAAGAACTCATCAAACTCCACACCCAAAAAACAAATAATCCAGTGAAGAAATGGGCAGCAAACATGAATAGACACTTTTCCAAAGAAGACATCCAGATGGCCAACAGACACATGAAAAGATGCTCAATGTTACTCATCACCAGGGAAATAGATATCAAAACTATAATGAGATATCACCTCACACTAGTCAGAGTGGCTGAAATGAACAAATGCTGGCGAGGATTTTGAGAAACAGGAACCCTCTTGCACTGTCAGTGGGAATGCAAACTGGTGCAGCTGCTCTGGAAAACAGTGTGGAGGTTCCTCAAAAAATTAAAAAAAAAAATCTACTCTATGACCCAGCAATAGCACTGCTAGGAATTTACCCAAGGGATACAAGAGTACGGATGCATAGGGGCACTTGTACCCCAATGTTTATAGCAGCACTTTCAACAATAGCCAAACTATGGGAAGAGCCTAAATGTCTATAAACTGATGAATGGATTAACAAGATGTGGTTTATATATACAATGGAATACTACTTGGCAATGAGAAAGAATGAAATCTGGCCATTTGCAGCAACGTGGATGGAACTGGAGGGTATTATGCTAAGTGAAATAAGCCAGGCAGAGTAAGACAGATACCATATGTTTTCACTCATATGTGGATCTTGAGAAACTTAACAGAAGACCATGGGGGAGGGGAAGGGGGGAAATAAGTTACAAATAGGGAGGGAGACAAACCATAGGAGAGTCTCAAGGACTGAGGAGAACAAACTAAAGGTAGATGGAGTGTTGGGTAGAGGGGAAATTGGGTGATGGACAGGGAGGAGGGCACTTGTTGGGATGAGCACTGGGTGTTGTATGGAAACCAATTTGACAATAAATTATATTTAAAAAATAAATAAAGTTCTGTTTGATTAGGAAAAGAAACAAGAAATGAAACAGATGAATATAGGGGACAAAAAAAGAGACAGAGATAAACCTTAAAACAGACTCTTAATTATAGAGAACAAACAGGTTTACTACAGGTGAGGTGGGAGGGGGGATGGGTTAAATTAGTGATGTGTATTATGGAGGGCACTTGTGATGAACGCTGGGTGTTGTATGTAAGTCATGAATTACTAAATTCTCATCCTGAAACTAATATTGCACTCTATTTTAACTAAATACAATTTAAATAAAATCTTGGAACTACAAATAAAAATGAGCATCAGTACTACAATAGATCTAATACAGGAATCAAATCTTTTTTTTGTGTTGTTTTACTGTATTGAAGTGTACCTGATATACAAATATTGTAACATTGTACATATTTAATGTGTACATCTTGATGAGTCTGAACATTTGAATACATCAGTTTTATGCATAACCATCACCAGTGATGCCATCATCATAACCAATGCACTAAACATATCCATTACCTCCAAAATTTTCTTTGTGGTATTTTTATTTCCTTTATTTATTTTAATTTTTGTTTTTTTTTAAATTTTTAACGTTTATTTATTTATTTATTTTTTTGAGGCAGAGAGAAACTGAGCATGAACAGGGGAGGGTCAGAGAGAAAGAGAGACACAGAATCTGAAACAGGCTCCAGGCTCTGAACTGTCAGCACAGAGCCCCACGCAGGGCTCAAACTCACAGAGTGCAAGATCATGACCTGAGCCAAAGTCGGACACCTTGAGCCACCCAGACTCCCCTCCTTTATTTATTTTTTAAATTAAAAAAATTTTATACATTTATTTATTTTTGAGAGACAGAGTGAGAGTGCGAACGGGGGTGGGGCAGAGAGAGAAGAGGACACAGAATCCGAAGCAGGCTCCAGGCTGTGATCAATCATTCAGCTCAGAGCCCGACATTGGGCTCGAACCCACGAACAGTGAGATCATGACCTAAGCCAAAGTTGGACACTTAACAAACTGAGCCTCCCAGGCGTCCCTGTTTTTTTTTTTTTTAACATTAGATCTGTCCTCTTGACATATTTTTAAGCTCACAATTTTGTATTGTTAAAAATTTTTTAACGTTTATTTATTTTTGAGAGAGAGAAATACAGACAGAGTATGAGCAGGGGAGAGGCAGGGAGAGGGAGACACAGAACTCGAACCAGGTTCCAGGCTTTGAGCTGTCAGCACAGAGCCCGACGCCGGGCTCAAACTCACAAACCACGAGATCATGACCTGAGCTGAAGTTGGTGGCTTAACTGACTGAGCCACCCAGGTGTTCCACAATTTTGTATTTTTAACTATAGGTACTGTTTACAACCTATGCATTTGTGTGTGTGTGTGAGAGAGAGAGAGAGAGAGAGAGAGAGAGAGAGAGAGAGATCTGCCTGCGGGGTATATAAAATTAATTATGCATAACAAAAACTTTATACCCATTGAAAAACAATTTCCCATTTCTTCCTTCCCTCCAGCTCTTGACAACCTTCATTCTATACTCTGCTTCTGTGAGTTTGACTATTTTTATTTGAAAAAGTTAATGTATCTCTCAACAATGTTCACATTTCTCACATACTTACTAGTTATTAAGGAAAAATGTAAACTATATTTTAAATGTATTGTTATATAAAGGTTTTATTTCCCATTGATAAAGGGAAAAATTTACATACTTCCCTAGATGAGAATGAAATAAGATAAAATATTTAAAATTCCTCACATAGTAACTGGCTCAGAGAGGTGCTCCAAAAAGTTAGTTAATTTCTTTTCCTTAACTTCTATGATGTTAAACCCAGTGGTCAACTCTTGGTCTTCATTTTACTTAACCCATCAGCAACATTTAACACAGTTGATCACTCTCTCTCTCCTTCCTGAATTTTCACTTGGCTTTCAGGATATCCCTATCTCCTGTTTTTATTTTTTTCTTCTGCCTCACTGTTCACTTCTCAATTACCTTTGTTATTTTGTCTCTTATCCCTGCCTACTTAATATTGGAGTGTCCTACAGCTTATATAGTCCTTTATATTCCTTATCTATACCTCTCTCTTTGGTGATCTCATCTAGTCTCATGTCTTTAAATATCATACAATCCAGAAAAAGATCATACCTCCAGACTCTGAGACACACTCAACACCTCCACTTGGATGTCTAATACCCATTTCAAAATCAGCAGATACAAAAGTGAACCCTTCAACTCCCATCACCACCACCCCAAACAAGTTCTTTCTACAGTCTTTCCCATATCAGTTCATGGCAACTCCACCCTTTCATTTGTTTAGGCCAAAAACCTTAAAGTTATCCTTCAGTCCTCATTTTCTTGAACATTCTACTTCCTGTCCACCATGAAATTCTGTTTCTGTCACCTGCTAGACCCCAAGACCTGGCCTTTACCTGCTTGTATTCATTAACCTTTGTCTTACATTTTCCCCTAAGCTCTTCTTTCTGGCTTACTTCTTAACTCAGCCAAATGAAACCTGAAACCGTCCCGCAGGTGGTGTTGACTACCCTGACAAAATCCCCCACCAGGGCAGACCACCCAGACCATTTGAGCTAAACCTAACTCATGCCTACACACATGGACCATGGAGTGACTTCTGGAATGACATACAATTACCTTTACTTCTTTTTAATATTAACATCACTGCCCAAGGAGGAGCTTCAGCCTCATTTACATAACACATAATGTATGTATAGGCATGTTTCCTTAAGTCCCTTGTGCCACCTATGCCTGCCTCTACATAGGATGACAAGACTTCCTTATCTAGATATTTATCCTAACCATAAACAAAAAGAACTCATTCACCCTCTCTTGGGAAGTCACAACTTTGAAAGCCTTTCCCTGTGTTCTCCTTATTTGCTGCAAATAAAAGTTTTCCTTATGTGACAACTCAATCTGGTGAAGTTTCTGATTCACCAAGGAGTGAATTCACATTGGTTTGGTTACAGTTCTGCTTTTAAAAAGATAAACAGAAATCAACCGTTTTTTTTTTCCCCCTCACCTTCATTGTTATTCTGCTTTAAACTATTCTGTTCATCTCTTGCCTAGATTACTGAACAGCTTTGTGATCTTTTCCCCTGCTTCTACCTTTGTCCCCTACAGTCTACTTTCAATACAGTGGAAAACAGAATACTTTTCAAACAACCTAGATCATGTCACTCCTCTTCTCCAAACCCTATAATTGTTCCTTATTTCACTCAGTGTAAAAGTCGAAGTTTTTATGATGACCTATAAGGTCTTTTGTGATCTTCTCTTTTTGGCCTTATATTCTACCATAATACTCCAACTCGCTGTATCCATTACACTGATTTCTTTATGTTCCTCAAATATGCAGGTGCACCCCCTCTTGCTTTAGAGCCTTTATGCTTGCTGTTCCTACTGCTTAGAATGCTCTTTTCCCAAAATATACTATGGTTAACTCTCTCGGCCTCCTTCAGCATTTCTTCAGATTTTACCTTCTCAATAAGGCCTACTCTTTACAACCCTATTATATCGCTGCAATCTGTCCCACTATCCTGCCACCTATGTTGCTTGTTAATCCCTCCTACCCTCCTCTACTTTTTATTTTTTCCTTATAATTTTAATAATTTTAGATAACTTACTAATTATGTTTATTTTATTGTCTTTCTCTGTTACATTTTTACCTACTTGAGAATGTGGATCTTTGTTTTATTTACTGGTCTATCTCAAATGCCTGGAACAGTACCTGATGCATAGTAGGTACCCAACGTTATTGAAGAAATGAATGAAGTGTTACTGTTTAATAGATACTTTCTTTTTTTTTCTTGAGTTTATTTATTTTGAGAACAAGAGAGAAGGGAGAGCAGGGGAAGGTCATAGAGAGAATCCCAAGCAGGCTCCATGCTTTCAGCACAGAGCCTGACACAGGGCTCTATCCCATGAACTGTGAGATCATTACCTGAGCCAAAATCAAGAGTTGGACACTTAACCAACTGAGCCCCCAGGCACCCCAATATACTTCCTTTTTGATTCATTCCTAAGGTAAACAATAAAGTCTTGCAAAAGTCTTTTTTCCAAGAAGAAATCCATGAGGAGTGAAAAGACATATTTTTCAAATATATTTTGACCTTAAAGAATGACATTGTTACATATTATAAACCATGTCTTATTGAGTATATTACTACCTATTTGAAGCTGGTAATTAATTTTCTTATAGAATCATAGACTATAAGAAATATAAAATATTATAGTAACAATGTAATCAATTCCTTCATGTCATGCATGACAGGACTCTTTAATATGTTAGAACAATGAAAATCAAGAGTAACTTACTTAGGATCTGACATTTACTTTTCAACTGGGTAATCCTTTATCAATTCTACAGAAAATAATGAAACAGTCTCTAAAACACTACATGAACTAACCTCACCATTAGTCACTCCCATGGAGGTTGGTGAGAAGTGATTATTCCTCTCCACAAAGCCATAGACATTTCTATGCGGGTGTATGCTATGCCAGTATAGTCTATGCACCAGAGAACCACATATAGGTTATTTGGCAGAGTGTGAAGGCTCTATGAAAACACTAGAAGTTCATATATGAGTCATTTACTTCTATAAAATAGAGAGAAATCTGTAGTCATGGGAAAGATGGGGCAGGCAGATTTTGCTGGCAGTCGATTCTCACCTTGTCATGTTTCTTCTTGTATTTGATGCAAAGTGGCAGAGTCAGTCTATTAACCTGTATTTGTCACTGTAGGAGTGGGTGGGGAGACATTCCCAGCCTACAATTACAGTCAGGACCTGTTAACCAGCCTGCTTCAAACTTTTTTTTTTTTTTTTTATATAGCACTGATAGAACTAAAGTAGTCAGAGTGAATAAGTGTGTGAATGGTGCTTAAAGTGTGAACAATTTTAAAAGCAGTCTTAAGACAGACATTCTGGATGAACTTTTTTTGATTCTAACTAAATGCCACATCTTTATTAGCTAATAGTTGGGAAATCTTGACAGCCTTTTGCGTGCTGACCCAATGTTAAAATCTGTAGATTTTAGAGTTTAGAGTTTTTTCTCAAGTGGAAAATGGGATAACATAAAACTTTTCAGGGTCTTAACAGGAAAACTCATGGTTTAGTAACAAGCAAAGGTTTGATTCATTCAGGAGAGAATTTTTTTTTAATTTGTGAGATTTTTCTATTTCTTTTTTTAAATTATTTTTAGAAACAGAGCACGTGAGCAGGCTGGGAAGAAGAGCAGAGAGAGAGAGAGAGAGAGAATCTTAAGTTCCATGTTCAGTGCAGAGTGCGATGCAGTGCAGAGTGCGATCCCACGACCCTGAGATCATGACCTGAGCCAAAATCAAGAGTCAGACACTTAACTGACTGAACCACCCAGGCACCTCAGAAAATCATATAATGTTAAGTAAAACAATTTTAACATGGAAAGCATAAAATAAATGGTAATTATTATTGCTTTCTCTCAGGTACATATGACAATAGAGTCTTAAGATGGGAGCACTCATTTATATTGTTGAAAATGAGTTCATTGAAAAAGTGATTTAAGAACAATTAAACAAATGCTCTATTCTATGTTTTGTTTGTTTGTTTTTTTATTTAATGTGCCATAGAACAGAGGAGTTTATCTGGACTCGCCCCTAAGCCTAATTCTGTATATGCTTTTGATTCTACTATGAGAACTTCTCAATCTGATCAAGGCCAGGTAAACACTGAAACTCATTTGTCAGATAAACTAAGTTTACATAAGACACCGAAGAGATAAATACCTTGGAGAAACAAAAGGAATCTTGGGATATTAAAGAAGTAGTCAGAAACAACAAAATGAAGTGTTATCAGAAGATCAAATTGCACAAATATGGGATGGTTGATGACAGGTTATTTGTCAGTAGAGTACAGGCCAGGCCTGGGGCAAATTACACTTGGAGTGTTCTCTGCTTCTTCTCGCCATCATTTGTTTCCAGGTAAAATCAAGTTGAAACACATATCAAAGGCAGCTTTAACAAAAATTAAAATACATACAAAAGGGGAAAGAAGTCACTAAAAAGGGCCAGAAACATATGATAAGAGGACAAGGATTTGAGCCATGTAGTGGTTTTTTTTTGTTTGTTTTTTGTTTGTTTGTACTGGATGAAACTATCCTGTCATCTAATAATATGATCTCAGTAACAAAGATCCTATAAAACAGAAGACTTGTGGGGATCTCTTCAATTCACTGTACTTTAGGAAGCTCTGAATACAGAATAAGGTGTGGGTGTCATACCTGAACACAAGTATCAGAAGCAGCAGCAATACTTTTATTGTTTTAAATCAAACAAATTATTAGTAAGATACCACAAAGTCATTTTTCTGTTTTGGTATATTAAGTCCTAGAATATGCCTAGTTATTATCTCTATATTTTATGGAAGACCTACCCTGAGATTAAAGAGCTCCAGGCTCAGCATAATTTTACTTATGTTTCTGATATGGTACCTTATCAATAATATCAAGGCCAGTTAAAACAAACTCATAAAAGGATTAAGATAAAAAGCTGATTAAGGGTTGATGAATGAAAGATAGTGGTCAGATATTTTCTACCTGAAGTCAGAACAATTAAGTATTGGGACTTATTACAATATGAAGAGTTTATGTGTATGTGTGTGTGATACTTATATATATCTATATTTTATATTATATATGTATATATAATATTTTTCAAAAAAAGAAAATTAAGGTACTCTGCATAAAAATACTATGGTGAATAATGTTGATGTTTCCAAAAGGCTAACTCTAAGGCTGTCATATCACCTTAGTTGTCAGTTTTTCCCTTGAAGTTACCAATTGTTTTGTAGATGAATTCTAAAGCTTAGAGAACCAAGCAGGGAGGAAGTGTTTGTTCTTTTCTAAAGATTCACTTATTCTTAGGGGCACCTGGAAGCCTCAGTCCCTTCAATGCCAACTTCGACTCAGGTCATGATCTTGCTGTTCGTGAGTTCAAGCCCTCTGTCTGGCTCTGTGCTGACAGTTCAGAGCCTGGAGCCTGCTTCAGATTCTGTGTCTCCCTCACTCTCTGCCCCTTTCTTGCTTGTTCTCTCTCTCTCTCAAAAATAAAAAAATGAACATTAAAAAAATTAAAGATTCACTTATTCTTAGCCTCCCCTAGTTATTTCTGCCACCGACTTACTTTTCAAATCTACTCGAACTTCTCATCCTCTCTCCTCTCATCATCTCTTTCTTAATGCTATACAAGCTCTAATCATGGATACAATTCAGAAGGAAAATCAACTATAATACCCACCATTTAGACTATGTTTAATAAATGTTATTCTTCCTTTCCCTAGTCCTAATCTTCCTATGGCTAAATGTCTGTTTTAGTTCCTGTTACATCTTTCTTAATACTTCTACTGCAGACACTTTCTCTTCAGTGTTGTGACCATTTCCTAAACTTCCCTTTACTTGGAGACACCACAAGTGAGCCACCATGTCTGATATTCCTGATTATTTTTCAAAGTCTGGGGGAATTAGGAAGCATAAATGGATTATAGGTTAACAATTTAATAGAGGACTGGGAAATTTTCCAGCTGAGTTAAACTATTTAGAAAGGTGTCCAGATTCATTGTGCTCTGAATGTACATTTAAAATATTGACTTTGACATGTGATTGCTTCTTAGAAGCTAAGGCCCAGGTCAAGTTTCCACAGAATTGAATAATGTTTTTCTATGAAGATTCATCACTGTTTTCTTTATTTAGCTAGTTCACACACTGAACCAGGAATTAATAAGCAGAGCCTGAGTTCATTCTTGAATTGTCAACACTAGTTTTTTCTAATTGACTTAACAATTAGATTAGATTTGAACAAGTAGAGGTAAGACTACATATTGGCTACCTCTTCTTCACCCTACCCCCACCCTTACTTTTACATTTAGCAAAGTAGCTTGTGACTTTCAAAGTTGTTACAATTCTATCATGAGGATATAATAGGAAATCTCAATATATTCTATGAATCTCTGGCAGGAAGGTGTATTACATAGTGTAGCCCTGTGAGAAGAATTCACCATTACCTTTGTTGTTTATTTTTGATTGTTGTTCTGTTCATAAATATGTTTTTAAAATTTACCTGCCTCGAAAAACAAGCTTATATGACATCATTTGGCTCTTTCCACAGGATATAGCATGGTTGAATTACTTTCACCTGGTGAAAATTTGCAACAACTATATCAGGGGGAAAGACACCTTACATTTGTTAGAGACCCAGGTAATGGACATAGTTTGAAGAGCATATAAATGAATACTGATATGGCTTAAAGAACATATAATAAACCATATAATAGGGGCAATAAATACTGATAAATGGTCACTGAAAAAGAAGGATACTGGTTTTTTTTAATTACAGTATAGTTAATATACAGTGTTATGTTAGTTTCAGATGTACAATATAGTGATTCAACAATTCCATATATTACCCAGTGTTCATCATGAGAAGTACATTCCTTACCCATCACCTATTTAACGCATCCCTCCACCCACCTCCCCTCTGATAATCATCAGTTTGTTCTGTTTCTTGGCTTGTCTCTCTCTCTTTTTTCCTTTGCTCATTTGTTTTGTTTCTTAAATTCCAAATATGAGTGAAATCATATGGTGTTTCTTTCTCTGACTTATTTCACTTATCATTATACTCTAGCTCCATCCATGTCGTTGCAAATGGCAAGATTTTATTCTTTTTTATGGCTGAATAATATTCCTGTGTGCATATGTGTGTGTGTGTGTGTGTGTGTGTGTGTGTGTGTGTGTGTGTGTTTATATCAAATCTTTATTATTATTTTTTTGGATTGGGTTCAGGTCCAGAATAAGGGTTAGAGTTAAGGCCAGGGTGAGGGTATATGTCTATTATCAAGTAGTTCAGAGACCTCTCCAGTGTGATAAGTTTAGGGTTATGGTTGGGGTTAGGGTTTCATGGTTAGTAGTGAGGGCTTAGGGTTAGGGTTTGGGTTAGGTTTAGGTTTTTGTTTTAGGTTGATGTCCACAATCTACAGAATTCAGGAAATAACAATTAGCCAAGTTATGAATTATCCTTCTGGGTCCACTTTCATTTCAAAGTTTTTATTTTGATTTGTATAAAGCCAGGTTTCATGCCATGAGGAAATCAGAAATTTCCATATGAAAATGTTAACTGAGTTTGTATTCTAGTTTAAAATACAAAACTTATGCTATTGAAACATTTATGAAATGCAAATGCAGTTAAATCATAGTAGTCTTTGATCAAGAAAAATATATGTGATAAAAGGAAAGAAGGTTTCATTTTTGTTAGAAGTCTATGCAGAGGATGATTTGTGAATTTGTTATTTTTCATCCTATTGTCAACATTATTAAAGCACTGGGCATACCATAGAAACTAAATGAGTGTAGACTACATGAATGAAAGCATGAGTGAGCAAATGGATACTGTCCATTATTTCATTCTACTACACATATAAATTGTCATATATTATGATGTGCCATGTGTTGATGATCTGGTCACCAAAAAAGGGACTTGTGAAGCCAAGAAAATTTTGCATATTTGGTGATTTAAAACTATGAAGTACAGATAGAATAATAGTTTTTCATGGTTACAAACTATAAATGCATACTTCTGGCTACAAGGAGACCAAACATGAGAGTTGGCATAAGTCAGGGTAAGTAATTTCCATTCCTATGCTATGTTAACAAGACAAAAGGCAGGACACCATTTAAGGTAAATTAGTAATCTAGTTAGAGCTAAAGGATTCTTTTATTGTTTGTTGTTTATTGTTTAATATCATAAAATTAAATCCACAGACAACATTAAAGCTTAACTGAATATTTATTTCTACAATACAGCAGCACATAATTTAACTCCTTTAATTTATTGGTATCTTTATTCTTAGGATGTTATTAAATACAGTTTATGGATATATAATTGTAATCTAGAATATCATTCAAATATTTTCATCTTTAGAAAATCTTGCCCTTCCAAGAACTTCATCATTAAAGAGTCCTTAATCAAGAGAATTGTTGGAAAATATATTAATCTTTTATTTTTTATTTATTTAAATTCCAGTTAGTTAACATACAATGTAATATTTGTTTCAGGTGTACAATATAATAATTCAAAACTTCCATACAATACCAGGTACTCATCCTAACAAGTGTATTCCTTAATACTCATAACCTATTTACCAATCCCCCCATCCACCTCCCCTCTGGTAACCATCAGTTTGTTCTCTATAGTTAAGCGTCTGTTTCTTGACTTGCCTCTCTCTCTAGTTTCTTTTTTTTTTTTTTTGCATTTGCTCCTTTGTTTTGTTTTTTAAATTCCACACATGAATGAATGAAATCATGTGGTGTTTGTCTTTCTCTGGCTGACATATTTCACTTAGCATAATACTGTCTAGCTCCTCCATCCATGTCATTGCAAATGGCAAGGCTTCATTCTTTTTTATGGCTAAGTAACATTCTACTGTGTATATATACCACTCCTTCTTTATACATTCATCATTTGATGTACACTTGGGTGGTTTCCATAATTTGGATATTGCAGATAATGCTGCTATAAACATTGGGGTGCATGTATCCCTTTGAATTACTATTTTTGTATTCATTAGGTAAATACCTAGTAGTGCAATGGCTGGAACATAGGGTAGTTCTATTTTAACGCTTTTAAAAACTCTATCTATTTATTTTGAGAGACAGAGAGAGAGAGAGAGAGAGAGAGAGAAAGAGGTAGAGGGGTAAAGGGAGAGGGAGAGAGAGAATCCCAAGCAGGCTCTATGCTGTCACCACAGAACTGGATGCAGGGCTCAAAGTCACAAACTGTGAGATCATGACCTGAGTGAAAATCAAGAGTTGGAAATTTAACCAACTGAGCCACCCAGGTACCCCAATTTTAACTTTCTAAGGAACCTCCATACTGTTTTCCACAGTGGCTGCACCAGTTCGTATTCCCACCGGCAGTGCAGGAGGGTTCCTCTTTTTCCATATCCTCACCAATACCTGTTGTTTCCTTTTTTGTGCATTTTAACCTTTCTGACAAGTGTGTGAATGTCTCATTGTAGTTTTTATTTGTATTTCCCTAATGTTGGGTGGTTTTGAGTATCTTTTCATTGTCTGTTAGCCATCTGTATATCTTCTGTTAGCCATATGGATGTGTTCAGTACTCGCAAATCAATGTGATAAATCACATTAATAAAAGAAAGGATAAGAACCATATGATCCTGTCAATAGATGCAGAAAAATCATTTGAAAAAATACAGCATCCATTATTGATAAAAAAAAAAACCTCCAGTAAGTAGGGATAGGGGAACATACCTAAACCTCATAAAGGTCATTTACAAAAGACCCACAGCTAATATCATCCTCAATGGTGAGGAAAAGTACTTGAAGTCTTAGCCTCAGCAATAAGACAACGAAAAGAAATAAAGGGCATACAAATAGGCAAGGAAGATGTCAAACTGTCATTATTTGCAGATGACATAATACTCTATGTAAAAAACCCAAAAGACTCCAAGGGTGCCTGGGTGGCTGTGTCAGTTAAGTGCCCAACTCTTGATCTCAGCTCAGGTCATGATCTCATGGTTCACGAGTCTGAGCCCCATGTGGGGTTCTGCACTGATGGTGCGAAGACTGCTTGGGATTCTCTCTCTCTCTCTCTGCCCCTCCCTCCTCTCTCTTGCCCTCTGTCTCAAAATAAATAAATAAACTTTAAAAAAGAACACCCAAAAGACTCCTGCAAAAAAATTCTAGAAAAATACACGAATTCAGTAAAGTTGCAGCATATAAAATCAATGTACAGAAACCTGTTGCATTTCTATACACCAATAATAGAACAGAAAAAAAAAATCAAAGAATCAATCCCATTTACAATTGCACCAAAAACAATAGGACACATAGGAATAAACCTAACTAAAGAAGTTAAAGATTTGTACTCTTAAAATTATAGAAGACTTATGAAAGAAGTTTAAGAGGACACAAAGAAATGAAAACGCATTCCATGCTCATGGATTAGAAGAACAAATATTCTTAAAATCTCTACTACCCGAAGCAATATATACATTTAATGAAATCCCTATCAAAATACTACAAGGATTCTTCACAAAGCTATATGAAACAATCCTAAAATCAGTATTTAATTACAAAAGACCCTGAATAGACAAAGAAATCCTGAAAAAAAAAAACAACTGGAGGCATCGTGATTCCAGATTTCAAGCTATATGACATTGCTATGGAATGGAAGAAGATATTTGAAAATGACATATCTGATAAAAGGTTAGTATCCAAAAATCTATAAAGAACTTATCAAACTCGACACCCAAAATCCATATGACTCAGTTAAGAAATAGGCAGAAGATATGTGTAAAACCCTTTTATTTGTATGTACTCTCAATAGCTTATTTTTGCTTTATTTCCCTTGACAGGAGATGTATCTAGAAAGAAGTTGCTACAGCTGATGCAAAAGAAGTTACCGCCTGTTTTCTCCTCTAGGATTTTTGTGGGTTCAGGTCTCACATTTAGGTCTTTAATCCATTTTGAATTTATTTTTTTGTATGATTTAAGAAAGTGATCCAAGGGGTGACTCTTCAGCTCAGGACATGATCTGACAGTTTGGGAGTTCAAGCCCTGCATCAGGCTCTGTGCTGTGAGCACAGAGCCCACTTTGGATCATCTGTTCCCCTGTCTCTCTTCCCCTCCCCCATTTTACCCCTCTCTCTTTCTCAAAAATAAACATTAAACGTTTTTTTTTACATAAAAAAAGAAAATAGTCCAGTTTTGTTCTTCTGTATGTCGCTGTCCAGTTTTCCCAACACCTTTTGTTGAAGAGACTCTCTTTTTCCCATGGGATATTATTTCCTGCTTTTTAGAAGATTAGTTGGTCATATATGTGTGGGTTTCTTTCTGGGTTTCTATTTTTTCTTTCCAAATTTTAATTTAAATTCTAGTTAACATACAGTGCAATATTAGTTTCATAAGAATTCAGTGATCCATCAGTTACATACAACACTCGGTTCTCATCATAAAAAGTGCCTTCTTTAATACCCATAACCAACCTAGCCCATCCCCCACTCACCTCCCACAATCAACCCTCAGTTTCTTCTCTGTCTTTAAGAGTCTCTTATGGTTTGTTTCCCTCTCTCTTTTTCCCTCTCCCCTCCCATATGTTCATCTGTTTTGTTTCTTAAGTTCCACATATGAGTGAAATCATATTGTGTTTGTCTTTATCTTCCTGACTTATTTCACTTTGCACAATACACTCCAGCTCCATCCATGTCATTGCAAATGGCAAGATTTAATTCTTTTTGATGGCTAAGTAATATTCTATTGTATATATATACCACATTTTTTTATCCATTCATCAATTGATGGACGTTTGGGTTGTTTCCATAATTTTGCTATTGTTGATAATGCTGCTATAAACATTGTGGTGCATGTACCCCTTCGAATCTGTATTTTTGTATCCTTTGCATAAATACCTACTATGTCAATTGCTGGTTGTAGGGTAGTTCTATTTTTAACTTTTTGAAGAACCTTTATATTGTTCTCCAGAGTGGCTGCACCAGTTTGCATTCTTTGGGTTTCTATTCTGTTCTATTGGTCTGTGTGTCTATCTTTGTGCCATTCTTTTTTATGGCTCAGTAATACTACATTGTATATATTTACCACATCTTCTTTATTCATTCATAAGTCTATGGATATTTGAGCTCTTTCTGTAATTTAGCTATTGTTGATACTACTGCTATAAACATCAGAGGGCATGTGCCCCTTCAAGTCAATATTTTTGTATCCTATGGATAAATACATAGTACTGCAATTGCTGGGTTGTAGGGTAGTTCTATTTTTAACTGTTTTAGGAAGCTCTATACTGCTTTCCAGACTGGCTGCACCAACAGCATAAGAGGGTTCCCCTTTCTCTGCATATTTGTCAACATCTGTTGTTTCCTGAGTTGTTAATTTTAGCCATTAAGACACTTAATTTTAGCCATTAAGACAGGGATGAGGTGGTATCTCATTCTGGTTTTGATTTGTATTTCCCTAGTAATGAGTGCTGTTGAGCATTTTTCCTGTGTCTGTTGGCCATTTGTATGTTTTCTTTGGAAAATTGTCTGTTCATGTCTTCTGCCCAGTTCTTAACTGGATTATTTATTTATTGGTGTTGAGGTTGGTAAATTCTTTATAGATTTTGGAGACTAACCCTTTATCCCATATGTCATTTGCAAATATAGTCTTCCATTCCCTAGGCTTCCTTTTAGTTTTTGTCGATTATTTCTTTTGCTGTGCAGGTTTTTTTATCTTGATCAAGTCCCAATAATTCATGTTTTATTTTGTTTACCTTGCCTCCATCAATATTTCTAGTAAGAAGTTGCTATGGCCGAGGTCAAAGAGGTTACTGCTTGTGTTCTTCTCTAGAATTTTGATAGTTTCCTGTCTCATGTTTAGATTTTTCATTCATCTTGAATTTATTTTTTGTGTACTATGTAAGAACATGGTCCAGTTTCATTCTGCATGCTGCTGTCTAGTTTTCCCAACACCATTTATTGAAGAGACTGTCTTTTTTCCACTGGATATTCTTTCCTGCTTTTTCGAAGATGAGCTGACTATATAGTTGTGGGGCCATATCTGCGATGTCTATTTTGTTCCATTGATCTATATGTATGTTTTTGTGACAGTACCGTACTGTCTTGATGATTACATACTTTGTAATACAGCTTGAAGTCAGGAATTTTGATGCCTCCCACTCTGTTTTCTCTTTCAAAATACTTTGGATATTCCGGGTCTTTCTGGTTTCATAAAAATTTTAGAATTGTTTGTTTTAGCTCACTGAAAAATGCTTCGTGGTATTTTGATAGGGATTGCATTGAATGTGTATATTTTAACAGTATTTGTTCTTCCAATCCATGAGGATGGAGTGTTTTCCCATTTTTTTGGTGTCGTCTTTAATATATTTCATAAATGTTCTATAGTTGTCAAGAGTACAGTTCTGTTATCATGTGGGTTAGGTTTATTCCTAGGTATCTTATTGTTTTTGGTGCAAAGAATGCAACTGATTCTTTAATTTCACTTTCTGCTTCTTCATTATTGGTGTATAGAAATGAAACTGATTTCTGTGCATTGATTTTGTATCCTTTGATTTTGCTGAATTCATGTATCAGTTCTAGCAATTTTTTGGTGGAGTCTTTAGGGTTTTCTACATAGAGTATCATGTTGTCTATGAAGAGTGTTAAGTTTGACTTCTTCCTTGCCAATTTGGATGTCTTTTTTTTCCCTTTTATCGTTGTTTGATTGTTGATGCTAAGACTTCCAGTACTATGTTGAACAATAGTGGTGACAGTGGACATACCTGTCTTGTTCCTCACCTTAGCAGAAAAGCTCTTTGTTTTTTCCCATTGAGGATCATATTACTGTGGGTGTTTTGTATATGGCCTTTATGATATTGAGGTATGTTCCTTCTAGCCTTACTTTCTTAAGGGTTTTTTTTTTTTTATCAAGGGAAGTTGCTGTATTTTTCTGCATCTATTGAGAGGATCACATGCTTCTTCCTTTCTTTTATTAATGCGGTGTATCATGTTGATTGATTTGTGGATATTGAACTTTTCCTACAGCCCGGAAATAAATTCCACTTGATCGTGGTGAATGATTCTTTTTTTTTGAATTTTATTTATTATGAGAGAGAGAGAGAGAGAGAGAGAGAGAGAGAAGTAAAGAGAGAGAGAGAGAGAGAGAGAGCAGGGGAGGGGCACAGACAGGGAGAGAGAGAGAGAGAGAATCCCAAATAAGCTCCGCACTGTCAACATGGAGCCCCATGTGGGACTCAAATTCACAAATCGTGAGATCATGACCTGATCAAAAACCAAGAGTCAGATGCTGAGCTGACTGAGCTGCCCAGGTACCCCAGTGATACTGGATTCTATTTGCTAGTATCTTGTTGAAAATTTTTGCATCCATGGTCATCAGGGATATTGGCCTGTACTTCTCCTTTCTAGTGGGGTCTTTGGTTTTAGAATCAAGGTAACGCTGGCCTCATAGAATGAGTTTGGAAATTTTCCTTCCATTTCTATTTTTTTGGAATAGTGTCTGAAGAATAGGTATTAACTCTTTAAATGTTTGGTAGTAGTCCCTTGTAAAGCCAACCAGACTTGGAGTCTTATTTGTTGGGATATTTTTGATTACTGATTCAATTTATTTGCTGCTTCTTGTTCTGTTCATAATTTCTATTTCTTCTTGCTTCAGTTTCGGTAGTTTATATTTTTCTAGGAATTTATTCATTTCTTCCAGATTTCCCAAATTCTTGACATATACTTGCTCATCATATTCAATTATAATTGTTTATATGTTTGTGGTGTTGGTTGTGACCTCTCTTCTTTCATTAGTGATTTTATTTATTAGAATCCTTTGTCTTTTCTTTTTGATAAGTCCAGCTAGGGTTTATCAATTTTCTTAATTCTTTCAAAGAACCAGTTCTTAGTTTTATTGATCTGTTTTACTGTTTTTTTTATTTATATATTATTTATTTCTGCTCTAATCTTTATATTTCCCTACCTTTGCTGGTTTTAGGCTTTATTTGTTGTTCTTTTTTTTTCCAGCTCCATTATGTCTAAGTTTAGGTTGTGTGTTTGAGACTGATTTTGCTTCTTAGAGAAGACCTGTATTGCTATATACTTTCCTCTTATGACCCAATGGTTTGGACTTTGCTTTGCTGCATCCCAATGGTTTTGGACTGTCATGTTTTATGTTAATTTGATTTCATTTACTTTCTACTTCATCTTTACTTTCCTGGTTGATCCATTCATTCATTAGTAGGATGTTTGTTAACCTACTAAGGTCTTTCTAAATTTTCTTCTTATGATTCACTTCAAGTTTCATAGAATTGTGGTCTGAAAATACGCATGATATGATCTCAATCTTTTTGTACTTGTTGAGGCCTGATTTGTGATGCAGTATGTAATCTATTCAGGAGAATGTTCCATGTGCACTCAAAAAGAATGTGTATTCTGCTACTTTAAGATGAAATGTTCTGAATATATCTGTTAAGTCCATCTGGTCCAGTGTGTCATTCAAACCATTGTTTCCCTGTTGATCTTCTGATTAGATGATCTGTTTATTTCTGTAAGTGGGGTGTTAAAGTCCCATACTATTATTTTATTGTTATCAATGAATTCCTTTAAGTTTATTATTAATTTTTATATATTTGTATGCTTCCAAGTTTAGGGCATAAATATTTACAATTGTTAGATCTTCTGGTTGGATAGACCCCTTTATTATGATATAGTGACCTTCTTTATCTCCTATTACAGTCTTTGGTTTAATGTCTAGTTTCTCTGATATAAGTATGGCTACTCCAACTTTCTTTTTATGTCCAATAGTATGATAAATGGCTCTCCATCCCCTCATTCTCAATCTGGAAGTGTCTTTCAGCCTAAAATTAGTCTCTTGTAGGCAGCATTTTGATAGGCCTTGTTTTTTTATCCCATGTTTTTCTTTGTTTTTCCCCTGTTTCTTTTGACTAGATCATTTAGTCCATTTACATTCAGAGTAATTATTGGTAGATATAAGTTTAGTTCCATTGTATTACCTGTAAAGTCACTATTCCTGTAGAGTGTTTCTATTCCTTTCTAATCTTTGTTGATTTTGTCTTTCTTTCCTGCTTATAGGGTCTCCTTTAATATTTCTTACAGAACTGATTTACTTTTCACAAACTCCTTTACTTTTTGCTTGTATTAGAAACTATTTATCCTTCTATTCTGAATGACAGCTTTGCTGGAGAAAGCATTCTTGACTGCATAGTTATCACATTTAGTACGTTGACTATATCATGCCACTCCCTTCTGGCCCGCCATATTTCTGTGGACAGGTATGCTACTGCCCTTATGTGTCTACCCTTGTTGTTTAAGGACCTTTTGTCCCCATCTGCTTTCAGAATTCTCTCTTTATCCTGTCCTTTGAAAGATCCACTATGATATATTTTGGTGTTGATCTGTTTTTGTTGATTTTGAGGGGAGTTCTCTGTGACCCTTGGACTTGATTGCCTGTTTCCTTTTCCAGATTAGGGAAGTTCTCAGCTATAATTTGTTCAAATAAACCTTCATCCCCCTTGTCCCAATCTTCTTCTTCTGGGACTCCTATAACTCAGATATTATTGTGCTGTATGCAATCACTGAGTTACTTAAGTCTATTTTCATGATCTAATAGTTTTTATTCCCTCTTTTCAGTTTCATTATTTTCCATAATTTTATCTTTTATATCACCTATTCATTCCTCTGCTTCTTCCATCCTCATTGTGATTGCATACAGTCAGTTTTGCATCTTAGTTATAGCATTTTTTTATTTTTGCCTTACTAGTTTTTAGGTCTTTTATCTCTGTAGCAAGGGTTTCTCTGGTGTCTTCTATGCTTCTTTCAAGCATAGCTATTATTCTTATGACTGTTGTTCTAAATCCTTGTTCACATATATTGATTACCTCTGCTTTGAGTAAATCTCTGTGATTTCTTCTTGATCTTTATTTTGGGGAGTATTCATCTATCTTGTCATTTTATCTAGGTTTCTATCTTTTCTGTGTTATGAAAGGCTGTTATGTTTCCTGTTCCTGAGATTAATGCTATATTAAGAAGGGGTCATATACTGTCCAGGGCCTGGTGCTTCAGTAAGTGTTTCTGGTATATGTGGTGTGCACTCTGCTGTTCTGTTTTGGCTGCTCTTCCCTACAGGTCAGTCCTATGCAGAGTTTCTCCTTATTTGCAGTGGGGAGTGTTTGGACCTTTAATAGCTGTGCTTTGATTTGTTTGTTAAAATATCCCCCTACAAAAGCCTTATCCAAAAAAAAAGGAAAAGGAACAAAAGAAGCAAACAGACAAATAAAATACTATAAGCCAGATTGCAAAGAAAAAGAAAGAAAAAAGAAGACTTGGTACTATTTCCACCTGAACTGAAGCTGATGCTTTGGAGCACTCTATGATCAGTAGACTTGGTACATGTGGAAAGCCTGTGCTGGTCCTCTGTGGGAGAGGCCCACTATCCTGGCTCACAGTCTGACATGCCTTAGCAACAAAGCACCTATAAGGTGCAGGCAGTGGGGTTTGGTGTAAGCAGCTCCAACCTCCATTGGTGGTGCTGTGTTGCTTGCTGAAGTCCAACTGTGCTGGTGGGTGAGGAGAAGAACTGGCATCATCCTGCTTCTTCATTCATGGAGAGGGTATATCCCACCCACTATTGTTCACGAAGCCCTCAAAGAAAAGCAAATGGTCTCCCCTCCTGTATCCCAAGCTTTGGTCAGATTCCTGCCTTCACCCTGTCTGTGCCTGAGCCATCATCACACCTGGCACCACAGTTCTCCTGTGTTTTATCTCTGGTATGCAGTTGGGATTCAAAACTTCAAATCTTAAACTACCCAGCATGGTGCAGACCTGCTTCCTTCCTCTAGAGGAGAGCCTTGCTATGTTGTGTCTGGTGCTGTTTTGTCCCAGTAAAGCAGTCACATGGTCACACAGGTCCTTGGAGTTTATGATAAAACACAGTGAAAAGCAGCAACTGGTTTATCTGTCCTCTGTGCACACTTCTGTCTTTTACTGATGAAAGGATGCTCAATGGCACTTACCAGGTCTTTTGTCTTTAGAGAGGCAATATCCCTTCTTCAGGATGTACTCCAAGGAGGTGAATGTTCTCTCCCATTGCAACCCAGGGGATCCCTATACCACACTGTGTGCTCCCGGGCACCTGCCTTCCTTCTCCCCAGGAGTGCTGCTGCCCACATGGCTTGAATCTGTTGAATGGCATGGACTTACAAAGTTCAGAATTTGAGCTTCAACGTTTGTAAAAACTTGCAATAGTCAGTTCCTCTTGATTTCCCAGTCAATGGTTTCTTTGCACAAGAAAAACACCTTGTGCAAACCCATTGCGCTATCTCTCCCCATCTCTCTTTCTCTTTCTCTCCTCTCTCCACATAAAAGGCTCCTCTCCTCCATGGCACCACAAGTTTTCTTTCCCCAATTCACTTTTCTGCACGTCATACCTGCTGTGTTCTTTCCCTCTAATTGTGCAGATTGTTCTCTTAATCTCCAGATCAATTTTCTAGGTGTTCAAAATGATTTGATGTTAATCTAGCTGTGTCTGAAGGATGAGGCAAGCCCAGGGTGTCCCTACTACTCTACCATCTTAACTCCAATTTTCTCAAAAAGAAGTAACTTTTTGATATTGGTGTGATATATTTGAAAGCTAATTGTACTATATCCAATATATTCCCCCTCAGCTGCAAAGATAAGGGGTTTATTTCCTACATCTGCTTTCTCTGAAAAAGAAGGTGGCACATATCTAATTTCAGGTCCAAGTCATGACAGACCTGGGAATAGAAGGCAGCCTTGTGGACCAATAACTGGCTTGGCATGCCCCATAGCTTATCTCACCCAAATGTGAATCAAAATTATTGCTGATTAATTACTCCCTCTAGGAAAATAGTTATTAATTGAACTATATTTAGGGAGCTATGTAGAGAGGCTAATAATATTCATCATCTACTTAGTCTTCAACCCCTTTAGATAGGTGATTTATGACCCCATCATTTTCCATCTTCGAGAAAAGCCATTCATGAAACTGAAACTTTAGGATACCTATAATGACAAAAAACTGACATATGTAAAAAAAGCTTTCCAAATATGTCTCAATTTGAGTACATGGTGATTTTTTTATAACCGATGAAATAAGCCTACTGTTTCTCAATGATTACTTAATAAGTTTCCAAGTAACTTTCTAAACCAAAGAGTTTTTCATCTATCTAATGATATCTTGATCTAATCATTATAATTGACCTCTATAACCTTTAAGTTAAGTGGTCTTAGATTGTCCACCTTTGGCCAAAACTTTTAAACTTGCATTGTATTGAAGTGCCTGGAAATGGAATTCCAGTACTATACTTGTTCAAACAAGGAATTCCCATAATGCCAGAGAAGATATTGGTGGTGCTGGGGTCAATGCCTCTAAGACCAAAGAGCAGGCAATCTTGTCACAGGAGAAGCCTATCTCCACATTTACTTCTATAGGAGGTAGTTTTTCCATACTGGGTTAAAGTGTTGGCTATCAACACTTCACTGAAGCTTGAAGGACTTCATTAAAGGGGCTTGGTACCATGTCGTAGTGCTTCCAAACACCTTACATAACTTAAAGCAACCCTTGCCAAACAAGTAAAACCACTATCTTCAATTGGCTAGCCTTCATCATGTTCATATTCAGCAGCTAAAAACACTAATCAAGCTCTATGTCTTATCAGCCAGAATTTTAAAAAGTAATAAAGGCTGTCCTATTATGAGAAATTCTCTGGCCTGAAAACTTTGTAGCAGATAATAAAACTTGAGCAGTATTGCAATATCCTAATCTTCAGAAATAGTAGTATATATGACTGGCCGGCATCCTACCACATTGGCAGGATATTTCTATAACAGGTCAGTGATAGAGCTCTGGTCTAGTGATAATGGGTAATGATCAGACAGAAAAACTGTAAATCACTGGCATATAAGTGAGAATAAATAAGATTGTCTAGGGAGAGAGTATAGAGTGAGCAGAGAGGAGGATCTAGAATAAGGAACTCCAACATTTACCAACTGTGTGAGCTTGGGCAAGTCACTTAAACTCACCAAACATGTTTTAGTACATAAAAATGAGGAAAAAAACACACACCATGGGGTAACTATGTACAACAATAAATCATTCAATAAATGAGGAATCTAGCTAACATTCCCTTGATGAAATGGAAAAGTGTTTTCATTTATTCTATGCCTCAAATATTTTACAATTCTTTCTTTTCTCCTTTAGTTCTTTGTGCTTTTAGACTGACTGTCTTAATTTAGGGCTTATATAAGCATTTCTTAAATAAAATAAATATACAAATACATGAATCAACAATGAAAAGCTAAATAAAATAAAACTTTCAATCTCTGCTTTATGTATTGCCTAGATTTTATGGTAACATAGATAATGGCAAATGTAAAAAACTTGGTTAGAGAGTTATTAGCTGGTTCAGAAGCAGTATGATTAGGTTTGTTTTGTACATCTATAACATGATCATCTATATTGAAAAGAAAAGCCAAGAGAAAGAACACTAATATTTAATTTTGACTAAACTCCTAAGCTTCCTCAATTTCTGTTCCTATTTTTCTTGCCATTTTATTTAAGATTATCACTTCCTCAAATTTTCTGGAGTTATTTTTAAAAATATGTTTTCATAAACAATAAAATATCCATGCCATGAGGAAAAGTCACTGGATGAAATTTTCCATTATTTCCAGTAGGGGGTAGCAATGAAACATTATAATGTTTTGTTGTTCTGGTTTTGGAGAGGAACAGCCTCCTCTATAAAAATTCAAAAGCAAGAAATCTGTAGTTAAGGACTAAGGGCCAAATTATACAGAGGTTATGCCATCAGTTCAAATTAAAGAGATTCTTATAAACTTTTAGCTGATGTGTGTAATACAGCATTGTAAACAAGAACCAATCAAGAAAAAAATTAACTGTAGATACTGAAGAATCACAACTGTTTTTTGTAAAGTATACATAAATGATGGAAATACATTTACCAAAATGTTAGCCATACTTTTCCTTAGGTGGGAGACTATAGGAGCTTTTACCTCCCTTATCTCAATTTTTCCATGTCTTTCAAAATTCTGAATTAAAAATAATTTGCTTTTTTAAAATATACAAAATAAATGATGAAGAGAGAAGAATCCTCCAAAACAGAAGAAATGAAAAGTATCATGGCAACTTTGTCCAACCTTATTTAGATATATGTAAAAAGATTAGATATTTTTCTAGGAAAATGTAATTATTTTCAGAGAAGATAGTAAACAGAGTAATTTTCATAGAATTAATAGAGAAGGCCCTCACCCCCATACACACACACACAAAGCACTAGATCCAGCAGGGTCATGGAGGATTTCCAATGATATTTAAACTATTTCAGAGCATAAAAAAGGAGGAAAACTTCTACATTTTGAATGAAATGAGTATATAATTGATATAAAAGTCTGAAAAAGATTGTATTTAAAAAGAAAATCATAGACCAATCCCTTTAATAAATATAAATGCTAAAATCCTGAACAAAATATTAGCAAACAGTATTTAGTGGCACATTAAAAAAATAACCCATCATGATTAAGTGGAATTATTCCAGGAATGCAAGGATTTGTAGTTAATCATATTAATACATCAAAGGGAAAAATTTTATGATCATCTCCACAAATATTGAAAAGATAATTGACAACAATTAATACTCCTTCATGAGAAAACACTTAATAAAAAAGGAAATAGATGAATATTTCCTTAACCTAATAAAGTATATCTCTCTGAAACCAAACATCAGCATTAGTCATAAGAAACACAGATTCAATCTCTGTAAAGTAAGGAAGAAGATTAGTATGCTGACTATGACCACTATTATTTAATACTATTTGAGATGCCAGACAATATAATTGGACAAAAACAGAAGCTAGAGTTATAAAAATTAGAAAAGAGGAGTAGAAACTGTCATAATTTATGTACAGTAAAATCACATATATATGGAAAACAGAATTTTGCATAGAATAAAGTCACATCCATTTTTTCAAATAATGAGTTTAAAAGACATAACAAAAGAAGCTAGTCCATTTACAATAGCAACAAAAAGGATAAAATATTTACAAATTAAAAATTGAAACCGTAGGGGAGGAGCCAAGATGGCACAACAGCATGGAAGGTTTTTGTGTGTCTCACGTCCATGAAATACAGCCAGACCAACACTAAATCATCCTACACACCTAGAAAACTGACTGGAGGATTAACACAACAATCTGCACAACCTGAACCACAGATTTCAGCAGGTATATGGCATGAAGGGGTGAACATGGGGAAAGAGAAGCCAGTGGCAGGCAGGGAGCCACCTTTGCAGGCAGAGAGAGGACTGAGACTGAGGTGGGGGAGAATATGGGAAAAGCACCCCTCCCCAAAAGCAGCTGGAGAGAAAGTGGAAAATTGGAAACAGCTGCAGGGACTAAACTAAAAAGGGAGAAAGGAGAAAGGAAAGGGTTTAAATTCCATTAAGACTGTAAACAAGAGGAGCACAAAGTCTGCAACTCGGCAGCTCCATACCTGGCGGTGCTCTGGTGGGAAGAGTGAATCCCCAGAAACAGAGTGAGGTCTGGGAGGTTCTCAGGCCACACGGGGAAAAGCGGTTCCCCTGCTGGAAGGACATTTGGTAGAGACTGTTGAAGATACCTGGTCCCAGCAGACCCCAGAAAATGGCCACATTACTGGTGCTGGAACAAGGTCGTTAAGAGTGAAGCCTGGTGCCATATATGTGTTGTGATTTTCCATAATCCCTGAAGAGCTGAGCTACACTACCTCGTGAACCTTTTCTGGTGTGGACTGGCACCTGGCCACAGTCTCGGGGCACCAGCAGCAGCAGGGTCCAGCAGGCGTTCCTGGGTGCAGCTGGCATTCGGCCATTGCTCATTCAGCCATTGCTTGGTGAGACCCTACCGCAGAGGGGTGGAACAGGTCAAAGCCGCAGTCCTTCAGAAGTAAGGGGCTGGGGAAAACAGCCACATCTGAGACAAAAAATGGGAGAGAGGTACTGCCTGGTTCTTGGTAACAGACAGTTGAGACGCGGGGAGTGGATGAAAGCTGAAGACAGAGGACGGATGTGTGATTGCTGATCAGAGAGAAAAGTTCCCATTCTAGAGACAGGGTAGCTGGGTGATGCCATTTTCACCACTCCCGGGCATGCGCATAAGCACCTATGAGCTCTGCAACAATCCACCCCAGTAGGCTAGCAGTGCCATCTAGTGCAGAACAGAGCTGTTACACTGGGCCGCGCCCAATTGGGCCAACCTCCCTCTTCAAGAACACAAGTCTCACCACCTACTTAGTTTATGGACTATAAAGCGCTACATAATCTGACTTCCAGGGTAAAACAAAGTAATTTCAGTCCTATTTAAATGTGTTAGCAGGTCCATCTATTAAGGTTTTTTTTTCTTTTTTTCATTTTTCTTTTTATTTCTCTTTTACACTATTCTTTTTCTTGAATACAGAAAGAGAAAAACTTCGTTTTTACTTTCAATTTTTATTAAAAATATTTTCTTTAATTATTTTTACTGTATTTTTTACTTTTAGTAATTTTTTTCAAATTCTATCTTACTTCCATCATTCTATTTTAGTCTACTTCAATGTATTCACCTTTTCAAATTTTCAAACAATTTCCTTGTTTTTGTTTTTGTTTTTCTTTTTTCTCTTTTTTGTTTCTTTTCTTTTTCTTGAAAGCAGAAAGTGAAAAAACTTCATTTTTACTTTCAATTTCTATTAAAAATATTTTCTTTAATTTTTTTACTATATTTTTTGCTCTTATGTAAATTTTTTCAAACTCTATTTTACTTCCATCATTTTATTTTAGTCTACTACATATATTCACTTTTTCAAATTTTCAAACAATTTCTTTTTTCCCCTTTTTTCTCTTCTTTGTTTCTTTTCTTTTTACTGAATATAGAAAGAAAAAATGTCATTTTTATTTTCAATTTTTATTAAAAATATTTTTCTTTAATTTTTTTCCTACTAGATTCTTTACTTTTGTGTAAATTTTTTCAAATTCTATTTTACTCCCATCGTCTCATTTTAGTCTACTTCAGGGTATTCATTTTTTCAAATTCCCAAACGATTTCCTTTCCCCCTCCCCTTTTTCTTCTCTAATCTGTTAAATCACTTTCAACACCCAGACCAAAACACACCTAGGATCTAGCATCATCTATTCGATTTTTTTCATGTGTGTTCTTAATTTTTTAATTTTAATTTTTTTTAATTTAAATTTAAAATTTTCTACCTCATTAATTCCTTTTCTTTCTTCAAAATGACAAAATGAAGGAATTCACCCCAAAAGAAAGAGCATGAAGAAACGACAGACAGGGATTTAACCAACACAGATAAAGCAAGATGTCTGAACCAGAATTTAGAATCATGATAATAAGAATACTAGATGGAGTCAAAAATATATTAGAATCCCTTTCTGCAGAGATAAAAGAAGTAAAAAACAGAATGAAATAAAAAATGCTATAACTGATCTGCAATCATGGATGGATGCAGCGGCAGCAAGGATGGACGAGGCAAAACGGAGAATCAGCGATATACAGGACAAATTTATAGAGATTGACGAAGCAGAAAAAAAGGGAGATTAAGGCAAAAGGGCATGATTTAAGAATTAGAGAAACCAGTGACTCATTAAACAGGAACATCAGAATCATAGGGGTCCCAGAAGATAAAGAGAGAGAAATACGGATAGAAGGATTATGTGAGCAAATCATAGTGGAAAACTTTCCTAACCTTGGAAAAGACACAGACATCAAAATCCAAGAAGCACAGAGGACCCCCATTAGATTCAACAAAAAACGATCATCAACAAGGCATAGCATAGTCAAATTCACAAAATACTCAGGCAAAGAGAGAATCATGAAAGCAGCAAAAGAAAAAAAGTCCCTAACCAATAAGGGAAGACAGATCAGGTTTGCAGCAGACCTATCCACAGAAACTTGGCAGGCCAGAAAGGAGTGGCAGGATATATTTAATGTGCTGAATCAGAAAATATGCATCCAAGAATTCTTTATCCAGCAAGGCTGTCATTCAAAATAGAAGGAGAGATAAAAAGTTTCCCAAACAAAAATTAAAGGAGTTTGTGACCACTAAGCCAGCCCTGCAAGAAATTTTAAGGGGGACTTTTTGAGGGGAGAAAAGATGAAAAAATATATGTATAAATAAATAAATACCAAAAGCAACAAAGATTAGAAAGGACCAGAGAACACCACCAGAAACTCCAACTCTACAAGCATCATAATGGCAATAAAGTCATATCTTTCAGTACACACTCTAAACGTCAATGGACCCCATGATCCAATCAAAAGACATAGGGTAACAGAATGGATAAGAAAAAAAGATCCATCTATATGCTGTTTACAAGAGACCCACTTTAGACCTAAATACAACTTCAGATGGAAATAAGGGGATGGAGACCCATGTAACACGCTAATGGTCAACAAAAGAACGCTGGAGTAGCCATACTTATATCAGACAATCTAGACTTTAAAGACTGTATCAAGAGATGCAGAAGAGCAATATGTCATAATCAAGGGGTCTATCCACCAAGACAACCTAACAATTGTAAACATTTATGCACCAAAGTGGTAGCACCCAAATATATAAATCAATTAATCACAAACATTGTGATAAATCAATTAATCACAAACTCATTGATGGTAATACCATAATAGTAGGAGACATCCACACCCCACTCACAGCAATGGACAGATCATCTAATCAAAAAATCAACAAAGAAACAATGTCTTTGAATGACACACTGGACCAGATGGACTTCACAGATATATTCACAACATTACATTGTAAAGCAGCAGAATATACATTCTTCTCCAGTGCACATGGAACGTTCTCCAGAATAGACCATATACTGGGACACAAATCAGCCCTAAGGAAGTACAAAAAGATCGAGATCACACCATGCATATTTCCAGACCACAACGCTATGACACTCGAAATCAACCACAAGAAAAAATTTGGAAAGGTAACAGATACTTGGAGAATGAATAACATCCTACTAAAAAAGAATGAGCTAACCAAGCAGTTAAATAGGAAATTAAAAAGTATATAGAAGTCAATGAAAATGATAACACCACAACCTAAAACCTCTGGGACGCAGCAAAGGCGGTCATAAGAGGGGAGTATATAGCAATCCAGGCCTTCCTAAAGAAGGAAGAAGGATATCAGATACACAACCTCACCTTACGCCTTAAGGAACTGGAAAAAGAACAGAAAATAAAACCCAAAACCAGAAGAAGACATGAAATAACAAAGATTAGAGCTGAAATTAATGCTATTGAAACACACACACACACACACACACACAAAATCAGTAGACCAGATCAATGAAGCCAGAAGCTGGTTCTTTGAAAGAATTAACAAAATTGATAAACCACTAGCCAGTTTGATCAAAAAGAAAAAGGAAAGGACCAAATAAATAAAATCCAGAATGAAAGAGGAGAGATCACAACCAACACAGCAGAAATAAAAACAATAATAAGAGAATATTATGAGCAATTATATGCCAATAAAATTGGCAATCTGGAAGAAATGGACAAATTCCTAGAAACATATACATTACGAAAACTGAAACAGGAAGAAATAGAAAATTTTAACAGACCCATAATCAGTAAGGAAATTGAATTAGTAATCAAAAATATGCCAAAAAACAAGAGTCCAGGCCAGAAGGCTTTCAAGGGAAACTCTACCAAACATTTAAGGAAGAGTTAACACCTATTCTCTTGAAGCTATTCCAAAAAATATAAATGGAAGGAAAGCTTCCAAACTCTTCCTATGAAGCCAGCATTACCTTTATTCCAAACCCAGACAGAGACCCCACTAAAAAGGAGAACTATAGACCAATTTCCCTGATGAATATGGATGCAAAATCCTCAACAAGATATTAGGCAACTGGATCCAACAATACATTAAAAAAATTATTCACAACGACCAAGTGGGATTTATACCTGGGATGCAGGGCTGGTTAAATATCCACAAAACAATTAACGTGATTCATCACATGAATAAAAGAAAGGACAAGAACCATATGATCCTCTCAATAGATGCAGAGAAAGTATTTGACAAAATACAGCATTCTTTGTTGATAAAAACCATCAAGAAAGTAGGGATAGAAGGAGCATACCTCGAGATCATAAAAACCATATATGAATGACCCAACGCTAATATCCTCAATGGGGAAAAACTGAGAGCTTTCCCCCTTAGGTCAGGAACAAGACAGGAATGTCCACTCTCGCCAGTGTTCTTCAACATAGTTTTAGAAGTCTTAGCCTTCGCAATCAGATAACAAACAAATAAAATGCATACGAATCGGTCAGGAGGAGGTCAAAATTTCACTCATCACAGATGACATGATACTCTATATGGAAAACCCAAAAGATTCCACCAAAAAACTGCTAGCCATTGATTCATGAATTCAGCAAACTTGTAGGATGTAAAATCAATGCACAGAAATCGGTTGCATTCTTATACACCAACAATGAAGCGACAGAAAGAGAAAATAAGGAATTGATCCCATTTAGAGTTGCACAAAAAACCATAAAATACCAAGGGATAAATCTAACCAAAGAGGTGAAAAATCTATACACTGAAAACTATAGAAAGCTTATGAAAGAAATTGAAGAAGACACAATAAAAATGGAAAAATATCCCTTGCTCCTGGAGAGGTAGAACAAATATTGTTAAAATGTCAATACTACCCAAAGCAATCTACATATTCAATGCAATCCCTATCAAAATAACACCAGTATTCTTCACAGACCTAGAACAAATAATCCTAAAATTTGTACGGAACTAGAAAAGACCCCGAATAGCCAAAGCAATCTCGAAAAAGAAAACCAAAGCGGGCGGCATCACAATCCCAGACTTCAAGCTATACTACAAAGCTGTAATCATCAAGACAGTATGGTACTGGCACAAGAACAGACACTCAGATCGATGGAACAGAATACAGAACCCAGAAATGGACCCACAAACGTATGGCCAACTAATCTTTGACAAATCAGGGAAGAATATCCAATGGAATAAAGACAGTCTGTTTAGCAAGTGGTGCTGGGAAAACTGGACAGCAACATGCAGAAAAATGAACCTGGACCACTTTATTACATCATACACAAAAATAAACTCAAAATGTATGAAAGACATCAAGGCAAGACAGGAAGCCATCAAAATCCTTGAGGAGAAAGCAGGCAAAAACCTCTTTGATCTTGGCTGCAGCAACTTCTTACTGAACACGTCTCCAGAGGCAAGGGAAACAAAAGCAAAAATGAACTACTGGGACCAAATCAAAATAAAAACTTCTGCACAGTGAAGGAAACAATCAGCAAAACTAAAAGGCAACTGACAGAATCGGAGAAGATATTTGCAAATGACATATCAGATAAAGGGTTAGGATCCAAAATCTATAAAGAACTTATCAAACTCAACATCCAAAAACCAAATAATCCAGTGAAGAAATGGGCAAAAGACATGAATAGACATTTCTCCAAAGAAGGTAACCAGATGGCCAACTGACACATGAAACAATGCTCAACATCACTCATCATCAGGGAAATACAAATCAAAACCACAAGGAGAGACCACCTGACACCTGTCAGAATGGCTAACATTAACAACTCAGGCAGCAACAGATGTTGGTGAGGATGTGGAGAAAAAGGATCTCTTTTGCATTGTTTGTGGGAATGCAAGCTGGTACAACCACTCTGGAAAACAGTATGGAGGGTCCTCAAAAAACTAAAAATAGAACTACCCTACGACCCAGCAATTTCACTACTAGGCATTTATCCAAGGGATACAGGTGTGTTGTTTCGAAGGGACACACACCCCCCCATGTTTATAGCGGCACTATCAAGAATAGCCAAAGTATGGAAAGAGCCCATATGTCCATCGATGGATGAATGGATAAAGAAGATGTGGTATATCTATGCACAGTATCACTTGGCAATAAAAAAGAATGAAATCATGCCACTTGCAACTACGTGGATGGATCTGGAGTGTATTATGCTAAGTGAAATTAGTCAGTCAGAGAAAGACAAAAATCACTCATATGAGGACTTTAAGATACAAAACAGATGAACATATGGGAAGGGAAACAGAAATAATATAAAAACAGGGAGGGGGACAAAACAGAAGACAGTCATAAATATGGAGAACAAACTGATGGTTACAGGAGGGGTTGTGGGAGGGGGATGGGCTAAATGGGTAAGGGGCACTAAGGAATCTACTCCTGAAATCATTGTTTAACTATATGCTAACTAAATTGGATGTAAATAAAAAAATAAATGAAACAAGTTAATAAAAAATGAATTAAAAAAAAACAACAACTCATAAACTGTGAGATCATAACCTGAATCAAAGTCAGACGCTTAACTGACTGAGCCACCCAGGCACCCCAGACAGTTAATTCAGATTTGTATAAATGCTTTGTTGTTGTTTTTAAATACAATAACACATAGTAAAAAAATTGAAATTATATAATTAATAGAAGAATATAATTATTAGAAGAAAACATTAGAGAAATACAAGTTTGAAATGGGGGATTTTGTTTCTACAATCTAAATATATAAGCCATAAGTGACAAAGGAAATTTCACTGCATTAAAAACAATACAAACAAAACAGAAAAACCTCTATGTAGTCAAATCGCCATGAACAAAGATAAGTGACAAAGCTAAGAAAACGTATTTGCAAATCATACTGTACTAATCAGGGTCCCAGGAGCAAACAGTTGATCCAAGGAGAGTTTGTTTGTTTTATGACTCATTTTATCTGGGAAAATAGCATCTTTTTGGCTACTTCTTTACACCATGTAGAGCAGAAATGCCTCCTCCAATTTCAGCTCCACAAATACTTCCAGCTCTTTTTTATTAAGTTTTTAAAATTTTAATTCCAGTAGAGTTTGTGGGGAATAAGCTTAGGAATTCCCCAGGCTTACAACAATGGGTTAACAAGGCATAAAGAAGTACAAAGCCATAGGATGTTCACACCTGAGTTTGGGTAAACAAGATTAGGCGCATAAGGATAGAGAAGGGGGTATTAGGCCCCCAGAATAGAGTAAAGGGGGACTGGGGCCCCCAGAATAAAGTAGAGAGGTGCTTAGTCACCCAGACTAGGGAGGGCCAAAGGCCCCAATATAGAACATAGGTATAAACAAGATCAGGTGTTCAGGGCGGAAGCACCACTCAATTTAGTACTATAGCAGTAATCTGCTTTCACAGGAAGGAAGGACCAAGTTAGGTAAACAGGTACATTGGGCTATAGACCACTGCTCTGCACTGCAGGGCAAAGTTGCCCAGAGCTGAGATGATTAACAAAAGAAAGGTGCATTGTCAACTCTGAGGTCACATGTCCTATCTGTCTCATCCCCTAGGCTAGCTAAGGTAAACAGAGGTGGTGCCTCATCTCTTCTGTAAACAACCTTCTGCCCGACCACCCAGTGCCAGGATTTTGTTTTGTATTAACCCAAACCCCTAACCCCAAATATCTTCAAGAATCCCTTTTCCTCACATACCCAAGTTAATGTTCACAGTTTCATTGTCTCTTTGTGCACGTCCATCACCATGTTTGTAAGCCTTCTGATTCTAATAAATGGGGCAAAGACCCTTATTCGAGGCTCTTGTCTTTTCCTGGACATTAGCCATCTCTCGCATTTTAATCCTGTGTCCCGCTCTCTTGCTAGACAAGAGAGAACATTAGACCCAGAGTTTATGACAAGAGTTAACATCCAGTGTGATATTAGTTTCAAGTGTAAAATAGAGATTCAACAATTCTATACATCACTCAGCACTCATCATGATAAGTGTACTCTTTAATCCTCATCACCTATTTCATCCATCACTCCACCCACCTCCCCTCTTGTAACCATCAGTTTCTTCTCTATGGTTAAGGGTCTGTTTCTTGGTTTCTCTCTCTCTCTCTCATTTATCTTCATTCCATTCTTTTCTTTCTTAAATTCCAGATATGAGTGAAATCATATGGTATTTGTTTTCCTCTGACTGACTTATTTTACTTATAATTATACTCTCTAACTCTGCCCATGTTCTTGCAAATGGCAAGATTTCATTCTTTTTTATGACTGAATTATATATATATATATATATATATATATATATATATATATATATATTCCATTCATCTGTTGATCCATATATTCTTTATCCATTCATTTGTTGATGGACACATGGGCTCCTTCCATAAATTGGCTACTGTGAATAATGCTACAATAAACAGGGGTGCATGTATCCGTTTGAATTAGTGTTTTTGCATTTTTTGGGTAAATATCCAGCAGTGCAATTACCAGATCACAAAGATTTCTATTTTTAACTTTTTGAGGAAACTCCATACTGTTTTCCAGAGTGGCTGCACCAGTTTCCATTCCTGTCAACAGTGCACAAGTGTTCTTTTTTCTCTGCATTTTCGTCAACACTTGCTGTTTCTTGTGTTTTTTTTTTAGCCATGCTAACAAGTGTGAAGTGATATTTCATTGTAGTTTAGATTTACATTTCCCTTGTGATGAGTGATGTTGAGCAATTTTTAATGTGCCTGTTGGCTATCTGCATGTCTTTTTTGGAAAATTTTCTGTTCATGTTGCCTGACCAGTTTTAATTAGATTTATTCGTTTTAGGGGGTGTTAAGTTGTATCAGTTCTTTATATATTTTGGGTATTACCCTTTATCAGCTATGTCATTTGCAAATACCTTCTCCCATTTTATAATTTTCCTTTTTTTTATTGTTTCCTTCACTATGCAAAAGCTTTTAATTTTGATGTACTCCCAACAGTTTATTTTTGCTTTTATGTCCCTTGCCTCAGGAGATATATCTAGAAAAATGTTGCTATGGCTGATGTCAGAGAAGTTACTGTCTATGCCCTCTTCCAAGTTTTTTATGACTTCAAGTCCTACATATAGGTCTTTAACCCATTTTGAGTATATTTTTGTGCATGGCGTAAGAAAGTGGTCCAGTTTCATTCTTTTCATATACCTGTTCAGCTTTCCCAATACCATTTGTTGAAGACTTTATTTCTCCATTAGATATTCTTCTTCCTCTGTCGAAGATTAATTGGCTATAAAATTGTGCATTTATTTCTGTATTTTCTATTCTGTTACATTAATATATGTGTTGATTTTTATACGAGTACCACACACTTTTGATTATTACAGCATTTTAATTTAACTTTAGGTCTGGAATTGTGATCCCATCAGTTTCATTTTTATTTAAAATATATATATGTATTATTTATATTATATATATAATATATAATATATTATTTATTTATATATTATATATATTATTAATATATATAATATATAATATATAATATATAATATAATATATTATATTATATTATATAATATATTAGAGAGAGAGAGAGAGCGAGAGAGCGAGCGTGAGCAGGGGAAGGGCAGATAAAGAGGGAGAGAGAGAGAATCCAAAGCAGGCTCTGCACTGTCAGCAGGGCTCAATCCCACACACAGTGAGATCATGACCTGAGCTGAGATCAAGAGTCAGTCGCTCAACCTACTGAGCCACCCAGGCACCCTAGTTTTGTT
This sequence comes from Acinonyx jubatus, assembly GCF_027475565.1. Classification (NCBI taxonomy): domain Eukaryota; kingdom Metazoa; phylum Chordata; class Mammalia; order Carnivora; family Felidae; genus Acinonyx; species Acinonyx jubatus. The sequence continues at coordinate 68,361,537 of NC_069389.1, forward strand.
TTGCTTTTTCAAGACTGTTTAGGCTATTTTGGGTACTTTGTGATTTCATACATATTTTAGGATTGTTTGTTCTAGTTCTGTGAAAAATGTTGTTGGTTGGTGTTTTGATAGGGATTGCATTAAATATGTAGAATACTTTGAGCAGTATAGGCATTTTAACAATATTTGTTCTCCTAATCCATGATCATGGAATGTCTTTCCATTTTTTTGTGCTACCTTAAATTTCTGTCATCAATGTTTGATAGATTTCAGACTATTGTTCTTGCACTTCCTTGGTTAGGTTGATTCCTATGTATCTTATTGTTTTTGGTGCAGTTGTAAATGGGATTCTTTTCTTAATTTTTCTGCTGTTTTATTATAAACGTGTAGAAATGCAACAGATTTCTGTATATTGATTTTTGTATCTTGCAACTTTGCTGACTTTGTTTATCAGTTGTAGTAGTTTTTGGTGGAGTCTTTAGGGTTTTCTGTAGTATCATGTCATCTGCAAATAGTGAAGATTTTACTTCTGCCTACCAATTTGGATGCCTTTTTTTTCTCTTTGTTGTCTGATTGCCATGGCTAGGGCTTCTAGTACTATGTTGATAATAGTGGACATCCTTGTCTTGTTCCTGACCTTAGGGGGAAAGTTCAGTTTTTTCCCCATTCAGTATGATGTTCTCTGTGGGTTTTTCATATATGGCCTTTATTATCTTGAGGTATGTTCCCTCTAGTACTACTTTGTTGAGGGCTTATATCATGGATGAATGTTTTAATTTGTCAAATGATTTTTATGCATCTATTTAAATGATCATATGGTTTTTACCCTTTCTCTTATTGATGTGATGTATTGTGTTGATTGATTTGTGAATATTGAACCACGCTTGCATCCTGGAAATAAATTCCACTTGATCATGGTGAATGATTTTTAAATGTATTGTTGTATTTGATTTGTTAGAATTTTATTTAAGATATTGGCCTGCGGTTCTCTTTTTTGTGGAGTCTTTATCTGGTTTTGGTATCCAGGTAATACTGGCCTCATGGAATGAAATTGGGTGTTTTCATTCCTATTCTATTTTATGGAATAATTTGAGAGGAATAGGTTAACCCTTCTTTAAATATTTGGTAGAATTCTCCTGTGAAGCCATCTGGTCCTGGACCTTTGTTTGTTGGAGGTTTTTTGATTACTGATTCAATTTGATTGCTGGTAATCAGTTCAAATTTTCTGTTTCTTCCTTCTTCAGTTTTGGTAGGTTACATGTTTCTAGGAATTTATCCATTTCTTCTAGTTTTCCCAATTTGTTGGCATATAATGTTTTCATAATTTTTCCTTACAGTTGTATTTCTGAGTGTTGGTTGTTATTTCTCCTCTTTCATTTCTTATTTTGTTTATTTGAGTTCTATCATTTATCAATCATCTATTGATCTATCTATCATCTATCTCTATCTCTCTCTTTTTAATGAGTCTGGATAGAGGTTTATCAAATTTGTTGCTCTTTTCGAAGAACCACCTCCTGGTTTCATTGATCTTTCCCATGTTTTTTTAAATTTCTATACAATTATTTCTTCTCTAATCTTTATTATTCACTTCCTTCTTCAGGTTTTGGTTTACTTGTTTTTCTATCTTTAGCTTCTTTAAGTGTAAATCTAAGTTGTTTGTTTTAGATGTTTCTTGCTTCTTGAGGTAGGCTTGTATTTCTATAAACTTCACTCTTAGAGCCACTTTTGCTGCATCCCAAAGATTTTGGACTGTTGTGTTTTCATTTTAATTTCTCTTCATGTAATTTTTTATTTCTTCTTTGATTTCTTGATTCACACATTTATTGTTTAGTAGCATGTTACTTAACCTCCATGTATTTGTGATTTTTCCAGATTTTTTTATTATGGTTGATTTCTAGTTTCATAGAGACATGGTTAGAAAAGATGCATGTTATGGCTTTGATCTTTTCAAATTTGTTGAGACTTCATGTGATCTTTCCTGGAGAAAGTTCCATGTGCAATTGAAAAGAATTTGTATTCTCATGTTTTAAGATGGAATATTCTGAATATATCTGTTAAACACTTTTGGTTCAGTGTGTCATTCAAAGCCACTGTTTCTTTATCGATTTTCTGTTTAGATGATCTGTCCATTCATGTAAGTGGGATGTTAAAGTTCCCTACTATTATTACATTACTATTAGTTCCTTTATGTTTCTTATTAACTCTTGTGTATTTGGGTGTTTACATGTTGGGTGCATAAATATTTATAATTGTTCCATCTTCTTGTTAGATTGCCTCCTGAATGATTATGTAGTGTACTTCTTTGTCTCTTGTTACTGTCTTTGTTTTACCGTCTATTTTGTCCAATATAAGTATTGCTACTCCAACTTTCTTTAACATTCATTTGCATGATAAATGTTTCTTCATTCCCTCACTTTAAATCTACAGGTGTCTTTCAGTCTGAAATGAGTCTCTTATAGGAAACGTATAGCTTTCTGTCACCCTGACTTTTGATTAGAGCGTTTAGTTCATTTACATTCAAAGCAATTATTGACAAATATGTATTTACTGCTACTTTGGTACTTGGTTTTTGGCTGTTTTTTAAAAATTTTTTATGTGTATTTATTTTTGAGAGTGAGAGTGAGAGAGAGCATGAGCAGGGGAGGAGCAGAGAGAGGTTCACACAGAATCTGAAGCAGCCTCCAGGCTCTGAGATGTCAATGCAGAGCCTGATGCAGGGCTCAAACCCACGAACCATGAGATCATGACCTGAGCTGAAGTCGAATGCTTAACCAACTAAGCCACCCAGGCACCCCACTTTTGGCTGGTTTTGTAGATTTTTTCTGATTTTTTCTTCCATTGTTGTCTTTCCTCATTTGTTGGCTTTCTTTATTGATATACTTGGATTCCTTTCTCTTTATTCTTTGCATATATATTACTGGTTTGTGATTTGTGGTTACCATTAAGTGTGTATATAACATCTATATATAGCAGTGTATATTAAGTTGATGGTTGCTTAAGTTTGAACCTCTTATTTACTCTCTGCTCCCCCCCCCCTACGTTTTAAGTATATGGTGTCATATTTTACCTCCTTTTTATTTTGTGAATCCCTTGACTGATGTTTACAAATGTATTTATTTTTATTGCTTTTATGTTTTTTACTCTTCATACTCTTATGGTCTTTCTTTTCCACTCAAAGAATCCCCTTTAATATTTCTTGCAGGGCTGGTTTAGAGGTCACAAACTCCTTCAGTTTTGTTTATTTGAGAAATTCTTTATCTTTCCTTATATTCTGAATGATAGCCTTTCTGGTTAGAGTATTCTTGGCTGCATATTTTTAGCTTTTAGCACTTTAAATATATCAAGTCACTCTCTTCTGGCCTGCAAAGTTTCTGCTGAAAAGTCTGCTGCAGTTTCCTTTATATATAACTTTCCTTTCTTGTTGCTTTACTTTTTTTCCATTTTAGTTACTATGTGTCTTGGAGTAGACTTCATTGAGTTGGATTTTTGGAGGGATCTTTGTGCCTCCTGGATTTGGATATCAGTTTGCTTCCCCACATTATGAAACCTTTCAGCTATTATTTCTTCAAATAAATTTTCTACCCCCTTTTCTCTCTCATCTTCTTCAGAGATCCCTATAAGGTGAATGTTATTATTCTTGATGGAGTCACTGAGTTCCCTATGTGTATTCTCATTTTGCATAACTTTTTCTTTCATTTGTTCAGCATGATTACTTTCTATTACTCTGTCTTCCAGATCAGTTTGTTCCTCTGGTTTCTCTAGATTGCAATTTATTCCATCAGCTGTATTTTTAATTTCATTTATTGGGTTCTTCATCTCTGATTGGTTCTTTTTTATCTTTTTGTTAAAGGTCTTACTGATGTCCTTCACTCTTTTTTTTTCAAGTCCACTAAGTATCTTTGTGATCATTACTTCAAATTCTCTATCAGGTATATTACTTATGTCTACTTCACTTAGGTCTATTGCTGTGCTTTTGTCCTGTTCTTTCATTTGTGACATACTTCACTGTCTCCTCATTTTGTCTAACTCTCTGTGTCTGTTTCTGTGTTTTAGGAATGTCAGCTATGTCTCCTCCTCCTGAAGGTGATGGCCTTATGATGAAGAGGTCCTATAATGCCCTGTAGTTCAGTTTCTCTTTTTCCCCAGGACCTGGTTCTTCAAGAAGTGTCTTCTATGTGTATTGCATACGCCATGCCTTTGAGTTCTGGCCACTTACCCCTTCAGTCTAGTCATCTGCAGAAGCTCTCTTTGCTTGTTATGGACTGTGTTTGGTCCCTGCCAAGTAGAGTACATTTTAACAAGGCGTGGGATAGTCTGCTTGTGAAATGAGAACTGTTGCCACTGCTGCCAAAACTGAGGTTCCCCAAAATGTGCAGGTCAGGGGATAAAATATTGGTAGGGTTTGCACTGATCATCTGGGTTATGGTGTTCACAGCACCAGGACTTAAGAAAGATTGGGGGGGAAGATCTATTGATGTGTGGGGGAGGGTCAGGAATTGGTGTAAGTTAGATAGTGAGTGTGGGAGCCATGCTGGTTCCCACAGGTGGCTGTGTGTTTATGCTGGGGTTTTTTTTCTTCTTTTTTTCTGGAGGTGTCTTCCAATAATCCCTGCCTCTCCATGCCATGCTCTGAGATGAGTAAACAACTCTTCCTCTGTCTTCCTCTGGTGTTTTTCAAACTACTGCTTCCAAGCTGTATGTTCACTGGCTGTTTGTCTTGTTGTCTCTTTAAAGGCGGTAACTCCATTTCCTAATGTCCTCCTGTTTTTTCCCAGAGATGAGCCTGACCAATTTAAAAATTCCAGGCTCTAAGTCCCTCATAAAATTCAGCTGCTCTTTCAAAGCCAAATTTTGTAGGGTTCATCTTCCTCATGTGGGCTTCCTAATGTTATTGTCTTTTTTTTCCCTTCCTTGCCACCTACTGCCTCCCAACTATGGATGAGAACCATCTATTTTGCTCCCAAACCGTGTCTTCACCCTTCCTACCTTCTTTGATGTGGCCTTTTCACTACCTTTCATTGTGGCGTTTGTTCTGCCAGTCTTTGGTTTGTTTTCTGTGTTATTTATCCTAATGTTAGTATCATCTAGTTGTATTCAAGGAAAGTTTAATAAAGGAACTATTTACAAAGGTGTGGACAGCATAAATAAGGGAGTCACAAAGATAATGCTATACCTCAGAGCTAGTAACATCAAGGCTTTTACCACTGTAGGCCTAAAGGAGTGAGGAAAGGAATGATTACTGGAACCTGGAAGAAAAAGAGTTACATGGAGAGAATCACCTTGATTGAGGTATGTAGTCATCTCAAGTCAACCCTGTAGGGAGAGCACTTCATTCTCACTTTCCTCCTTCCCTCTTATCTCCTAATGAGAATTTCCATTAACCAAGCACATTACAGGCCAAAGAGCCCATTGATATGATATAGGTCAGTATTCTGGGGCACAGGACAGGGAGGAGAAAGATGAATAGTAGATCTAAAAGAACAAGCAAAAATATCCAGCCCTAAATATAACAAAGAGAAAATTTTCCTTCATGTGTAAAACCTCTTCATAATCGTGAAGTAAAAGATCAATAATTCAATTAAAAAATGGGAATATTAACCTTCTGTGGAGAGACAACGGGAAGAGAAAGAGAGGCCGTGAAAGCATATCTGGACAAGAGAAAAACCCGGACCAGGGACAAAGATCCAATCTCTAACTGCGGGGCTTTCTCTGGACTGGGGCTGGCTGCCCTGTTCACGCACCTGGGGAGGAGGGGAGCCAGCCCCAGTCTCAGTAACTAGTTCAGAGACACAGTCAACAGTGGGATAAAGAAATCCTCTGTTGGGAGGGCTGTGGGAAGTAGGTATATAACCATTCAAAGGACAAGGACTGACTGTGCCTTCCAGCCAGAGGCCATATCAGTGGTGGGGAGCAGCACTTCGCCAGAACTGGGGCACATGGAGCAGGACCCTTTAAGACACCAGAGTTTAAATGCAAACCAAGTGCCAGGGAGAAGTGGGAGTTGGTGGAGTGGGACAATCCGCCTCCTTCATACCCACAGCACTATGAGGACACTGTGAGGAGCAGAGTGATTTGAGACACCTGGTACATGGAAGAGAAACTGGGATATCACCATTTTTCTCCCCATCACTGACAAGGTGAGGCTTCAGGGATCAGAGAGAAAGCCCACTGTGGTGGCAAACCCACCTACACCAAACCATGCCCCTCTGTGCCTGGTAACTGTGAAACCACCTGAAATTAACACTGACCACCCAGACAGCCCTTCATCCAGACCAGCACTGCCACTGGTTCCAAGGCACCCAGTGGTTTTTCATCTTCTGATTTCATTCTTGGACAATTTTTATTATGTAAATATTTTTTCTTCCTTTTCGCCTTTTTATTTTTTCCCTCCTCTAGTCTGGTTATTCTGGTTGTTGGTTTGTTTAAGCAGACATATTTAATCTATTCTCTTTATACTTTTTCTATATTTCCTTCTATATTTTCCATTATCTTTCTCTGGGTTAAGCCATGTAGCTTCTCTGCTTTGTCAATTTTCTTTTATTTTCTTTTCCCCCACCCTGTTGTTTTGTTGTAGCTGGTGTCGTGGGGTTTTGATTTTGTTTTTATTTGTTTGTTTTCTTCTCCAAGGCTACTTCAATGAAAAAATTAAAGCACACATGGCGGAGGGTCCAAAACATCACTATGAGTAGGGAGACAAAACAACCAGAGTCACAACAACAAAAAGCAAGTAACACACTCCAAAAAACACCTCCTTAAGGGCCAGACCCTCGACAGTGTATGATTCCTCTTTTATATAGTAGTGCTTTTAGGTGTAGGACACATAACAAGCTTTGAAAACACACAAGGGACAGAAAACTAGCCAAAATAACGAAATGGAAGAATTGTCCTTGAAAGAAATTCCAAGAAGAAATGACACCTAAAGAATTGATAAAAGGAGACATAAACAATGTAACTGAACAAGAATTTAGAATAATTCTCATAAGATTAATCACTGGGCTTGAAAAAGCATAGAAGATAGCAGAGAATCTATTGCTGCAGGGATCAAGGAACTGAAAAAATAGTAATGAATTAAAAAACGTTGTAAATGGAATTCAAAATAAACTAGAGGTGGTGACAGTGAGGACTGAAGAGGCAGAGGGGAGATTAAGCGAAATAGAAGATAAAATTATGGAAAAAGATGAAGCTGAGAAAAAGAGAGAAAAATTCTAGACCATGAGGGGAGAATTAGAGACCTAAGTGATTCAATGACACAGAATAATATCTGTATGATAGGAGTTCCAGAAGAAGAAGAAGAGAGAGAAAGGGGCAGAAGGTGTCCTTGAATAAATCATATTGGAGAGCTTCCCCAATTTGGGGAAGGAAACAGACATTGATACCCAGGAGGCACAGAGAACTCCCCTCACACGTAACTTGAATTGATCTTCTGCACGACATAGCATAGTGAAACTGGTAAAATACAAAGATAAAGAGAGAATTCTCAAAGCAGCTAGGGACAAACTGGCTTTAATCTACAAGGGTAGAGACATAAGGGTAGTAGCAGACCTATCTACTGAAACTTGGCAGGCCAAAAGGGAGTGGCAGGAAATATTCAATAGGCTGGATAGGAAAAATATTCAGCCAAGGATCCTTCATCCAGCAAGCCTGTCATTAAGAATAGAAGGAAAGGGGCGCCTGGGTGGCGCAGTCGGTTAAGCGTCCGACTTCAGCCAGGTCACGATCTCGTGGTCCATGAGTTCGAGCCCCGCATCAGGCTCTGGGCTGATGGCTCAGAGCCTGGAGCCTGTTTCCGATTCTGTGTCTCCCTCTCTCTCTGCCCCTCCCCCATTCATGCTCTGTCTCTCTCTGTCCCAAATATAAATAAACGTTGAAAAAAAAATTAAAAAAAAAAGAATAGAAGGAAAGATAAAGATTTTCCCAAACAAACTAAAACTGAAGGAGTTCATCACCACTAAACCATCCCTACAAGAGATCCTAAGGGAAACTATGTGAATGGAATGTTGCAGACCACAAAGTACCAGAGACATCACTACAAACATGAAAACTACAGATAACAAAATGACTCTAAATCCATATCTTTCAATAATAATACTGAATGTAAATGGACTAAATGCTCCAACCAAAAGACATAGATATCAGAATGGATAAAAAAAACAAGACCCATCTATTTGCTATCTACAAGAGACCGATTTTAGATCTGAGGACACTTTTAGATTGAAAGTGAGGGAATAGAGAACCATCTCTCATGCTAATGGAAGTCAAAAGAAAGCTGGAGTAGCCATACTTATATCAGACAAACTAGATTTTAGACTAAAGACTGTAACAAGAGATGAAGAAGAGCATTATATCATCATTATGGGGTCTATCCATCAAGAAGAGCTAACAATTATGTTCAAGAACCCAATTCAGCAGCACCCAAATATATGAAACAATTAATCACAAATATAATCAATCTTATTGATAAGAATGTGGTAGTTTCAAGGGACTTGAATACTCCACTTACAACAATGGACAGATCATATAAGCAGAAAATCAATAAATAAACAATGGCCCTGAATGATACACTGGACCAGATAAGCATGATATGTATATACAGAGTTTTTAACTTAAAGCAGCAGAATACACATTCTTCTCAAGTGCACACAGAACATTCTCCAAGATAGATAAAATACTGGTTCACAAAACAGCCCTCAATAAATATAAAATAATTGAGATCAGACCATGCACATTTTCAGATCACAATGCTATGAAACTTGAAATCAACCACAGAAAAAAGTTTGGAAAACCTCCAAAAGCATGGAGGTTAAAGAACATCCAACTAAAGAATGAATAGGTCAACCAGGCAATTAAAGAAGAAATTTAAAAAGTATAAACAAATGAAAATAAAAACATGACAGTTCATACCCTTTGGGATGCAGCAAAGGCAGTCCTAAGAGGAAACTACATTGCAATCTCAAGAAACAAGAAAAATCCCCAATATAAAATCTAACAGCACACCTAAAGGAACTAGAAGAAGAACAGCAAAGAAACCACAAGGCCAGCAGTAGAAAAGAAATAACAAAGATCAGAGCAGAAATAAACAATATAGAGTCCAAAAACAGTAGAACAGATCAATGAAACCAAGAGTCGGTTTTTTGAAAAAATAAACACAATTGATAAACCCGTAGCCAGACTTCTCAAAAATAAAAGAGAGATGACACAAATAGATAAAATCATGAATGAAAATGGACTTATCACAACCAATCCCTCAGAAATACAAGGAATTATCAGAGAATACTATGAAAAATTATATGCCAACAGACTGGACAACCTGGAATAAATGGACAAATTCCTAGACACCCACACACTACCAACACTGAAACGAGAAGAAATAGAAAATTTGAACAGACCCATAAGTAGTGAGGAAGCTGAATCAGTTATCAAATATCTCCCAACAAATAAGAGTCCTGGGCCAGATGGCTTCCCAGGGGAATTCTATCAGACATTTAAAGCAGAGTTAATACCTATTCTTCTCAAGCTGTTACAAAAAATAGAAATGGAAGAAAAAATTCTGGACTCATTCTATGAATCCAGCATTACCTTGATTCCCAAACCAGACAGAGACCCCACAAAAAAAGGAGAATTACAGGCCAATATCCCTGATGAACATGGATGCCAAAATTTTCAACAAGATACTAGCAAATTGAATTCAACAACCTATTAAAAGAATTATCCATGGGAATGCAAGCTGGTGCAGCCACTCTGGAAAACAGTATGGAGGTTCCTCCAAAAACTAAAAATAGAACTACCCTACAACCCAGCAATTGTACTACTAGGCATTTATCCAAGGGATACAGGTGTGTTGTTTCGAAGGGACACATGTACCCCATGTTTATAGCGGCACTATCAACAATAGCCAAAGTATGGAAACGGCGCAAATGTCCATTGATGGATGAATGGATAAAGATGTGGAATATACATACAACAGACTATTACTCGGCAATCAAAAAGAATGAAATATTATCATTTGCAACTACATGGATGGAACTAGAGGGTATTATGCTAAGTGAAATTAGGCAGTCAGAGAAAGACAAACATCACATGACTTCACTCATAAGAGGACTTTAAGAAACAAAACAGATGAACATATGGGAAGGGAAACAAAAATAATATAAAAACAGGGAAGGGGAGAAAATAGAAGAGACTCATAAATATGGAGAACAAACTGAGGGTTACTGGAGGGATTGTGGGAGGAGGGACGGGCTAAATGGGTAAAGGGCACTAAGGAATCTACTCCTGAAATTATTGTTTCATTATATGCTAACCAATTTGGATGTAAATTTTTAAAAATACAAAAATAAAATTAAAAAAAATGGGCAGAAGAGAGGGAGCAGGAAGATGTTGGTGAAGTAAGTAGGAGGACCCTAGGCTCACATCATTAAGTGAACACAACTAGATAACTATCAAATCATCCTAAATACCCCAGAAATCGACCTGAAGACTGACAGAACAAACTCCACAACTAAAGCAAGAGGCCACATTGAAGAAGACACCTAACATATGAAAAAAAAAGACATGAACAGACATTTCTCCAAAATACATACAGATATATAATGCTAAGTGAAATAAGTCAGAGAAAGACAAGTACCATATGATTTCACTCATATGTGGAATTTAAGAAAAAAAAAACAAGTGAACAAAAGAAAAAAGAAAGAAAGACAAACCAAGAAACAGACTCTTAACTACTTAACCATAGAACAAACTGATGGTTACCAGAGAGGAGGTGGGTGGGGAATGGGTGGGGAAAAAAGTGAGAAATCCATTTCCAGAGAGTATTTTTTCCATTAAATTCCTCAGCATGAGAGAAAAAACACTCACTTTTTTATTTTTGTAAGCTCTCATAATGCTATGTGGCTAATCCAAGACTAAGTTTTTCTTTTACTTCTATCCACCTATGTGCAGTTTTTTCAACTGTTATTTAAGAGGGAAACATGGCACTAAAGCCAATTTAATACATTAGAACTCTTTACTATTTTTACTAGCAAATGGGAAATTCTACTTTTTGCCCAAGGCAATTACTTTAAGTTCCTGAAAGCATAATACTTTTGTGTGTTACACTGAGAATGGGATTCCTGATGAAAATACTAAGTACCCATCCTTCTCTCCACTGAAATGTTACCCACTTGTTCTCAACAGATCACATATAACTCAGTGTAGAAGGGAAATGAATTAGCTTGGACTGCAGCAACATATCAAAAGAAAACTGATCTTTAATTTTAAAAAGTTAAGTATGAAATAAAAGGGTTTTACTAAAATCACACACAAAATGTTTTTGCTTTTAAATACAACTAAAAAAGGAACATTTGCTATTGCAGAAGTAGAGGGGGAGAATGTAAAGTCTGTTAGAGTGCAAAAGATACAGAGCAAATTGGAACTTCAAGGAAGACAGAGTAAGAATGCTGCCCTTGAGAAATGTGTACTAACTACACTATGTATAGGTGCTATGGTAGTTACTGAGGAACAGTGAGGAGACATCCTAGAATAAAGCCTCTCCCCATCAGCTCCAAGCCAGTACTTTGTCTTGGTCACAGTCATTTGTACCTCATGTTCATATCTTTGTCTGTTTTACTTTACATTTGATTACTTATAATTTTTATTAATTTGTAAGCTCTTTCATAAGAAATATTAAATCTATCCTTGCTAGTTATCATTTACATATGTATGTATATGTGTGTTCATGTATGTATAGTAAATATTCTTTTTTGTTTGTCAGGAAAAAAAAGAATTATCCACCATGATCAAGTGGGATTCATTTCTGGGCTACAGGCCTCATTCAATATTCACAAATAAATCAATGTGATATATCACATTAATAAAAGAAAGGATAATAACCACATGTTCTTGTCAATAGATGCAGAAAAAGCATTTGACAAAATATAGCATCCTTTCTTAATACAAACCCTCAAGAAAGTCGGGATAGAAGGAACATACTTAAACATCATAAAAACCATATATGAAAAGCCCATAGCTAATATCATCCTCAATGGGGAAAAACTGTGAGCTTTGCCCCTTAGATCAGTAACATGACAGTGATGTCCACTCTCACCACTGTTGTTTAACATACTGTTGGAAGTCCTAGCATCAGTAATCAGACAACAAAATGAAATAAAAGGCATCAAAATTGGCAAAGAAGAAGTCAAACTTTCACTTTTTGCAGACGACATGATACTCTACATGGAATACCCAAAAGACTCCACCGAAAGGCTGCTAGAACTGATACATGAATTCAGGAAAATGACAGAGTACAAAATAAAGTTACATAAATCAGTTGTATTTCTATACACCAATAATGAAGCAAGAGAAATCAAGAAATTGATCCTTTTACAATTGCACCAAGAACTATAAAATACCTAGGGAGAAACCTAACCAAAGATGTAAAAGATCTGTATGCTGAAAACTATAGAAAGCTTATGAAGGAAATCGAAGAAGACACAAAGAAATGGAAAAATGTTCCATGCTCATGATTGGAAGAAGAATATTGTTAAAATATCAATACCACCCAAATTAATCTACACATTCAATGCAGTCCCAATCAAAATTGCACCAGCATTTTTTCTCAAAGCTAGAACAAACAATCCTAAAGTTTGTATGGAACCACAAAAGGTCTCGTGTAGCCAAAATAATATTGAAAAAGAAAACCAAAGCGGGAGGCATCGCAATCCCAGACTTTAGCCTCTACTACAAAGCTGTAATCATCAAGACAATATGGTATTGGCACAAAAACAGACACAGAGACCAATGGAATAGAACAGAGACTCCAGAATTGGACCCACAAAAGTATGGCCAAGTAATCTATGATAAAGCAGGAAAGAATATCCAATGGAAAAAAGACAGTCTCTTTAATAAATGTTGCTGGGAGAACTGGACAGCAACATGTAGAAGAATGAAACTAGAACACTTTCTTACACCATTCACAAAAACAAACTCAAAATGGATAAAGGACCTGAATGTGAGACAGGAAACCATCAAAACCCTAGAGGAGAAAGCAGGAAAAAACCTCTCTGACCTCAGCTGCAGCAATTTCTTACTTGACACATCTCCAAAGGCAAAGGAATTAAAAGCAAAAATGAACTATTGCTACTTCATCAAGATAAAAGCTTCTTCACTGAAAAGGAAACAGTCAACAAAACTAAAAGGCAACCGATGTGATGGGGAAGGATATTTGCAAATGACATATCGGATAAAGGGCTAGTATCCGAAATCTGTTAAGAACTTACCAAACTCCACACCCCCCCCCAAAAAAAAACAAAAAACAAATAATCCAGTGAAGAAATGGGAAGAAGACATGAATAGTCACTTTTCCAAAGACGACATCCAGATGGCCAGCAGACACATGAAAAGATGCTCAACATCACTCATCATCAGGAAAATACAAATCAAAACTACACTGAGATAACACCTCACCACCTCACACTGGTCAGATAGGCTGAAATTAACAACCTAAGAAACAACGGATGCTGGTGATGATGTGGAGAAAAGGGAACCCTCTTGCATTGTTTGTGGGAATGCAAACTGATGCAACCGCTCTGGAAAACAATGTGGAAGTTCCTCAAAAAATTAAAAATAGAACTACCCTATGACTCATCAATAACACTACTAGGAATTTACCCAAGGGATACAGGAGTGTTGATTCATAGGTGCACATTTACCCCAGCGCTTTCAACAATAGCCAAATTATGGAAAGAGCATAAATGTCCATCATCTCATGAATGGATAAAGAAGATGTAATTTATATATACAATGGAATACTATTTGGCAATGAGAAAGAATGAAATCATGCCATTTGCAGCAACGTGAATGGAACTGGAAGGTATTATGCTAAGTTAAATAAGTCAGTCAGAGAAAGACAAATACCATGTTTTCACTCATATGTGGAACTTGAAAAACTTCACAGAAGACCATGGGGAAGTGAAGGGGCAAAAATGGTTACAAATAGATAGTGAGGGAGGCAAACCATAAGAGACTTTTAAATACAGAAAACAAATGGAGGGTTGATGGGGGGTGGGGGAGAGGGGAAAATGGGTGATGGGCATTGAGGAGGGTATTTGTTGGCGTGATCACTGGGTGTTGTATGTAAGTGATGAACCACAGGATTCTACCCACAAAACCAAGAGCACACTGTACACACTGTATGTTAGTCAATTTATATACTAAAAATGGGAATATTAGATGAACTGACAGTTCACTTAAATAGGAAATTAAATAACTCTCAAGTATGAAGAGATGTTTACCTTTCCTCATTATTATGAGAGAAATGTGACTATAATTACACTGAAATACCTTTTTGTTTGCCTATCATTTAAGTATCCAAAGTCTTGATAATATACCCTATCAGAAAGGCTGTGAGGAAAATGGATGATGGAAAGGCAGTTTGGCAATCACAAATATATATATAATTTGACCCAGCAATATCATGTCTAAAAGTGCATTCTACAGATATATTTACACAGGTACAAACTGATGTATTTACAAGATTTTCATTGTAGTTGTAAATTATAATAGGAAAGGATTGGAAACAACACAAATGTCTATCAAGCAAGGCTGATTAAATAACCTATAGTACATCAATCCAATGGAATGCTATGGAACTTTACAAAAGAAGAGTGTTATCTGTGTCCTGATATGAAAATCTCTATAATACATGATCAGTGGTGGGAGGAAGGTGCAAGTGATTGTGTATAGTATGCTTCCCTTTGTGCATAAAGGGTAGAACATGAGAATATATGTTCATATTTACTTATATTTATATTAAAAACTCTGGATGAATACACAAGCAAGTATAAAAGTGATCACTGCTTAGAATACTAGGGGGGTAGGAAATGGGTGGTTGGGGGAAAGAGGTGGGAAATAAAACTTTATTGTTTTAATTTTTACTCATTCAAAAATTTTCAGAATATTTTGCTTCTAATAATGATATAATTAAAACCATGTTTTAAAAAATCCATCCATTATGCACCACCTTAACTATGTGGTCAAGATTAACATTACTTCTAATAAGTTTTAGTGACATTACATACCCTCTGATATGATGTACTAATAAGGGCAAATCGCTCCTGCAGTTTTCTTGCCAAAAATAAATAGCTTCAATTTAATCATTAAAAAACATCAGAAAATCTCATTTAAGAGTCCATTCTACAGAATAACTAACCAGTATTCTTCAAAAGTGTCAAAGTTATGGAAAACAAAGGAAGTCTGAGGGTCTGTCACTAACTGGAAGAGACTAAGGCAAGATGGCATGTAAATGTGTTGTATGATTCTGGATTGGATCATAGGTCAGGAAAATTTCATTAGTGGGGAACTGTTGAAACTTACCTAAGGTCTGTAGTTTAGTTAACAATCTTGTGCTATTGTAATTTTCCTAATTTTGATGATGCACTATGATTATGTAAGATGTTAATAATAGAGGAAGCTGAGTCAAGGCAATGTGGAAACTCACTGCACAATTTTTGAAATTTGTCGGCAAGTCCACAATTATTTAAAAATTAAAAAAAATCATTTTAAAATAAGCATTGATTGAAAACTTCTTTGTTCCCCAGTCCTGCTGTGACATGTGGGAATACAGACAAACATCATTATCCCTGGTATTGAGGGATATGATAAAGATCCTAGATGTTTCCTCCTTCATAACACATGTAAGTTTGCAACTATATACTCACTTGGGTGGTTATTTTTTAATGTCTGTTTCCTCACCAGACTCTAAATTTAACAGGAGCAGGTAAATTTATGCACATGTTGTACATGATAGGTGTCTTAAAGCACTTGTAAGGCATATAAATGGAAGAAGGATTATATTTATTTTGCATTGTTTCAAAAGTCAGGACCAAAACCAACACTGGAGATTACAGGAGGCAAATTTCATTTCAGTGTAATACATTTATTTTCTAACAGGTGAAGCAATCAAATAATTATACACACACACACACACACACACACACACACACACACACACTTTTGGAAGTATTCCAGAAGAGGCTAGGTTGAGACAGGAGTGACATCTTCAGGAGAAAGAGCAAACTAGACAACAGCTAAGATGCTATGATAACTATATGATTTTGTATGCTTCTTGGCATATTGTACTTTAAACTTGCTTCCACTTCATTCATATTTGAAGAATCAAGGAAGTTCTTGTTTTTACTACCCTTCAACTCTTGTGTTTTCAGTATATTAAATGCCAAGGTTATTCTTTGAAGCCTATTTTCTAATAAATAACATTTAGCTCATTGAAGCCTATCTGCTGAGTTCTACAAACTCACCCAGGCTTGGGAGATTTCCATGCAGACTATCCTTGTCAGCTTGGCAGTTCATTTTCAGTAACGCCAGTATCAAAAACTTTAGGGGCCATATATACTCTAGTCCCAGATTACCTGAATTTAAAAGGTCTTTGGTATGGATACTTGTCAAATTTTATTTAAAGTCTACATAAATTATTACCATTTCAACCCCTTTATTCAAAATGCTGAAAGAAATCCTAGTTGATTTTATCGGTCATAAATTTCCTTTACAGAAATCATTTTTTTCGCAGTGAAAAGAAAAAAATATATAATGATTTTTTTTTAGTTTAAAGACAATTATTTTTGTGCACAGCTTCCACTGTATTATACATTAACAGAGTTTGTGCATAAACTTAGCAAGCCAAGTTAATAACACAGATGGAGAAAATTATCAAGATTGAAATTCTTTTTTTGTTTTCATTTGCTGAGCCCTTAAATACCTTATGGCATATTTGGAAGACGTTGAAGTAGAATGTGGTGTTAGGTGGCCAGGGGATGGAAATATATTGAAAGATATTCATTGAGCTGCTTTTTTTCAGATCAAGTATTTTTTTCAGCCAAAATATTTTGAGAGAGCTAATTTGATTGATAGGAGTGGTTCGTAAGTTGTACCTTTGTGTGATTGTACTAAATAATTAGAATTCACTATAGCCACACTTTCAGTTTCGTGGAGTAAGACTTTATTAATTATAAGTGAAAGGCAATGTAAGGAATCAAACAATTATAGTAAATATAAAGAGGGAGAGAAGTATAAAGAATACCAATGAAGGCTTAATACATCAGATCAGGTACTCACAACATCCAATCGTCTAGCTGGGGAAGTCTGAAGTGAACAGCCTGGTTGGAGTCATGACTGAGGGTCCTGGGCTTAGCATCCACCCTTCAGGTGAAACTTCCAACTAGCTATTCCCACCAGGGCAATACATATACTACCCATGTGTGATTTGTGTTTAGTCATTGTTTGCCTATGTGCAGTCCCGAAAGAGCTGATTTTTCTGTTTCTCTTATAGTATCTGATAATCTTAGGAGCCTGGGTCTCTGAATATTCCTCTTCCCTCCCTGATCCATTCCTGGGGACCATCCTAGTCTGGATTAAGGAGGTGAGACACCTTAATTCCTCTTGGCATCAGGAACAAAAGGGCCAGTTCTGATCCAAAGGCCAAGTATAGAGTACAAGCCAACTAAGCCCCCCCATGATCTTGTATGCATGGCTCTGGGCAGAAATGTATTACAAGTCACACAAAGAAGTTCTATACCAGAAATCTGAGCATGTTGAAATTAAAACAACAGAGAAAAATGAATAGTACTAATTTGTTAAAAGAAATTCAGATATTCACAGGAAAATTGGCTGTGTGGATAGACTAGATGTTAATAGAAAGCTGAATTTTCTTTGCATGAATGTTCTGACTCCAACAGAACAATACATTTTGAAGAATTTCAGAGACTTCCAGTGGAAATAAAGCCACGGTTTTAGAGATGAACCACAGGATTTGGATATCAATTATTTTCAAGTTTTTGCATTTCTTGAACTAACCTTAGAAGTTGTCTGAATTATCAAGTACTTAAAGAGAGGAGGGAAAGTAAATCTTTGAATTCCTACAATTTAAATGTGTTTTTTCTTTTCAAATTTTTATTTAAATTCTAGTTAGTGAACATACAGTTCAATATTGATTTCAGGAGTAGAATTCAGTGTTTCTTCACTTAAATAGAACATTCAGTGTTCATTATAACAAGTCTCCTCCTTAATACCCATCACTTGTCTTGCCCACCACCCAATCACCACCCACAATCAACCCTCAGTTTGTTCTCTACCTTTAAGAGTCTTCTATTTCCCTTTCTTTTTTTTTTTACCTTCTCCCCTATGTTCATCTATTTTGTTTCCTATATTCCACATATAAGTGAAATCATATGGTATTTTTATTTCTCTGACTGATTTATTTCACTAAGCATTATACACATTAGTTCCATCCATATGATTGCAAATGGAAAGATTTCATTATTTTTGATGACTAGGGAATTTTCATTGTATATATATTTGTGTATATTTATATACCACCTCCTCTTTATCCATTTATAAATGGACATTTGGACTCCCTCCATAATTTGGCTATGTTGATAATGCTGCTATAAACATGGTGGTGAATATACCCCTTTGAATCTGTATTTTTTTTTTTATCCTCTGGGTAAATACCTACGAGTTCAATTGCTCGATTTTAGGGTAGTTCTATTTTTTTTAATTTTTAACTTTTATTTATTATTGACAGACAGAGAGGTACAGAGCATGAGCATGGGAGGGGCAGAGAGAGGGGGAGACACAGAATCTGAAGCAAGCTCCAGGCTCTGAGCTGTCAGCACAGAGCCCGACGTGGTGTTCGAACTCAAAAACCGCGAGATCATGACCTGTGCTGAAGTGGGATGCTTAACTGACTGAGCCACCCAGGCACCCCAGGGTAGTTCTATTTTTAACTTTTTGAGGAGCCTCCATACTGTTCTCAAAATTGGCTGCACAGGTATGCATTCTTACCAACAGTGCAAGAGGGTTCCCCTTTATCCACATCTTCCCCAACACCTGTTATTGTTAAATTTAGCCATTCTGACAGGTATGAGGTGGTATCTCATCTTGGTTTGATATGTATTTCCCTGATGATGAATGATGTTGAGCATCTTTTCATAGGTCTGTTAGCGACCTATGTGTCTTCTTTGGAAAGGTGTCTATTCATGTCTTCTGCCAATTTCTTAACTGCATTATTTGTGTTTTGAGTGTTGAGTTTGATAAGTTCTTTATAGATTTTGGATGCTAACCCTTTATCAGACATGTCATTTGCAAATATACTCTCCCATTCTGTACTCTGCCTTTTAGTTTTTTGTTTTCTTCACTGTGCAGAAACTCTTTTCTTGATGAAGCCCCAATAGTTTATTTTTTACTCTTGTTTCCATTGCCTCCAGAGATGTGTCTAGTAAGAAGTTGCTATGGCCAAGATCAAAGAGGTTGCTGCCTCTGTTGTCCTCTAGAATTTAATAGATTCCTGCGTCACATTTAGGTTTTTCCATTTTGAATTTTTTGTGTGTATATGGTGTAAGAAAGTGGTCGAGTTTCATTCTTCTGCATGTTGCTGTACAATTTCCCCAACACCATTTGTTGAAGAGACTGTGTTTTTCCATTGGATATTCTTTCCTCCTTTGTTGAAGATGAGTTGACCGTATAGTTGTGGGTTCATTTCTGGGTTTTCTATTCTGTTCCATTGATCTATGTGTCTGTTTTTGTGTTAGTACCATATTGTCTTAATGACTACAGCTTTATAATATAGCTTGAGGTCTGGAATCGTAATGCCTCCAGTTTTGTTTCTCTTTTTCAGGATTGCTTTGGCTATTTGGGGTTTTTCCTGTTTCCATACCAATTTTAGGATTGTTTGTTCTAGCTCTGTGAAAAATGCTCATTGTATTTTGATAGGGATTGCTTTAAATATGTAGATTTCCTTGGGTAGTATAGATATTTTAACAATGTTTGTTCTTCCAATCCATGAGCATAGAATGCTTTTCCATTTCTTTGTGTCCTCTTCAATTTCTTTTATAAGTGCTCTATAGTTTTTAGAGTACAAGCCTTTACCTCTTTGGTTAGGTTTATTCCTAGGTATCTTACAGTTTTTGGTGCAATTGCAAATGGGATCAATTTCTTGGGTTCTTTTTCTGCTGCTTAATCATTGGTGTATAGAAATGCAACAGATTTCTGTATGTTGATTTTATATCATGTGACTATGCTGAATTCATGTGTTACTTCTAGCAACTTTTTGGTGGAGTCTTTTGGGTTTTCTACATAGAGTATCATGTCATCTGCAAATAGTGAAAGTTAGACTTCCTCCTTTCTGATTTGGATGCCTTTTATTCTTTTTGTTCTATGAGTACTGAGGCTAAGACTTCCAGTACTATGTCAAATAGTAATGGTGAGAGTGGAAGTCCTTGTCTTGTTCCTGACCATAGGGGAAATGCTCTCAGTTTTTCCCCACTGAGGATAATATTAGCTGTAGTCTTTCATATATGACTTTTATTATGTTGAGGTATGTTCCATCTATCCCTAGTTTGTTGAGGGCTTTTATCAAGAATGGTTGCTGTATTTTGTCAAATGCTTTTTCTGCATCTATTGACAGGATCATGTGGTTCTTATCCCTTCTTGTATTAATGTGGTGTATCACACTGATTGATTTGTGAATATTGAACCACCCCGGAAACCCAAGAATAAATCCCATTTGATCGTAGTGAGTGATTCTTTTAATGTACTGTTGAACTTGATTTGCTAGTATATTGTTGAGAATTTTTGCAACAATATTCATCAGGAATATTGGCCTGTAATTCTACTTTTTAGTGGGGTATTTGGTTTTGGAATCAGGGTAATGCTGGCCTCATAGAATGAGTTTGGAATTTTTCCTTCCATTTCCTTTTTTTGGATCAGTTTGAGGAGAATAGGTATTAACTCTTCTTTAAATGTCTGGTGGAATTCCCCTGGGAAACCCTGGACTTTGTTTAGGGGAGATTTTTATTATTATTTTAATTTATTTTCTGGCTATGGGTATGTTCAAATGTTCTATTTCTTCCTGTTTCAGTTTTGGAAGTTTGTATGTTTCTAAACATTTATCCATTTTTTCCAGATTGCCCAGTTTGTTGGCATATAATTTTTCATAATATTCTTTTATAATTTTTGTATTTCTGTGATGTTGGTTGTGATCTCTCCCCCATCATTTGTGATTTTATTTGTGGGATACTTTCTCTTTTCTTTTAGATAAGTCTGGCTAGGAGTTTATCAATTTTATTAATTCTTTCAAACAACCAGCTCTTAGTTTTGTTGATCTGTTCTAGTGGTTTTTTGTTTGTTTGTTTCTATATCATTTATATCTGCTCTAGCCTATTATTTCCAATCGTTTTCTGGCTTTAGTCTCTATTTGCTCTTCCTTTTCTGGCTCCTTTAGGTGTAATGTTAGGTTGTGCATTTAAGACCTTTCTTCTTTCTTGAGGTAGGCCTGTATTGCAACATACTTCCCTCTTAGGACTGCCTTTGCTGCATCCCAAAGGTTTTGGACTGTCATGTTTTCATTTTCATTTGTTTCTATATACTTTATTATTTCTTCTTTAATTTCCTGGTTATCCCAGTCATTCTTTGCTAGATTGTTTTTTAAAGTCCATATATTTGTGGTCTTTCTAAGTTTTTTCTTGTGGTTGATTTCAAGTTTCATTGCATTGTGGTTTGAAGATATGCACGGCATAATCTCAATCTTTGTATACTTGTTGAAGGCTGATTAGTGACCCAGTATGTGATCTATTCTGGAGAACGTTCCATTTGCACTCAAAAAGAATGTGTATTCTGTTGCTTTAGGATTAAATTTTCTGAATATAGCTGTTAAGTGAATCTGGTCTGGTATGTTATTCAAAGCTATCGTTTCCTTGTTTATTTTCTATTTGATGATCTGACCATTGTTGTAAGTGTGGTGTTAAAGTCCCCTACTATTATTGAATTATTATCAATGAGTTTCTTTATGTTTGTTATTAATTAATTTATATATTTGTGTGCTCCAAGTTGAGGGCATAAATATTTACAATTGTTAGATCTTCTTGTTGAATAGACCCAAAGTTATCATATAATGCCCTCTTCATCTCCTGTTACAGTATTTGGTTTAAAATCTAGTTTGTCTGATATAAGCATGGCTACTCCAGCTTTTTTCTTTTTTGCCATCCGTTAGTATAATAGATGGTTCCCCATCCCTTCACTTTCAATCTGCCAATGTGTTATATCTAAAAAGAGTCTCCTGTAGATAGCACATAGATGGGTCTTGGTTTTTTTTTTTTTTTAATCCATTCTGTCATCCTATGTCTTTTGATTGGAGCATTTAGTCTATTTGCATTCATGGTGTTTTTTGAAAGATATGAATTTAATGCCATTTTATTACCTGTACAGTTGGTGTTTCTGGTGATGTTCTCCGTTCCTTTCTTATCTTCGTTGCTTTTGGGTTTGGGTTTTTTCCACCCATTCAAAGAGTCCCACTTAATATTTCTTGCAGGGCTTGTTTAGTGGTCAAAAACTCCTTCAGGTTTTTGTTTGTCTTGGAAACTGTTTATTTCTCCATCTATTCTGAAATACAGCCTTGCTGGATAAAGTGTACTTGGCCTCATATTTTCCACATTCAGCACATTGAATATATCCTGCCATTCCCTTCTTGCCTATCAAGTTTCTGTGGATAGATCCACTGTGAACCTGATCTGTATTCCCCTGTAATTTAAAAACTTTTTCCCCCTTGCTGCTTTCATGATCCTCTCCTTGTCTGCATATTTTGTGAATTTGACTATGATATGCCTTGGTGATAGCCAGCTATTATTGTATTTAATGGGACTTCTCTGTGCCTCTTGGATTTTAATGTCTGTTTTCTTTGCCCAGATTGGGGGAAGTTTTCAGTATTATTTGCTCACATATACCTTCTGCCCACTTTTCTCTCTCTTTATCTTCTGGGACACCTGTGACACAAATGTTATTCCATTTTATTTTTTTAATGTTTTATTATTTCTTTTTGAGAGAGAGAGACAAAGAACCAGCAGGGAAGGGGAGGAGAGAAAGGGATACAGAATCTGGAGCAGGCTCCAGGCTCTGAGCTGTTAGCACAGAGCCTGATGTGGGGCTCAAACTCATGAACCATGAGATCATTACCTTAGCTGATGTCAGCCACTTAACTGACTGAGCCACCCAGGTGCCCCCAAATGTTTTTCCATTGTAATAAGTCACTGAGTTCCTCATATCTACCTTTGTGGTCCATTACCTTTGCTTCCTTTTTCTATTCAACTTCATTATTTTCCATAATTTTATCTTCTATGTCAGTAATTCATTCCTCTGCTAATCCATCCTCACTGTTATGGCATCCATTTGGGTTTGTATCCTTGTTTTAGCATTTTTAATTTTGGCCTGACTAGATTTTACCTCTTTTATGTCTGCAGTAAAGGATTCTCTAATATATTCTATGCTTTTCTCAAGCCCACCTAGAATCCTTACAATTGTTATTTTAAGTTCTGGTTCATACATCTTATATATGTATTGATTAAATTCTAGGCTGTCATTTCTTCCTGTTCTTTCTTTTGCGGTGAATTCCTCCATCTTTGTATTTTGGAGGAAAAAGTAATTAAAGTAAAATTAAAAGTAAAAAGAAAATAAAGGAAGCTAGATCTTGGTGTGTTTTGGTCTGCTTGCTAAGAGAAACTCGATAGAAAAAAGAAAAAATTAAAAATTAAAAAAAATTGTGTTCTGTATCCAAGAGGACAACAAAAACAAACAAACAACCCAAAGGAAGCTAGATCCTTTTTCCCAGAGTGCTGAAGCTTGGCCAAACTGTATTATCAGTAGAATTCATGTGTGGGAGAGAATTATGCTGGTCTTCTGTGAGGGGAGGGGCCTGCTGTTCTGATTCTCAGGTGGATTTGCCCTAGCGGAGATGTGTCTGAAGGGTGCAGGAGTGAGGGGGGCAGGATTAGTGTAATGGCTCCATTCTCCACCCAGTGGTGCTGTTTAGCTCACTGAGGTCCTTCAGTACCCATGGGCTAGGGATGAAAATGGCTTCACCTCATGTTCTAGTCTCTGGAGCGAGATGTTTGTGTCCTCACAGACAGGCAATCATCCCTCTTGTGTTCCTGGCTCCTGTCAGATCCCCACCTTACCCTTTCCTTGACTAAACTGTCTACCTCCCTACTCAGTGCCGCATTCTTGTGTTTTATCTCGGGCATCGCTATGTTTCAAAACCCCATACTTCAGAGACTCCTGGAGATCAGAACCATCTGGGGGAAGGTCTCTGATCCTCTGGGGGAAGGTCTCACTATACTGTGGCTGGGGCATGGCCACACAGCAGCAGCAGCAGCAGCAGCAGCAGCAGCTGAGTTTACTGTAAATTGCAACACACGCCTGGTGCCAGGGTTTGTTTGCTGCTCTCAGTGGGTATCTTTGTTCCTATACTGGTGAATGGGGCAGTTCTATGTTGCCTGCAGGGTCTTTTGCCTGTGGAGAGGCCACATCATCTCCACCAGTTGCAGTCTAAGCAAGGGAACTTCTTCTCCCTGTGCAACCCACATGATCCTCAGACCATGCTGCCTGCTCCTAGGGATCTGCCTTCCTTCCTCAGAGCAAGGCCAGGTGCTGACCTCCAAAACTTTAGACTCTGTGCTCCAGTGTTTATGAAATATTGGCGATATTGAAACTGTCTCCTTTTTCCCTGTCAATGGTTGTGGGGAACTTTCTTTGTGCAGAACCTTGCATGTGTTTTCACTTTTTTTAAAACTCTTTTTCTCTCTAGCTCACCTCTCCGCAGTCAGGGCTCCCTCCCCACCACAGTGCCAGTAGCTCTTTTCTCCCACAAATCAACTCTCCACAGTTACTACCTTCTATAGGTCATTTTTTTTTCTGTTTGTAGAAGGTGCAGCTTTGTTCTCTAAGACTTATGATAATTTTTTTTGGGTGTTCAGAATGATTTGATATTGATTAAGTCCTCACTAATGATTTCAAATAGAATTTCCTATGATGACAGAAATGATCTATAAATCTATGCTGTCCAATGTATCAGCATCAAGCCGTATGTGGGTATAGTGGACTTAAATTGTGGCTAATTTGACTAAGGAATAGATTTATTTTATTTTAATAGATTTAAATTTAAATAGCCAAATCTGGCTAGGTAGAACAGGTATAGACCAATCTACACATTTCCAATTTCTCTGATACCTCTGACCTATTTGACATACTAAGCACTTTTAGACAAGCACTATTTCTAAATCCCCAAAGTAAAAGTTAATGAAAATGATGCATATAGTCTCTTTTCTAATATATAAATTTTTAAATTCTAAGAGTAGCTTTTGTACCTGTTCTTTCATTTCCTTCTTTGTGTTGGAGTGTGAAAAGCTCTGAAGCATGTAATTAGAGGATAAGAAATGGTTCTGTGACTTTGGTCTTTTTACATTTATAAAATATGAATCTGTTAAATCATGGTCGTCGAGTAGTTCCAATGACTTTTTTCCAATCAACCATCCATTTAGTACTCATTAAGCTGTTACTATGATCAAGGTACTCTGGGATGGAAGTAAGGTAATGGAGTAGAGAAGAACTATTATTTACCAGACATTTTCTTAATCATAGATATCTGTAATGTAGGATATCTATTTTAATTTTCATGACTAATTCTCATGACTTCCTTGCATAGTCTTATTACTCCTATTTTTTAAAATGAGGATACCAAGGATAAGATAGGTTAAGTGACTCACATGTGACCACAGGACTAAGCAACAGAACCAGGACACAAAACCAGGTCTTTGAAGTTTAAGTTCAATCTTCTTTCCAATAAACTGCAGCTGCCATCTGAGTAATTTAAAAAAAAAAAATTAATGTAACTAACATAGGATAACACATATTCCAAGAAGTATGCTAAATATTTTGCATACATTACTCTTCAATCCCAACAACTGTATTAGTTTTACAAAGAATGAATTATAAAACACAGAGTAAATAACTTTAAGTGAGGAGAGTCAAATACTTTAGGAATTGAAGGAGGATTTGATAAGTCAGCTCTTCTACTACCCTCATTTTTCTTTAAGCATAATTGACTGGCTTGAGGTCTTCTTTATACTTCAATTTCCAAATATGTCTTGAGTGTTCAACATGTCAAAGTACTATACTAAGCTTGGGGAGAGTGGGCAGAATGCAAAGATACATAAAACTAGTTTTTTTTCTCTAAAAGTATTTTGCTCTTCCATTGTTTTCAGTATCCCTTGAAGAGTCCCTTATTCACAATTTATAAAATTTATCAAGAATATTTATCAAGAATATTTAATCTGAAAGCAAAGTTAGTAATACGTATCTATTATTTATTGCAAATTTGGCTCCTGTTACAAGTTGATTCTAATTCATACTGAGGTAAGCAGGGCCAAGGTAGAAAGTATTTAAAAGTTGTTAGACTGGAATCAAAATTACCATGATGTAAGTCTACTTCTTGTTAATAAAACCCTTACCCAGTTTTTTCTATTCTATTTCACCTATTCTACTTTGTCTCACACATTTCAATGTTCCCCTTCCAGATCTTTTAATTTTATAATAACACTGAAAAGGTATTTGTAGCCATTTTAAGGTTTAGAGTGTATCTTTTATTGTTTTTAATTTTCTTTTCTTTGCTCCTGGGGATATTAAGTACAGTCTAAGTGGAAAGATTAGAGTTAGTGGTGGCCAAGATCATAAAAACCATTTAACAATAGTAAAATTTTTCATTTGATAAAATAGTTCAACTTGAAACAAATAAGTAAAAACTTGCTGGGTAGAGTGTGTGTGTGAGTGTGTGTGTGTGCACATACCTACATATATTTCCCTGCTGGAATTAACATCGAGAAAAACTCACTTAAGTGAATGCCCAGGTAAATGTGGCTTTCCTCCTCTTTTTTTGGCATACCATTTCTGACTCAGTCTGGGGAAGAACAAAAAAATAATATGAAGTCTAGAATGATTCAAGATGCCTACTTAAAGACTTATGACAGTTCCCAAATTAACTTAACATTTCAATTTTACTTGGGGTGAGCTGGACAATTCAGTAAAGATCAATATCTCTGGGAGTATTCTAGCCTGTCCCAGAACAGACTCAAATCCAACTTTCTTGGAGAAAGGGATGAATGATTATGAGTCTTAGTCACAAGTTCCTTTCCTTTAACTCTGAAAGCAAAAACTGAAACTAATTTGTAAAATCAAGCCTGTAAATCATCTCTATGATCCTGATATCTCGGAAAGAGCATGGACTAATGAGTTTGGCTATGTGAACACAATCAAATCACAGTTCTCTATATTAGTTACATCATCTATAAAAAACAAATTATAAAAAAAGATGGGACTATGTGCCAATTTCTGTGCCTCACAAAGCTGTTATGAATATTCAGTGAGATAATAAAGGTAAAGTGTTTCAAATACCCAAATTGTTACACAAAATAATATATTATTATAGAGAAAAGAAAAAAATGTTTTCTAGTATTAAGCACTAAAATAATGCACACATTTTCCCCCTGGATTTTCAGTACATTAAAAAAATTTACCTCTCAGGGATGTCTGGATAACTCCGTTAGTTAAGCATCTGACTCTTGGTTTCAGCTCAAGTCATGGTCTCATGGTTTGTGAGTTTGAGGCCCACATCAGACTCTGTGCTGACAGTGTAGAACCTGCTTGGGATTCTCTCTCTCTGCCCCTCCCCTGCTCATGCTGTCTATCATCTATCTATCTATCTATCTATCTATCATCTATCTATCATCTATCTCTCAAAATACAACACGTCATTATTTTGTTTAAGTAGGGCTCCATGCCCAGGGCAGAGCCCAATATGGGGCTTGAACTCAAGACCCTGAGATCAAGACCTGAGCTGAGATCAAGAGTCAGACACTTAACCAACTAAGCCACCCAGGTACCCCAATCTTTTATTTTTTTATCAAGTTTTTATTTAAATTCCAGTTAGTTAACATAGAGTGTAGTACTAGTTTCAGGTGTATAAATTATTTTTATTATTATTACTTTTAATATGAAATGTATTGTCAAATTGGTTTCCATACAACACCCAGTGCTCATCCCAACAGGTGCCCTCCTAAATGCCCATCACGACCCTCTTCTCCCTCTCACCCCCATCAACCCTCAGTTCATTCTCAGTTTTTAAGAGTCTTATGGTTTGGCTCTCTCCCTCTCTAACTTTTTTTTTCTTCCTCTCCCCCATGGTCTTCTTTTAAGTTTCTCAGGATCTATATAACAGTGAAAACATATGGTATCTTTCTCTGCATGACTTATTTCACTTAGCATAACACTCTCCAATTCCATCCATGTTGCTACTAATGGCCAGATTTCATTCTTTCTCATTGCCAAGTAGTATTGCATTGTGTATATAAATGACAATTTCTTTTTCTTTTAAATATGAAAATTATTGTCAAATTGGTTTCCATACAACACCCAGTGCTCATCCCAACAGGTGCCCTCTTCAATAACCATCACCCACCCTCCCCTCAATCCCACCCCCCATCAACCCTCAGTTTGTTCTCAGTTTTTAAGAGTCTCTTATGTTTTGGCTCCCTCCCTCTCTAACCTCTTTTTTTCCCCTTCCCCTCCCCCATGGTCTTCTGTAAAGTTTCTCAGGGTCCACATAAAAGTGAAAACACATGGTATCTGTCTTTCCCTGTATGGCTTATTTCACTTAGAATAACACTGTCCAGTTCCATCCACGTTGCTACAAAGGGCCATATTTCATTCTTTCTCATTGCATGTAGTATTCCATTGTGTATATAAACCACAATTTCTTTATCCATTCATCAGTTGATGGACATTTAGGCTCTTTCCATAATTTAGCTATTGTTGAAAGTGCTGCTATAAGCATTGGGGTACAAGTGCTCCTAATCATCAGCATTCCTGTATCCCTTGGGCAAATTCCTAGCAGTGATATTACTGGGAAATAAGGTAGATCTATTTTTAATTTTTTGAGGGACCTCCACACTGTTTTCCAGAGTGGCTGCACCAGTTTGTATTCCCACCAACAGTGCAAGAGGGTTCCCATTTCTCCACATCCTCTGCAGCATCTACAGTCGCCTGATTTGTTCATTTTAGCCACTCTGACTGGCGTGAAGTGGTATCTGAATGTGGTTTTGATTTCTATTTCCCTGATGAGGAGTGACGTTCAGCATCTTTTCGTGTGCCTGTTGGCCATCTGGATGTCTTCTTTAGAAAAGTGTCTTTTCATGTTTTCTCCCATTTCTTAACTGGATTCTTTTTTTGTTTTTTGGGTGTGCAGTTTGATGACTTCTTTATAGATTTTGGATACTAGCCCTTTGTCTGATATGTCATTTGCAAATATCTTTTCCCATTGCATTGGTTGCCTTTTAGTTTTGTTGATTGTTTCCTTTGCAGTGCAGAAGCTTTTTATCTTCATGAGGTCCCAATAGTTCTTTTTTGCTTTTCATTCTCTTGCCTTTGGAGATGTGAAAAGTAAGAAATTGCTGCAGCTGAAGTCAGAGAGGTTTTTTTTCCTGCTTTCTCCTCTAGGGAATGATGGTTTCCTGTCTCACATTCAGGTCCTTCATCCATTTTGAGTTTATTTTTGTGAATGGTGTGAGAAAGTGTTCTAGTTTCATTCTTCTGCATGTTGCTGTCCAGTTCTCCCAGCACCACTTTTCAGACAGTTTTTTTCCTTTGGATATTCTTTCCTGCTTTGTCAAGGATCAGTTGGCCATACTTTTGTGGGTCTAATTCTGGGGTTTCTATTCTATTCCATTGGTCTATGTGTCTGTTTTTGTGCCAATACCATGCTGTCTTTACAGACAGATTACAGATTACTGATTACAGCTTTGTAGTAGAGGCTAAGGTCTGGGATTGTGATGCCTCCCACTTTGGTCTTCTTCAAAATTACTTTGGCTATTTGGGGTCGTTTGTGGTTCCATACACATTTTAGGATTGTTTGTTTTAGGTTCGAGAAGAATGCTGCAGCAATTTTGATTGGGATTGCATTGAATGTGTAGATAGCTTTGGGTAGTATTGACATTTTAACAATATTTATTCTTCCAATCCATGAACACGGAATGTTTTTCTGTTTCCTTATATCTTCTTCAATTTCCTTCATAAGCTTTCTATAGTTTTCAGCATACAGATCTTTTACATCTTTGGTTAGGTTTATTCTTAGGTATTTTATGCTTCTTGGTGCAATTGTGAGTGGGGTCAGTTTCTTTATTTGTCTTTCTGTTGCTTCATTATTAGTGTATAAGAATGCAACTGATTTCTGTACATTGATTTTGTATCCTGCGACTTTGCTAAATTCATGTATCAGTTCTAGCAGACTTTTGGTGGAGTCTATCGGATTTCCCATGTATAATATCATGTCATCTGCAAAAAGTGAAAGCTTGACTTCATCTTTGCCAATTGTGATGCCTTTGGTTTCCTTTTGTTGTCTGATTGCTGATGCTAAAAATTCCAACACTATGTTAAACAACAGCAGTGAGAGTGGACATCCCTGTCATGTTCCTGATCTCAGGGGGAAAGCTCTCAGTTTTTCCCCATTGAGGATGATGTTAGCTGTGGGCTTTTCAGAAATGGCTTTGATGATCTTTAAGTATGTTCCTTCTATCCCTACGTTCTCGAGGGTTTTTATTAAGAAAGGATACTGAATTTTGTCAAATGCATTTTCTGCATCCATCGACAGGATCATATGGTTCTTATCTTTTCTTTTATTAATGTGATGTATCACATTGGTTGATTTGCGAATGGTGAACCAGCCCTGCATCCCAGGAATGAATCCCACTTGATCATGGTGAATAATTATTTTTATATGCTTTTGAATTCGATTTGCTAGTATCTTGTTGAGAATTTTTGCATCCATCTTCATCAGGGATATTGGCCTGTAGTTCTCTTTTTTTGCTGGGTCTCCGTCTGGTTTGGGAATGAAAGTAATGCTGGCTTCATAGAATGAGTCTGGAAGTTTTCCTTCCCTTTCTATTTTTGGAACAGCTTGAGAAGTATAGGTATTATCTCTGCTTTAAATGTCTGGTAGAATTCCCCAGGGAAACCATCTGGTCCTAGACTCTTTTTTGTTGGGAGATTTTTGATAACTGGTTCAATTTCTTCACTGGTTATGGGTCTGTTCAAGTTTTCTATTTCTTCCTGTTTGAGTTTTGGGAGTGTGTGGGTGCTTAGGAATTTGTCTATTTCTTCCAGGTTGTCCAGTTTGTTGGCATATAATTTTTCATAGTATTCCCTGATAATTGCTTGTATTTCTGAGGGATTGGTTGTAATAATTCCATTTTCATTCATGATTTTTTCTATTTGGGTCATCTCCCTTTTTTTTGAGAAGTCAGGCTCAGTTATTATAGTCATATATGACAAAAATAGAAACTGTGAAGTTTCATTTCTGTTAGCTTTGTCAGAATGTTCTACCTTTGAAAGTTTCTATTCCTTGTTCTATGCACATGACTTCCCAGAAAACTTGTTGCAAAGGGGGTCTCTTTTGATAAGAGACAAATTTTGATGTGGCAATTTTATTGTATCCAAAGGTCTTTACCAGGTTCCAGCAGTGAAATTTGGTGAATTCTGTATATGTACGGAACAGTGTTTGGCTTCCCCACTTTTCATGGTTTAAATGTAATTACATAAGATTTCCTGACAGCTGTATGGCACCCCAAAAAGGAGCCACTTTGTGCAACTTTTGCTTCAAAACCCCCTTCCTTATTTAAAAGTTGTCTGTGAAGTTAATGCTAATATCCACTTGAATCATATATGAAGTTTTCAGAATTAAGGCATAGCAATACATCTGTAACACAAGAAAATCAATGCTACTTGTCAGGATTTGATATTCAATTGGTATGTATTGCTCTAATATGGATATTGCACAGTTGGAGTCAGGCAACTGCTAGCTATACAGCTTGGTCAGAATTGCTAATAGCAGCATTCAATAAGTGAATACACACAGAAAGCAACCTCTTATCTTTTCTTCAATCATTTCCTTGCTGATGAGTTCTAATTTATTCCCATACCAATCTATTACTAAATTGAAAAATATAATTACCAAATTCTTTCTTAGAAATGTAAAACCTCAAAAATTTGAGCATTCACTTATTCATGCTTAAACATTTTTGTTTAATTACAAATAAATATAATGTCCAGCATCAGTCTTTATAGTTATTATGGGTTGCTACTTAATAAAATCATTTGAAAACATATTTATTCTGAAATTATGGCTCTAACACAGCTACACTTGGCTAATGAGCTAAGGATAAAAAAGTCCTGCCTGTAGGAAAGATACATAAAAGTAGAAATAATAGAAATAAAGTTGAGAAATAAGAAATAAAAATTGGCAGCTAAAAAACTTTTTGTCTTACTAGGAAAATGTTATTCTAATAACTATTTGCATACAATAGTGTCTGTCCTGTTTGAATAAATTAAAGTCATAGTCATCTGACATAAAAATCAAGTAGCATTAGTAATAATACTAAAAACTTATAATTATCTACAAGTAGTCAATCCACAAATGTTGGCAGTTAACCCAGGTGGATAAAGATGATGGTCTTAGTTTTCGAAAAACTCAGTCCGGCTTGTATTATTCCCCTAATAGGTATGAAAACTATGTTAAGGTTAATCCATTAACAAATGTGCTATAAAAGAACTAACAACATGAATGACAGAATACCTTAGAAAATACCCGCTAAAAGATGTACTAGTTGTTAGAATACATATTCTACTATTTAACAAAATAAATTAAAAACTGGAACTTGGGGCGCCTGGCTGGCTCAGTTGAATGAACATGGGACTCTTGATCTCGGGGTCATGAGATCAAGCCCCACATTGGGTGTAGAGATTACTTTAAATAAATAAAAAAATAAATAAATAAATAACTTTAAAAAAATTGGAACTTATTCAGTTAGCAGTTTTAACTGTGTTATCACCAGGCTCTATCATTCATTCAAAAGAGAAGCAAGTTAACAATTCTACTATAAAATAATGAGACCAATTCTCATAAGCTAAACAAAAAGTCAGCCTCATTAAATTATTATCATAAGAGCTGATGCAATGTGAAAACTGAGACTTTCAGAATAATGGCAACTATGTAGGCAATTAATTTCACATACCCTAGAAGTAAGTACTTCTAAATACATGGTATTTGAATCAACCAATCCAGTATTTCTATGTTAAATGTTGTATAGAATAATGAAGTACAGGATGTATTTCCTCGCTTCTATGAACTTATAATAAAGTTGGATAGACTAAAGTAACATACATTTAATTACAGTTCAAAGCTAAATGGAGAAGTTTAAATAAAGATCAATGTGGGCTAGAGTAGTTTAATTATGGTGAAGTTAGGACTTGAACTGGTTCTTAGAGGATTACCCTACAATGAATATGCCAATAATCAATCATTGTCATTTACTTGGCACAAGGTCTAGATCAGTCTATAAAAATTAAAATGTCAAATGCATGAGTTTAGTGCTGTTTCTTTTTCTAAATACAAATAGATTACAGTCTCAGTCTGAACAGAGTGCCTGATTTAACCTTTCTCTATTTCATCTTATAGACCAATATGGTAAAATAAAAAGAAGGTCACACCTAGCCTACCAAATAAAACTTGAACACTTATAGGGGCGCCTGGGTGGCTCAGTCAGTTGGGCGTCCGACTTCGGCTCAGGTCATGATCTCACAGTTTGTGGGTTCAAACCCCGCATCTGGCTCTGTGCTGACAGCTCAGAGCCTGGAGCCTACTTCAGATTCTGTGTCTCCCTCTCTCTCTACCCCTCCCCTGCTCATGTTCTGTCTCTCTCTCAAGAATAAATAAACATTAAGAAAGATTTTTAAACACTTGCACATTTATGCATGTAGGTCCAGAAGAAAAATGATATATCAACTAGTACAAGGCATGCACTACCATGAAAAAATAAAACCAAATGTACATTGGGGACATGTTGACATCTGGTCATAAGAGAATTGCTAAAGTATTAAATTGAATGAGAATAAAATTTAGTATTACCAGCATAGCTGGGAAATGTTTTGATTGTTTCCTTTGCAAGCATTTTTTTCAATCTCAATTGAAGTCAATTGTTCCTTTTTAAAATTTGAATGTATCACTTGAGATTCAAATAATAGTAACATTATGTTCTGCAGAATGAAGGTGATGACTTTGGGCACAATGTTGTGGGATCTCTTGGTGGCCAAACCTCAACTATGAACGAGGGTTATTACCTTGTGGGAAATAACCCTGTGGAATATACAGCCTGACTTCTGGGGGGCAAAGATAGACCCCCAGATAGAGCTGGGAATAGTCGGTGTCAGTGCTCTTGCCCAAGAGGTCAAGTCTCTGGCATTTGTTTAAGTAGAATATAAGTGAATATAGTGAGCATATGGTGATTTAGATATTTGTTGTTGTTTTCAACTTATATTCATCCTTCAAAGATTAGTTCAAAAAACACATTCCTTGTGCAACTCTTCACTGAAGTCATTTTCTTTATCCATGTGCTCCCATAACATCTCATACAAACTGACCCTATATTGTATACTGAATTGAATTGTAAGGATATACATCTATATTCCCCATTAGTTGTTTTAATTCTTTGGGGTTAAAAATTGTGTCATTCTCTTATTTATCCCTACTGCATAGCAGAATGTATACAACCTAGTAAGTTCTAAAAACTTATGTTAGATTATTTGTTTGACTTTATTTATAGATGTTGTTTGGTAAATAAGTTATACACAATATATTGCAAATAAAGCATATGTGTATTTTTAAAATGATAGGAAAGTTTTAATCCTAAGTGTTCAACCTCCACTATACCTCTTGATGCTTCTAAAAAAGTGAAAAATAAAACTAAAAATAATAGAATGGTTTCAATTAAAAACAAGCCATTATTGTATCTATAGTGGCAGTTGTGTACTTTTGGAAGATATGCAAACGTCAGGACACAATAGTACTCTATATTCCACATCATTCATTCACCAGATATTTATTGAACACCTAACTGATTCCAGGTACAGTGCAAAGTGCTAAAGATAAATATATCTTTATAATACAGTACTCAAACTCACAGCCTAATAGGGAGAAAAAAATTACGACAGTACAATGTGATCAATTTTGTAATAGAGAAATGATCACAGAGTATTATGTGATCATAAATGTGCCTAGCCCAGGGTTGTTAAGAAAGGCTTCCCAGAGCAGGGGTTACTCAAGCAAAGAAGCAGGGTAGATAATCCAGGTACAAGAGTCCATGAAAAGACATGGAAGTGAGTGAAAGTGTGAACCATTTTAAGAACTGCACACAATATATTCATGTTTCAATATATCTGTAACATAAGGGACATGGAGATAAAAAAAAAGGCATGATCCAGTTCAAAGGCCTATCTAAGTCATGGTAAAGGATTTTATCCTGAAGACTGTGATAAAGGAGTGGAGAATTGGGGAAGATAACTGAAGAATTGTAAAAAGAAGAGTGTCATGATCAGATTTGCATTTTAGAAATATCACTGGTAATTGTGTGCAGAATGAATGGGAGTGGAGGAAACAGTTGACAAGAACAGAGACAGACAGCAATTATAGTTAAGGCAAAATGTAATCATTGCATGAACTGACTTAGTAATATTGGGAGTGAAAAAGATATTTAAAACATAGAATTGAGAGATACGATAAGATATGTGTGTTAAGTAAAAGAGTGACTCCAGAATAGTCTTAGGTTTCTGGTTTGGGTTACTGATTTGGGTACTGGATATATAACATTCACTAAGACTGGGAATAAGGAAGGAAGAACATATTTGGAGACAACAGTTTTTGATCTGTTAAGTATAAAGGACCGGTGGGTCATGAGGATGGAGACATAGAGTAGACAGCTGAATATATAAGTATGAATCTTAGGACAAAGATCTTGGTTGTAAAGATTGATTTGGGAGATATCACCATAGATATAATAGTTAAAATCATTGTAGTAAATAACTCCCAAATCTTTACTTTTAGCCAAGGCTTTTCTTCTGGGCTACAGATTCAGAGCGAGCATGTTTTAAATGGACTAGTGCAGGACAAAAAAACAGATAGTGGTAGATTGAGAAGAGTGGTAGTAAAGAAATAGAAGTAGTGTGGTCCACACTTTTAGAATACTGAGCATGAAGAGCTCAAGAAATAGTGCTATTCTTGGAGAAAACTTAGGATCAAAAAGTTGATGATTGGAGTGGGATTCAGAAGGAAGGATATGTTTTAAATTGAAGCTAGAGAAAAGCAGGAAGTATGGGTATGGATCAAAATAATTTTTTTCTGTGGTGTCTTGGAAAGTTGCGCGTGTTCAGAATTGCATTTTACAAAGATCACAATGACAACATTTAAAGATTGAACTTAAGCTAGCTAAATTATTTCATAAAGGTGTGCATTCCTCAAGACAGGAGAACAAAACAGGGTATTAGCTGTTAAAAGAAGAAACATAGTATACCCAACACATTCCTACAAGTATCTGAATAGACACTTTTCTAAAGAATATATACAAACGGTCAATAAGCTCATGAAAAATTGTTCAATGTTATTAGCCATCAGGGGAATGCAAAGTGAGATTCTGCTTCATACCCACTAGAATGGTTATTTTAATAAAAAAAATACAGACAGGGGCACCTGGGTGGATCAGTTGGTTAAGCATCTGATGTCGGCTCAGGTCATGATCTCATAGTTGGTGGGTGAGCCCTACGTCGAGCTCTGTGCTGACAATTCAGAGCCTGGAGCCTGCTTCAGATTCTGTGTCTCCCTCTCTCTCTGTCCCTCCCTCCCCCCCATGCTCACGCTTTGTCTCTGTCTCTCAAAAACAAATAATAATTAAAAAAAGACAGACAATAATAAGTGTCAGTGAGGATGTGGAGAAATTGGAACCATGAAACACTGCTGGCAGGAATGTAAAAGTGGTGCAGCCACTTTGTAAAGCAGTCTGGAAGCTCTTCAAAAAGTTAAACATAGAGTTATCATATGACTTGCAATTCCACTTTGGTATTTACATAAAATAATTGAAATTTTATGCCCAATCAAAAATTTTACACAACTATTAACAGCAGCATTATAGTAGTCAAAAAGTAGAAATAAATCTCCTTCAACTGATGAATAGATAAACATAATGTAGTACATCCATAGAATGGAATATTAGTTGGCAAAAAAAAGAGGACTGTAATACTGATTAGTGCAACAACATGGATGAGCCTTGAAAAAATTGTGCTAAGTGAAAAAAGCTAGTCACAAAGGATTACATATTGTATGATTCCGTTTATATGAAATATTTAGAATAGGCAAATTATTTGATGGTTGCTTAGGGCAGAGGTTGGAAGGACAGAACTTGGGGGCAAATGATGAATGACTGCTACTGGGTACAGAATTTCTCTTGGAGGTGATGAAAATGTTCTGAAATTACAGTAATGGTTGCACAAAACTTTGAATATACTAAAAACATTGAGTTTCACACTTTAAATGAGTGAATTCTGTGGTATGTGAATTATACCTCTATAAAACTGTCTTTTAGAAAAGAAAGTGAAAAAGTGCAAATGACCAGAATTCTCTAATTATACTGTTCTGCTTTACATTTTAAGAATATTTCATACATGATCTCCTATTTAATACCCTCATCATTCTTTAGAGATAGGGATTAGATGATTTTTCTGTTGTCTCTTCTTCCCAAAATGTATTATCTGTGTCCTATCTCTATGTCCAGATGCTTGACACATAGAAGGTGCTCAATAATAAATTATGGCATAAATAATTGAAGAAGTTATATTCCTATGTTAAAGACTTTGCTTTCACACAAACCAGATGAGAAGATATGCCTTGCCAGCCACTGGGCTCAACACTTGATACACATTATCTCCTTTAATTCTTATAACAAAAATCTGTGAGGCAGAGAGAAGCTAAGTTGGTTGCATAGTAGCAGGCTGCTAGACTCTTCTCACCCCTCAAACATGACTAAAAAACTATCAAATCATAATCGATACCCAAAAAATCAACATGAAGGCTGTCAGAACAGACTCCACAACTAGAAGGAGAGAAGAGGCCAGATTGAGGAAGGTAAGAAATGCAGAGTCATAATTTGGGGAAGAAACAATAATGGATTCTGCGGAGGGGAGGGAGATGTAATGTCAGAGACAGGCGTGTGAGAGAGGAGCACACAGGGGAACACACAAGGAGAATACTTCCCCAAAGCCCTTGGTTGGGAAAACAAGAGGGACTGGTTTTTGTGAGTTTTTGTAATCAGCAGGGCTTGAAGACTGGAGTACTAAAAGTCATCAGGATTGGCTGGGGTAGAGGCCAGAGTGCTGCCCTACTTCTTGAAAGAAGGCAGGCAAACAATCTGAGTGCATACAGTGTGGAAACAGAGATCTGAGGAACCCTGGGGCAAAAAAGGGGGAGATTATTACTCTTCTTGAAATTTGTCCCAGAGTTGTAGCATTCTCTGAGGTAATATGCCTGACGGAGAATTTAAAACAACAATCATATGGATACTTGCTGGGCTTGAGAAAAGAATGGAAGACTTCAGGGAGACCATTAATGCAGAGATAAAATAGTTAAAAAACATATGAGTGAAGTCATATGATGTTTGCCTTTGTCTGACTGACTAATTTCACTTAGCATAATACCCTCCAGTTCCATCCACGTGGTTGCAAATGGCAAGATTTCATTCTTTTTGATTGCCAAGTAATACTCTATTGTGTGTGTGTGTGTGTATGTATGTGTGTGTATATATATATATATATATATATATATATATATATACACCACTTCTTCTTTATCCATTCATCCATCTATGGACATTTGGGCTCTTTCCATACTTTGGCTATTGTTGATAGTGCTGCTATAAACATGAGGGTGTATGCGTCCCTTTGAAACAGCTTACCTGTATCCCTTGGATAAGTGCCTAGTAGTGCAATTGCTGGGTTGTAGGGTATTCTATTTTTAGTTTTTTGAGGAAACTCCATACTGTTTTCCAGAGTGGCTTCACTCATATGAGGACTTCAAGAGACAACAGATGAACATAAGGGAAGGGAAACAAAAATAATATAAAAACAGGGAGGGGGACAAAACAGAAGAGAATCATAAATATGGAGAACAAACTGAGGGTTGCTGGAGGGGTTGTGGGAGGGGGGATGGGCTAAATGGGTAAGGGGCATTAAGGAATCTACTCCTGAAATCATTGTTTCACTATATGCTATCTAAATTGGATGTAAATTTTAAAAAATAAAAAATAAAATTAAAAAAAGAGTTAAAAAACAATCAGTCAGAAATGAAAAAGGCAATAACAGAGATTCAAAACAGACTATATTCAATGAGCACAAAGCTGAAAGAAGTAGAGGAATGAATAAGTGATATAGAAAACAAAATAATGGAAAATAATGAAGATAAATGAAAGAAAGAAGAAATTATGGAACCGGAGAATAGATTTAGGAAACTCAATGACTCCATCAACTGTAATAACATTTACATTATAGGAGTACCAGAAGGAGAAGAGAGAAAAAAAGGGAGCAGAAAATTTATTTCAGGGAATAATATCTAAAAACTTCACTAATCTAGGGAAGGAAACAGACATCCAATTCCAGGAAGCACAGTAGACTCCCACCAAAATTAGTAAAAGCAAATTGAAAACTAAAACAGGAAGAAATAGAAAACTTGAAAAGAAAATTGAATCAGTAATCAAAAATCTCCCAACAAATAAACTTCAGGGCAAAGTGACTTCACAGGCAAATTCTACCAAACATTTAAAGAAGAGTTAATACTTAATTCTTCTCAAACTGTACCAAAAAAATAAACATGGAAAGAAAAGTACAAAATTTATTCTATGAGACCAGAATTACCTTGGCTCAAAAACTAGACAAATATCCCACATAAAAAGGAGAATTACAGGCCAATATTCCTGATGACCATGGATACAAAAATTCTTAACAAAATACTAGCAAATAAAATCCATGAGTACATTAAAAGAATCAGTCACCACAATCAAGTGGGATTTATTCCTGGGCTGCAAGAATGGTTCAATATTCACAAGTTGATCAAGGTGACAGGAAACATATGGTAATCTCAGTAGATGCAGAAAAATCATTTGACAAAATACAGCCTCCATTCATGATAAAACCCTCAAAAAGTAGGGTTAGAAGGAACATACATCAACATCATAAAGACCAAATATAAAAGAAGCAGAGCTAATATCATCCTTGACTGGGAATAAGGAGAGTATTTCCTCTATGGTCAGGAACAAGACAAGGATGTCCACTCTGACTATTTTTATTTAGCACAGTACTGGAAGTCCTAGTCTCAGCAATCAGATAACAAAAAGAAATAATAATGGATCCAAATAGGCAAAGAAGTCAAGCTTTCACTATTCACAGATGATATGATATCCTATGGAGAAAACCTGAAAGTCTCCACTAAAAAATTGGTAGAACTGATACATGAATTCAGTAAGGTTCCAGGATACAAAAGCAATGTACAGAAATCTGTTGCATTTCTATACACCAATAATGAAACATCTGAAAGCAAAATCAAGACATTGATCCCATTTACAATTGCACCTAAAACCATAAGATACCTAGGAATAAACCTAACCAAAGAGGTAGGATTTATACTCTGAAAACTATAGAAAAATTATGAGACATTGAAAATAATAAAGACATGGAAAAATATTCCATGCTTATGGATTGGAAGAACAAATATTGTTAAAATGTCTATACTACTCAAAGGAATCTTCACATTAAATGCAATCCCTATCAAAATACCAACAGCATTTTTCACAAAGCTAGAAAAAACAATTCTAAAAAATTTTATAGAACCACAAAAGACCCTGAGTAGCCAAAACAATCCTGAAAAAGCAAAGCAAAGCTGGAAGCATCAGAATGAAGCTACAGTACAAAGTTGTTGTCATCAAGACATTATGGTACTGGCACAAAAACAGACATATAAATCAGTGTAACTGAATAGAAA
The DNA here is from genome assembly GCF_027475565.1 of Acinonyx jubatus. NCBI lineage: Eukaryota > Metazoa > Chordata > Mammalia > Carnivora > Felidae > Acinonyx > Acinonyx jubatus. The sequence goes on from NC_069389.1 coordinate 68,402,287, forward strand.
ACCTAGAAATGTACCCACAACTTTATGATGAAGTCATCTGTGACAAAACAGGAAAGAATATCCAATGGAAAAAAAGACAGTCTCCAACAAATGGGATTGGGAAAACTGGACAGCCACATGCAGAAGAATGAACCTGGACCACTTTCTTACACCATACACAAAAATAAATTCAAAATGGATGAAAGACCTAAATGTGAGACAAGAAACCATGAAAATCATAGAAGAGAACACAGGCAGTAACCACTTTGACATCAGCCTTAACAACTTCTTACTAGATATTTCTCCTAGGGAAGAGAAACAAAATACAAAAGAAAATACTGGGACGTCATCAAAATAAAAAGCTTCTGGGCAATGAAGGAAGCAATCAGAAAACTAAAAGGCAAGCTACAGAATGGGAGAAGATATTTGAAAATGACATATCTGATAAAGGGTTAGTATCTAAAATATATAAAGAACTTATAAAACTCAACACCCAAACAACAGATAATCCAGTTAAAAAATGGTCAGAAGACATGAATAGACATTTTTTGCAAAGAAGACAGATGGCCCACAGACACATGAAAAATACTAAACATCACCATAATAAGGGAAATAGAAATCGAAAGAACAATGAGATATCACCTCATACCCATCAGAATGGGTAAAATTAACAACAGAAGAAACAGTAGCTGTTGGCGGGGATGCAGAGAAAGGGGAACTCTCTCACACTGTTGGTGGGAACGTATACTGGTGCAACCACTCTGGAAAACAGTATGGAGGATCTACAAAAAGTTGAAAGTAATACTATCCTACAATCCAGCAATTGCACTACAAGGTATTTACCCAAAGGATACAAAAATACTAATTCAAAAGGATACATGCATTACAATGTTCATAGCAGCATTATCAACAATATGTAAATTATGGAAATCACCCAAATATCTATTCATTGACTGATGAATAGATAAATGAGATGTGATATACATATTCAGTGGTATAGTACTCAGCCATATAAAATAATGAAATCTTTTGCAAAGATGTGGATAGAGCTAGTGAGAATTATGCTAAGTGAAATAAGTTACTCAGAGAAAGGCAAATTCCATATGATTCCATTCATGTGTGGAATTTAAGAAACAAAACAAGCCAGAAAAGGGAACAATAGAGAGAGAAAATCAAACAAAGAAACAGCCTCTTAACTATAGAGAACAAACTGATGGCTACCACTCTGGGGGATGGAAGGAGGATGGGCTAAATGAATAGGTGATGGAGATGAAGAAGTGTACTTATTTTGATGAGTACTTGGTATTGTATGGAATTGTTGAATCATTAAATTGTGCACCCAAATCTAATATTACACTGTATATTAACTAACTGGAATTTAATAAAAACTTAGAAAATATATAACTGTTTTGAATATAAACAATATAAAATAATTTCATTAGACTCTGTGCTTCTGGCTAGGGAGAATTTAAACATAGCATAAAAGAATGTTAACAACATGAATTTTTAAAGGAAATTAAGGCTCTATTATACTAGTTTTAAAGCTTTTATCTTTTATTTTATTTATATTTGTATAAAGTTTTTATTTCAATTCATTATAGTTAACATACAGTATTACATTAGTTTCAGGTGTGCAATTTAGTGATTCAACAATTCTATACATTACTCAGTGCTCATCATGATTATTGGACTCTTTAATTCTCTTTACTTATTTAATCCATTCCCCCACTGACCTTCCCTCTGCTAACCATCAATTTTACCTGTATAGTTAAGAGTCTGTTTCTTGATTTCTCTATTTCCCTTTGTTCATTTTGTTTCTTGAATTGCACATATAAGTGAAATCATATGGTATTTTTATTTCTCTGGCTGGCCTATCTTGCTTAACATAATACTCTTTAGCTCCATCCATGTTATTGCAAATGGCAATATTTTATTTTTTATGGCTGAATAATATTCCAGATTATATATATAATCACATTTTCTTTATCTAGCCATCTATCGATGGAGACTTGGGCTTCCAGCACAGAGCCTGATGCAGGGCTCGATTCCACAAACTGTGAGATCATGGCCTGAACTGAAGTCAAGAGTTGGACCTTAACTCATGAGCCACCCAGGTGCCCCTTGCATTTTTTGTATTAGTGTTTTGTAGTGTTTGTAGTGTGATTATTGCATGGTACAGTAGGTCTATTTTTACCATTTTGAGGAACCTCTGTATTGTTTTCCACAGTGGCCACACCTGCTTGCATTCCCACCAACAGGACATGGGAGTTCCTCCACATCCTCACCAACACTTCTTGTTTCTTATGTTTTTTTTTTCTTTTAGCCATTCTGAAAGGTGTGAGGCGATATCTCATTGTAGTTTAGATTTTCATTTTCCTGATACTGCCTGATGTTGGGCATCTTTTCATGTGTTTGTTGCCATCTGTACACCTTCTTTGGGAAATGTCTGTTCATGCCTTCTGTTAAAGGCCCATTTTAAAGATTGTATTGTGTGTTAATATACTTTTTTTCGCTTGTTCATTTTTTAAAGTTTATTTATTTTGCGAGAGAAAGGGCATGTATGTGTGAATGGAGGAGGGGAAGAGAGAGAGGGAGAGAGAATCTCAAGCAAGCTCTGTCCTGTCAGCTCAGAGCCCAACATAGGGCTTGAACTTATGAACCATGAGATCATGACTTGAGCCAAAACCAAGAGTCAGATGCTTAACTGACTGAGACACCCAGGAACCCCATCTTATTCATTTTCTATTGAAGTATAGCTAACATACAATATTACATTAGTTTAAGGTGTACAACATAGTGATTCACCTTCTCCATACATTATGTTATGCTCACCACAAGGGTAGCTACCATCTGTTACCATACAATGCTATTAAAATACCATTGACTATATTCACTATGCTGTACCTTTCATCTCCATGACTCATTCATTCCATAACAAGGAGCCTGTACTTCCCACTGCCCTTCACCCATTTTGTCTATAACCTCACTATCTCCCCTCTGGAAACCACCAGTTTGTTCTCTGTATTTATGAGTCTATTTCTTCGTGTTTTTTTATTGTATTATTTTTTAGATTTCTCATATAAGTGAAATCACATGGTATTTGTCTTTATGAGAATTGATTCACTTACCTTCTAGGTGCATTCATGCTGTTACAAATGCCAAGATCTCACTATTTCTATGGCTAAGTAATATTCCATTGTATGTATATATCACTTCTTCATCCATTCATTCATAAATGGACACTTAGGTATTTGTATGCCTTGGGTATTGTAAATAGAACTGAAGAAACTCAATAACAAAAGGCAGATGGCAAAAGAAAGTGCCAGCCAACCTGATGATAGGTCAGTAGAAATTATGTAATCTAAAGAGAGAAATAAAAAGGACTACAAAGAAGCCGTCCAGTTTGCAATTACTTGGAATAACAGAGAGATGGATACAAAAGAATATTTGGAGAAATAACGGATGAGAATTTCACTAAATTGCTACAAACATACACTTACAGTTACAAGTAGCTTGGCAAACGAAGCAATATAAACATGAAGAGAGCTATACCTAGGCACATCATGGTTAAACTGCTGAAAACAAAACAAAACAAAAAACTAAGGGAACAACTAAGAAGTAGCCAGAAAGAAAAAAAAAATAAATGACATCAAAAGCAATGGAGGTCCATAGACAGCTAAACAATTGTGGGAGGCCGGGCCCCGGTGCCAGGATGAGACCGGGTCGAGCAACGGCTCCCTGTTGACTCAGCCAACCCGGTGGTTCCCCCTCCCATTCCCCCACTTGCAAGGGCATACGAAAGCCTTGTCAAGGCTGAGAAAGTTAATTCCTGAAGCCTGTGGTCTGTGGGTGTTGGCAGTAATGTTACCCCCCCTTTTCTACCCCGGGTCAAATAGAAACAAACAGGGGAACTGTGTTTTGCTAGCAATCTATCAACAAGGTCTTGCTGTGACCCGTTTAGAAAGTTCACAAGGTACGCAGAACTAAATGTTTTGGCTGGCAGTGATCATGTGAAACATGTTTATTCTTAGAATGACATGATCCATAAGAGTCTTATATTATAAAAGATTGTGTACAGCAACAATAAAGCCGTCACTTGGGCCATCAGCCCAGGGGAGCCTCCTGTTCCCAAACTGGCTTCTCTTCTCTCTTTTTTTCTTACATTCCCCTACCCTCAGGACCCTGATCTCGGTGTTTGTTGCACTGGTCGCAACAAACAATATCTTTATTTAATTTATTTTTTAAATTTATGTACAAGTTAGCATATAGTGCAACAACGATTTCAGGAGTAGATTCCTTAATGCATCTTACCCACTTAGTCCATCCCCCCCCCCAACAACCCTTCCAGTATCTCTGTTTGTTCTCAATATTTAAGAGTCCCTTATATTTTATTCCTCTCTTGTTTTTATATTGTTTTTGCTTCCCTTCCCTTATGTTCCTCTTTTTTTTGTATTTTAAAGTCCTCATATGATTGAAGTCATATGATAATTGTCTTTCTCTCTGACTAATATTGCTTAGCACAATACCCTCTAGTTCCATCCATGTAGTTGCAAATGGATGTAGTTGCAAGATTTCATTCTTTTTGATTGCCGAGTAATACTCCATTCTGTGTGTATATATATATATATATATATATATATATATATATATATATATATACCACATCTTCTTTATCCATTCATCCATCTATGGACACTTGGGCTCTGTCCATATGTAGGCTATTATTGATAGTGCTGCTCTAAACATGGGGTGCATGTACCCTTTGAAACCGTATACCTATATCCCGTGCATAAATACCTAGTAGTTCCATTGCTGGGGTCATAGGGTAGTTCTATTTTCAGTTTTTTGAGAAACCTCCATACTGTTTTCCAGAGTGGCTGCACCAGTTTGCATTCCTACCAGTGGTGCAAAATAAATCCTCTTTCTCCACATCATTGCCAACATCTGTTGTTGCCTGAGTTGCTAATGTTAGTAATCCTGACAGGTGTGAGGTGTTATCTCAATGTGGTTCTGATTTGTCTTTCCCTGATAATGAGTGATGTGGAGCATTTTTTCATGCGTCAGTTGGCCATGTGCATGTCTTCTTTGGAGAAGTGTCTATTCATGTCTTTTGTCCATTTCTTCACTGGATTATTTGTTTTTCGGGTGTTGAGATTGATAAGTTCTTTATAGGTATTGGATATTAACCCTTTATCTGATATGTCGTTTGCAAAATCTTCTCTCATTCCATCAGCTGCCTTTTAGTTTTTCTGATTATTTCCTTCACTGTGCAGAAGATTTTATTTTGATGAGGTCCCAAAAGTTCATTTTTGCTTTTGTTTCCCTTGCCTCTGGAGATGTGTTGAGTAAGAAGTTGCTTCAGCCAAGATCAAAGAGGTTTTTGCCTGCTTTCTCCTTTATGATTTTGATGGCTTCCTGTCTTACATTTAGGTCTTTCATCCATCTGAGTTTATTTTTGTGTATGTTGTAAGAAAGCGGTCCAGGTTCATTCTTCTTCATGTTGCTGTCATTTTCCCAGCACCACTTGCTGAAGAGACTGTCTTTATTACATTGAGTATTCTTTCCTCCTTTGTGAAAGATTAGTTGGCCATACATTTGTGGGTCCATTTATGGGTTCTATATTCTTTTCCATTGGTCTATATGTCTGTTTCTGTGCCAGTGCCAAACTGTCTTGATGATTACAGCTTTGTAATACAGTTTGAAGTCCGGGATTGTCATGCCTCCTGTTTGGTTTTCTTTTTCAAGATTGCTTTGGCTATACGGGGTCTTTTCTGGTTGCATACACATTTTAGAATTGTTATTTTTTAGCTTTGTGAAGAATACTGGTGTTATTTTGATAGGGATTGCATTGAATATGTATATTGCTTTGGGTAGTATTGACATTTTAGCAATATTTGTTCTTTCTATCCAGAGCGCGGAATAGTTTTACACTTTTTGTGTGTCTTCTTCAATTTATTTCATAAGTTTTCTATACTTTTCAGTGTATAGATTTTTCACCTCTTTGGTTAGATTTACTCCGAGGTATTTTATGGGTTTTGGTGCAATTGTAAATGGGATTGATTCTTTGATTTCTCTTTCTGTTGCTTCATTGTTGGTGTATAGGAATGCAACCGATTTCTGTGCATTGATTTTATATCCTGAAACTTTGTTGAATTCATGGATCATTTCTAGCAGTTTTTTGTTGGAATTTTTTGGGTTTTCCATATAGAGTATCATGTCATCTGTGAAGACTGAAAGTTTGACTTCCTCTTGGGTGATTTGGATGCCTTTTATTTCTTTGTGTTGTATGATTCCAGAGGCTAAGACTTCCAATACTATGTTGAATAACAGTGGCGAAAGTGAACATCCCTATCTTGTTCCTGACCTTAGTGGGAAAACTCTGTTTTTCCCCATTGAGGATGCTATTAGCCTTGGGTCTTTCATATATGGCATTTATAATCTCAAAGTATGATCCTTCTATCCCTACTTTCAAAGGATGCTGTATTTTGTCAAATTTTTTCTCTGCATCTATTGAGAGGATCATGTACTTCTTGTTCTTTCTTTTATTGATGTGATGAATTACACTGATTGTTTTGTAGATATAGAACCAGCCTTGTATCCCAGGTATTAATCCCACTCGGTCATGGTGAAAAAAAATTTTAATGTATTTTGGGATATGGTTGGCTAATAACTTGTTGAGGATTTTTGCATCCATGTTCATCAAGGAAATTGGTCTCTAGTTCTCTTTTTTAGTGGGGCCTTTGTCTGGTTTTGGAATCAAGGTAATGCTGGCTTCATAGAAAGATTTTGGAAGTTTTCCTTCCATTTCTATTTTTTGGAACATTTTCAAAAGAATAGGTGTTAACTATTCTTTGAATGCTTGGTAGAATTCCCCTGGAAAGCCATCTGGCCCTGGACTCTTGTTTTTTGGAAGATTTTTGATTAATAATCCAATTTCTTTACTGGTTATGGGTCTGTTCAACTTTTCTATTTCTTCCTGTTTCAGTTTTGGTAGTTTATATGTTTCTAGGAAATGTTCCAGTTTTTCCAGATTGCTCATTTTATTGGTGTATAATTTCTCATAATATTTTCTTATTGTTGTGTTTATTTATGCTGTGTTGGTTGTAATTTCTCCTCTTTCATTATTGATTTTATTTATTTAGGTCCTTTCCTTTTTCTCTTTGATCAAACTGGCAAGGGATTTATTAATTTTGTTTATTTTTTCAAAGAACAAGCTTCTAGTTTCATTGATCTGTTTTTGTTTTTGTTTTTGTTTCTTTGATTTTGATAGCATTGATTTCCACTCTAATATTTATTATTTCCTGTCTTCTGCTGGTTTTGGATTTTGTTTGCTGTTTTTTTTCCAGTTCTTTAGGGTATAAGGTTAGGATGTGTATCTGAGACCTTTCTTCTTTCTTTAGGAAGGCCTGGATTGCTATATACCTCCCTCTTATGACTTCCTTTGCTGCATCCCAGAGGTTTTGGACTGTGGTGTTATCATTTTCATTGGCTTCCATGTTAAAGAGAAGTTAGTTTTCTCTTTAACTTCTTGGTTAGCCCATTCACTCTTTAGTGCAATGTTCTTTAGTGTCCAAGTATTTGTTATCTTTCCAAATTTTTTCTTGTAGTTGATTTAGAGTTTCATAGCCTTGTGGTCTGAAAATATGCACGGCATGATCTCAATCTTTTTGTACTTCTTTTTTTTTAATTTTTTTTCCTCAACGTTTTTATTTATTTTTGGGACAGAGAGAGACAGAGCATGAACGGGGGAGGGGCAGAGAGAGAGGGAGACACAGAATCGGAAACAGGCTCCAGGCTCTGAGCCATCAGCCCAGAGCCTGATGCGGGGCTCGAACTCCCGGACCGCGAGATCGTGACCTGGCTGAAGTCGGACGCTTAACCGACTGCGCCACCCAGGCGCCCCAATCTTTTTGTACTTCTTGAGGGCTGATTTGTGTCCCGGTATGTGATCTATTCTGGAGAATGCTCCATGTGTACTGGAGAAGAATGCGTATTCTGCTGCTTTAGGATGAAATGTTCTGAACGTATCTGTTAAGTCCATCTCGTCCCATTGGTCATTCAAAGCCATTGTTTCCTTGTTGATTTTCTGTTTAGATGATCTGTCCATTGTTGTAATTGGGGTATTGAAGTCCCCTACTCTATGTTATTATTATCAATGAGTTTCAATGAGTTTGTGATTAATTGATTTATATATTTGGGTGCTGTCACATTTGGTGCATAAATGTTTACAATTGTTAGGTCTTCTTTGTGGATAGACCCCTTAATTTTGTTATAATTCTCTTCTTCATCTCTTGTTACAGGCTTTATTTTAAAGTCTAGATTGTCTGACATAAGTATTGCTACTCCAGCTTTCTTTTGTTGACCATTAGCATGATAGATTGTTCTCCATCCCCTTACTTTCAATCAAGTGTCTTTAGGTCTAAAGTGGGTCTCTTTTAAACAGCATATAGAGTTTTCTTATCCATTCTGTTACCTTATGTCTTTTTATTGGAGCATTTAGTCCATTGATGTTTAGAGTGAGTACTGAAAGATATGAATTTATTGCCATTATGATGCTTGTAGAGTGGAGTTTCTGGTGGTGTTCTCTGGTCCTCTCTAGTCTTTGTTAATTTTGGTCTTTTTTCATCTTTTCTCCCCTCAAAGAGTCCCCCTTAAATTTTCTTGCAGGGCTGGTTTAGCGGTCATGAACTCCTTTAATTTTTGCCTGGTAAATTTTTTATCTCTCCTTCTATTTTGAATGTCAGCCATGCGGAATAAAGAATTCTTAGCTGCATATTTTTCCAATTCAGCATGCTGAATATATCCTGCCACTCTTTCTGGCCGGCCAAGTTTCTGTGGATATGCCTACTGTCAAACTGATCTGTCTTCCATTGTAGATTAAGGACTTTTTTCCCTTGCTGCTTTCATGATTCTTTCCTTGCCTGAGTATTTTGTGAATTTGACTATGAGATGCCTTGTTGATGATCTGTTTTTGTTGAATCTAATGGGAATCCTTTGTGCTTCCTGGATTTTGATGTCTGTGCCTTTCCCCAGGTTAGGAAAGTCTTCTGCTATCATGTGCTTACATAACCCTTCTACTCCTTTTCCTCTCTTCCTCTTCTGGCACCCCTATGATTCTGATGTTGTTCCTTTTTTCTTTTTTTTTTTTTGATGTTGTTCTTTTTTAATGAGTCACTTATTTCTCTAATTCTTTAATATAAAAAAATTTTAACATTGATTTATTTTTGAGAGACAGAGAGAGACAGAGTATGAGCAGGGGAGGGGCAGAGCGAGAGGGAGACACGGAATTAGAAGCAGGCTGAAGGCTCTGAGCTGTCAGCACAGAGCCCAACATGGAGCCCAAACTCTCAAACCACGAGATCATGACCTGAGCCGAAGTTGGACGCTTAACCGACTGAGCCACCCAAGAGCCCCTGATTTATCTAATTATTAAATCATGGTCTTTTGCCTTAGCCTCCCTCTTTTTTTTTTTTTTTTGCTTAATTGTTCTCCATTAGTTTGTCCTCTAAATCATTGATTTGCTGCTCTACCTCACCCATTCCTGCGGCCGTGGCATCCTTTCAACATTGCAGCTAAGTTATACCATTTTTTATTTTATCCTGACTAGTTTTTACTTCTTTTACCTCCACAGAACGAGATTCTAATCTATTTTCGACCCCAGATAGTATTCTTATTGTGATTCTAAATTGTGGTTCAGACATCTTGCTTGTATCTGTGTTGCTTAAGTCCCTGGCTGTCGTTTCTTCCTGCTCTTTCTTTTGGGGTGAATTCCTTTGTTTTGTCATTTTGAAGGAAGAAAAAGAATTAATAAGGTCAAAAATTAAAATTAAAAAATTAAAAACAACACAGACACATACAAAATCAAATAAATGATGCTAGATCCTTGGTTGTTGAAAGGAGCTTGATAGATTAGAGAAAAAAGGGGGAAAAAGAAAAAAAAAGGAAAACGTTTGAAAACTTGAAAAAAATGAATACAATGAAATAGAATAAAATGAAATGATGGAAGTAAAATAGAATTTGAAAAATTTGCAGAAACATAAAAAATATAGTAGACAAATAAGGAAAAATGTTTTTAATAAAAATTGAAAAGAAAATAATTTTTTTCTCTTTCTGTATTCAAGAAAAAGAAAAAAAGACCCAGAAATTGAATAGATGGACCAGCGAACAGACTGAAATATGATTGAAATTACATCATTTTCCCCTAGAATTCAAACTGTGAAGCACTTTATAGTCTGTAAACCAAGCAGTTGGAGAGACTTGTGTTCCTGAAGAGCAAGGTTGGCTCAGTTGGGCAGGGCTTAGTGTAACAGCTCCATTCTCCACTTGATGGCACTACTTAGCTTACTGGGGTGGATTGTTGTGGCACGTGTAGGTGTGTATGTGCATGTGCAAGAGGGGTGAAAATGGCATCGCCCAGCTACCCAGTCTCTAGTATCAGAACTCTGTTATCCCCACTCAGCAATCATGCACCCGTCCTTTGCCTCTGGCTTCTGTCCACTCTCCGCTTTTACACTGTCCATGACCAAGCTGTCAGGTTGCCAGGTGGCACCTCTCTCCTGACTTTTATCTCATATGCAGCTGTGTTTCCCTATCCCTCACTTCTGAGGGCTTTCACCTGCTCAGACCTTTTGGAAGAGGGTTTCACTGAGCAATGGCCAGGTGCCAGTCATGTCCAGGAATGTTCATGGCACCGTGCTGCTGCAGATGCCCAGAGACTGTGGTTGGGTGCCAGCCCGCCCCGGAAAAAGTTCATGCAATCGTGTAGCAGCAGCATTTCAGGGATTTTGGAAAATCACGACATCCATCTGGCACCAGGCTTCCCCCGTAATGTCCTTGTTCCAGCACCAGTGAACGTGATTGTTCTCCAGGCCCGCTGGGAACATTTCTTGTAGGGCAGCCACACAGCCTCTACCAAATTACCTCCCAGCAGGGGAACCACCTCTCCACGTGTGGCCTGAGGACCCCCTGGGCCTCCCTCTGCTCCTGGTGATTCACCCTTCCCACCAGAACACCGCCAGGTATTGAGCTGTGGAAACTCAGACTTGTGCCTCCCTGTTTAAAGAGTCTTGATGAAATTTAAACCCTCTCCTTTCTCCTTTCTCCCTTTTTAGTTCTGTCCCTGTGGCTGTTTCCACTTTTCCACTTTCTCTCCAGCAGCTTTTGGGGGGGTGCTTTTCCCATCCTCTTCCTCCATCTCTGTCTTCTCTCCACAAGCAAAAAGAGTTCCCTGCCCTCTGCAGCTTCTCCCTCCCCTAGTTCACCTCTCTGTGTTGTGTACCTGCTGAGTTCTGTGGTTCAGGTTGTGCAGATTGTTGTGTTAATCCTCAAATCAGTTTTCTAGATGTGCAGGATAGTTTAGTGTTGATCTGGCTGTATTTCATGGACACGAGATGCAAGAAAACTTCCATGCTATTCTGCCATCTTGGCTCCTCCCACTAGCTATCTTTCTTAATTGCATTGATAATTTTTACAAAGCAAGAACTTTAGTGTGAGACATTTGAAGTCTTCTGACTAATAACCTGCATCTACATTGGTTTGGGTTGGGAAGGAGATCTATGATGAATCCCAAGTTCTGCTAATGAGATCTTCTCCCAAGTTTCTTCTCATATAATTTCTGCTGGAAGGGATGCTCTGTCCAGGGGCGTGGGAGGAGAAGAGAAGGTGATATGGTAGCCGGGACTCAGGGAAGAGGGGTGGAGATCCTAAACAATATGTTTGAAGTGTTAAGTTCTCTCCCGCTTTCTTCCTCTTTACAAATTCTATTTATTATATTTTGTCCCAATTTTCATATCATTTTCTCCCTTTTATTACATGTGCACTCATTCTTCAAACCTTAGCTTAAGCATTTCTTTTCATAAATCTGTCTTGACTTCATTGTGTTTCAGGTGACCTTCCTCTCTGCAAATTTAACATACATTTAATTCTCAATTATAACCCTAAATTCATCTAGTGTTGTAAGTTTTTTAAAAAAAATACTTTTCTTGGGTCATCTGGGTGGCTCAATTGGTTAAGTGCCTGACTCTTGGTTTTGGCTCAGGTCATGATCTCATAGCTTTTGAGTTCAAGCCCCACATCGTGCTTTGTGCTGGCAGCACAGAGCTTGCTTGGGATCCTCTCTCTCCCTCTCTCTCTGTGCCCCTACCATGCTTGCTTTCTCTCTCTCCCAAAATTAATTAATTAATTAATTAAAAAAATAAAATACTTTTCTTCCCATTAATTTGTGAGCTTCCTGATGGCACATATTACCACATTCATTTTTTTATGTTCTCTTAGTACATTGCCTGACAGTAGTAGCTGCTTAATACTGATTCAACTTATTCAACTTTAGTACAGGATGCTACAAATTAATAGGTGACCAAAAATGTGCTCACTCTATTCATTAGAATCTAATGAGGAAGAATACATTAAAAAAGTAAAACAAAACAAAATTAAGGATAATATCACAGTTGTGACAAGTGAAGGAAATACACTGTGCTACAAAGGAAAAGAACAGGGAAAGGAAGTAGAGAAAATAACTTAGTAAACCTATTTAGAGGTGGAGTCAAGCAGAATTTCACAGAAACGCACTTGATCTGTTTTAAGGTATGCTTTCAATGAGTGATTTTTGCTCCATTTACATGTACTTCCTACATATTTATAGATTTTTTCCAGTTGTGGATATGAAACTTTTCTGAGTTTAACAGGCCAGTCTACCATGAATTGAAGAACATTAAGAAAATTAAAATTCACTTCATAACTAATTCCAAAGAACTCAAAGTGGGCCTAGAGTCACTATTTTTGGTGAACCAAATTATTATTTGAGGAAGAAGCAGAAAGAGAAACAATTCTTTTCTGATTATTGTAGTAATCCTAGAGTAAGGGATTGAAGATTACATACTTCTTTCCTTTTATTCCATTTCTTTGACTCATTCCTTGGTTAGGTGACCATTATTCACCAGATCTTAAATACCTAATGTTCATGTACCTTATGAATTGAGGCAAGAGAAAATATGGATATATTTAATCTCTAGACAAAAAAAAATTAATTAAATTTCCTTCACAATATTTTTCTTTTTACCAACTTTTGATTAAAGATGCTAATGGAACAATTCTGGTTAATCAGTAGACTGGTTCTGATTTAAAGCCATTATGCCTTATTTATTTTTAAGATTATCCTTCATCTGGGATTAGTGTTCTTTCAAGATACACACATCACAAGGTCATTAAAGTATAGAATGACAGCAAAAGAATTGTAGACTCCAAATGAGAAGAAACCAATGTTGTTCCCTTTTGGTTCCTAGCATAAAAACCCACTTAGTAGTGTTTATTAGGTACCATTGTTCATTTATCTGTCCAACAACAACAAAAATATCGAATGCTTACTATGTGTTTGTGGAACTATTGTTTACTCTCAGGATACAGTGGTATCTGAGATTAAGTGTTATCCTCATGGAAATTACATTAGGGAAGGGAGAGGAGGTAGACAGTAAATAAATAATCAAGCAAATAAGATAATTTCAGATTGTGATAAATTCTATAAGTGCAAAAAACAAGGTGATGTAATAGTGAATTGGAAGGGAGCAATGTTAGATACAAAGACTCTTTGAAGAGATATTTGAATTGAGACTTAAAGCTGAGTAAAACACTCTCATTAAAAAAAAGTCAGGGTGGGGTGCCTGGTTGGCTCAGTTGGTTAAACATTTGACTCTTGATTTTTGCTCCGATCATGATCTCACAGTCAGGAGATTGAGCCCCATGTTGGGCTTCATGCCCAGAATGGAACCTGCTTAAGATTCTCTCTCTCCCCTGCTCCGGCCTCATGCTCTCTCACTCTCTCTCTCAAAAGAAAAAGTCACAGAAATAACTTAGCAGAGAGAAGAGCAACTACAAAAATCCTAAGGGAAAAACAGGTTTTATGTGTTCAAAGAAAGAAATTCAACATGGCAGGAATGTTAATGAAGTAGACAGATCATGCTGGAGTTTGTAGGATATGTTAAGACATTTAGTTTTATTGCCAGCTCAGTGGGAAGTCACACTGTAGGAGTCCACAGGAATGAGTTTGAATGCTGTGCAGAGAATCATTTGCAGGGTTCCACAACTGGAAGGAGAAAGAAGAGTTCAGAATCTGACAGAAGTACAAGAGAGTATACCTTCAACTAGAACTTTACAGTGGGGATAAAAAGAAGTAATCTATTTCAGCAGTGTAACAAAGTTTATTGATAGGTTGGACATAGAGCATAAGGGAAAGAGAGAAACTAATGATGACCATTAGTTTTTGTTTAAGCAGCTGGATGAATGGGGAACACGGGAGGAGGAGCAGGAACACTGTGAGGGGAATAATCAGACTTCGGTTTTGACATGGTTAGTTGGGGACACCTACTAGACATCCAAGGGGAGGTCTTGAGTAGGCAGTTGGATATATAAGTTTGTATCCCAGGAGACAAGTTTGAAATAGAAATAGAAATTTGATAGTCACCAGGATATGGCTACTATTTAAAGTCATGTTACTAGACTTATGGACAGAGTGTAAATATAGAAAAAAAAAAAAGAAAGGTTAGTAACAAGACTTCGGATGTTTCAATATTTAGACATAAGGTAACAAGGGGAAGCTGGGCCAGCAAAAGGAACTGGGATAGATCACATAGATCATTAGGAGGAAAAACAGAAGAGTGTAGTGTCATGGGAGCAAAGAGAGAGAAGAACGTATTTCAAGAATTAGGAAATGGGTCACTATATTACATGCTACTGACAGAAATGCCAGATGAAGAGAAATAACATTGGATTTAACAACGTGAATTGATTAGTAACCTTGACAAGAGCTGTTTTAGCAGAGTAGTGGGGACAGAAGCAAGCCTGGCATGGATTGACAACTATAGGAGAAGTTAGAGGGTTGTTACAATGAAGACAGACACCTTTTTTTGAAATGTTTTAGAGGGAAAGGAAGCAAAAAAAATGAAGCAGTAGCTGGAAGATAATGTGGAGTTAAGTTTTTTGTAATGCAAATCTGTACATTTATAAGAATAATCCAGGAGAGAAGGATAAAAGTACTACAAGATAGAATGGGAAAAATTACATGAATAAAGTCCTTGAGATGGCAAGAAGGATCATGAGCACATTTGGAGGAATTGATCTTTGGATATCTTTATCCAAATAGAGTGTATGGATACAGACATAGGTAGGTTTGTAAGTTGGTGGTGGGAAGATAAAAATAGTTCTCTTCTGATCATTTCTGTTTTCTTAGTGGAATAAAGTGAAGTCATCAACTGAAAATAAAGAACATGTAGAAGCTGGAGGTTTGTGGAGAGATGGGGTGGTAAAATAATTGTCTCAGAGAGTAGAAGTATGAATTAATTAATTCTAGAATGGCTAGGCAGTGCGTTTAGGCCCTTTGCAATTTTTTTATCACACATTTTCAAACCTGAAGTTCATCTGAGAAAATAAGATCCAGCCCTCCATGATGCAGTCTATTCCTGGTTCTGGGTATTGCGCCCTAGATAGAGCCTTAATCTATAACAACTGGAAAAACTTTATTGACATAGGAAAAGGGAATCAATAGGACAAGTGCTTTGCCTATGACTTCTAATATATGGGGCACCTGGTCAGGCTGTCCCAGGTAGATAAGATGGACCTGTTGTGTATATTCTTGCACACAATATTTTTTGCTCTTTGGAATGTCATAAGAGAAGTCCAGAAACTTCTCTTGATTTTCTTACTTTTACCAACCCTTAGATGATGTTTTGCTGTTTGATCATGAATTCAAATGGGAATCTACTGACTTTCCTTATCAGGTCCTAATGGGCCCCTCCACAAGGCTTTTTCTTTGTCCTTTGAAATTGTCAAGCTAGACCATGGCTTAATGCTCTACTAAATACATCTGTCTCACACTCTCACAGCATCATCTTCACTATGAGTGCTGAAAAATGGAATTAATGATTGTGGCTGTGTAATACCAAATAGGGAATTTCAAGGTTTTTTTTTAAATAAAATATGGAAAAAGAATTATTTTTGATGGAGAAAGTGAAAGCCACATTGTTTTTGAAAAACATGAAAAGGCTCAACTTTGGGTCTAACAACAGCGACTTCAGGATAGGGTGACCAGGATAGTCCCACTTTCTGTTGGTTGTTCCAATGCAAACATTAGCAGTTCCCTGTGTTACTCTCCTAAGTATTCTGGTTTGGACAATAAACTATATTATCACCCTGTCTCAATGGTCTAATATAGTCACTGACTCTGGAGAAAACTGTCTTCAGTAGCTAGCTGTTATTTTTTCTGGACTCCCATGTGCTTCCAAGAGTAGAGTGCCACACTACTATCAGCACCACCATCACCACTACCTATAGGGCATAATCTCAAAAAAATAATCTCACCATGTCAGTCTGGCCCTGCCTTCTGCTCTATAATTTTGTACTCTTAGATTCTGCCTGAAACGCATTTCTACATTTAACTAGTTAAATCAAGGGCTAGTTCGGGATGAAGAACTTTAAATCAGGCCCAAAATGGGACACACTAGAGGTGCACAGCAGTCCTTCTACATGATATGACCCCTTTACTACTTCCTATGGTATTTTCTCCCCAATATATCCATTCTGCTGAAGCTAGAGAATCTGGTTTATGACCCCTAGTCCAAATTTTGGATAAGCCTCTTTTCACCAGATCAGATGTACTATTCTCTTTTGCCTTCTAGAGAAAGACACCTGATACAATGAAGTTAAGTCCACTATGGAAGCAAAGGTAGCCCCTTTAAGACCTGATGTATGGAATGATCAGGAACCCTTGATTCTGACTACTGTGACATCAGGGATCAAAGATCAGGGGGACTGGCTATAGACACAAGTGAATTTTTCTTGTCAAGCTTCACTGAAATCAAACTTTCAAGAGTCATGGTCTTCTTTTTTTGTTTTGTTGTGATTTTTTGTTTTATTTTAAAGAAGATCACAAAAAGAAAGCAGAAAAGGAAAGCCCAAAGACAAAAGAAAGATATTTAAACAACGGAGGAGACATATTGGGTCAGTCTCATTCTTCTTGTTTGTATCAGAGAGTTTTTCTAGATACCTAATCTTTATCTCATCTCTGACATTATTACCAATCCAAGATTCCTTACTCCACCCCCCAGAGGTGGTTGTTAACATGACCTGAAAGTTAGGAATGAGTCATGATGTATATTTCACATATTACTTACTTAATCACTTAATTTTTAATTTTTTTAATGTTTATTTATTTTTGAGAGAGAGGGAGACAGAGCCCGAGCAAGGGAGGGGCAGAGAGAAAGGGAGACATGGAATTTGAAGCAGGCTCCAGGCTCTGAGCTGTCAGCACAGAGCCTGATGCAGGGCTCAAACCCACAAACCGTGAGATCATGACCTGAGCCAAAGTCAGATGCTTAACCAACTGATCCACTCAGGCACCCCACTTAATTTTTTAATAAATCATAAAGTGCACTGTTTTATAGTCTGCATCAAATTTCCCGTGTCAAAATATCTCTACCAAAGTAGCAATGTAAAACAAAATCAATATCCTTGATTTCAATATGGCTCCATCAAAATGACCATGTCAGCAATGTTATGTACCCAACATAACCAGTGTGGTTATAAGAATAGGCTTTGTGTAGATCCAGTATGAATCCAGTTATATGCCTCATATCTGTGTTAAAATGCTGATTTCTTGTTTCAATGCCCATATTACCACAACTTACTCTTTCTAATGCAATTACTCAAAGTGCAGTCTTTAAGTACCAACCATTTATTGATTGATTTGTATGTATTACTTTCTCTCCAAAGCTCTCTGCAGTATGCTGTGCCTGTTTGATATTGAAGCTCTCTATATTCAGAGAGCTGAAAAGTATTCTTTTTCTGCGTTGCTTTTGTCAACTGTGTTTTCTCTGGGTATGTTTTCCACACTATGACAATGGGAAGGGGAATTCATGTATAATCCTTTTGGCTAGAAAGGTCAGTTAGTGCTTAGAGTGGCAGCTGAAATGAATCTTCTATTTGCATTTCCCTTCAGCAAACCATTCTCCATCCTAGACAAATAGATGGTAGATAGATGTTGAGAGATGATAGATAGACAATAGATAGATACATAGATAGATGATAAATAGATAGATAGATAGATAGATAGATAGATAGATATGAGAGACAGACTTGCTAAGTTATTGCTATAAGTAAGCATTTGCCTGTTAGCAATAACTTTGTTTATTGGTCATTTTTAATAATGAAGCCTGGAGATATATTGGCATTTAAATATTTAACATGTAGAATCATTGTGGGCTATTGTGTTTCAAATTTCCTTAAAATCATGGCTAAATTTTTCCTCACTCCCTTAAAAAAATGTATGTGCAGAATCCCTGGAGCTCATCCTGTCAGAGTATCCTTCCTAGAAGTCCTGTATCTCCACCGCCAAAGTTCTCTGGAAGAAATTACAAGTAAGTTCTCTTAAAAAGAAAGTTAAAACATGTAAATACTGAAAAAGAAAGCCCAATCTTATTTGGAAATAATTTTAGTAGAGAGTTTTATGTATTTATTTTTCAGTAGGAGGTGGGGGTGCAGAGAGGAAGAGGCACTGTCAGAGATAACAATGTTTCTAACCAGAAGTATCTGTCGCTGTATTTATACCAGACTAGAAGGTAACTCTTTGACACATTTATTGAGGAAAAAGGCAGTATTGACCAAATTAATCTGCAAGATTTTTAAAATTGTACTTCCTTCATTTATCTAAATATCATAGTAATTTCTCAAACAATCTGAGGAAGAACAGGAAATATTCCCTAACAAAACCCCTAGTTTTAGTGAGAAATTGAATAAAAGGAGAACGATTTTCTTTGTTTTATGAGGATGCCATTATTTTATTATATGTGTTATATCAATCAAAGGTGACTTCTGGATTATTTTATTTATTTGTTTCCTGTAGAGTATAGTAATAACAATCTATTTTATTATAATACTTAACACTATGTATTTTATTTTTTAAAGCATCCTGAAATATTTCATATTTTTTTTTCATTTAAAATAGCTTTATGATTCATGAACACAAAGAGGACAATCCTTTCACCTATCTATCTTATAAATGGGATGGCTCTCTGGGAACAGCTAAACTTGAAAGAAATTATGGGAGAAAGTATGCTTCAACCACATAGTTGAAGCCACTCTTCGTATGTATCATGCATTTCAATCTCTATATGTGGTTATCATCATCATAATTCAAGTAAAAATAACACAATGAATACTAAGACTTTGCTATAGCAAAATGATATGACAATATCAGTTGAGATAAAGATGGAAAGATTAGCTTATAAGACTTGCTATCACAATTATTTCATTTGTAAAATGAGATTAGGAAATATGAGTCAAAGATATAGTGTATTTAATACTCCATATGCATGCATATACTTTATGTATATAAAATATTATGTAAAATATTATATAAAGTATACATGAATCATTAGAAATATGAGTCAAAAGTATAGTATATGTAATACTTCAAATGTATTAATATACTATATATACCTTAGTGAAGCTTGCAATTTTTAGAAAGGAGATTTGATATCACAGGAAGACTAGTTAAATGCTATGAGATTAACTCAGAGGTCAGAACAGTCTTATGTTATTATAATATTAACTTTCAGAATTTACCTGCTATTTTGTGTTTCAAATAACACATTAAATAGTACATTGTTCAAGCTAATGCTGAACACTAGCTAATTGCTTATCTTTAGTTACAAGACGTATTAATAATTAACATAAAGTGCAAACTGTGCTTCTCTGTACAAGTAGAAACAGCAATCAAAATAATAGTGAAATGGATTATCATCTAAAAGTTATTTTTATGGATTTTCTTGAAATGTAATAAATTATAGAAAAATGGGACTAAAAATTCATCAAAAATGAACACCTGGTTTTGTTGACATATTGAAGTGGTTTTTTGAGGAGACGGTTTTAGTTAAGTTGACCACATGACAAAATAACCTTCCCCAAAAAACTCACTGCGGGGAGTGACATCACCAAGATGGCAACATAGGTCTTTCCTGACTTCACTTCCTCTCACAAGAAGAACAACTAATGACTATTTATGAACAAGACACCGTTGAGAGAATCCTAGAACATGGGGCTGAGGTTGAAACACCCGCCAGCACCACAGAGAACAAGACAGACTTCATTAGAAGGGTAAAAGAAGCAGCTACACGGTGACCACATCGTCCCTCCCCTAGGCCAGCATACCACCACTGGGAGACATCTCTCCTGAGTCTCCAGTTCCTCCAGTGGGAAAAAAGATCCTAAGGGGACAACTAGTCCCCAGCACTGTGGGAGTCCCTAATGTGGTGTCATCCCATGAGGGCTACAGTGGAATCTGCAGGGCTCAACCACTGGCAATCTGTGACAGAGAAGGTGGGGGACTTGCAACAACCAATTTACATATCTTGGAAAACTGAGTTCATCTCTGCAGTGTCCAAGTAGTAATTCCAACCAGCAGTTCTGCTCATCTGAAGAAGTTGACGGTACACTTTGTCTAGAGAAGTTTTAGGATGCAGAATTGCCTGATTTGGGTCCTCAATTGAGTTTTTCAGGCCTTAGTGTCTGGTTTGTCCATTCCCAGGAAAACCCCCAACTGGGAGGAGTGTCTCTGGGTCCCATCTGACCATAGGGGCTGGCAAGAGCACATGGAAGCTGTGAGGTCAAGCAATGCTTCTGCTGAGAGGCACGTGGTGGTGATTGCTCCCAAAGAAAAGCCAGTAGCAGGCATGGAGGATTATTCTGCTATGCCCAGGCAGGAGGGTTAATTTATAGCCAAGCCTGAAAGTAGCTCCCAGTCCCTCTGAACTGGAAAGCCTGTTTGTGAAAAATGTAAGGGGCCTGGAAGGGCCCTTTCTTATTCTGCCCAAACGAGGAAACTGAGACACAGCTCCATCCACTGTGGAGAGTGTCTCCCAACCTCATCTGAACAAAATGACTGGAAGTAAGATCTGGTTACACAGGTAACTCAGTAATGCTCTAGCTGAGAGATAGGCAGGCAGAGCCAACAGACTTCAGAGTAAAGCCAGTGGCTCTCTGTGGCCAGGAAACTTGGAGTATGGGTTGGCTTGAGTTAAGACAACAAAGAGCTTTATCAGCTTGAGAGCTGCTTCTTCTGTTGCACCTAGTAAAGAAAACTAATTCACAGCCTCACTTATTGCTGAATATAGTTTTCAGCCTGCCTGACAAGGGAACCTAACCAGAACACATGGGAAGCTGTGTAGCTCATCCAACAGTCTTGCTCACAGTGGCACTTGAACAAAGCATGGCCTGTGGCTTTCCCCAACTGCAGAGCAAAACTAGTGGCCTCACCTGACAAGGGAATTCAGTCACACTCTTGCATGATTGGGGTCCCCAAACAATGAGCCCAGACCCTGCATCCCAACCTGCTTCCCAGCAGGGAAGCTAATTCATAGTCCCGTTTACTACTGAATATAGTACCCAGTTCCAACCATCTAGTAAGCCTGGTCAGTTCCAGCCATCTAGTAAGCCTGACCAGAGAATCAGGGCAACCCCACAGCCCATACTACAGCTTCACTTGAGCAGTGAACCAAGCCAGCAATTCTATACAACTGTTCTCAGCCAGTGGTACACCTCCTTCATTCCTGACCTCAGAGCTTTAACAGCTGCCTCACCTAAAAATAGACCTTAATAGCCATCTCCACCTACCCAAGGACACTACCAGAAGATACCCAGAAATGCAAGCTACACCTAATGGTGAATATCTGCCTCTACCAAAGTAAACTTATAAAGTCTGGAAGAAAACCTCAATTACTCAAATGTACAGATACCAATATAAGGAATCAAAGATAACGAAAAATCAGGTAAATATGACACCACCAGAGGAAACTAATAAGGCTCCAAGTAACTCACTCTAAAGAAAAAGATATTTATGAACTGTCAAAAAATTCAGAATAATCCTCTTAAAGAAGATTAGCAACTAAAAGAACACACAAAATCTAAACAAAATTAAGTGAACAAGACATGAACGAAACAAGAAGTTCAACAAATAGAAACCATAAAATAACCCCAGAAATCTTAGAGTTGAAAAATACAATAGCTGAAATGAAGAGTTCAACAGAGAGCTCCAAAAGCAGATTCAACCATGCAGAAGAATGAATCAACGACTTGAGGATAGGACGTCAGAAATCATTTAGTCAGAGGAGCAAAAAAAAATTATTTTTAATGAAACAGAGTGAAAAAAGCCTATGAGACTTATGCAACATAATGGAAACATACAATATTCACATTATGGGAATTCCAGAAGAAGAGAAATAGAAAAGAACAGAGAGTATATTCAAAGTAATAATCACTGAAACCTTTCTGAACTTGAGGAAAGAAATAGACATCCAGATACATGAGGCCTAAAAGATCCCAAATAGGTTGAACCCAAATAGAACTACATCAAGACACATTATAATCAAATCATCAAAAGTCAAAGAGAAAAAAAAAAAGAATTTTAAAAGCAGAAAGAGAAAAAAGAAAAGTTACATACAAGAAAATCTCCATAAGACTATGGGTAGATTCCTCAACAGAAACATTTCAGGCAGGAGACAATGGGATGACATATTCAAAATATTGAAAGAAAAAAAAAACGTATCAACCAAGAATATTATACCTGGCAAAGCTTTCTTCAGAACTGAAGGACAGATAAAGACTTGCCCAAACAAACAGAAGGTGAAGGAATTTATTGCCACTAGGCCTGCCTAACAAGAAATGCTCAAAGGAGTTCTTTGAGTGGAAATAAAAGATGCTAATTAACATCATGAAAACACAAAAAGTTAGTGTAAAACTCACTCAATGGTAAACATATAGTCAAAGTTAGATTCTGTAATTTGGTAATGGTGGTAAATAATTCACTTACAATTCTAATTTAAAGGTAAAAACAAATGTAGTAAAAATAACTGTAATGACAATAATCTATTATTAGTTACATAAAAAATATGTAAAGTGTAACAGCAGTAACCTAAAATTTGAAGGAGCGGAAATGTAACACTGTAAAGTTTAGGAATTATATTGAAGTTAAGTTGTTATTGGATTAAAAATAGAGTGTTATAATTTAAGATATTTTATGTAAGCCTCATAGCAACTGCAAGGGAAAAATCTGCAGTAATTACACAAAATAATGTGATAAAGATGTCAAATTATACTGATACAAAATATATCAAAATATACACAAAAATACAGCAGAATAAGAAGCCAAAAACCATGAATCTACAAAATACCAGAAAACAATTAACAAAATGACAAAAGTAAGTCCTTACCTATAAACAATACTTTAAACATAACAGGATTAAATTCTCCAATTCAAACACATAGAGTGGCTGCCTACAAGAGGCTCACAGTAGCCTTGAAGACATGCATAGACTTAAAGTGAAAGGATAGAAAAATACATTTCAAGCAAATGGTAACACACACACACACACACACATATATATATATATATATATATATATATATATATATATACATAAAATATACACACACACACATATATAGGATAGTCATACTTATATAAGACAAAATATGCTTTAAAGTAAAAATGGTAAAAAGAGACAAAGAATGTCATTACATAATGATGGAGTCAACCCATCAAGAAGATATAACAATTGCAAATATTTATGTGCCCAACATTAGAACATCTAAATATATAAAGCAAAAAGAAACATAGCTGAAAGGAGAAATAAACAGAAATACAATAATAGTTCAGGACATAATATCCCACTCTCAAAAATAGCACTGCTAGGAATTTACCCAAGGGATACAGGAGTGCTGATGCATAGAGGCACTTGTACCCCAATGTTTATAGCAGCACTTTCAACAATAGCCAAATTATGGAAAGAGCCTAAATGTCCATCAACTGATGAATGGATAAAGAAGTTGTGGTTTATATATACAATGGAATACTACTTGGCAATGAGAATGAATGAAATATAGACTTTTGCAGCAACGTGGATGGAACTGGAGGGTGTTTTGCTAAGTGAAATAAGCCAGGCAGAGTAAGACAGATACCATATGTTTTCACTCTTATGTGGATCCTGAGAAACTTAATAGAAGACCACGGGGGAGGGGAAGGGGGGAAAAGTTACAGAGAGGGAAGGAGCCAAACCATAAGAGACTCTTAAAAGCTGAGAATAAACTGAGGGTTGATGGGGGTGGAAGGGAGGGGAGGGTGGGTGATGGGCATTGAGGAGAGCACCTGTTGGGATGAGCAATGAGTGTTGTATGGAAACCAATTTGACAATAAGTTTCATATTAAAAACTAATAAAAAAATAAATAAATACACTACCCAATCAATAAACAGTGGATTTGAACAAAATTATAGACCAAATGGACCTAACAGATATATACAAAACATTCTATCCAATAACAGCACTGTACACATTGTCTCAATTGCACATGGATCATTTTCTAGGAGACATTATACGTTAGGCCACAAAATAAGTCTTAGCAAATTCAAGACTGAGATCATAACAACTATCTTCCCTGATCACAATCACAGAAAACTAGAAATCAATACCAAGAAGAAAAATGGAAAGTTCACAAATAAATTGAAATTAAACAATACTCTTCTGAACAACCAATGGATCAAAGAAGAAATTAAAGAGGAAATAAGTGGAAAAAATGTATTGAGACAAATGAAAGTGGAAACCAAACATACTAGAATTTACGATTTGCAGCAAAAGCAAGTCTAAGTGGAATGTTTATCAAAATAAATGTCTAAATTTAAAAAAAAAGCAAGAAATATACCAAATAAAAAAAATTAACTGAACACTTTAAGAAACTAGAAAAAGAAGAACGAACTGAGCCCAAAGTTAGCAGAAGGACAAAATAAAGACTAGAGCAGAAATAAATGAAGTTGAGATCAGAGAAACAATAGAAAAGATTACCCAAACTAAGAATTGGTTCTTTGAAAAGGTAAACAAAATTGACAAACTTTTAGTTAGACTAATCAAGGAAAAAAGAGAGAGGACCCAAATCAATAAAATTACAAATGAAAAAGTCATTACAACTGATACCACAGAAATACAAAGGATTATAAGAAGCTACTATGAATAACTACATGCCAACAAAGTAGACAACCTAGAAGAAATGGAACAATTTAGGGGTGCCTGGGTGGCTCAGTCGGCTAAGCAACCGACTTCAGCTCAGGTCATGATCTCACGGTTCATGTGTTTTTGGGGCCCACGTTGGGCTCCATGCTTAGGGCTTGGAGCCTGGAGCATGCCTCAGATTCTGTGTCTCCCTCTCTTTCTCTGCCCCTCCCCTGCTCGTGCCCTATCTCTCTCTCTCTCAAAAATAAACATTTTTTAAAAAATTACAAAACGAAATGGAAAAATTCTTAGAAACATACGACCTACCAAATGAATCAGGAAAAAAAATTAAGAATCTGAATAAACCAACTACTAGTAAGGAGATTGAATCAGTAAGCAAAAATCTCCCAGTGAATGAAAGCCCAGGATCAGAGGCTTCTCTGGTGAAGTTTACCAAACATTTCAGTAAGAATTAACATCAATCCTTCTCAACCTCTTGCAAAAATAAATAGATGAGGGAACACTCTCAAACTCATTTTACAAGGCCAGCCTTATCCTAATTATGCTAATATCCTAATACTTAATATCCAAATCAAAGCCAGAAAAGGACATTACTAGAAATTATAGACCAATATCCTTGATGAATACAGATGCAAGAATTCTCAATAAAATACTAGCAAGGCAAATTAAGCAGCACATTAGAAGGATCATTCACCATGATCGAGTGGGATTTATCCCTAGGGTGCAAGGATGGTTCAGCACATGCCAATCAATCAATGTGATGCATCACATTAATAGAATGAAGGAAAAGGATGATTATCTCAATAGACAGAAAACATTTGACAAAATTCAACATCAGTTCATGATAAAAACACTTAACAAATTAGACATAGAAGGAATATATATCAACATAATAAGGGACATATGGGATAAGCCCACAGCTAACATCATGCTCAATAGTGGGAAATTAAGAGCTTTTCTTCTAAAATCAGGAACTAGACAAGGGGACTTAATGTCACCATTAAAAAAAATCAAATCTAAGTTAGCATATAGTGTAATAATGGTTTCAGGAGTAGAATTTAGTGATTCATTACTTCCATACAACACTCAGTGTTCATCCCAACAAGTGCCCTCCTTAATGCCCATCACCCATTTAGCCCACCCCCCCCCACCTTCCTCCAGCAACCCTCAGTTTGTCCTCTGTATTTAAGAGACTTATGGGAGCGCTTGGGTGGCTCAGTCGGTTGTCTCTGACTTCAGCTAAGGTCATGATCTCATGGTTCATGGGTTTGAGTCCAGATCAGGCTCTGTTCTGACAGCTCAGAGCCTGGATCCTGCTTTAGATTCTGTCTCCCTCTCTCTCTGTGCCTCTCTCTCTCTCTCTCAAAAATAAAATAAACGGGCGCCTGGGTGGCTCAGTCGGTTAAGTGGCCGACTTCGGCTCAGGTCATGATCTCGCGGTCCATGAGTTCGAGCCCCGCGTCGGGCTCTGTGCTGACAGCTCAGAGCCTGGAGCCTGTTTCTGATTCTGTGTCTCCCTCTCTCTGACCCTCCCCCATTCATGCTCTGTCTCTCTCTGTCTCAAAAATAAATAAACGTTAAAAAACAAATCCTTCAGCTTAAAAAAAAATAAAATAAATATTAAAAAAATTTTAAAAAAGAGTCTCATGGTTTGTCTCCCTCTCTGTTTTTATCTTATTTTTCCTTTCTTTCCCCTATGTTCATCTCTTTTGTTTCTTAAATTCCATATATGAGTGAAATCACATGATATTTATCTTTCTCTGCTTGACTTGTCTTACTTAGAATAATACATTCTATTCCCATCCACGTTGTTGCAAATGGCAAGATTTCATTCTTTTTGATTGCCAAGTAGTATTCGTCACATCTTCTTCATCCATTCATCAGTCAATGGACATTTTGGCTCTTTCCATAATTTGGCTATAGTTGCTAGTGCTGCTATAAACAATGGGGTGCATGTGTCCCTTCAAATCTATATTTTTGTATTCTTTGGATAAATACCTAGTAGTAGTGCAATTTCTGGGTCATAGGATAGCTCTGTTTTAATTTTTTGCAGAATCTTTATACTGTTCTCCAGAGTGGCTGCACCAGCTTGTATTCCCACCAACAGTGCAAAAGGGTTCCCCTTTCTCTCTGTCCTCACCAACATCTGCTTTGATTTTCTTTTTCAACATTACTTTGGCTATTCGGGGTCTTTTCTGGTTTCCCATAAATTTCAGATTTTTTTGTTCTATCTCTATGAAGAATGCTGGTGTTATTTTGATAGGGATTGCATTGAATATGTAGATTGCTCTGCATAGTGTCGACATTTTAACAATATTCTTCTGATCCATGAGCATAGAATGTTTTTCCATTTCTTTGTGACTTCTTCAATTTCTTTCATAAGCTTTCTATAGTTTTCTGCATACAGATATTTTACCTCTTTGGTTAGGTTTATTCCTAGGTATTTTTTTGGTTTTCTGTGAAATTGTAAATGGGATTGATTCCTCGATTTTTCTTTCTGCTGCTTCATTATTGGTGTATAGAAATGGAAATGATTTCTGTGCATTGATTTTATATCCTGCAACTTTACTGAATTTCTGTATCAGTTCTAGCAGTTTTTTGGTGGAGTCTGTCAGCTTTTCCATGTAGAGAATCATGCCATCTTCCAAGAGTGAAACTTTGACTTCTTCCTTGCTGATTTGGATGCCTTTTATTTCTTTTTGTTGTCTGATTGCTGAGGCTGGGATTTCCAGTACCATGTTGAACAGACATCCCTGAACTCAGGGAGAAAGCTCTCAGTTTTTCCCCATTGAAGATGATATTGTCTATGGGTCTTTCTTATATGGCCTTTATGGTTTTGCGTATGTTCCTTCTATCCCTACTTTCTTGAGGGTTTTTATCAAGAAAGATACTGTATTTTGTCAAATGCTATTTCTGCGTCTATTGAGAGGATCATATGGTTCTTATCCTTTATTTATTAATGTGATATATCACTTTGATTTATTTGTGGATATTGAACCACTCCTGCATCCCAGGAATGAACC
The DNA here is from genome assembly GCF_027475565.1 of Acinonyx jubatus. Taxonomy (NCBI): domain Eukaryota; kingdom Metazoa; phylum Chordata; class Mammalia; order Carnivora; family Felidae; genus Acinonyx; species Acinonyx jubatus. The sequence continues at coordinate 68,430,330 of NC_069389.1, forward strand.
CCACTCGATTGTGGTGAACACTTCTTTTAATGTATTGTTGGATTATCACTCTCGCCATTTTTATCCAACATAGTAATGGAAATCTAGCTAGAGCAATCAGAGAAGAAAAAGAAATTAAAACATCAAAATTGGAAAGGACCATTAAAATTGTTTCTATTTACTGATGAAATTATTTTATATATAGATAATCCTAAAGAATCAACCAAAAAGACTTAGAAATTATCAACGGATTCAGAAAAGTTGCAGGATACAAAATTAATATACAAACATCAATAGCATTTCTATACACTAACAGGAAATTTTCTGAAAAAAAAAAAAAAAGAAAATGATCCCGTTTACAATAACATCAAAAACAATAAAATCCTTAGGAATAAATTTAACCAAGGAGGTGAAAGATCTGTACTCTGAACACCATAAGGGATTAATAAAAGAGACTGGAGAAGACATAAATAAATGGAAAGGTATTCTATATTCGTGGATTGGGATAATTAATATTGTTAAAATATCTATCATATCAAAAGCCATCTGTATATTCAATGCATTCCCTACCAAGATTCCAATGGTATTTTTCACGAAAAAAAAAAAAAAAACCTCCTAAAATTTATATGGAAACACAAAAGACCCCAAATAGCCAAAGAAATCCTGAGAAAGAAGAACAAAGCAGGAGGCATCATACTTCCTGATTTCAAGCTATATTATAAAGCTATAATGATTAAAACAGTAAGGTACTGGCATAAAAACAAATGGACCAGCAGAAAACAATCAAGAGGACACAAATAAAACCAAGCATATACCATCAGCTAATATTTGACAAGGGAACCAAGAATACTTAATGAAGAAAAGGCAGTATCTTCAATAAATGGTTCTGAAAACATTGGATATTTACATATTAAAAAATGAAGCTTGACCCCTATCTTACACCACTCACAAAAACAAACTTAAAATGGATTAAAGACTTAAATGTAAGAACTGAAGGGGTGCCTGGGTGGCTCAGTTGGTTAAGCATCTGATTCTTGATTTCAGGCTCAGGTCATGATCTCATGGTTTGTGAGATCCAGGCCCCATCAGGCTCTGTGCTGACAGCATGGCGTCTGCTTGGGATTCTCTCTCTGCCCCTCCCTTGATTCTTTTAACGTAAGACCTAATCTCTGCCCCTCCCTTGATTCTTTTATATTTATTTTTGGTTTTTTTAATAATATAAATATATAAATAAATATATATATATATACAGTCAAATTGGTTTACATACAACACCCAGTGCTCATTCAAGTGCCTTCTTCCATGTACATCAACCATTTTCCCCTCTACCCCACCCCCATCAGCCCTCAGTTTGTGCTCAGTCCTTAAGAGTCTCTAAATCACTGGGCTTGAAACAGGCATAGAAGAGAGCAGAGACTCTATTACTGCAGAGACCAAGGAAGTAAAAAATAGTCATGATGAATTAAAAAAATGCTATAAATGATGTGCAAAATAAAATGGAAGCAGCCACAGTGCAGATTCTTTCAAAATAAGACCTAAAACACAAGCAACAAAATCAAAAGTCAACAATTGGGGCTACATCAATCTACAAAGCTTCTGCACAGTAAAAGAAACCATAACCAAAGTGAAAAGACAACTTATGGAATGGGATAAAATATTTTAAACCATATATCTGGCAAGAGGTTAACATCTAAAATATATAAAGAACAAATACAACTCAATAGAAAAAAAGAAAAAACCAAATAATCCAAAATGAGCAAAGAAGCAGAATAGACATTTTTTCCAAAGAAGATATACAAATGCCCAACATGTACATGAAAAGATGCTCAACATCAGTAGTCATCAAAGAAATGAGAATTAAAACCATAAGGAGATATCATCACATTTCTGTTATAATGGCCATCATTAAAAAGACAAGAAATAACAAATGCTGGTGTGGATGTGGAGAAAATGGAACCCCTGTGCATTGTTGGTGGGATTATAAACTGGTACAGCCAGTACAGAAAACAGTAAGGAGGCTCCTCTAAACAAACAAACAAACAAACAAACAAACAAATAGAGGAGAAAGAAAGAAAGAGAGAAAGAAAGAGAGAAAGAAAGAAAGAAAGAAAGAAAGAAAGAAAGAAAGAAAGAAAGAAGCTATGAGATGATCTAGCAATTTCACTTCTGGGAATATATTCAAAGGAAATGAAAACACTAACTCAAAAAGATATCTGCATTACCATGTTCACAGCAGCATTATTTGCAGTAGCCAAGACATGGAAACAACATAAGTGTCCATCCATAGATGAATGGATAAAGAAGCTGTGGTATGGGGCGCCTGGATGGCTCAATTGGTTAAGCGCCCACCTTTGGCTCTGGTCATGATCTCACGGTTCATGGGTTCGAGCCTTGCATCAGGCTCTGTGCTGACAGCTCAGAGCCTGGAGCCTGTTTCAGATTTTGTGTCTCCCTCTGTCTCTATCCCTCCCCCACTCACCCTCTGTCTCCCTCTGTCTCAAAAATAAATGAACATTAAAAAAAAAAGAAGTTGTGGTATATGTATCCAAAAGGAATATTCAGCCATTAAAAAAATGAGGAAATCCTATCATTTGCAACAACATGGATGGACCTTTCAGGCATTGTGCTAAGTGAAATAAGTGAGACAGGGAAAAACAAATATTGTATGATCTCATTTATATGTGGAATCTAATAGAGGTTGGGGTGAGGGGAGGAGGAACAGGAGGAAGGTGGTCAAAACGTACAAACTTCCAGTCATAAGATGAATGAGTATTAGGTGTGTTAATGTAAAACATGATTACTATAGTTAATACTACTGTGTGATATATAGGAAAGTTGTTAATAGAGTAAATCCTAAGAATTCTCACCACAAAGATACTTTTTACCTTTTTATTGTATCTATAAGAGATGATGAATGTTAACTAAACCTGTTGTGGTAATAATTTAACGATATATGTGAATCAAACCATCATGCTGTACACCTTAAATTTATACAGGGATGTAAGTCAATTGTTTCTCAATAAAACTGGGAAAAAATCTGATGAGTGGCATCAGAGAGGTAAATTAAGGAAATGCAAAAATGGAATTTTAAAGATGTTAATTGTGCAAAATACAGACAAAATGCTGGATGTGTGATAGAATAAAAACTGATTTTTGTAATTTGCTCAGCACATATTACATAGGTGGTACCATCTATGCGGACCAGTGATTCTGGAAGATAGTACTGGGAAGAACCTGGGAACATTTAAAGGACATGTGAAATCAGTTAGAAAGAGGAGGAAATAAGAGAGTGGTACTGAACTTATTGTGGGTCATTATATGTGGAAATCCAAGAAGAGAAAGTCTAAGTAATAAAAGAGGAAAGACTGATATTGAGACTATAGAGGGAAAACTGGCTGAGTTTGAATGCAAGTAGCTTCAGAATTAGTTTTGATATGTAGATTAGTTTTGTTGCTGCAAATTACCACAGACTTATCAGCTTAAAACAGCATACATTCATTATGTCACAGTTTATGTGGGTCCAGAGTCTGGATATGACTTATCTGAGCACTCTGCTTAGGGTCTTACACAAGGCTGCGATTAAAGCATTAGGTGGGCTTAATTCTCATTTGGAGTTTGGGTTGTCTTGCAAGTTCACATGGTTGTTGGCAGAATCCAGTTCCTTGCAGGTGTAGAATTTAGGTAGTCTCCTCTCACCCCATTTCTTTCCTTGCTGTCTGTCAGCTAGGGAGTTGCTATTAGTTCCTAGATATCATTTACAGTTGCCATGTGGACCTCTGACAGACCATCTCACAACATTGTAGTTTTCATCAAGGCTGGTGGAAGAATCTCTAGGTCCATTGTTCCATGAGGGTGATAGAGGCTGAGACACTGATCCTTGTCTCACGGAGTCAAAGAATGAATCTCCCGGACAACAGAGAGTGAGCAAAACGATAGAGTTTATTGAGGGAAAGCATAAAGCTCTCAAGTCTGAGAGGAGTTCCTACTGGGTTGCCATGGAGGAGTTTTGTCCCTGAATGGGACCTTATTAGAAAGTTTCTGAGACTCCACTCATGGCACCTATCCCAGGAAGGTCTGGAATAAATTTATCGGTTTTTTTCCCCCAAAACTCCCCACCACTTCTTCAGCTTCCCACTTGAAGCTACAGCTTTCCTCCTCCTCCCAGAGGGTCCCTTATGTCTCTGGGCCTAATGTTAACCCTTTCCCTACTCACCATTATGCTAGGACAGAGTCTTATACAACAAAACCTATTCAAGGAAGTAACGATCCCATTTATATCCCCTCACATTTTCTCCACATTTTGTTGGCTAGAAGAAAGTCACAGGTTCTGCTCACACTCAAGAGTAGGAGGTAATGCAAGGGACATGACCCATTGGGGGGGATCATTCATTAAGGTGTGAACAGATAAATAGCATGTTAGCCATTCAAAGGGACTAAAGTGGTACTAAATGAAATAGCTCAGCTTTTTACTTTAAGGCAAGATGAACAGGAAAAAAGTATACATATGGTGACCATTCAAGGTTATGAAATTAGAGAAATCTTGGGACAGATAATCTTTTAAAACTTAGTGACGTTAACTGAGTAACATGACATTTTTCATTCATTCAACCAAGTGGTTGTCCATGTTGTGTCAGGCATTGTTGTTGTAGTTAAACAATGATAAAAGTTACTATGCCTGTTCCATGGATCTATAAAATAGTAGGGGAAACAGACATTAAGCAGGTAAACACATATAGAATTACAAATTGCAGACTCAGGGGGAAGATGGCCATGTAGGAGGACACCAGGCTCACCTCGTCCTCTGACTGCTTGGATTCCACCCACATCTGCCTAAATAACCCAGAAAACCACCAGAAGACTAGCAGAATGGACTCTCTGGAGCCAAGCATAGACAAAATGCACACGGAAGATGGTAGGAAGAGTGGAGAGGCGGTGTGTGCTACACGGACTGGCAGGAGGGAGCCGGGGTGGTGGAGGGGCAGCCCGCCCAGCAAGGCAGAGCCCCACACTCTGATTTGCAAAAGCGGAGGGGCCTGGACTCTGTGAGTTCTGACAGACAATGGGACTTAACATCTGGAATGTTAAAAGTCAACAGCTCTGCTCTCAGAGAGTGGGGAGGGTGAGAGGACGCGGGAAGGGAGAGTTGTTGAGTCCTGGTAGACAGAGCTCAACTCCGAGGGGAACAAAGGTGTTGGCATGCACCATCTTGCTCTCCCATCCCATAGCTGAAATTCCAAAGGGAACCAGTTCACATCAACGAACTTATCTTGTACGCACAAACACCCTATGCCGTGCTCCTGTGGAGCCATCCCTCCAATGGGTCTGCCTCCCTCCTGGTGCTTCAGGGCCCCTCCAGCAGCGGACCTCCAAAGTCAAATCGAGATAAGCCTGCCCCTCCCACCCCTGTGTACCTTGAGAATCCACCCCGGCTAATAGCCAGATCCCATCAAAGCATTACCACAAGCCTGGCAGTGTGCAAGTAGCCCAGACAGGGGCCACACCACTCCACAGTGAGTCCTGCCCCTGGGAGAAGAGAAGATAAGGTACACACCAGTCTGACTGTGGCCCCAGCTGTGGGCTGGGGGCAGACATTGGGTCTGACTGTGGCCCCTCCCACCAACACAAATTACTCCAGACTGCACAGAGGAAGTGCCCTGCAGTTCAGAGCTACTGCAGGGACTACCCAAAATGACTAAATTGAAGAACTCTCCTCAAAAGAAACTCTAGGAAATAGCAACAGCTAACAAACTCATCAAAAAATGATTTTTAAATCATTTTTAAATATAACAGAAAAAGAATTTAGAATAATAGTCATAAAATTAATCACTGGGCTTGAAAAAAAGCATACAGGACAGAAAGAATCTATTGCTACAGAGATCAAAGGACTAAGTAATTGTCATGAGGAGCTAAAAAAGGCTAAAAAAAAAGGTGCAAAATAAAATGGAGGTGGCCATAGCACAGATTGCAGAGGCAGAGGAGAGAATAGTGAATTAGAAGATAAAATTATGGAAAAAGAGGAAGCTGAGAAAAAGAGAGATAAAAAAAATCCAGGCATATGAGGGGAGAATTAGAGAATTAAGTGATGCAATCAAACAGAACAATACCCGTATCGCAGGAATTCCAGAAGAAGAAGAAGAAGAGAGAGAAAGGGGTTGAAGGTGAATTTGAACAAATTATAGCTGAGAACTTCCCTGACCTAGGGAAGGCAAAAGGCATTGAAATCCAAGAGGCACAGAGAACTCCCTTCAGATGTAACCTGAATCAATCTTCTGCATGACATATCATAGTGAAACTGGCAAAATGCAAGGATAAAGAGAAAATTCTGAAAGCAACTAGGGATAAACAGGCTCTAACTTACAAAGAGAGACCCATAGGAGTAGTGGCAGACCTATCTACTGAAACTTGGCAGGCCAGAAAGGAATGGCAGGAAATCTTCAATGTGATGAACAGAAAAAACATGTGGCTGAGAATCCTCTATCCAGAAAGTCTGTCATTCAGAATAGAAGGAGAGAGAAAGGTTTTCCCAAACAAACAAAAACTGAAGAAATTTAACACCACTAAACCAGCCCTATAAGAGATCCTAAGGGTGATTCTGTGAGTGAAATGTTTCAAGGACCACAAAGTATCAGAGACATCACTATAAGCATGAAACCTACAGACATCAGAATGACTAAACCCATATCTTTCAATAATAAATGTAAATGGACTGAATGTAAATGAATAAATGCTCCAAACAAAAGACACAGGATATCACAATGGATAAAAAAACAAGACTCATCTATTTGCTTTCTAAAGAGACTCATTTTAGACCTGAGGACATCTTCAGATTGAAAGTGAGGGGATGGAGAACTATCTATAATGCTACTGGAGGCAAAAGAAAGCTGGAGTTGCCATATTTATATCAGAAAAACTAGACTTTAATTTAAAGGCTGTAACAAGAGATGAAGAAGGGCATTATATAATAATTACAGGGTCTATCCATCAGGAAGAGCTAACAAGTATAAATGTCGATGCGCCGAAAACGGGAGCCCTCAAATATATAAAACAATCACAAACATAAGCAACCTTATTGATAAGAATGTGGTAATTGCAGGGGACTTTAATTCCCCACTTACAACAATGGATAGATGATCTAGACACAGGGTCAATAAAGAAACAAGGGCCCTGAATGATACATTGGATCAGAAGGACTTGACAGACATATTTAGAACTCTGCATCCCAAAGCAACAGAATATACTTTCTTCTCGAGTGCATATGGAACGTTCTCCAAGGTAGATCACATACTGGGTCACAAAACAGCCCTTCATAAGTATACAATAATTGGGATCCTACCATGCACACATTCAGACCACAATGCTATGAAGCTTGAAATTAACCACAGGAAAAAGTCTGGAAAACCTCCAAAAGCACGGAGGTTAAAGAACACCCTACTAAAGAATGAATGGGTCAACCGGGCAATTAGAGAAGAAATTAAAAAATATATGGAAACATATAAAAGTGAAAATGAAAATACAACAATCCAAACGCTTTGGGATGCAGCGAAGGCATTCCTGAGAGGAAAACACATTGCAATCCGGGCCTATCTCAAGAAACAAGAAAAATTCCAAATACAAAATCTAACAGCACACCTAAAGGAAAGAGAAGCAGAACAGCAAATACACCCCAAACCCAGCAGAAGGAGAGTAATAATAAAGATCAGAGCAGAAACAAACAATATAGAATCTAAAAAAAACTGTAAAGCAGATCAATGAAACCAAGAGTTGGTTTTTTGAAAAGATAAACAAAATTCACAAACCTCTAGCCAGGGTTCTCAAAAATAAAAGGGAAATGACCCAAATAGATAAAATCATGAATGAACATGGAATTATGACAACCAATCCCTCAGAAATACAAGCAATTATCAAGGAATACTAGTAAAAATTATATGCCAGCAAACTGGACAACCTGGAAGAAATCGAAAAATTCCTAAGCACCTACACTCCAACAGGAAGAAATAGAAAACTTGAACAGACCCTGAACCAGCAAAGAAATTGAATCAGTTATCAAATATCTCCCAATGAATAAGAGTCCAGAACCAGGTGGCTTCCATGGGGAATTCTACCAGACATTTAAAGCAGAGATAATACTTATCCTTCACAAGCTGTTCCAAAAAACAGAAAGGGAAGGGAAACTTCCAGACTCATTCAATGATGTCAGCATCAATTTTATTCCCAAACCAGAGAGAAACCCGGCAAAAAAAGAGAACTACAGTCCAATATCCCTGATGAATATGGATGAAAAATTCTCAAGAAGATACTAGTGGATCGAATTCAACAGCATATAAAAAGTATTATTCACCATGATCAAGTGGGTTTCATTCCTGGGCTGCAGGGCTGGTTCAATATTCGTAAATCAGTCAATGCGATACATCACATTAATAAAAGAAAAGAACCATATGATCCTGTCAATGGATGCAGAAACAGCATTTGACAAAATTCAGCATCCTTTCTTGATGAAAACACTCAAGAAATTCGGGATAGAACGAACATACTTAAACATCATAAAAGTCATTTATGAAAAGCCCACAGCTAATATCATCCTCAATGGGTAGAAACTGAGAGCTTTCCCCATGAGATCAGGAAGGTGACAAGGATGTCCACTCTCACCACTATTGTTTAACATAGTATTGGAAGTCCTAGTATCAGCAATCAGACAACAAAAGGAAATCAAAGGCACCGAAATTGGCAAAGATGAAGTCAAACTTTCACTTTTTGCAGACGACATGATAATCTAAATGGAAAACTTGGCAAACTCCACCAAACTCTGCTAGCACTGATACATGAATTCAGCAAAGTCACAGGGTACTAAATTAACGTACAGAAATAGGTTGCATTTTTAGACACCAACAATGAAGCAACAGAAAGAGAAATAAAGACATTGATCATTCACAATTGCAGCAAGAAGCATAAAATACCTAGGAATAAACCTAACCAAAGATGTAGGACATCTATATGCTGAAAACTATAGAAAGCTTATGAAGGAAATTGAAGAAGATGCAAAGGAATGGAAAAACATTCCATGCTCACAGATTGGAAGAATAAATATTGTTAAAATGTCAATACTACCTAAAGCTATCCACACATTCAATGTAATCCCAATCAAAATGGCACCAGCATTCTTCTCGAAAGTAGAACAAACAATCCTAAAATTTGTATGGAATCACAAAAGACCCCAAATAACCAAAATAATATTGAAGAAGACCAAAGCGAGAGGTATCAATCCCAGACTTTAGCCTCTACTACAAAGCTTTAATCATCAAGACACTATGGTATTGGCACAAAAACAGACACATAGACCAATGGACTAGAATAGACACTACAAAATTGGACCCACAAAAGTATGGCCAACTAATTTTTGACAAAGCAGGAAAGAATATCCAATGGAAAAAAAAGACAGTCTCTTTAACAAATGTTGCTGGGAGAACTGGACAGCAACATGCAGAAGAATGAAACTAGAACACTTTCTTACACCATTCACAAAAATAAACTCAAAATGGGTGAAGCACCTAAATGTGAGACAGGAAACCATCAAAACCCTAGAGGAGAAAGCAGGAAAAAACCTCTCTGACCTCAGCCGCAGCAATTTCTTACCTGACACATCTCCAAAGACAAGGGAAGCAAAAGCAAAAATGAACTATTGGGACCTCATGAAGATAAAAAGCTTCTGCACTGAAAATGAAATAGTCAACAAAACTAAAAGGGAACTGATGGAATGGGAAAAGATATTTGCAATTGACATATTGGACAAAGGCAAGAACTCACCAAACTCCACACCCAAAAAACAAACAATCCAGTGAAGAAATGGGCAGAAGACATGAATAGACACTTCTCTAAAAAAGACATCCAGATGGCCAACAGGCACATGAAAAAATGCTGAAAGTCACTCCTCATCAGGGAAATAGAAATCAAAACCACACTCAGATACCACTTAACGCCAGTCAGAGTGGCTAAAATGAACAAATCAGGAGACTATAGATGCTGGAGAGGGTGTGGAGAAATGGGAACCCTCTTGCACTGTTGGTGGGATTGCAAACTGGTGCAGCTGCTCTGGGAACATTGTGGAGGTTCCTCAAAAAATTAAAAATAGATCTACCCTATGACCCAGCAATAGCACTGCTAGGAATTTACCCAAGGGATACAGGAGTGCTGACGCATAGGGGCCCTTATTCCCCAATGTTTATAGCAGCACTTTCACCAATTGCCAAATTATGGAAAGAGCCTAACTGTCCATCAACTGAAGAATGGATAAAGAAATTGTGGTTTATATATACAATGGAATACTCCGTGGCAATGAGAAAGAATGAAATATGGCCTTTTGTAGCCACGTGGAAGGAACTGAAGAGTGTTCTGCTAACTGAAATAAGTCATACAGAGAAAGACAGATACCGTATGTTTTCACTCTTATGTGGATCCTGAAAAATCTTAGCAGAAGACCATGGGGGAGGGGAGGGGAAAAAAAGTTAGAGAGGGAGGGAGCCAAACCATAAGAGACTCTTAAAAACTTCAAAAAAAACTGAGGGTTGATGGGGAATGGGAGGGCGGGGATGGTGGTTGATGGGCATTGAGGAGGGCACCTGTTGGGATGAGCACTGCGTGTTGTATGGAAACCAATTTGACAATAAATTTCATATTAAAAAAAAGAATTACAAATTGCAATAAGCGCTATGAAGGAATAGCTCAGAGAATAGTGACAGAAAATAATTAAGCTGGTGCAATCACCTTCAGTGCAGTGTGTATTATCAACATTGCTCTTAAGTATAGCCAATAAAAGAAAATCAATAAAATACAAGAGGTGAACAAGAGACTTAAAAGGGGGAAAATGGGCCAAAGCTCCTTTTCATGGCTTCTTCAGTAAAATAATAGTAGCAATAATTTCTGAGAAGTAGGGGCAGAATTAGAAGTAGAGGAGGCAAGGTTAGAGAAACAGTTGAGGTGAAGTTGATTTTGATAAGGCTAGAAGATAGTGCATCAGACAAGAAAGAATGTGCCCAGAGCTCTTTAGGAAATAGTTGAGGGAAAATTTCATCTGAGTTTCTTTTGACAGCTTGAACTTATTTTTTTCTTAAGAAATCTATCATTACAGATGTGGTATATATATACACAATGGATTGTTACTCAGCCATAAAAAATAATGAAATCTTGCCATTTGCAATGAGATAGATGGAGCTAGAGAGTATTATGTTAAGTGAAATAAGTTGAAGAAAGACAAATACCATATGATTTCATTTATATGTGGAATTTAAGAAACACAGCAAATGAGCATAGGGAGAAAAAAAAGAGAGGCAAGACAAGAAACAGACTCTTAACTATAGAGAACAAACTGATGGTTATCAGAGGGGAGGTAGATGGGGAGATGGGTTGAATAGGTTACGGGGATTTAGGAGTTCACTTGTGATAAGCACCAGGGTGTTGTAGGGGAGTGTTGAATAACTAGTACACCTGAAACTCATATTACACCGTATGTTAACTAACTGGAATTTTAATAAAAATCTTTTAAGAAAGTGGGACACCTGGGTGCCTTAGTCGTTTAAGTGTCCAACTTTGGCTCAGATCATGTGATCTTAGGGTTCACAAGTTTGAGCTCCATTTTGGGCTCTGTGCTGACAGTTCAGAGCCTGGAGCCTGCTTCAGATTCTGTGTCTCCCCCTCTTTCTGCCCCTCCCCGTTCACAATCTGTCTCTATCTCTCTCTCAAAAATAATAAATAAACATTAAAGAATCTTTTTAAAAAATTTTTAAAAAGATCTCTCATTGCACTATGATTTAATGGACACTTGAAAAGCAAACTAAACATTCCCTTAAACGATATTATTAAAAGTGTTCTCATTGAGTATACCTGTAATTCCGTATTTGTCAAACCTAAATGTCTATTGTTAAGACTCTACCTAACCTGATGTGTCTCTTGGCATTTGATACTCACTGCTTCCTGAACTTTTCCTTCGACTGCCTGGACACCACTGTCCTGGTTGTCTGCATACCTCTCTATTACTCCCCAAATTCACTCTCAGACACCTTTAACTCTGTCCAAACTTAAATGGTGGTATTTTTCAGGGTTCCATCTTACTGGTGATTTCAAGTAATTTCAACCCATAAAAGTCTCTCTAGATATATACCAGTGATTTTAATAGTTTACAAGATATTTGTACATTTTTATTTCTAGCAGGCCTCTTAAAAACCTAAGTCGTTATCTCTTCACTCTATCCTGTTCCTCCTCTCCAGTATTCTGTACCTCAGTGAGTGTTGTCATTTTTCCATTTTTCTATAACAAGTCTGTGAACACCAGAAGACTCTCTTCACTCCCTTACTGCCCTCCCTAAATCTAATCATGCACAAAGCCATATGGATTATTTTATCCTAAATCTAGGATGACTAAATCATCGCAGTTTGTTTGGGACAGTTTTTGTTTTAAAACTGAAAGTCCTACAGGAACTCCCTCAATCCTGGAAAAACCCATTCACTCTGCCATTGACTTAATTTAAGTCTTGATCTTGTCCCTACTCAATTATTGCTAACTAATTTCCCTAACATTTGTCTCTCCCTTTCAGACTTAACTGTCACACTGCTGTCAAAGTTATCATCCTAAAGCTAAATACGATCTTATTGTGATCCAGTTTAAAATATCATACACAATTCTTATTGCCTACAGATTTACTTCAAAATATAAAAGTCCTTAATATTTTAACCTCCCTCATCTCTCTAGCTCTCCAGCTTCATCTCCTGCTGATCCTGGGCTTGTGCCCTATGTATCAGCCATGTCAAATGTATGGTTTTCCAAGTATATGGTTCTCAAGCATTTATGGATCCATGACTGGGAAACTTTCAGTCATCTTAAAATATCTACTTTAAACATCACATTCTTCCTGAAGCCTTTCCCAAATCTCTAAGCAGAGGTAGTGCTCTGTCATCTGCCCTCCCAACAGCTGTTATTGCCTTCATTCTTGTACTAAGGTATAATGTTATAATTATTTATTATAATTACTTAAATATTTTTATGTATTTATTTATCTTTGGATCATTCTTTTAGAAATGGAGAATGTGATCAGTACTGTTTTTCTTTTAAAAAAAAATTAAAAATGTTTATTTACTTTTGAGTGAGAGCATGCATGGGGGAGGGGCAGAGAGAGACAGAGACACAGAATCCAAAGCAGGCTCCAGGTTTTGAGCAGTCAGTGCAGAGCCCGACGTGGAGCTTGAACCCACGAACCGTGAGATCATGACCTGAGCCACAGTCAGACGCTCAATCAACTGAACCACCCAGATGTCCCAGTACTATGTTTTTCAAAAAAAAATATAGAGAACTGTAAAAATAAAGACCTTCAGTGTTCATACTTTCTCAAATCTATTTTTAAGTGATATTTCAAAATGCTCATGAACATGTTTTATCTGGGTCTCTGCAATAGAAAAGTGACTCTGTGAGTGTAGAATTTTAATTGTCAAAAAGTAACATATCAACTACACTGAAATAAAAAAAAAATTAAGTAACATGTTATGCTGAAAAAATGAAGTTTTAGCATGAAACCCTATCATAAAACAATTCTATAGCAGTGACAAAAGTCTGGTTAGTATGACATAAACAATATTGCTATAATAACATGATGTGAAAACACTAATGATGTAATTTAACATTTGTTCAAATAATCATACACTAAGAGAAAAGTGGAATACTTTGTAAAAGCAACAAATTTAATTTTGCAGTTTTACAGTACTAACAGTCATCACTGTGCAAGATCAGCGTGTGAAGTATTATAACTTTTGAAAAGTAGAGATATTTGTTTTTTTATGTAAATTTGTTCCTGTAATGTTTGTTTCTTACTTTAGTAGAGATTCTGGATTGTACAATATTTAAACTTGTCTGGAGCAACTGTATTACAACTACAGTATTTAATGGTTATTTAAAAATAGCCAACAATTCATTTGCTAAAATAAACTATTTTTGTATGTTGTTTTAAATCAGTACAATTTATAATGGTGATTAAATAGGTTTTTAAAATGACTCAGATATTATATGACCAATTTTCTAATACATAAGTGTATCTAAACAAGAATAGAAATTTTATTAAATGCCATTTAATTACAATTGATATTTTTTAACTTCCTTGCAGAGTTTTTCCACACCAGAGGTCCCAAAGTCAAGCTACATTCAAAAAGATAAACAACAAATTGGATACCCAAGTTCTGAAGAGCCAGAAATCCTTTATAGGGTAGGACATATGCAGATGAAACCCAACTATTAAAAAATCTCCTGCAGAAAAAAATGTTTATATATATTTATACACACATATATATGATTATTAAAAATCATACTCATAATACTTTAAGAAAACACTATGAGTATGACTCTGCTGTCAATTATACTTTGCCTTTATTTCTGTATTTATGCTATTAATTCTTATCTCTTTATACCTTTAACTTTTCATTCCCCCCACCCTATGACTACAGAGCAAAATTTTGATTTCCAATATCTAACTTCATTAACTCAGAAGAGATGGCAAATACTTACCTCCAGAATTCAGCATAATGCTTGCTTATTGATTTAAGACATGTATCTTCATAAAATGGTCAGTGAAATACATTGAAGGTTGGTTGCAAATTGCTTATAAATAATAATAAATACTTTTTAGTTACTGGATAAATCTAAGGAATTGCACCAAACCATAGGCATATAAGTAATCAATTCTATTTGAAATAAGCAATTTGATTTTAAACTAATTCCTTAAAATAAAGTAAGCATTGCTAAATGATTATGTAAACTGAGTGGTGAGTGATCCCTAGATCTATGTTCCTCCTTTCCTTCTTCCCTTTCTTCCCCTATTCCTTCTTCTCCCCTTTATCTCTCTTTTCTTTAAAAGGCACTTATTTCACACAACCTATGTGCCAAGCACTTGTTAGTTGCTAAGGTACAAAGACAAATCTGAGACAGTCCCTGCAGCTCAAGACTGGTAGAAGAGACACAGACAAAAATCACTTATTATTCATAAATGGCTAACAGACACATGAAAAAAATGCTCAACATCACTCATCATCAGGGAAATACACCTCACACCTGTCAGAATGGCTAAAATTAACAACACAGGAAACAACAGATGCTGGCGAGGATACAGAGAAAGGTGAACCCTCTTACACTGTTGCTGGGAATGCCAACTAGTGCAGCCACTGTGGAAAACAGTATGGAGTTAAAAACACAATTATCCTGTCACCTAGAAATTGTACTACTAGGTATTTACTCAAAGGATACAAAAATACTGATTCAAAGGGGCACAATCACCCTGATGTTTATGGCAGCATTAACCATAATAGCCAAATTATGGAAAGAGCCCAAATGTCTATAGACTGATGAATGGATAAAGAAGATGTGGTATATATATACAATGGAAAATTACTCAGCCATATAAAAAAGAATGAAATCTTGCCATTTGCAACAATGTGGATGGAGCTTGAGTATATTATGCTAAATGATTAAATCAGTCAGACAAAGACAAATAAAATATTTCAATAATATGTGGAATTTAAGAAACAAAACAGATGAACATAGGTAAAGAAAGAAAAAAGAGAGGGAGGCAAACCTAAGATTCTTAACTATAGAGGAAAAAACCAGGGTTGCTGGAGAGGAAGTGGGTGGGGTAGGGCTAAATGGGTGATGGATATTAAGGAGAGTACTTGTGATGAGCACTGGGTGTTATTTTTTTTAATGTTTAGTTATTCTTGAGAGAGAGACAGAGACAGAGTGTGAGTGGGGGAGGGTCAGAGAGAGAGGGAGACACAGAATCTGAAGCAGGCTCCAGGCTCTGAGCTGTCAGCACAGAGCCTGATGCGGGACTCGAACTCACAAACTGTGAGATCATGACCTGAGCTGAAGTCGGACACCTAACTGACTGAGCCACCCAGGTGCCCCTGAGCACTGGGTGTTATATGTAAGTGATAAATCACTAAATTCTACTCCTGAAACCAATATAACACTATATGTTAGCTAACTGGAATTTAAATAAAAACTTGAAAAAAAAAAACTTCCAGCCCTTAACTTAATACTTTATAAATGAATGAATAAATGAATGAACAAAATGTATACATACAAGCTAAAAAAATAATAAAACCTAAACTTTTAAAATTAAAAAAATCACTTATTATTCAGTGTGATCAATAGAATGATAAAAATGTATACAAGAAAGTGGGAAATCAAAGAACAATTAACCAAATCTAGGGGCAAAATGCGCTGATAAAGGTGGAGGAAGAAGGAGATAAAGAAGGATGATGCTTAAGCTGTCATAGAAGGTAGAGGGCGGGGGTGGGGTGTGTCTGGGTGGCTCTGTTGGGTAAGCATCTGACTTTTGATTTTGGCTCAGGTCATGATCTCATGGTTGTAGGATTGAGCCTTGCATTGGGCTCCGCAATGATAGCTCAGGCCCTGCTTGGGATTCTCTCTCTCCCTCTTTCTTTCTCTGCCACTCCCCTGCTCTTCTCTCTCTCTCCAAACAAATAAATAAAATTTTACAAAAGGTAAATGGTAGCTTCATGAGACACGAGGAAAGCAAAAGGCAAGGAAGTAAGAAACAACATGGAATATGCAGGGAACTTAAAGTACTGCTGGAGTGTAAAACAGAGGAAGAGAATAGGATAAGAGATGAGGCTGAGGAGGTAGCTAAAGACTAGGTCATTGAGGCTTTCATATTCCTTGTTTAGGAGTTTAGACTAAATCTTATTAGTTATGGGGATCCATTGAAGGGTTTAAAATAATCATAGCCAGATTTTATGTTTTAGACTGATCACTTTGATGGCTGTGTGAAGGATGGGTTTGAAGGAAACAAAAATGAGAGGCAGAGCAACCATTTAGAACGCAGAGATAATGAGTACTATAACTGAAACAGTGAGAAAAAGGACTGAGAAGAAAGGCATATTGAAGCAACTTCTAGGAAGTAAATTTACCAGAGCAGGAGGCTCATGAGATGTCAGAGATGAGAGGAAGAAGAGAGCAGAGAGGGTGGGGGTAAAAGAATGGAAGAGCTGGAAGGATAGCAGCAAATTAATGTCACTGTAAACCTATGACCTTCAGATTTAGCTGGGCCATTAACACCACCAGCCATCTGACCATGAGATAGGTCGCTCTACAACTCCCCACAGTGATTGTTGGCCTTTCCTTGAACTTTGACGAGTTTCCCATTCTTACACCCCCCTTCCCATGAGATGACCTCACTTTGTAATTTAAAGGGTAAATGGAAACCAGAGATGGGAATTCCCAGACCTACAAATGGTCCTGAATTCACCCGCTTATTTCAAGGTGTCTCACATCTCATTTAAGGGCAACACTTTTACCTGTTCTCTGAATTCCATCCTCCCCAGAATTTATCTGGCCCTTGCTGCATCAATTATCTTCTTTTTATTCTGGGCATCTTCAACCTTTCCCTGTCTACTGGCTCCATCTGATCAGCTGAAACATACACTAAACTTTAAAAAAAGAAAAAAAAAGAAAATCCCTCTATGAAAGCTGTGAGAATGTGCATGGCAGACCTTTAACCAAGGGCCCAAGCTAAAGTGCTCTGAAATACATCCCTGCACTTGCCTGGAGGCTATGCTTTCCCAAGGCTGCACCTAGTTTAGGCAAGAGAGAAAGAGGGATACTCATGTGAGCACATCTCTAAGAGTTATGGGACTACTCTGAATGCTGACTGGTTTGAGGATTCCCTAATGGCTTTCTGAACATTCCTCAGACTGCACACGTGTCTAGAACACTTCCTCCCAACTTTCCTTACTTCTCTCCTTCACTCAGGGTAAGATTCTCTCAACCTTTTCCAAATCCCTTCCCATTTTCTCTCAACAGGTGTTTACTCTAATAAAAAAAATCTTTGCACAGTCTAATCCCGTCCTGATGTTTACTTCTGGGAGGGACTAGTTAAACATACTTTCTCAACACCATTTTCTTCTGCAACTTGTCTATTCACCTTCACAGTCAGGCCTCTGGAATAAGTTATCTTTACTCCCTTTTTTCATTTCTTTCTCTCTGTCTCATCCCTCAATTCGCATCAATTTATCTTTAATACCTACTACACCTACTATTACATCCACAATGTTCTCACTAAGGTCATAAATTACCTGTGTCATAAAATCTAATATATGATTTCTAATCTGTTATTTTACTAGTCATCAGCATTCATCATTAATGACCCTCCTTGAAACATTTTCTTCCTTTGATTTTGTGAGGCTATGTTCTCCTTGTCTTATATATAACTCTTTGCTCTTTCTCAGCTTCTTTTGTTGGCTTCTCCCCTTACTCAATTCACTATTAGAATTAGGCCTTTTTTTTTCTTCTAACACTATTCATTCTCCATAAGTAATTTAATTTTCCCCCATTGTTTTAATTATCTGCAATAACTCTCAAGTCCATATTTGCAGTCTAGACATCTTCCTGACCTTCCCATGTAGCCATTTGTCTATTGGACATCTCCACTTGTATATCTCAAAAACATTGAAATCTCAATATTTCTAAAAGTGAGCTCATCTATCTAGTTGCATGTATTATTTTACCATAGCTACTGTAACAAATTATCAGGAATTTAATTGGCTTATAACACATATTTATTATCTTGAAATCTATATAGGTCAGAAGTCTGACATGAGTCTCACTGGGTTAAAATAAAGGTACAGATGTTGTTTCATTCCTTCTGCTTTAGAAGAAAATCCATTTATTTTACTTTTCCAGTTTCTAGAGGCTGCCAAAATCCCTTAGCTCATGGCCTCCATGGCCTCCAACAATGGTGGGTTGACCTTTCATATTGCATCACTCCAAATTCCTCTTCTGTCTCCCTCTTTCACTTTTAAGAATTACATTGGGCCTACCCTGATAAATCCAGGATAATCTCCTTATCTTGAGGTGAGCTGATTAGCAATATTCATTCCCTCTGCAACCTTCTCTTTTACTATTTAAGGTAACATTAACGGGTTCCAGGGATTATGACATGGACATCCTTGGGGGAAAGGCATTATTCTACTGTTCCATTGTTTAAGCCAGAAACTTAAGAGTCATAATTTACTCATTAATCTCTTTGTATCCTATGTCTTTTAGGGTCTCATTTGATTGCAAGTAAGAGAAAACCTAATTCCAATAGCTTCAACAGATGGATTTATTTATCTCATATAACATGAAGTCCAGAGCTCAACAGCCTATCGCTGGTGCAGAATATTTCAAGAATATCATCTTTCTAGTTCACACTTCTCAACATGTGGCTTTCATCCTTAGCATGTGACAACCATCCATAGTTACAGGGTGGCTGCTTCACCTATAGCTTCACATAAATGTTTAGGAGGAATGGGTAGTGGCAAATGAGTAAAGGGTGAAAGACAAAGTATTTGTCAGCTGTCTGTCTCTTTTCGGAAACCTTCCTGGATGTCCTGGTCAGCAATTTCCCCTTAAATTTCATTGGTCAGCACTAGCCAGACAGCTAGTTCTAATTGCAAGGTTTTCTAAATTTCTAAATAAATAAGTTGCTTTGATCACAGTGAGAGTTGTGTTGGCAAGAGGGAAGGAGAGAATGGATATTGGAATGGTATGCTGTGTCTGATGCATTTCCCAAATACAATTCTGACCCATGCAGCACTTCTTTTTAGAAAGGCATATGGGGATGGGTAAATGGGGAATTGACTTAACAGTTTCTCCATTTAGGCTATTGTTTCAAGAAAATGTTCAATTGCTACTTAGTATTCCACAGGAAAGATGCTGTCACTCTTGTCAACAACTGGAGAGAAGGGATTCATATGATTATTCCAATGTTGGGGGAGGAAGAATCTAGCATAGTACTTTTGGCAGTTACTCTACCCCCTTTATTGCATAATGGATAAGATCTGGTTAGGCCTCCTTTGTAGAGGTTATGGGATCATGTATCTCCTCCTTAAGCCTTGGAAGAATAAACCAAGTGCATCCCCTCATTCCTTAATTACTCAATATCTCTATCTCATTCTGTCTCTTTGTCTCCATTACTCTCTTGCTCTACCCAGGCTTCTAGCACCCCTTTCCCTTTTTGCCCCTTCCCTCCCCAGCCAACTTTCTATGTCAGTGTCTCCTACAAAAAGTCCTACAGAAATGAACAAATCCTAAGACCCTTTTTGGATTCGCAAATTTCATAGCCTCCAGTGTTGAATGTAGCATCTCTTCAGATTTCATGGATGGAGTGGGGATGAAAAAAATATAGAGGTCTTCCAGTGTGGGCTTCAGTGAGGCTAATTGTTCTTTAAAAAATCTAAAATCAAACACATTTGTCTGCCAAAACTATTATAGTAAGAGAGCAATTGCCCCCTCCTACATTTACATCACAAAGTGTCCTGCACTACTAACTTTTCAACTACTGTTCCTGTTCTTCAGTCATCTCTCCTTAATCTTCTGAGGAGAAGTGAGGAGGGGGTGAAGAATTAGCTGGCAAGTCTTATTTCACTTGCCTCCACTCCCTATCTCTTCTCCTTCCTAAGTATATCTCTAATATGTTCCTTTTACTACCTTTATCTCTATGCACACTGTCCTAGTCTAAGACACAACTATCTTTCCCCTGGACTATCATAACAGATTCTTAATTAAACTCTCTACATCTTCACTTCCCTCCATCTAATCCTTTTTGCCACAGTACAGCCAGAGTAATATTTTAAAATGCCAACCTAACCTTGTTACTTCTCCCTTAAAAACCTTCAATATTTTCCAATTACCCTAGAATAAGGCTTCAAACCCTTACCATAGTTCATAAGGCCCTCCAAAACCCCAAGACCTAGGGTCTCTATTTCTCTATGTATCTATCTATCTATCTGTCTATCTATCTATCTATCTATCTAATATATTTACATCTGTAACTATCAAGTGTGTGTTAGTGTATAATACTTACAGAATACTTACTATGATGTAAGTACTGAAATGTTTTACATGCATCATCTTATAAAGTCCTCACAAAATCCCTATGAGGTAGATAGTATTATTTTTACTGATTTACAAATAAGGAAATTGAGGCTTTAAGTAGTTTAGTAACTTGCCCAAGGCCCCACAATTAGTATCAGAGCCAGGATTCAAACCCAACAAGCTTGACTCCAAAGTCTGTAACTATTGCAGTGCTTTTTTTTTTTTTTTTTAAGTTTCCAGTTTCTTCACACATCATTCTCCATCTTGCTCTCTGCTCTAATCATACTGGGCTTTCTGTTTCTTTTTCAGAACGTTTATACATGTAGTTCCCTATACATAGATAACCTAATCAGAAATAAGTCCCTGGCATTCAGATGTTTCTTCTCTGGAAAATGTAGCCATCCCAGAAAGAAGCCTCTAAGTTAGGCTGACCCTGAAAGAGTTCCTGGATGGTTAAAAGTTTTGTATGAAATGCCATATAGTCCTGAACAGGAACAGGCTTCAGGTTATTGAAAGCTTCCTTTCAATAGTTGTGTAGGACAAGACCCTGGATGGTAGAACTTCTGTAGGTATGTAATACAACACAAGAGCAGGCTCTATCTGGCTTTTAGAGGTGTAAGCAGTAATATATGTTGGGTATGTTCAGTATTGGTCTCTTCATGATGAGGCCGGCATAAGAACTATTCTAGATAGTTAAAAATTTTGTCTGTATGTACTGAAGAGTTCCAAAATTGCTGGAAACTTCGGAGTTAGAGCAGGAAAGACCTAGGATGTTCAAAGGTATAGTCTATACACAGAAGATAATGTAGCAGAGTGGCTAACAGCCTAGACAGCTCTGTAGTCAGCCTTCTACATTAAAGTCCTAGCTTCTCCACTTACTAGCTATGGGAAATTGGGTAAGTGACTTATCATTTATGCTTTTGACCCTCTAAGGAACAAATATCACATTTGAATTTACAGTATATACTTCATTATACCGTCCTTAGCTATTTCCAATCCTGTCTATTCCTCTGGTGTATGCCACCTGGACTACCTTATTTAACTACCTAATTATTAAATTATGACCAGGTCTGTTTTGTTGACTCCTATATCTCACAGTGATAAAGACAATTTGTTTTTAAGTTGCTTCTTTCTAGGCACAAGTATGATTTTGGTTTGCCTTTCTGACACTGCCAAACAATACACATGTCCTTATATCCCTTGCTCCTCACAGCTAAAAAAGACAAAAAATAACATAGATAAGAGTTTAAGAGAGTAAGTACCCACACAAATAGGTTCTCCTCAAGCAGGAGAGAATTTTTTACTAAACTCTTAAGGAATAAAATATTCTACTTTACATTACTTTTTAAACTAGAAATATCTAGCTAATATTATTTTCAAGTTTATACACAATAGCTCTTGTTTTAGTTATCCTTGAGATGGCTACAACTTTATAGTCTTATATACAAAGTTTCCATGGTCTTTCCTGAAGCAATATTCATCCCTTCTGGGATTTTTAAGAGTTTAAGAGGAATTTTCTATTTTTCCTCAGTATTTTATCTTAATAGATATTTCGAACACATTGTGTATTCAGTTATCATTGGTCTAGGTAGTACATGTTCAAGGTTTGTGCCTTCATGTCATCTAGTTGAGATACTGTGAGATACACGGTAAAACTATTTTATCTTAGGAATTATCCCATGTCCTTGCCCACAAAGGTTGTGTTATGACACTTGTAACTTAGAGAATTCTTGGTATTAGGTGAGTGCTTGGCTGGAAGTTTTATTAGACTGGAAAAGGGGTAATATTTTGAGTAAGGCAGAAAAGAGAATTTCAGGGAAGCTATCTAAGACAAAGAAAAGGCAATAGGGGCACCTGGGTGACTCAGTTGGTTGAGTGTCCAACTTCAGCTCAGGTCATGATCGCACAGTTCACGAGTTTGAGCCCCGCGTTGGGCTCTGTGCTGACAGTTCAGAGCCTGAAGCCTGCTTTGGATTCTGTCTCCCTCTATCTCCGCCCCTCCCCTGATCATTCTCTCTCTCTCTCTCTCTCTCTCTCTCTCTCTCTCTCTCTCTCTCAAATAAATTAAAAACAAACATTTAAAAATTAAAAAGAAAAGAAAAGGGAGATATGATAGAACCAAAGAGAAAAGACAGGTCAAATTTTGGGTTCCTCCTCTGTAAAATGACAAGGTTAGACTAGATGACTTTTCAGTTCCCTCCCAGCCATTATATTACATCATCCAAATCCTGGCGGGTGAGCCAAGATAGGACCCTGGTCCAGAAAGTGGGTCAAATAGAAGAGGACAATTAGTAGAGAAAAGAAACTCAGGCTTGCTAATTGGGAAATAAAGATCTTATACCAAAGAATCAGGGCCACAAAATGTTGCTATCTAATTAGGGATCTATGAGATAGGCATAGGACATCAGCAAGATATCAGCACAGATGCTTGATACTGAGCCAAAAACACTTTTAGGAAGGAAGTTGTTACATGCCTCCTTCCCAGGGTCACTCAGGATAGTTTTCAACATAGGTACAAGCTTAAATCTATACACAAAAGCATGAGTAACTATTTGAAGAAATGGACTGGAGGAGGATGGGAAAAGATAATTCTAGATAATGACCATAATAGAAATGGTCTTTGTCAGGGATTGAAGGTAAGTTCAAAAGGAAAGTTCCTAAATAAAAATTATGTTTCTGAGTGAGTTATTAAAAGCCTGAAAATTACCATATTTTATTTATAGGAAGAAAATAATTTTTTCTTTTAGCAATAACTTTCTTTTTAAAAATTATTTAATTTTGAGAGAGAGAGAGAGAGAGAGAGAGAGAAAGCACAAATGGGGGAGGGACAGAGAGAGAGGGAAACAGAGAATCCCAAGCAAGCTCTGTGCTGTCAGTGCACAGCCTGACATGGGTCTCGAACTCACAAATGGTGAGATTATGACCTGAGCTGAAATTAAGAGTTGGACGCTTAACCATATGAGCCACCCAGGTACACGAGCAATAACTTTCTCCTGATAAATAGTACAAGATGTTTTACATTATCATGATCTTAAAAGCACCCAATTTTGTAGTTTTCCATTATAAACGGACTTTAAAAGTCTGAATCTCTTAACATTGGTAAAGAAATCAGAACATGTTTCATCTTTTCAAGAAGTTCTTGAAACTCAATTTCTCTCCTTTATTAAACCAAACAAAGGCCCAGCTATGGTCCCCAAATGAGAGACAAAATATCTGTGTTAGGAGCCTGCAATTCATGAGTTGTTTTTCTTTTAAGAAAGTTGGCAGTTAGTTGGTAATAGCATGCTTAATTTTCAAACACATGTGAAAAGTCACCATGAGGATGTGAACAGAATCAACTAGACTGTAGGAGACTGTATAGGACAAATAATTCAGTTTTGTTCAACAAAGTGGAGAAAATAGATGGAAAGAGAATCTATAAATTAACAGTGACTTAAGATACATATTGATCAATTGCAATGAATGGACCTTATTCAGATATCTTGTTTCAAAAAAAAAAAAAAACATTGCTAAAAGGCAATTGGGGAATTGTGATTGGACACTTAGTGATATTAAGGAATTATTATTAACCTTTTAAGTGTGGTAATGTGGTTATATTTTTTAAAGAGCCATCTTTTAGGGACATATAATGAAGTGTTTACGGCTGTAATAATATGACATACGGATTTCCTTCAAAATAATCTGAGGAAAAGAGAGACTGTAGGTGGGGATATAAGAGAAATGATAGGTGATGAACAGATAATTGTTAAAGCTGCAAAGCCTGCTTGGGATTCTCTGTCTCTGTCTCTCTTGCTCCCCTGTTGCTCATGCTGTACCTTTCTCTCTCTAAGTAAACAAGGAAACATTTTTTTTTAAGCTGGGTAATGGCAACATAGAGGTTCATTATCTTGTTCTTTTTACTTTTGTATATGTTTGAACTTTTCCATAATAAAGCACATTTTACTTTTTTTATTTTTTAACATAATTTATTGTCAAGTTGGCTAACATACAGTGTGTAAAGTGTGTTCTTGGTTTTTGGGGTGGATTCCCATGGTTCATTGCTTACATACAACACCCAGTGCTCATCCCAACAAGTGCCCTTCTCAATGCCCATCACCTATTTTCCCCTCTCCCACACACTCCCATTCACCCTCAGTTTGTTCTCTGTATTTAAGAGTCTCTTATGGGGGTGCCTGGGTGGCTCAGTCGGTAGAGCATCTGACTTCGGCTCAGGTCATGATCTCCGGCTTGTGAGTTCGAGCCCCGCATTGGGCTCTGTGATGACAGCTCAGAGCCTGGAGCCTGCTTTGGAGTCTGTATCTCCCTCTCTTCCTGCCCCTCCCCCACTCATGCTCTCTCTCTCTCTCTCTCTCTCTCTCTCTCTCTCTCTCTCTCAAAAATAAAATAGAACATAAAAATAAAAGAGTCTCTTGGGGTGCCTGGGTGGCTCAGTTGGTTAAGTGTCTGACTTAAGCTCAGGTCATGATCTCACAGCTTGTAGGTTTGAGCCCCGAATCCGGCTCTGTGCTGACAGCTCTGAGCCTGGAGCCTGCTTCGGATTCTGTGCCTCCCTCTCTCTCTTGGCCCCTCCCCCACTTGTACTCTGTTTCTCTCTCTCTCAAAAATGAATAAACATGTAAACAAAAAGAGTCTCTTATGGTTTGCCTCCCTCCCTCTCTGTTTGTACCTGTCTTTCCCCTTCCCCCACCATGGTCTTCTGTTAAGTTACTGAAGATCCACATATGAGTGAAAACATATGATATCTGTCCTCCTCTGACTTATTCCACATTGCTGCAAATGGCATAATTTCATTCTTTCTCATTGCCAAGTAGTATTCCATTGTATATATAAACCACATTTTCTTTATCAATTCATCAATAAGGCACATTTTATTTTTATTTTTTTTAACTTTCTTTTTTGAAATTTATTGTCAAATTGGTTTCCCTACAACACCCAGTGCTCATCCCAAAAGGTGCCCTCCTCGATACCCATCACCCACCCTCCCTGCCCTCCCACCCCCCATCAGCCCTCAGTTTGTTCTCAGTTTTTAAGAGTCTCTTATGGTTTGACTTCCTCCCTCTCTAACTTTTTTTTTTTCCTTTCCCACCCCCATGGTCTTCTGTTAAGTTTCTCAGGATCCACATAAGAGTGAAAACATATGGTATCTGTCTTTCTCTGTATGACTTATTTCACTTAGCAGAACACTCTCCAGTTCCATCCACGTTGCTACAAAAGGCTATATTTCATTCTTTTTCATTGCCATGTAGTATTCCATTGTGTATATAAACCGCAATTTCTTTATCTATTCATCAGTTGATGGACATTTAGGCTCTTTCCCTAATTTGGCTATTGTTGAAAGTGCTGGTATAAACATTGGGGTGCAAATGCCCCTATGCATCAGTACTCCTGTATCCCTTGGGTAAATTCCTAGCAGTGCTATTGCTGGGTCATAGGGTAGATCTATTTTTAATTTTTTGAGGAACCCCCACAATGTTTTCCAGAGCGGCTGCACCAGTTTAAATTCCCACCAACAGTGCAAGAGGGTTCCCGTTTCTCCACATCCTCTCCAGCATCTATCGTCTCCTGATTTGTTCATTTTGGCCACTCTGACTGGCGTGAAGTGGTATCTGCGTGTGATTTTTATTTGTGTTCCCCTGATGAGGAGTGACGTTCAGCATCTTTTCATGTGCCTGTTGGCCATCTGGATGTCTCCTTTAGAGAAGTGTCTATTCATGTCTTCTGCCCGTTTCTTCACTGGATTGTTTGTTTTTTGGGTGTGGAGTTTGGTGAGTTCTTTATAGATTTTGGATACTAGTCCGATATGTCATTTGCAAATATGTTTTCCGATTCCGTCCGTTGCCTTTTAGTTTTGTTGATTGTTTCCTTTGCTGCACAGAAGCTTTTTATCTTTATGAGGTCCCAGTAGTTCATTTTTGCTTTTAATTCTCTTGCCTTTGGAGATGTGTCAAGTTAAGAAATTGCTGCGGCTGAGGTCAGAGAGGTTTTTTCCTGCTTTCTCCTCTAGGGTTTTGATGGTTTCCTGTGTCACATTCAGGTCCTTTATCCAATTTGAGTTTATTTTTGTGAATGGTGTAAGAAAGTGTTCTAGTTTCATTCTTCTGCATGTTGTTGTCCAGTTCTCCCAGCAACATTTGTAAAAGAGACTGTCTTTTTTCCATTGGATATTCTTTCCTGCGTTGTCAAAGATTAGTTGGCCATACTTTTGTGGGTCCAATTCTGGATCTCTATTCTATTCCATTGGTCTATGTGTCTGTTTTTGTGCCAATACCATGCTGTCTTGATGATTACAACTTTGTAGTAGAGGCTAAAGTCTGGGATTGTGATGCCTCCTGCTTTGGTCTTCTTCTTCAATATTACTTTGGCTATTCGGGGTCTTTTGTGGTTCCATACAAATTTTAGGATTAATAAAGCACATTTTAAAAGGGAGATTTTCCACAACCAATTGGAAAAAATATTCCTACTGACCGACCTGCAACAGTGCACACATATTCTCTCTTCCCCTTGCCATTATGCCTGCATATCCTTTTGTGCATTACGACCCATCCCTTCTCACTTATTCAAAGATATCATTCCAAAAATTCTCATTTTTCCCACTTGCATGATTAATTATCCCCTTTCTAGTGGATCAACCCCAATCATTATATTAACATTACTCTCATTTCTAACATTAAAAAGTCCTCATTAGACACCTTGTACCCCCCTCCAACTATTGCCCCATTTTCTGCCCCTTTTACAGTAAAACAGAAAAGAATTTTCTACATTCATGATTTACAGTTCCTCCCATCCCATTCCTTCTAGAATCCATTCTAACTAGGCTTTTACTACTACCACTCAATTGGAAATGTTTTTATTAAGGTCACCAATGACCGTGATGTTGTTAAATCTACTGATCAATTCTCAGTCCTCCTATTACTTGAACTATCAGGAGCGTCTGATGCAGTTAATCACTCCCTTCTCAGAAAGCTTTTTTCATTTGGCTTCCAAAATGATGTACTCTACTGATTTTCCTACTTGTTTGCCATTCTCTCCTTCACAGTCTCCTTTGCTAGTTTATTCTAATTTTTCTGGTCTCTAAACAATTTGCTTCCCTAGAGTTTAGTCCTTTTCTTTTGTATCTATGCTCTGTCTTGATCATCTCTAAATATTATATTTCTATCCTGAACTTTTCCCCTAAAATCCACAATCTGCTTGCATATTTAACAGACACCATGAACTTGAAAGGCCCAAAACTAACTCACTAAAAACATGCTTCCTTTCTATAGATTTCCCCATTGCAGTTGATAGAAACTCCATCCTTCTATTTGTTTAAGCTGAAAACTTTGGAGTCATTTTTTTTTCTCTTCATTATTGACTTCCCTCTTTGTCTCTGCCTCACATTTAATCTATCAGTGAAATGTATTAGGTCTACCTAAAAAATATATCTACAATCTGACCATTTCTCACCACCCATTGCTACCAACATGGTCAAAGCCATAATTATTTCTCATCTGAATTATCGTCATTACTTCCTAAATGGTTTGCTTGCTTCATATTTTGCACTGCTATAGTCTACCTTCAACACAGCAGACAGGATCATCCTTTAAAAAAATATATGTCAAATTATGTCATTTCCATAGTAAAAGTCTTCCATTAGGTTTCCATTTCCTTCAGGCAAAAAGTCAAAGTTATTAT
This sequence comes from Acinonyx jubatus, assembly GCF_027475565.1. Classification (NCBI taxonomy): domain Eukaryota; kingdom Metazoa; phylum Chordata; class Mammalia; order Carnivora; family Felidae; genus Acinonyx; species Acinonyx jubatus. Next base: position 68,458,884 of record NC_069389.1, read on the forward strand.
AATGATAAAAAACCCATGATCTGAACAACCTTTATCTCTCTGATTCCAACCACACTGGCTTCCTTGCTACTCAGAGATACACTAGCCAAATTCCTGTCTCAAGACCTTTATATTTGCTGTTCCCTTACTTGGAATGTTTTTCTTCCAGACATCCACCTATCTCACTCCTTCATCTCTTTCAGGTGCTAGCTTAAATAAAATATTCTCAGTAAAGTTTTCCCTGAACATCATATTTCAAATTGCAAGCCATTCCCCAAATTCTTATCCTTCTAACCTACTTCATCACTGTCTATCATACTACTCATTTGACTTATTCATTTGCTTAACCTTTGTCTCCCTTCCTTCTTAATAGAATGAACATGATATGAAGTCATGTTTATTTTTCTTTTTTGTTTACTGATGTACTAATACTCAGTTCCTAGAACAGTGTCTGGCATACAGAAGGCACTCAATAGATACTTTAAAATTAATCAGTGAATGTATATAAAGAGTTAGGCTGGAATTAAATCACACTAGCAGGGTTGACATATTCATTAAGTACAATAGTCACCATGCCTATGACCCCACGATACCTTTAAAGATCATGAAAATGCTTTACTTTATTTTAAAATCAGAAGAAAAAAGGAATAGAATAAAAATGAATATATAATATTAGTCTTTACACTAATGCAGTCGCAAAATGTAATTTTTCTTATATTCTTAGGGAGGAAAGCAAAAATGCCCAGGGCCTATGAAAGTCATGATGTGCTATTGCATACTAAATTTTATAAGCATAGTTAAGGAATTGAACTTTAGAATAAAAAGGAACAAGCAAAGGATATAAGAAAATATCAGAATGGTTAGATTTTCATTTTTAAAAGAGCTCTTTTATGGACATGAAAGGATAGATTGAAGAAAGGGGCAGAAGAAGTTAAGAGACATGTTAGGAAACTATTCCAGTGATCAAGGTAAGAGATGATGACAGATTGAAATATAGTATAGGCCCTGGGGGATGAAGAATACAAAAAATATTTAGAAGTTAGCATCAATCGGATCTTTCAATGACTTCTCATTGTGAATAAAATAAAATCCAAACTCATTACAAGACCCTGAATGATCTGGGCTCTGTGTGCCTTCAATTTCATCTTGTACTGTTCTCCCCCTCACCTACCATGATCCAGCTACATAGGCTTTCTTTCAATTTTTAAAATTTTTTTAATGTTTATTTATTTTTGAGACAGAGAGAGACAGAACACGAGCAGGGGAGGGGCAGAGAGAGAGGGAGACACAGAATCCGAAGCAGGCTCCAGGCTCTGAGCCGTCAGCACAGAGCCCGACGCGGGGCTTGAACCCACGGACCATGAGATCATGACCTGAGCTGAAGTCGGACGCTCAGCCCACTGAGCCACCCAGGCGCCCCTTCTTTCAATTTCTTAAATGCATCAATATTTTTCCAGCTTCAGGGCCTTTGCCTATGTTTGCTCTCTGTGTGCTACTTTTTCGTCAACTCATTTTCTGACGAAAAATTTCTCAAACTTTAGGTTTCAATTTGTTACTTCCTCAGAGAGACATTATGTAAGCACTCACACCATTTCCTTCATAGCACTTCCCAAAATTTGCTTGTTAGTTTATTTATTATCTATATATCTCAACGAGAATGTAAGCTCCAAGAGGCAGAGACACACTAGGCAAATGGCTGGTATGTGATAGGCACTCAGAGATTATGAATGTATGAATGACTTGATGACATTTGGTTTGTTTCCAGTTTTTGGCTAACTCAAATAATGACTCTTTGTGTAAAAATGAGAGACCAAAAGTGACAAAGACAAGAAAGGAACATGGGAAATTTCCAGAAACAAGTAATAAACAAGTAATAAAATGGCACAAAATGCATATCTATCAATAATGCAAATCAATAATTTGCATTAAGGATGCAAACGGACTGAATGCTCTAATAAAAAGACATACAGTGTCAGAATGAATAAAAACCAAGACCCATCTGTATGCTGCCAACAAGAGACTCATTTTAGATTTAAAGACATCTGCAGATTGAGAGTGAGGGGATGGAGAAACATTTATCATGCAAACGAATGTCAAAAGAATGCCAGAGTAGCAATACTTATATCAGACAAACTAGATTTTAAATAAAAGACTGTAATAAGAGATGAAAAAGGACACTATATTATAATAAAGGGTACACTCTAACAAGAAGATCTAACAATTGTAAATATTTATGCACCCAATATGAAATTACCCAAATATAGAAATCAATTAATAATAAACATAAAGGAACTCAATGATAATAATACAAATAGTGGGATTTTAACACCCCACTTACCGCAATGGACAGATCATCTAAGCAGAAAATCAACAAGGAAACAATGGCTTACAATCACTGGACCAGATGGACATAACAGATATATTCAGAACATTCTACTCTAAAACAGCAGAATACACATTCTTTTCAAGTGCACATGGGAAATTCTCCAGAATAGATCACATACCATGTTATAAATCAGTCTTTAACTAGTACAAAAAGATTGAGATCATACCATGCATCTTTTCTGACCACAATGCTATGAAACTTGAAGTCAAGCACAAGGAAAAATTTGGAAATTCCATAAATACATGGAGGTTAAACATGTTACTAAATATTGAATGGATCAACCAGTATATTAAAGAAGTAAAAAATACATGGAAACAAGTGAAAATGCTTCCATAATCTGGCTATTGTAAATAACGCTGCTGCAAACAAACATAAGGGTTTATGTATCCCTTTGAATTAGTGTTTCTGGTTTTTTGTTTTTTTGTTTGTTTTTGTAAATACCCAGTAATGCAATCACTGGATAGTAGGATAGTTCTAGCTTTAACTTTTTGAGAAACTTCCATACTGTTTTCTACAGTGGCTACACCAGTTTGCATTCCCACCAACAGTGAAAGAGGGTTTCTTTTTCTCTACATCCTCACCAACACTTGCTGTTTCTTGTATTTTTGATTTTAGCCATTCTGACAGGTGTGAGGTGGTATCTCACTGTAGTTTTGATTTTCATTTCCCTGACGATGAGTAATGTTGAGTATCTTCTCATGTGTCTGTTGACCATCTCACTCATATGTGGAATTTAAGAAACCAAACAGATGAGCAAGGGAAAAAGAGAGAGAAGGAGAGAGAGACAAACCAAGAAACAGACTCTTAACTATAGAGAACAAACTGATGGTTATCAAAGGGGAAGTAGGTGGGGGAATGCGTGAAATAGATGATGGGGATTAGGGAGTGCATTTGTTGTGATGAGCACTGGGTGATGTGTGAGATTGTTGAATCACTATGTTGTACACCTGAAACTAATAGAACACTATGTTAACTATACTGGAATTAACATGAAAAAAATAAGCAATCATGAACCCTCTTGAATCAAATATTAAAATAAAGTATCAGCAAAGAAATAGAATATATAAAGAAGAATCAAATGGAAATTTTATAACCTAAAAATAAAATAACCAAAAAGTCTAAAACCCACAAGACCTCACTTTCTGGAATCAACAACAGAATAGAGATGACAAAAGAAGTTGGCGAACTTTAAGTTAGACCAGTAGAAATTATCCAACTTGAACAGCAAAAAGAAAAATGATTGAAAAAATGAGCAAAGCCTCAGGGAACTGGGTGACAAAAAAAGTCTCAACTTTATATAATCAAAGTCTCAGAAGGACTGGAAAAATACGATGGTGCTGAAAGAGTATTCAAAGAAATAATGGCTGAAAATGTCTCAAATTTGGCAAATTATCTGACATAAATATGCAAAAAATTAGTTGAATGGACTCTGAACAGTAAATCCAAAAAAGTACAAGCCCAGATACATTATAATCACCCTGATTAATACTAAAGAAAACAACTGGAAACCAAAATTAAAGAAAATATTTACAATAATTCCAAAAAGTGAAATACTTAGGTGTATATATAACAAAACACGTACAGAATCTGAATGCTAAGGACTACAAAATGCTGATGAAATTACCCAAGAAGACCTAAATAAATGGACATACTGTGCTATATATATTAGAAAAATTGAAATAGTAAAGATGTCAATTTTCCTCAAAGATCTATGGATTCACACAATATCAATCAAAACTTCAACAGATTTTTTTATAGTTATAGGCAAGGTGATACTAAGAGTAACAAGAATAGTCCAATTTTGAAAAAAAAATTAAAGAATTGAATAACCCAATTTTAGTGCTAAAAAGCTAAAGTAATCAAGTCAGTGTGGTATAGGTGAAAGGATAGATACACATAGCTCTATGGAACCTAATAAATAGGACAGATATAGACCTACATAAATATGGCCATTTGATTTTTTACAAAGGTGCAAAATCTCATTGAAGAAAGGACAGTCTTTTTTTTAGTTGATTATTTTTTTAATTTTATTTTTTATTTTTTAAAATTTACATCCAAATTAGTTAGCATATAGTACAACAATGATTTCAGGAGTAGATTCCTTAGTGCCCCTTACCCATTTATCCCATCCCCCCTCCTACAACCTCTCCGGTAACCCTCAGTTTGTTCTCCATATTTATGAGTCTGTTCTGTTTTGTCTCCCTCACTGTTTTTATATTATTTTTGTTTCCCTTCTCGAATTTCATCTGTTTTGTCTCTTAAAGTCCTCATATGAGTGAAGTCAGTCAGAGAAAGAAAGGACAGTCTTTTTAACAAGTGTTGTTGGAACCTCTAGTCATTGATATGCATACAAATGAACTACAATCTAAATCTCACACTTTATATAAAGACTAACTCAAAATAGATCATAGAAGTAAATGTAAAGCCTAAAACAATAAAACCTTTAGAAAAAAATAGGTGTCTGTGAGCTGAAAGTAGGCAAAGAATTCTTAAAATCCATATCAAAACACAATCTATATAAGAAAAAAATCAATAAATTAGACTCTCAAAATTAAAAACTTTGCTCTGCCATATCTAGGGTACAGTATATAGTATAGTATATATACTATAAAGAAAAAGGAAAGACCAGGTGACGATGGGTAGAAAATACCTACAAGTAACATATCTGATAAAGGACTTGCTCCACAGTACATATTTTTAAAGCTCTGAAACTCAACACTAAGGAAACAACCAAATTAAAAGATGGGCAAACAACCTGGACAGACACTTCATCGAAGAGGTTATAGCAAATGAGTGCACAAAAAGATGTTTAACACCATTTGCTATCAGATAAATGCAAATTAACACCACAATGTGATATTACAACACACCTATTAGACCAGCTGAAGTAAAAAATAGTTATAATACCAAATGCTGCTGAGGATACAGAGAAGCTGATTAGAGGGTTCAGGTGATGATAGCTCAAACTCCTTTACTATTTTTCCATCAGTGTTTCATCTTATGTTTCACCCACCTGTGATCACTGTCTGGACCTATTACTTCAATAGAGGTTGTAAAATGGTGATTTTCTACATTTATTTCAACATTTCTTTTACAGTTATTAATTTTATATCTTATGAAAAGAAGAACTTTCTCTCATCAAGTTAGGGCTATTTGGTTTCCCTGAAATAGTTTGTACAAGACAAGCAGAATAAGGGGTGCCTGGGTGGCTCAGTTGGTTAAGCGTCCGGCTTCGGCTTAGGTCATGATCTCACGGTTCGGGGGTTCGAGTCCCACGTTGGGCTCTGTGCTGACAGCTCAGAGCCTGGAGCCTGCTTCAGATTCTGTGTCTCCCTCGCCCACTCATGCTCGCGCGCTCTCTCTCTCTGTCTCTATCCCAAAAATGAATAAATGTAAAAAAATTTTTTAAAAAAACTTAAAAAAAAAGAAAAGCAGGATAAAATACTAAGTTCTTTTTCTTTTAATTGCTAATTTTCAGAGTAAGAAGTTGATATTTACTTCAAATGGTATCGAGTGAGGTTTTTCTCTGGGAATGGGGGGATCTCTCTATTTCTCTTTCTATATTCTTAATAATCTCATGATTTTTTATATATTCCGTGTGTTTCAATTACTTCTACTTACTATTATTATTTGATGCTTTTGTGTACTTTTTACATGCTCCCATTCATCTTTGATGGTTTTTGCTCACTGACACAATTTAACACAATTTATCTTATTTATTTCCTATCTCAAACCTGGGATTAACTATTCTCCCCCCTCCCTGAAGAAGTCCTGCTACTTTTTATGTAGAATAGTATTTAGAGAACTTTTGTGCATCATTTTGTATTTTTTTTATTACAGAAGAAAATTTGTCCTCTCAATGTTGATTTAAATTAGTTTTATTATGTTACTTAAACATAAACATCAGTGGAGCTATGTGTAAGTAAACACCTTGGGTGTTTATAATTATAAAATCAAAACAATAAGCAAAAACCTAATGAATTAACGGCATTAAAGTTAGGCATTATATTGTTTTGCCATAACTAAATTACAGTTCACAACATGAATACGACTCCACAATGATAGTGTATTAAGGTGAAGCTGGTCTGGTATGCTATGGGATGACTCACTTCTCACCACTTAATTCCAACTACCAAGAAACTGTATTATGCATAGCATACCTATATAGGACCATATAATTTACAACGTCTGACTCATTTCAAATCAAATAATTAAAGTGGTATTATCAAGTGTCAATGTGCTTGTAAATGTAAACACAAATGTAAGTGTTGATAATGTATGACAGGGTTCAATTATAAGGTGGTCTTTTAGATGACCCAGAATATTGCTCATGTTCATTTATTTTAGATTATTTCCTTTATTTAGATTATTTATTTAGATTATTCCTTGGTTCATTTATTTTAGATTATTTACATTATTTAGTTCATTTATTTTAGATTATTTATTTTAGATATTTAGATTATTTCGAACCCACGAATCACATTTATTTTAGATTATTTAGATCAAGTTACAGTTAAAGACAGAAGGTTAACTTTTCAAAGAGGTTGATATTGGAATATAGCTGACAACAAACTGTGATTCCAGAGGCATATGAGGAAGAAGAGACAGCAATATGTGGCATCTAAATATTCCACAGCAAAACACTACTGGTTGGCCAAGATTAATGGGTGAAGTAGCAGGAGTGAAGTGAAGAAGCTACAAAACAAAGAAGGCTACAAATTAAAAAGAGTTTATAGCACCTAATTAATATTATTGGTCTTGGTGCTAATATGAAACTGCAAAAATGCTGAAGCGTGGATATAAAAACACTTACTATTTAAAATAATAGCACAGCCATCCTTAACATAGCATTCAATTTACTCCTCTAAATAAATACTGACCAAATATATAAAGAACATATGTTGGATGGTCTTCTACATTGTTGCCCAGCTGGGATTCCACAAGTCCATTTCTGTCCTTGACAGGGTGCCATCTTTGACTTCTAGAGGGATTTGACAGCAATGTTCAAGGAGGAGAGTGAGATAATCAATTTCCTTTGTTTTGTTATGCAAGTGACCCTGTGGTGGTGTAGACTCTGTAAAAGCTATCAAGTGGAGTAAAGAGATAATTGTGGCAGAAAAATGAGTCAGGAAGGTATTGCATAGTCCCATTGGCTGAGAACCTCAACTAAAGTGAAAATCGAAGGGGGAGGCTTGATTTGAGATATTTTTCACATTTGGTGATTTCTGATTTCAGGATTTGATGAGCAAATGACTACAGAGAAACTAGTTAGAAAGGTATGGCAGTAATCCAGGTAAGAAGGGATATGAACCTGAATAAGGTAATGATTGATATTAGGAATGAAACAAAAGGGATGAATTCCACAAATATTAAGGAAATAGAATTCTCCGAACATTTTGATGGATCAGATGATTCAACAAAGAGGGAGGAACAAGGATGATCTTCAGGTTTTAAAAATTATATACCACAATTTTTCACAAAGGTGATTTATGTTAAAAAAAACTTCACATCTTTCTTAGTTTTCTTCCATCAGTGTCCTATTGGAATTGTCGCTGGGAGAAGACATTTCAAGTAGTATTTGCCAGAGTAGCCAATGTAGAACACGTCACATATGGGACTACACTCATAAAAATACCTTCCTCATTTAGGAGGGAACCTAAAAGTATAACACCTACAGGGGTTGGAAAACTACTGGACACAGGCCAAATCTGGAGCATTGCCTATATTTTTAATGGATTGTAACTAAGAATGGTGTTCACATTTCAAATAATTCAAAGAAAAATAAATTTTCATGACACCTTAAAACGATACAAATTCAAAAGTCCGTGTCCACAAATAAAAGTTCTATTGGCATAGAGCCATGCTCATTTGTGTACATACTATGTATACAAGCAGTCTATGGCTGCTTTAGGACTACAACTGCAGACTTGAATATTTGTGACAGAGACCCTACAGCTATCAAAGCCTAAAATGTTTACTATCTGGTCCTGGTCGCTGACTCCTAGTCTACTATGAGCCAGGTACTGTGCTAGGGCTTTCACATAGTGCCTCCTCTAATTTTGTCAAATCCTTTAGTGGTATATTAGGTTATAGGGAACTGATGAAATTAGCTAATTGAGAACAATAACATGTTTTATTTATAAAATATTCCAATTATTCATGCAAAGGTACTTAGTCACCTTCGCTTATTGTTTTAGGATCCTATCCTTTCCCTGTTTAAACACTGCTATTCAATCCAAATGCTTACAGTACTAAAGCTAAATTTTCAGAATTAAAGCGCTTTGCAAATACAACCTTTTAGTCACATCTCATCTCTTTTCCCCACCCATCACCACTGAATTTCTCACTGTTCTCCCATTTTGTGCAGACACAAGCTGAAAGTGACACGCTGAAGAGATATTTAGCGTTCATTTCATTTAGGTCCCTTATCCACCTTTCCTTTCTATGCCTTTCTTCCTTCTTTACTTTCTTGATCTAATTGCCTACCATTATGAAATATAAAAAAGAATGAAGGGAGGGAGGGAAACTGCAAAACACACAGAGGTAATTTGGGGGGGGTGGCATACCTCTTACCACTCTGGACCGCCTAATTGGTCAAATCCTCGAGAGCAGGGCCGATTTTTTTAAATGTCTTCAGCTTGTATTAGAGGTTCAGTGAATGGCCATTCAGTCATTGATTTATTCCCCCCCCCCCTTCCTTTCCCTTGGGAAACCTGGAAAACTGAAAATCTTCCCACGGAAACTCCTCAGGGGCGCCCCAAGATCCAAGCTTCTTTACTTGGACTCGCCCGTGCTGCACCCTCACCCCCACCCCCTGCAAGTCCCTGGCCTCTCCAAGCACAAACTCAGCGCGGGATTCTTGATCTCCAGATCGCGCGCGCGCGCGCGCGCGCGCGCGCTCTCCCTTTGGCCCCCTACCCTGCAGCAAGGGCAGCGTGACGTAATGCAACCTCAGCATGTCGGCGGCGATAAAAAGAAGGACTAGGCGGCGCGCCTCCCAGACGCAGAGTAGCTTGTGATTGGCTCGGGCTACGGAACCTCGGAAACCCGAATGTGAGGACCTTACAGATCCACAGCTGGCGACCCCCGCAGAAATCCGGAGCGCGGTCACAATCCAACGGCGGCGGTGGAGGAGCAGTGGCAGCAGGTAAGGAGACTCCTGAAGAGAAAGTAGAGGGATTTGGGTCCGCTGCGCTCAGTGTCGCTCCTGTGAGAGGAGAGGCTCACACCCAGCCTGTAGTGTAGGGCGAAGGGAACAATGGAAGGGGCGTCTAGTCCCTAAGCTTTGCCTCCCTCTCGGTCTGACAGTTTTTCTCCTCAGCCACAGCTGGTGACTGGAGGAATTGAGGGAAGTGAGTGTTTTCCCCCTCAGGCAACCTCTCCTTCTCCTAGGCCAGAGCCCCTAAGGTCTAGAGCCGTCGTTGAGGCCGTCGGTGGTTTAGGGTAACGGGAAAATGGCGGAAAACAAAACGGTGAATTGAAGAATGCGGCGTCCCCCTGGCATTTTCTCCCGGCGACCCCCACCCCCCCATATTCCTTTCACTCTCGTCTCTCTTCCACCTCTCTGCCCCCCCCCCCCCTTCCTCTGCTTATGGTAACCTTGGAATGCGCGAGTTATGGTGGCGTTTGCGAGGAGGTGGCACAGAATCGGGCATTTTAGGGAATAGGGAACAGCCAGAGCCTGGGGGGGGGGGGGGCGGGTGTGTGCGGCAGTTGTCGCCTCCGTTAAAACACCACCATTTTGGTTCCCAGCCGTCTCCCATGTAGCGGGGCAGAGAGAGCGGGAGGAGGATGAGGGGCTGGGCAGCACGGCGTGGGTAGCGGCGGTAGCGACCGCTGCACCAAGTGAGAGGAGGGAGGAGGGGAAAGGGTATTCTTGTCTCTTCGCCTCCTGCCTTTCCACGGAGAAGGTTCTCTTGTTTGACTTAAGATCCAGTCAGATGGGTAATATATAAGAGGGCACGTCTGTGCGTTCTGCTCGAAATGATTGGAACTTGGCATGGTCACGGGAAGGGAGACTTATGCGGGAAGCTGGTTGCGTCCAAAGCTGCAATACTGCTACTTGCCAGGGCTCCTTTGTTTCCTATCTGCAAATACTACTTTCGCATTCTCTTGCTCTGCTGCCTTAAGATTTCTCTTCTACCTCTCACCCTGTTTACATCATCAAGAAGCTAGGTCCTGAGTGAGCTGTTTGGAGGAGACAGATGAGAGTAAAATGTTTTTTGTTGTTGTTTGTTTTGTGATTTCTGCTCCCCGTACATTGATAGAAAGATGTTTACTTGAAGCGTACTTAGTGGTTAGCTCCATTCAATCAGGATGTAAGATACACTCTTGAGAATGTTGAGAAGCCCAGCTATCTATTGGCTATTGAATACTTAACACACTGCTGTACTCATACCTCATTTATTATTGATCTTATTTCAACGTCCTATATGGGAAAAGGTGCTCCAGTTTATTTATTGGGTATTCATACAGTATAATACTTACCACAGTAGTTACACTATGTGTTAAAATTTTTACACTTCTTTGAGCACTAGTGCAGATTTTTCTCTATCGATTGGGCAAGGCTAAAGCTTGCCCTTGGTTGGTTGTCTTTCACTTTACAAAATAAGGTATAGCTAGAGATTTTTTAAATGTGCTTTAGAGAAACAAGATTTTGGTTTAATGAAGTGGTCGAATTTCAATTGTAATAATGTTGCTAATATCGTAGTAGGTAGTTATTTCTGTTGGAATCCCTCCGGATGCTTTTTAGATGAACAGATTTGAGCATTTGAGCCGTTCTTTACCTCACTCTGCACGTTAAAGTGTAAAGAAAATTCTTAAGTTGTGTAAGAGATTTGGTTGAAAATGTTTTAAAATGTCTAATTTTGAATGTATTTTTACAATAGGTAAAGAGAACGCTTTTCCAAAGAAAATAACATAGTTCAGAAGGAAAAATAACAAAAACAAATTGCTGCAGATTTTATTTGACAATATGTAAGAAAATCTACAATTTCTTCAAGACAGTCATATTAAGGTGATTAACAATTTAATGTTTTATCTTATTTAATAATTAAAATTAAGTGTTTAAAACATTTTAAGGCATTTGTAGTTCTATTAGTTATGTGATAAAGAAAACAATACTCTAAAGTTGATATAGTACACTGTTTTAAATGTTAAAATAAGTCCTTATGGCATTTTGATATATCTCTGTGAACATATGGATAGTTTATCATGAACTCTCTTGCCTCTGATGACTTCATTTTGGAGACAGAAAACAATGTGATATTTGAAAAATACAGAAGAGTTTCTAAAAATTTGTAATTTTGTTCATACATAAAGTGATTTTGTCCAATCAATTGATACACAGAAATGACACCTACTACTGTAGGATTTTTATCTGCACCATTCAAATGTTATACTCTTCTGCCTCCTACAGAACTTTAAGGCAAGGAAAAAATCTTGGTAATCTCCTTATTTAAGGATTAAGTTGCTTTACATGGCAGCTTTCTAAAACTTTAATGATAATCTCATCTTTTGTGCAGTATAGCCTAATATTAAACACTCCTAAATAAAAATGAGACAAATGTTTTATAAAATTGACAGATTACTTTGGTTGATATACTTAGAATCTTATGTTTGAATGGGAAATACACCTATGTAATTGTAAGAAATAATGTTTAGTGATAGCATCCGACTTTAGGTTCCATGCTGTCTGTGGATCCTAAATATAGGATACATCACTTGAAGTGAAATAGATTGAATCCTTGCTTTCAAAACTAACATGAAGCTAACATGACTTTATTAATCACTAAGGAAAAAAATCAGTTGTAGAATTACAAGTAAATGATATTCTGAAAGGAACAGTTTGCTAAATGTTTATATGTGATTGATCTTATCTCTACCATATTTAGGAAGCAGTCATGTTTCCATGAGTCCTCAAAACTATGTGACAAGAGAATGTAGTAGAGTGAGGCCAGAAGTCCTTACTGGCTCAAAGAACTCCAGGGAAACTGGGATAGAACATTTTACATTATAAGTAGAACCCCGGGAGCCAGAGGTGGAACACAAGTTTATCTGCAGAGCTCCGCTGCAGGGCTGATCTGGGTCTGGAAGAAATGGATGAGAGCCACTGGATGAAATTCACTAATACTAGACACCTGAGTCCTCTAGTAATGTATAAATATCCCAACTATTGTTTGTTGTCATCTTGTTCTTTTTCTTCTCTTATAACCTACATTTTAACTGGAATGTCAGTGCTACAGTTTTGTTCTTTTGCTTGCTTCTATCACTTCCCCTGTGGCTCCTCACCTTTACTGTGTCTTATTATCCATTTGATTTATTTTCTTTCATTTAGCCCTTCTTTTACTTATGTTTTTCACATAAAGCATCTAATTGAGGTTTATGGTTTGTTTTCTTTTCTTTTATAATGAGATTTGCATACCTGGTTCTGAGGCATACTTTCCATTGCATTTTTTTTTTCTCAGAACAACTGACTTTGGCCTAAACATATTTAAACTATTTTAAAACCATTTCTTTTACAGAGATTTGTGAATGAACTTTGCTAAGTATGGATTCAGGTGGTGGAAGTCTTGGATTGCACACATCAGACTGTAGAATGGCCCATACCATGATTATGCAGGATTTTGGTAAAGCATTTTCTTTGTTATATTTTTTTTCTTTTTAAAATCAGAGCATATTCAATGTCAAAACTATGTTGAGGAAGGGGAGAATTTATGAAAAGTTGTTCTTTTGCTAGGAAAATCCATTTGTAGGGTTCATTTTCTTAAAGTAAAGCTATGTGTCAGTAGTCTGCTTAAAGTCATTCTTAAAATTTTGTGGGAAGGTTGAGGTAAGGAAACTTGGAATATAGTAATAATATGGCATTGAAAATGAAAAAATTCAGCTTACATAATTAACCACATTAGTTCTTGAATATAGGGAATTTTAAATTGGTTTTCTAAAATACATTTTAAATTGCTTTTGTTAATAAAACTGGTAAAGGAACTACTTTAATCATTTCAAAGAAGTTAGATGCTTATATTGTGATATAGGAAAGTCACGCATTAGGTGGTTAATTATATTCTGATGCAGTATCTTCAGAAAGTTGTTTCTAATAGTATTACATTTTTCTTTTTTTAAAAAAGAAAAGATTCTCTGCTTTTGTGGCCAGGTTTTTCAGTAGCCTCTTAACAGTAGTTATTTTCATGAAGATGTTAAGACTGTATAACAGTCAACAAAGAAACTGAATTTGGGTAGGGTCAGTCTGAATTATAGAAGAGATTGAGGTATCTGAACTATTAGAGGCAAGGATAGAGTGGTAAGAATTGAGGAAAAGTGGAGTGAGAGTAGAAAAAACAAATAGTAAATTGGGATAAACAAAAAACACAAGGTATTGTGGAATTGTCAAAGAGGATATTAGGGATGGAGGATTACAACTAGTGATACTTTTCTCAATTAAGAAAATGTTACTACTGTTTTCACATTAATGTGGTTGAATATGTTATTTTCTCCCCTGTTGTAAAGCCCACAATGTTAAGAATCAGAAGAACTGGATTCTAGTCTTGGCTGTCCTATTAACTATCTGTGTAAACTTGGACAAATTACTTAATTCAGATTTGTGCGGGGATTGGACTAGATAACATTTAAGGTCTTCTCCAGTTCTGATTCCATGACACTTCTGTCTAATGAATAAAGATGTGGTGCACAGATCAAGATTGAATATGGTTGAGATCAAGATGACAATATAGTCAATTGATGAAGTAGAAAGCAATCATTGATTTATTCTGCTAAGTGAATCAGAAGTCAATTGTGTTGATTATGAATGACTTAGAAGTGATTTGGGTGTAAAAAGTACAGGAATAAATTCTACAAGAAGGACAAAGAATTCAAGAGTAAAGCTTTCACAACGAATGTTGTGAATTCTTTGCTTAGAGGTAGTTTTTTTAAAATACTGGAACACTTTAACTTCAGTATGTTAATAAGTTTTGGTTGAAATGTCACGTTTAATTCTTTGCCTTTTAAAAATAAGATATCTTATGAGGCACCTGGGCGGCTCAGTCAGTTAAGCCTCTGACTTCAGCTCAAGTCATGATCTCACGGTCCGTGAGTTCAAGCCCCGCATGAGGCTCTGTGCTGACAGCTTGGAACCTGGAGCCTGGAACCCGCTTCAGATTCTGTCCCCCGCTCTCTCTGCTCCTCCCCCACTCTCACTCTGTTTCTCTCTCTCAAAAATAAATAAACCTTTAAAAATTTTAAAAATAAGATACCTTAGAAATGGAAAAAATACAGTATTGTCTCCATATGATACAAAATTTAACCCACCCTGTAGCATTTAGTGAACTTCCAGACCCCCCTCACTCCAGAAGAAGTTGCGTATTAGCAAGTAAAGCCTGATTCCTTTCAAAGATTGGGGAAAAAATGTCCATTTACTGCTGGTGAATATTTCCTTGATGCTCCTCTTACCTTCTTTTTCCTTGTTCTTCTTCAGTGTTTTAAGGTTTAATCAACCCCTTATTACATCTAATACTTTACTTCCTTTTAGTTGGTAGGGAAGTAGAACATACATGTTGAAATACATTATGTACATCCTTTTTTTTTCTTATTGAGTTAATAATCCATATATCATACAGCCTACCCATTTTAAAGAATACAATTCAGTGGTTTTATTATACTCACAGAGTTGTACAAACATCACCACTACCTAATTTTAGAACATTTTGTCATTGAAGAAATAAAACCTAATACTCATTAGTGGTCACCCCCTACCCTGCTCCAGACCTAGGCAACCACTAATATTTCTATGGATTTACCTATTCCAGACATTTCACATAAATTGAATCATACCATATGTGGCCTTTTGTGTCTGGCTTCTTTCACTTAGCCTGGTTTTCAAGTTTAATCCATGTTGCAGCCTGTATCAGTTTCTCTTCAAATTGGGACGCCTAGGTGGCTCAGTCGGTTAAGCGTCTGACATCGGCTCAGGTCATGATCTTGCAGTTTGTGGGTTCGAGCCCCACATCAGGCTCTGTGCTGACAGCTCGGAGCCTGGAACCTGCTACGGATTCTGTGTCTCCCTCTCTCTCTGCCCCTCCCCCGCTTGTGCTCTCTCTCTGTCTCTCAAAAATGAATAAATGTAAAAAAAAATTTAAATTTCTGTCAACATAGAAACTTAGATATTTGGAATCCCTAAAATTAATGATCTTTGTGAAACAGAGTTGGCATACACAAGTAGAGCTAGTCAAGTAAATATACTGTGTCAGAGGATCTCTAAATTCTATAATGTTCTTGGTCAGGATGGGCTGGCTATTATATTAAGAACCTGAAACATTAATTCAGAAGCTTAGTAGGCCAGTTTCTTTTGAAGGATATTTGAGATTTTTAAATTTACAAAACGGTTTGTATAACTTTGCTTGTGTCTCGGTACAATGGTTCTCTTTGGAATCTGTTCCATTGAATTTAATAGTTAAGATTTTATTGATGCAAAAAGTATGTTGGTTGCTCAGTGATTTAAATAGCAAAACAGCCTTACATGTGGCCCAAGAAAGACCCAACAAATACCAAATTTTATGCTATACCTCTGGTGAAGTTTCAGGTATTCACATTTAAATGAAATAACTTTAGTGAAATGGGAAATTCTTGAAATGATGACTTATTTCTTATTGTTATTTGGTTACCTCATTGATTTCACACTTTTTAAATGATGATTTCTTACCATTTATAATTTGTTACCTAGTGAGATACATTTTTAATACCATTTAATGCTGCTTACTAAATGCTTTAAAATTTAATTGAGTGACTTTGTGATAGATCTTTTTACTCTCTCTCTCAAACTGTTCCTTTAATAGTGACTCACTTGGTTAACCCTATAAATCTCTTAAAAACAGTATGTAGAGTAAATAAACTCTATTCTCCTCCTGTAGACAGGTAGAAAACAGCCAGTCTAGAGTTAAACAATAAGCTCAGTCCTCAGCTTGAACCTTGGGCAAGTTTATTTAACTTCTCTAAACCATAGTTCTTTCATATTTAAAAAGGAGATAATAATACATCATACAGTTCTGAGGCTTAAATAAGATAATATTTATAAAAATATTAGTAGGTTGCTTGATGCATAGTCGGAAGCAATAAATACAGCTAGTGCGTAGTTAAATAAGTGACTTTGTTTAGAAGTTTAATGAGATCTAACTAAGCAGATGAGAGGAAAACTAAGCAGATGAGCTTAACTAAGCTCATGAGATTTAACTAAGCAGATGAGCTGATGAGAGGAAAAAGCAAAATTTAATAAGGGACATCTTGGATCTTGGTCTGAGTAATATGTCAGCACCCTGTGGGAAACTTGTCAATTCTTGGTCTAGGATCCTTGATATTATTATTTAGTTCAGTGTGAACAAGCATATTTGGATTTATTTTAATGCTTACATCTGGTTTATTTTGACCTGTAAGTTCCTACTAGAGTAGAGGCTAGAATCTTCCCAGTCAGGTTAATCTGAACCCAGGCTAGCATTTGGTGTTATTCTGTCTTTCCATCATTCCCTAGTGTGTACTCTCAGGAACCAAACTAACCTCCAGAATTTTCCATATTTTAAGTCTGACTTGTGGAAGGATTTTATAAAATATTCATTTTATTGTTTATATACATAGAACTCCAATACTGTGAATTTTATAGGCTTAACATTTAATTTTTCCTTGTTAAAAACCACATTTCTAGTCTGGTTGAATGTTCGATTTGAACCTCCACCAACTCCCCATCTCCAAAATGGCTGGTGGAGTAACCAGTGAATAGAAAGTACTTGTTTTATACATACTCCCTTTGCTTACCAGATTTTCAAGATTGAAGCTCTCTCCTTTTGGGGTAATATGGTGGTTTAGGTAAGAGTTTGAGAATATTGAGGACAGTACAGAGGGGTAGAAAGGAAGATAATCCTGAAAGGTAGTTTTCCTTTCTCACTTTATCTTTTGATAGTGTGCTGGTTTCCATATTAACTTGTTAACTAACTTCCATAATGAATTGGTTAATAATAGTGAACACTGTATAGCACTCTTTCAGGTATGACTTTATAGAAAGTGATCATTATGTGGAGAAGGCTTTGTATTAGATTATTTAATGTAGATAATTTTGTTATAACCTGGACTATAGACTCTATTAATTTGTTTCCTGTACACTTCAGTGAGGCAAAACTTAAGAGTTCTTCATGAAGTGATTTTATACTTTTATAATATTTGTAAAGAAGGTAGGAGTTGGTGCTCAAGAAAAACATTGTTCAAAGCTTTGTTCCTTTAGACTTACTGGTTTAGAACTTAGTGAAATTTAGAGTCCCTATGTATGAATTTTATCAAACCAAATCTTTGTCTACAGTGAGTTGGGTTTTTCCCCCCCAAATCAGGTGTTAAAAGATGCTTTCCACTTTTGAATATAGTAATTCTTATAAGATAAAGAATTTTAGGGAGTTTTATGCTTCTAATGCATATTTTATAAGGTATTAAGCTTGCCATATTTTACAAACTTAATTTAACATTAGTACGCATTTATGTTTGTGTGTCCTTCTTATTTTGATTTTAATTTTGTTGAAATACTATACTTACAAGAAGTAGAAAAAATAGTACATAGAGTCCCATGTAGCTTGTACTCCTCCTCTTGGAATGGTGACATCTTATATAACTGTACTACAGTATCAAAAGTAGGAAGGTAACATTGGTGCATTACTGTTAACTAGACTAAAGACCTTCTGAAGTTATCACCATTATTTTTACATATATTTGTGTAAGTGTATATAGTTCTGTGTAGTTTTACCCTATATATAAATTTTTGTAAACACCACCACAATAAAGATCTAGAACTATTCCATTACCATATATATGCTATGCCAATATATTTACACACACCCTCACCTTTGGCAACTTTGAATCTGTTGTCTATCTCTATAATTTGTAATTTTGAGAATGTTACATTAATGATTCCATTTATACAGTATGTAGTATCATAATCTTTAGTAATTTGCTTTAATTTTCCGGAGATTCATTCAGGTGTTGAATGTATCAATAGTCTGTCACCTTTTTTTATTGCTGAGTAGTATTCCATGATAGAGATGTGCCAGAGTTGGTTTTACCAACCATTTATCTGCTGGAAGTACAATTAGGTTGTTTTCTATTTTTTTGCAATTATGTGTAATAGCCACAATGACCTGTTATGAATTTTTATCTACAGTTTTTTGTGTAAACATATGTTTTAATATCTCTAGGAAAAATGCCCTAGAGTGTAAATGTTGGGTTTTATGGTAAATACATGTTCAGTTTTTTAAGAAACTGCCATATATTTTCCAGAGTGGTTGCTACCATTTTACATTTCTGCCATCAATGTATGAGAGATCGTTTCTTTGTATCCTCACCAACCTATGGTGTTATTGTTCATTTATGTTAGCTGTTCTAATGTAGTGATATCTCATTGTGGCTTTTACGTTTTACTTGAAAATAAAGTGCATTGTTTTTAAGCTCTTAATTTAGATTTTACTAACATTGTTTTCACCTACCTCCACCCCAATTCCTGGTTGGTGATGTTTTGTGTTTTTGTTTTTATTTTTGTTTTTATTTTTTTTACTTTTATGTAAGCTCTACACCCAATGTGGGGCTTGAACTCACAACCCCCAAGATGAAGAGTCACATGCTTTACCAACTGAGCCAGCCAGATGCGCCTGGTGATGGTTTTTATTGCATTTAAATTGTCAGTGATTTTTAAGATGATAGTTTGCATGGACTACTTCATATTTTGAAATGTTTTATGTCATCTGATATATTAAATATATTATAGTACTTTTAATTAATAAAATAACTTTACTTTTTTTGGATAATTGTTTGTATTATAGTGGCTGGAATGGCTGGTACTGCGCATATCGATGGAGACCATATTGTTGTTTCGGTTCCTGAGGCTGTATTAGTTTCTGATGTTGTCACAGATGATGGGATAACTCTTGATCATGGCCTTGCAGCTGAAGTTGTCCATGGGCCTGATATCATCACTGAGACTGATGTAGTAACAGAAGGGGTAATTGTTCCTGAAGCTGTACTTGAAGCTGATGTTGCTATTGAAGAAGATTTAGAGGAAGATGATAGTGATCATATCTTGACTTCTGAGCTAATTACAGAAACCGTTAGAGTACCTGAGCAGGTTTTTGTGGCTGACCTTGTTACTGGTCCTGATGGACACTTAGAACATGTGGTCCAAGATTGTGTTTCAGGAGTTGACTCTCCCACAATGGTATCAGAGGAGGTTCTGGTAACTAATTCAGATACAGAAACTGTGATTCAAGCAGCTGGTGGTGTTCCTGGTTCTTCAGTTACTATTAAAACCGAAGATGATGATGATGATGATGATGATGATGATGATGATGTCAAGAGCACTTCTGAAGACTACTTAATGATATCTTGTAAGTGAAACAAAAGTACATAATTACTTGGGAGATTTATTTATATATAACCTGGAAAGGTTTTCTGGGATGGGGGATCTAGTCAATAAAAGACACGAGGATAATCATTTTGCAAAATATTTTTTTACAAAGCTGTATTGTTGAGATGCTTTTTGAACTTGCTCATATTTTTAATTTACTCAATGAAAGTTCATACCACAATTAGGTAAATTAATGTAATTTATTAATACATTAGCACCAAAAGGAAGGTTCAACAAGAACATTAACTGATAAAATTTTTAATGGTAAATATGTATATTTCAAAATAGGAAGTTTATTTTATGCAACCACTGCTTGCTTTTTAATGTGGTAGGTACTGGAGTCGTCAGTTAAGTTTTGCTTAGGAATTTAAGTATAATATATCAAGGAATGTGTAATTAATTTTTTATCAAGTACTTGAAAAGGAAATCTTAAACTCAGATTGTATTCTGCAGTTCTCCCTGTGTTTATTTTTTGTCTAAATATGCATGTGTATATTCTGTGCGAAAAATGCCTTGATGTGTTTATTTCAGATTGCTTTATGATGTCTTTAAGACATTCTATCTGAAGGAGGAAGATAGAAATATCTTGTTCTCATTTTAAGTGGTGGGTTTGCCTGAACAGCAACAATGATAAAAATCTCATGATGAGTTATTGATGGAACTTGAGGAAGAAGTAGGTCTGTTCTTTATACAATTTGGAGGGATCATGTTGGAAGTAATAAAAATTAGATAAAGTTCACTTTTTCATGGTGGATTTTTCTTTTCTTTTTAAAATAAAAAAGGACTGATTGGGAAGTGCATCAACAAGTAGAGTAATGTGTATGTGTGCATGAAGTGGTGATATGTTATATGTATCAGTGAATTTAAAACTAAAAACAAATTAGATTTAATTTGTAAATATGATTCTGAAGTATAGCATGTTAACTTTTTCCCTCTACAACCACTTTTGGAGGTGAATATTTACATTGTTTTTAAGGGAATGATTTAAGTCACTAAAAGACTGTGCAAACTGTTATTACCTCTTTTTAAATTGATGTCCATTACTAAAGCAATTCCATATTTATATCTTAACCTGATGTTTAAAAAAACCAACTATGGTTATGATTATATAAAATGGTGTGACAAAAGTTGGTAGCCTTTCTAGTACCAAAATAATATTGTGCCTTTAAAAGAGTACTTGTCAGTGTGCCTGGGTGGCTCAGTCAGTTGAGTGCCCAACTCTTGATTTCGGCTCAGGTCATGATCTCACAGTTCATAGGATCATGCCCCATGTTGGGCTCTGCACTGACAGCACAGAGCCTGCTTAGGATTCTCTCTCTCTCTCTCTCTCTCTCTCTCTCTCTCTCTGCCCCTCCCCTGCTCTCTCTCTCTCTCCAAATAAATAAACATTTTAAAAGAGAGTACTTGTCAAGTCAAACTCTGATATTAAAATAGTTTAAAATTCATTATATGTTTTGTGAATTGTCATACCTTAACATGTCTTCTGTGATTTGATTCTGCAAAAGTTTTTTTTGAAAGAGTTTCTAGAATATTTTAATTCACAGTATTTATTTTTATATTGCCCTATATGTCAAATGCAAAGGGCTTCTGTCTTTCTACTCTAATAGGAGTAAACTGAAGATTATAAAGAACATTATATTGCTCAAATACTGGGATTGCTGTGGGATCATTTTAGGGGAAATTTAGTCTGAGAATTAATTAACTCCTTAATCATTAGTAAGGACAACAACAACAAACGTAAGCAGTTTTTTTTATTGTGGAACATGGAATATACAAAAATTAAATATTTTTTTATATCACCCATTTTCCTACCACCCAGTTCTTTGACCATTTTTATAATGATTATTTTACTCAAATTGGAACTAGTTGCTCTTCCTTACCATTTTCATTTGTTTTATTTTATTCTCTTTTGATTTAATTTTTTCCCTTCATCTCTTAATCTTCACTTCATTTTCTTTACCTCTTGGTTTCTCTTGGCCTTTGAATCTTATAGGCGTGAAGAGAATAAATTACCTTAAAGGCCTCAGTGTTAATTTAAAAAGTCCTCTTCTCTGTTTTTCTTTCCAAGATAGAGATTTTCAAAATGTTTAAGAGATAAAGTTGAGGACTTAAAACAGACATTTGTCTTATTTCTGAGTCCCTTAATATTCCTATAAGGAACTCTTACCATAGCTAAGTTTTAGAGGTAGGGAATTTGTTTTGTCTCATACCTGAGGTGCATCTGAGCTTTTTCCCCTTTTAAGCCAAACATCACAAATTGTTTATCTTAACAGATGGGTAGGCTCTCCCACTTGTGCTAAGTAACTTGTAAAGTAATGTAGAGTAACTATATCTGTCTAAAATTATCCTAGGTGTGCTCTTTAAAAATAACTAACATCCATAATATCTTTATAAAGGCTTCACTGGAAGAAGGAAGTTCCATTAAATAATGAACCAATATAATGCTTTCAAATTGTTTTTTACCTATAAAATCAGTTTATAGTAAAATCTTGGATTGCAAGTAACTTGTTTTGCAAGTGTTCTGCCAGGGGAGCAAACATTTCTAACAAATTTTAACTTGATAAACAAGCAATGTCTTGCAATATGAGTAGTACATGATGCTGAATGTCACATGATCACAACTGAGACAGTGGTTCTTGAAATTCGCTTTGATATGTGATTACTTTGGATTGCAAGCATGCTTCTGGAATGAATTATGCTCCCAAACCAAGGTTTTATTGTATATTTCTTTTGGGAACATAATCTTGTAAAAAGCAAAATGTCTTGGTATAGTCATTATGGGAGATGTCATCAAACCTCACCAATTTCAAGGGTAAAAAAGAAAAGTTAACACCTTTGTGTTTTTTTTAACATAACAACTTTATTGAGATA
This sequence comes from Acinonyx jubatus, assembly GCF_027475565.1. Classification (NCBI taxonomy): domain Eukaryota; kingdom Metazoa; phylum Chordata; class Mammalia; order Carnivora; family Felidae; genus Acinonyx; species Acinonyx jubatus. The sequence continues at coordinate 68,481,539 of NC_069389.1, forward strand.
TGATTCACATGCCATAAAGTTCACCATTTAAGGTGTGCAGTGATTTTTAGTATATTCCACAGCATTGTATAAACATCACCACAATCAATTTTACAATTTTTTCTTCACTCCAAAAAGAAACCCCATGCCCTTTAGCAGTCACCCCTCTGCTACATACCACTCCCCCTCCTCTGGCAACCACTAATCCAATTTCTGTCTGTATAGATTTACCTATTCTCAACATTTCATATAAAGGGAGTCATGTAATTTGTGGCCTTTTGTGTCTGGCTTCTTTCATTTAGCATAATCTTTCAAGGATCATTCATATTGTAGCATGTGTCAGTACTTCATTCCTTTTCATTACTAATATTTAATTATAAGGATAAACATTTTAGTTATCCATCAGTTGATAAACATATGGTGTTTCTATTTTTTGGTTATTATCAATAATGCTGCTATGAAGATTCATGTACAAGATTTTGTGCAGACATGCTTTCAGATCTCTTGGGTATACACTTGGGACTGGCACACCTTTGTAATATAAATGTTAGTAACTTGTGTTTGTTTTAGTGCTGTGAAATACAGATTCTTTACATATTGCCTGATCTAATAATCTCTGTAGTACATCAGTATACTCTATACTGATAATAACATATCCATAATATAATTTTGGTAGATGTAACATAAAAGGGGTGCAGTAAAAAGCCTACTTAGCTTTTAAAAGGAATGTTATATTGAATTTTTAATCACATTGTGCTATTGAGTTCTATAAAGGAATATCAAACATTAGCAGACTTATCAACAATGCATCTTACTGTTTTATGTTACATTTAGCACCAGTAGAATTCTGTGATGTGGATAATATTACTTGCTATTACCGTCTGGAATGTCCTGTGGGTTAAGAAACAACACTGTGGGACTTGGATATTGCAAGCCTTAATTTGGGGTATTTTTAGTATTTGCATTAAGAGTCTTTGAGGATCCATTTCTAAAATCGCTTGATTGACCATTAAATCTTTGTTACCTTTGTACTTTCTGTAACAAAGAATACAGAATAAATCTTGGTGAAGTTGATGGTTTATCTCTTAAAACTGCATAGTAACATTTTAATAACATTATAACCTTCTATAATCTTAAAATACAAAACAAGTTTGGTTACTCAATACATTTCAAAGTTGCTCATTCTGAGGAATCTAAGTAGAAAATAATGGATACGTTAAACCATGGATGACCTTAAGGTATAAATGGAATCAGGATAGCAACAGTTATTTCAATATTTAAAGCAAAAACTATGGTACAAAATTATTGAGAAGTGACCAAAAAATGTGTATTTCATTTCATGAGCTTTAATTTTGTGAATTATAGTTTTAATTCAATTTGTTCCAGAAGTAGCTATGATCACTTTAAACCATTCAATGATAATAAAGCAGTATTTATCAAATGAGAGTATTTTCAGTATTTCATTTATTTAATATAAGTTATTCCAACTTAAGAAATTCATATTTTGGACACTTTTTGAGGTTTTGTATATCTTATGTCTTTATTTTCAAGAATGAGAAAACATTTTCTGAAATCTTAAGTTGCCTCTTTTAATTTTTTTCTGTGATGTCATTGCTTTATTCAACATGTTTTAAAAGAGAAGCTATTATTAAATCGATAATATAAGATACTTCATCTTGTTTTTCTTTCATTTTAATCTGTCCCATTGTAAAAAAAAAATTTCCAGGAAATGCAGTAATAGAATTAGGGGCTATGTTGGAATGAATATATTTAGTCAATTTATTTTGATTATTTAGGTCCTTTCTTTCATAGACAAACTCTTTGAACTCTTAAATAGTATGGAATAATTTATATTTAATCACAGAGTTGAAGTAGCTTTGCGTTGTAAAAAGAATTTCTGAAATGTGTTTTCCACCATTTTGAAAGGCCAAAAAAATATTTTTGAATTTGCATGTATCAAATTTAAAATGGAGATAAGGGAAATCTAGACTTCTACCTATTTAGATCTTCTTGAAATTCGTTTCTTAAGAATACTGAATTAATAATTTCTATGTCAGTTTATTCTTTTTTCAGTAGCTCTGGAATTGTTTAGATATAGTCAGAGGCTTTAGGATTTTATGTTTCATATATGATGCTATAATATACATAATAGGTAGAGACAGATTTTCAATTAGATTATATTTCAGTTTTTATAGGTATAGCATTGAAATAAAAAATGGTAGTCATATAATATTTGAAGGAATATATTAATATTTATGATTAAAGAACAAAGTTTATTGATATGTACTTATCGCATAGTTTGTGCATAGTATTCATGTGAAAATAAATGTTATTCTTAAACACTGTAGAGAATAAAAATTTTATGTATACTTAAAATGTAAGTAATACTCTCAAATATTGTTGCTTTACCTTTCTATATGATTTTTAAGTCTAGCATATGTTTGTAAATATAGAAGTATACAAAATTTCTGGTTTGAAGTTGTCTTCCATTGACTCAACAGAAATTAAGAGTATTAAGATATTGTTTTTATAATTTCTGAAAAGGCCTTTATATAAAATCATTCAGGTGATGTTTACTCTTTTCTCAATTCTAAATTTCATATGCTGATTGGTTTTAAAAATACTGCTATTTAGTTTGGGAATTGTTTATGTGAGCTTATTTTATGAGTACTATGTATTTTTATGTTCTGATTTTTTCTGTTATTAATTTTGGTGTTAGGATTTAACTTAAAATGTTGAATGTAATGGAAGATTATTTAATCGTTTCCAAAACCATCTTAATTAAGGCTCTGTGGTTATTAAGTATTTCATATATATAAATTAAAATCTCTGAATAAATTTTTTCTGTAGTTACAATTGTGTAGTATATCTGATGTTGTATATTGTTTTTTCATGAAACAAAGCACTTTCAGTAGTTGCATAATAGGTCATAAAGTGAATACAGTGGATAGGTGATCAACACATTTCATGTTGCTCTTATGACATCCACTAAATGTCAGTTATACTTTTTGTCTAAAATAGTTTCTTCTTTATATTTTACAGTGGATGATGTTGGGGAAAAATTAGAGCATATGGGGAACACACCATTAAAAATTGGCAGTGATGGTTCACAGGAAGATGTTAAAGAAGATGGATTTGGTTCAGAAGTAATAAAAGTGTATATATTTAAAGCTGAGGCTGAAGATGATGTTGAAATAGGTACAAAGACTAATTTTAATTTATTGCTATAATAGTTATGAATGAAAACTTATTCTTTTCTGGTGACTATCTTTTAAAGTGAAGATTTTTAAATTTTTATTTATTTTTTTTAATTTTTGAGAGAGAGGCACAGAGTGCAAGCAAGGGAGGGGCAGAGAGAGGGTGACACAGAATCTGAAGCAGGCTCCAGGCTCTGAGCTGTCAGCATAGAACCCAATGCGGGGCTTGAACTCACTAACTGCGAGATCATGACCTGAGCCAAAGTCAGACACCTAACTGACTGAGCCACCCAGGCACCCCATAAACTGCAGATTTTTTTAATGTTTATTTATTTTTGAGAGAGATAGATGGAGCACAAGAGGGGAAGGGGCAGAGAGAGAGGGAGACACAGAATCCAAAACAGGCTCCAGGGTCTGAGCTGTCAACACAGAGCCCGGAGCTCGAACCCATGAGCTGTGAAATCATGATCTGAGGCAAAGTCGGATGCTTAACGACTGAGCCACCCCAGCACCCCAGTGCAGATTTTTATAGACTTCTTTTGGGATGGAATATTAAAAAAATTGTATGTGAATAAGCAGGAATGCAGAATATATCATTCTTGGATTCTTTCAACATAAGTAGAATGTTATGGTTGGGATTATCAAAACAAATGAGTGGAGAGGCTTTGATTTAGAGCAGGAAGTTACGAGCATTTAAGGGCAGGCTTAGAGGCAGGCTGCTTGGATTTTAATCCTAGTTCTGCCATTTAGCTGAATGGTTATTGGTGAGTTACTTAACCTTTTTCTGCCTTAGTTTCCTCATCCATGAAATGGCCATGATGATAGTAACTACCTCATAGGGCTATTGTGAAGACTAAATGGGTAAAATACATATTAAAGACTTCTATAGTGCTTTGCATATAAGTGTGATGTAAATGTTAACATTTGTTGTTATTTCTCAGTGGTTACTGAAAATTCAGAGTGTATTTTATAAGAAAATTCTCTTGACACTTAGACATTATATTGGAATATTTTGGGGAATATTTTTCCATAGGAAAATATTTCTTATATATCTTCCTTATTGACTTAGGGAATTATTTCATGATATTTCTTTATATTGATATGTGATTTAATTTTTAAGGTGGAACAGAAATTGTCACAGAGAGTGAGTACACCAATGGACATTCTGTAGCTGGAGTGCTTGACCAGAGTCGAATGCAGCGGGAGAAGATGGTTTACATGGCAGTTAAAGATTCTTCTCAAGAAGAAGATGATATTAGTAAGAAAAAGGGGCACTGTAGTGACTTATCAGTAGCCATCATGCATTCTTTAAAAAAAAATAAGCAATCTCAGAGATACAAGCACTATATAGGAGCAAAGTTCAATAAAATAAGTCAGACCTTTGCTGTAATTAATTTAAAAGAAAACAGTCCTTTTGACCATTCATGCATACATGTATTATTCAAATCAGCAAACATGAAATACTATGTCTCAGATACTAGGGATACAGAGATACACAACATAGGGTTCCTGACTTCATTAGAGCCCACAAATACATAGGTAATTATTGGGCATCTATTTTGTCTGTGTTACTGGATATGTTGCATAAATATTTAATACTCACAACTCGTCTCCGAGGTAGGTGGTATTATCTTTGTTTTATGGGAGGAAAAAAGTGCTCAGGGAACTTAAGTAATTGCCCAAGATCATTATAATATTAAGGGAGGAATGTACAATTTCAACTCTTAGCTATATAACTCTACTGCCAGTGTTCTTTCCACATGGCAGTGAACACCATTGGCCTCTCTGGATTTAGCAGTGGAAAGGCTAACTGGTTGTTCTCCTTCTGTCACTGAAGGATTAGATGAGTAAGTATTCTCCCAAGTAAGTTAAGCTCCCAGGATCTTTACTTATTATGCCTTTGATGGTCTCCAAGTAGTTGCTGCTTAAGGTTTCTTGGGGCTGAGTACCATACGGTGAAAATAACTCCTCAGATTTCCTTTCCTGCCATGCTGCCCATTTCCTTATGAGGGCATGTTACACTCTCACCTCAGTGTAGGAATGCAGCCCTTCACTATGGCTTTTTCTGTCTTCTTTCCATGCTGAGACAAAACTATTTTGTTTTGCCCTGGAAGGGCAAAAGCCTCCACTTGAGTGCATTACCTAGATAATACTCAGCTTTTCCTAGACTGTGCTCTGACCTCCACGCCTCAGATTTCCTTCCTTAGAAGCCATGGGAAGCTGAATTCCAATCCCAAACATGAATAATACACCACAGTTGATAATCTAAAAACAAGTAAGTCTAGAGGATTTGATTGGAGAGGAAAAGTGTTAAATGAAGTAATTTCTATTTGGTCTTTAAATTCTTTATTATTATTTTTACTCATTGGTCAGCAAAGGGGCACAATAAAAGTTGGGAGACTGAAGCTTAAGTTAACTGATGCCAGAATTCCTTGTCTAAGTGGAAAGCTTAGACCAGTGTCTCTTTCTCATTAATTGAAAGAAGGGAAACTTGGGAGAAAAGGGACACTTTTTTCTCACATTTTTTCCACATTGCTTCCATAGTGAATAGAAGCTCCCAATATGTGAATCAAAGGAAAAGCATAAATTCAAAGCCAATTTTTTACCTAACAGCTTAAATTGAAATGATTATGTCACATAAAATATACTAAATGACTCTCTAGGTTTATATTTTTTTACTCCGATACTATATTTTTAAAAAGTGAGTCTCACTTAATGCTTCTTTTCTCAGTAGAGTCTGAAAATCCTGCCTGTTAAAGGATGTCCACATATACATGAAGACCACTTTATATATACATTATGTTTTATATATACATATATATGACTTTGATTATTTTTATTTAAATTTTTTTCAATTACTAGTATTTTTGACTACTTTTCAATGCGTGTACAGAACTGCATTTAAGTTATAGTATATGGGGTAGCAAGGATCACTTTCTAGTATTGATTCTATGGGAAATGCTTTCTGAGTTCTAAAGATCAGTCAAGCACAATTATGGACTGCAGCATTTTTTACAAGTTTGTAATGCCCAGTGGACTATAAAATTAGTCAATATATTCCAAGCGCAAATGTTTTACATAATCTAAAAGTCATTTTCATAGGATAGGTTCTAAGAGGAGAATAAGAGTTTTAATAAATGATTGTCTCCTAGAGGCACTCGTCTCCAAAGTGCCTAATGTAATTTTAAAATTAAAATCTTGACAGTTGGAAAAATTTTAATTGTTTGGAATTTTTTACCCATTTATTAAATATTTGGGGTTATAAACAAGCAATTATTTCTAAAATTTAGGTTGCGCTGAAATAGCAGATGAAGTTTACATGGAAGTCATTGTAGGGGAAGAGGAAGGAACTTCTCTCCCTGAGACTCAGCTTGAGGACTCTGATGTTAATAAAACAATTGTCCCTGTTGTCTGGGCTGCGGCATATGGTAGGACACTGGCATTTTTTCACCTGCTAAGTACATAACATATCTATTTGATCAGCCTTTAGGTCATTAAATATGCTGTGCTAATGGCCCTCATGAGTTGACTAATATACAATGTTTTGCTGTGGACTGATTAATCTCTAGTTACATACGTGATTTTCCTACCATATATCTTGTGTTATTTAAAATGAGCCTTGCTTAATGCATTATTGTTTTTCAGTAGGCTTTATTCAAAATCCTACCTGTATAAGTGAGTGTCATAAAAAGTTTTATTTTTCTAAAATAGGAATATCCTTTGAAAATTGATCCTTCCCCTTTTTCAAAAACTTATTTCATGTATTAACACCACAAATAAGATTTGGGGGGTTTGAAAAGAAACAGGAAACCAGGTGTGCTCTTCTAGAAAGTATCTAATGGAAGGTAAATTGATCTAACAGAAGGTAAATTTATCAGGGTTTTTTTTTTTTCTTTCTATGTAACCTCATTCCTACTTAATTTACAAGATGGTCCAGGCATACTCTTTATTTTGAAAAGTTTTGGTGTTCAAATGCATTATCTTATCTCAGTTTTTCCAAAGGTTCATTCATTCAACAGTCATTTATTGAACATCTTCAATTTTGAGTGTATTCTGCAGAAATATATACTCAATTTTTATTTTAAAAATAAGATTGTTCTAGATTTTAACAGTTCCAAGGATGCTAACAGTAGCCCTTATTTTCAGTGCGTGAAATTATATCTAATCTATGGGAGTGGAAGAACTCAACAACAAAAAAGTTTAATCCAAGGAACAATGGTCAAAGTAAGAGTTTTGTAGATTAAGATGTGATCCACTAGTAATCATTATACTCAGCATATCAGTTTTTAATTAGCCTTTTTTTTTTTAGGAGATGAAAGAAGAGTTTCCCGGAGGTATGAAGATTGTCAAGCATCAGGTAAGAGAGCACTATATGCGACATGTAAGTTAAATAGCCAGTTTTATATAGTGTTTGGAAAATAACCAGTTACTGGTTTGTGTGTATGGACACATAGGTTAGACTCTTACTTGCTTGGTCATATCTTATCTAGTTAGTTACATAAGAGTTTTCCTCTTTGGGGAATTGATTAATTTAGGTACAAACATAATGCATGTTATTCTGCAAGTGCAGTTCATTTTAGCTTTATCTCATGATACAGATGTTGGGCAACTTACAATATGAATCATAAAAGGCTGCTATGGAGAAAATTATAAAATAGAAATTATTTTTATTTTATGTTTTTTTAAATGTAATGGTGTTTTTTTATTTATTTAAAATTTTTTTTAATTTTATTTAAACCCAAGTTAGTTACCATATAATGTAATAACGATTTCAGGAGTAGAATTTAATGATTCATCACTTACATAAAACTCCCAGTGTTCATCCCAACAAATGCCCTCCTTAATGCCCATTAACCATTTAGCCCATCTTCCCACCCAACAGCCCTCTAGCAACCCTCAGTTTGTTCTCTGTATTAAAGTCTCTTTTTACCTCCCTCTCTCTTTTTATCTTATTTTTTTCCTTTCCCCTTTGTCCACCTGTTTTGTTTCTTAAATACACACATGAGTGAAATCACATGATATTTATCTTTCTCTGATTTTACTTAGCATAATACATTCGAATTCCATCCATGTTGTTGCAAATGGCAAGATTTCATCCTCTTTGATTGCTGCTGGGTAATATTCCATTGTATATATATACCACATCTTCTTTATCCATTCATCACTCAGTGGATATTTGGGCTCTTTTCATAATTTGGCTATTGTTGGTAGTGCTGCTATAAACATTGGGGTACATGAGCCCCTTCAAATCAGCATTTTTGTATCCTTTGGATACATACCTAGTAGTGCAATTGCTGGGTCATGGGTTAGTTCTATTTTTACTTTTTTGAGGAAACTCCATACTGTTTTTCAGAATGGTTGCACCAGTTTGCATTCTCACTAAAGTGTTCCCGTATCTCCGCTTCCTGGCCAACATCTGTTGTTTCCTGTGTTGTTAGTTTTAGCCATTCTGACAAGTGTGAGGTGATACCTCATTGTGGTTTTGATTTGTGTTTCCCTAATGATAAATGATGTTGAGCATCTTTTCATGTGTCTGTTAGCCATCTGGATGTCTTCTTTGGAAAAGTGTGTTCATGTCTTTTGCCCATTTCTTCACTGGATTGTTTTTTGGGTGTCGAGTTTGATAGGTTCTTTATAGATTTTGGATACTAACCCTTTTTCCGATATGTCATTTGCAAATATTTTCTTCCATTCCGTCAGTTGCCTTTTTGTTTTGTTGATCATTTCCTTTGCTGTGCAGAAGCTTCTTATCTTGATGAGGTCCCAATAGTTGACTTTTGCTTCTGTTTTGTTTCCCTTGCCTCCAGAGACATGTCTAGTAAAAAGTTGCTGCAGCCAAGGTTAAAATAGAAATTATTTTAAAGTAAAAATTCTCCTTGATACCAATTGCTTGTTAATGTCTTCTTTGGGGCAAAACTATTTTCTTTTTTTAAGTTTTTTTTTGTTTATTCGTTCATTTTCAGAGAGGGAGAGGGTCGGGGGGCGGGCAGGGTGAGAAAATTCCAAATAGGTTCTGCGTTGTCAGCGCAGAGCCTGACATCATCGGCCTTCATTGGTGAGAAATTGATCTGATGCCAATATTTTGTTTGGGTCATAAAATTCATGGTCTCATGTTACATTCACCTTATTAGTTTATTCCATTAGGATGAATAAATTGAGATAGTTTAAAGTTAATTTCACATGATATTTAAAGTGTTTTTAGTTGTGTGTGTGTGTGTGTGTGTGTGTAAGGGTATAAAAGAAAGAATATGGGTATACTTTGTGAATTTAGTACCGCAATGGTAACTTAATGCCATGTCATCTCTAGTAATTCATCTATCCAAAACCAAAAAGTATAAATATTATGTAATTTAATAGTGTATCATTTTTTTTTCAGGAAATACTTTGGACTCAACATTAGAAAGCAGAAGTAGTACAGCAGCACAGTACCTTCAAATTTGTGATAGCATTAATACAAATAAAGTACTTAAACAAAAAGCCAAGAAGAGGAGAAGGGGAGAAACCAGGCAGTGGCAAACAGGTAAAAATACTAATACTTTATGAATATTATAATGATTTGAAACTTGGAAACATTTTTTGGTAAACAAAGGAAAAGAAGTCCATTGTTACAGAGTAGTCCTATTCCCATATACCTGTTTGCGTTTGATTTAAATAGTTGGGTTTTTTTTAAGTGCTTGACATTTAGTAAAACTATGCTTGTATGCTCTTTACCCAAATGTTGTTTTCAAAGAGAATTTTCAGGTTGGTTTCACAGAGGTTGCCTATTTCTGGTTTACAAAATGTATATAACATTTTAACAGGTGAATGGTCTATACTATGGTGATGCTCATTACTTTTTAATGAGGTATTTTATCACAAATCACTTTTAATGTGCATTGTATTCTACAGGATTTTATTCTACTAGTATAGTTCTCACATTGTGAATGTCAGTTAATTTTGGCAACTTTGTTGTAAAACCCTTTAAAACAATCTGGCCAACTGTCATAACTTCCTTTTTTTTTTTTATCTAGCTGTTATAATAGGCCCTGATGGACAGCCCCTGACAGTATACCCTTGCCATATTTGCACAAAAAAGTTTAAATCCAGGGGATTCTTGAAAAGACACATGAAGAATCATCCTGATCATTTGATGAGAAAAAAATACCAGTGTACAGATTGTGACTTCACAACTAACAAGAAAGTGAGTTTCCATAACCACTTGGAAAGCCATAAGCTTATAAACAAAGTTGACAAAACCCATGAATTTACAGAATACACACGAAGATACAGAGAGGCTAGTCCACTGAGTTCAAATAAACTTATATTAAGAGACAAGGAGCCGAAGATGCACAAGTGCAAATACTGTGACTATGAAACTGCAGAACAAGGACTGTTAAACAGACATTTACTGGCTGTTCATAGCAAAAATTTTCCTCATGTTTGTGTTGAGTGTGGTAAGGGCTTTCGACATCCTTCTGAACTCAAGAAACACATGAGAACCCATACTGGTGAGAAGCCATATCAGTGTCAGTATTGTGTCTTCAGGTGTGCAGATCAGTCAAATCTGAAAACTCACATTAAGTCTAAACATGGTAACAATTTGCCATATAAATGTGAGCATTGTCCTCAAGCATTTGGTGATGAGAGGGAGCTTCAACGCCATCTGGATTTGTTTCAAGGACATAAGACACACCAGTGTCCTCATTGTGACCATAAGAGCACCAACTCAAGTGACCTTAAGCGGCACATCATATCTGTCCATACTAAGGATTTTCCTCACAAATGTGAGGTCTGTGAAAAAGGTTTCCATCGTCCTTCTGAGCTCAAAAAGCATAGTGATATCCATAAGGGTAGGAAGATTCATCAGTGTAGGCACTGTGACTTTAAAACATCAGATCCATTTATTCTTAGTGGTCATATCCTTTCAGTTCATACTAAGGATCAGTCATTGAAGTGTAAAAGGTGCAAGAGAGGGTTCAGGCAACAAAATGAACTCAAAAAACATATGAAGACCCACACTGGAAGGAAGATTTACCAATGTGAGTATTGTGAATACAGCACTACAGATGCATCAGGCTTTAAACGACATGTGATATCAATACATACAAAAGACTATCCACACAGGTGTGAATTCTGCAAGAAGGGATTCCGAAGACCATCAGAAAAAAATCAGCATATTATGAGGCACCACAAGGAGGCTCTTATGTAATAAGATCAATATAAAGAAAGAAGCTATTTAGAAAATATGATACACTACATGGGATGAAAATTTCATGAACTGTTTCATCTAGTTCCAAAGCTTGATAGTAAATCATAACTTTACATTCTTTGTATTAGAGATCTTGAAATATTTGAAATGACAGGGGATCTTATACCCCTTTGAAAATTACTTAAAGAATTTAAGAAGCACCATAGAATGGTTGCAGAAAAACTCTTAAGTGTCTATTTAATAGTGTTATATGCATAAACTACAGAAGGGAAGAGCAAAGACAATGACTTTATTGGCTGATCATACTAGAGATCAATACTTGTGAAAAGATCATACATAATTGAGTTTAACAATGCTTTGCTATGGCAAGCAAGCCTCACTTTTATGTGATTTTAGAAATGAAGTGGAGAAATAAAATTTACTCATGCATCAGTCACTTAGTCATTGGGCCTTTTTTATGGTACCTGAAAATTGAATTCCAGAAATGGCAAAAGTTTTATGTATCCATTAAAAGAAATTCCACTGGAAAACAGCTTATATTAATTCAGTACTATTAAAAAGAATTTCAGAGCTGCTAAGATTTTATCACAGGATAGGATGTTTAAAATATAGCATTCTTTCCTGAAGTGTAAAGTGAAGTTTAGGATTACAGTTCTCTTTTTTCTGATGTTCAGGTTGATTTTTCAGTATGGCATATATGACAAAAGTATGTTTGAGTCAAATGTGGCTTTCTAAAACAGATGCAACAGTAGTGTTGCAAATAAAGTTAGCACTATATTTCTTAATGATCTAAAGTTTAAACTGGGAGAACAGTTTTCTTAAATACTATGTTTAGAAGTTTCTTTTTAGGGCAGTCTTAGCAAGTATGATTGTTCTATTTGTACTTGCTCTAATGTTTAAAGGTGCAATTTTATGCCATTATTGGAAATTTTGATTTTTTAAAATCTATATACCATATTATTAACATGAATTTTCAATATGATGCAGTATATATGCAGTATTTAACAAAACACTATGCTGCCAGTAGAGTTTGGAGGTGGATATTCAGTTTACAGTGTATAGATTTAAAATATGCATCCCTTTAACAATGCTTTGTGTTAGCATGCTGCAAATCAAAATGGCGCTTAATATAAAAAGCTGGTTTAGGGAAATTTAATGAAACTCCTGTTCATAAATGTAATGCATATGATGTGTACTTTTAAGTTATAGTTGCTTCATGTTTCCACTCAGCTGTTCAACATAACTAAAATGTAATTTTACTTTATGCTATATTGTGACTTTGTGTTTTAAATAATGTTCACCTTTCTGTTTTTGCACCAGATAAGGATCTGTTCCTTGAGAATAAATTTTTTATCTTTCTTAACTTCAGAATATTAAATTTGGAAAATCTAAAATAGTGTGTTATGTGGCTGTAAATGATGTACACGCTGTAAAATAAGATTGTCATTGTTATGTGGGATTATTATTTCTAAATGTTACTCATTGAAATGAGCATACAATAAAAAGCATTTATTGCACTTCAGGGTTTTATGAATTTATTTAAAGTATGTTTTAATGTTCACTCTTTATTAAAAGACTTTTTACTTAAAATTGTTATAGGTAATTTGGTCCATAATGTAATGTCTAATAGATTTTGTGCATTCAAAACAACACGAGCTAGGAACTTAAATAATTATGATGACTATGGCATGATTACTCCTTAAAAATTTATATTTCTGCTAAAACCATGATGAAATGCTATGAAGGTGTTCATCTTACGACTTGAGATTAGAGAAAACTGAAAATTCCTAACCTGCTTAAGTAACACAATCCTGAGAAAAGAATTTAATTATGTTCCAAATAGACCAATATACATTCAAAAGGAAAAGCATTAATTCAAGTATTTGGGAAAGATTTTTGCAAATGACACTTAACCTGCTATATTTAAAGCAGTCAACATTTAATAGAATTCATGTACCTAGATATATAGCCCTATTGCTTAAAACTGTCAATTGGGTTAATTATTCTTTAGTGATCACTAACAGAAAAAGAAGAAATCATTTAGTCATTACATGTTAGACCAGTGCTTTTTAAGCTTTAATTTTAATGGGGTTCACCTAGGGATCTTGTTAAAATACATGTTCTGATTCAGTGGGTGTGGGATGGGACATACAATTCTGCATTTCTAGTAAGCTCCCATGTGTTACCACCATAGGATTAATAATGTGGTAGACAAAATCCTCCAGTGTAATTCTGGTATGCTTTGGCAAATTTGCTTCAATAGATAGCTGTGCATGAGTGGATAGAGGCAATCTGTACTGAAGACATGGATTTTCAGCTGAGACATGAGTGACAAGAAGGAACGAGTCATTAAGATCTTATGGAAGAGCATACAAGGCAAAGAAGCATGCAAATACAAATAACCTGATAGAACAAGCTTTGGCTGGACCACAGTGAGGGAGACTGACTGATAAGAGATGAGATATTGATATGGGAAACCATTAGAGGATTTTACAGGATTAATATGATTTACATTTTGAAGATCACTTTGGAGGTTATGTGAGGAAGGCATTGTAGAGAAGCTGAAAGAAGCAGAAAGCCATGTGAAGAGGTTATTCCAGTTCATAGTTACAGTGTAGCTGGAGAAAAATAGATGCATTTTCTTTCTTTCACTTATGAATTTGGTCTAGAAAACTTCAGTCAAGATACAACAGATAAGAATTCAAAGCATTCGTTGGGATGAACACTGGGTACTGTACGTAAGCCAATTTGACAATAAATTATATAAAAAAATAAATTACTTAAGCATATAGTTAAAAATTAAAAAAGTATTCAGTCCATGTTACAAACAAGATTTTCTTAAAAAATACACATTAAAAAAAATACACATTTTACCAGCAAGGCCCACCTTATATGGTAAAACAGATTTCATCTAAAAATGCAGGTCAAAGTACCTTTAGAGAAGGAGAAATAATTTGGGAATTGCCACAAAATAATTCTTCCAGAACAGTTCACAGTCATTATGTGGAGATGGATTTGTATGATTGTCACTTCTAAATGACCTATACCATGATGCAGAGGAAATTGTTACTCAGGTAGGGCTTTCAAATTCAACTCGTGTCTCATACAGGACAACCACCAGTTTGTACTTTGAACTTCCCTTAGAGATATGTATTATATATATGTATATGTATAATATATGTATAGATATGTGTATATATATATGTGTGTATATATATATATATACACACATATATATGATATGATAGCTTTTATTGCAGAAAACTTTCAACCATTTGCAAAGATAGAATATAATGAAGCCCTAGATAGCTATCAACCAGCTTCAGCAATCATCACTTCATGGCCAGTTTTGTCTCATTTATATTCTTCCTCACCCTTCCCCTCACCTACCTACCTACCTACCTACCCCTCACTGGTATAACTTAAGATCCCCTTTTCCCAGTGGTTTAATTTGAACTAAATCCCTGACATCTTTTTAAAAGTTTTTGAAGGAAAATATAGCACAATTCTTAATTATGCCTACTTCCAGGGGAAAAAAATTATGTCTCATGAGGGTGGAGGAACAAAAGAATCCTCTTATTCAGATCTTTCTATTCCCCTTGTGAGAATCAAGGAAAAAAAACTGGCTAGACTTGGAATTCTATTCAATAATGTTCTTGAGACTAATAAGGCTTCACTTAGAGAAAACACAGAACTAAATTAAAACCCTAGAATATCATTGGATTAGAGAATCTTACCAACTTTGTTCAGGTTCACCCTGTCCTTCCAAAAGAATTAGCTTTGTAAAGTTGATACTGTTTAAGAAAGGTCTAAGAACCTTGGATCCTAGAATGAGAAGTGGATATTGTTATTTGGAATTTGGAGGCCTCACAGAAGAAATTGTATAATTTGTAGAGTCAATGGTCTAGCACTAGGTACCCTGAACTAAAAATGTTTTCCTATGCCTTGTTCCAGTTGCTATCCCTTTCTATTGAGCATTATCTGAGTATTCCAAAGAGAACGCTACTCTGTTTTAAAATCTGGACCAATTGGCAATATTGAAACTATCCTTTTTAACCTATAATGTATGTCCCAGTCACCTCCTGAGTCCAAAACCCTGTCATCCTAGATTCCAGCACCACCTCCCTATCATAACATGGCTGGGTCATCAGAACCCTTTAGGGAACCATCTCAAAAAGCTTATATATTCTCCCATTTTAATAAATTGGTCTGTTTCATCTGGGCACACATAAGCTAGGAGTGTTCAACACTGATTATGTTAGCATACCAATTACTGAGGCAAAGCATATTGTAAAGGCTATCCCTTAACATAAAAGATCTGTGGAACATAAACTTTAATAACAAAATTATTTTAACGTAATGGGATGGATACCAAACATAAAGACTCTGGACTTAACGACATCTCATTTACAAGAGACCAATTCAAGATTACCAAGACTGCCTGGTTATCATTTAATTATGTTATATAACAATTCCAGTGTTCTTTTGCAGACTCAAAAGAGGTATGTGTTATTTTGTCACTAAATGTTAAAGGTTTTATTAAGATGAATGTAATTATTACATTCCTTACTTTTAAAAAGATTATATTTATTATTTTATATATTCTAGGATGAGCATGAAATACTTTATATTTTTATTGAAAAGTACTATGGAAATCCAATAAATTTAATAATGGTGTTTTGTGGCGGAGAGGTACCTTGTAGAGAAAAGTATTTTCACAGCTTATTATTTACCTTCAAAAGAATTATGTCTACATGTCATCTCTGTAGATTACAATAATGGAAATAAGTGAGAATGGTTTTTTGTTAGGGAGAAACATAAAACATTTGAAACAATGAGTTATGGAACTTGAAAGACTAAGTTTGTAAGCAAAGAAATTCTCATTTAAAGCAGAAACTTGCATCAACCAGAGGTCCAACTATGTTACAGTGTTGTCTCTAGTAGTTCACATTAGGCGTTTTTTTTTTTAAATTAAGGTTGTGCTTATTAGTTCTAATATAAACATTCACATGATAATAACTTTGTGATGAAAATATACAGCTAAGCTAAAAATATGTTTCCTGCTAGGACTTCCACAAAAACCATACAGATACTTAACATATTTTTTATGTTTTTTTTAAAATTATTTTTGAGGGAGAGAGAGAGAGAGAGAGAGACAGAGCATGAGCAGGGGAGGGGTAGAGAGGGAGACACAGAATCTGAAGCAGGCTCCAGGATCTGAGCTGTCAGCACAGAGTCCGACATGGAACACCAACTCACAAACTGTGAGATCATGACCTGAGCTGAAGTTGGATGCTTAACCAACTGAGCCACCCAGGTGCCCCTTAACATATTTTTTAATGTTTGTTTATTTTTGAGAGAGAGACAGAGACAGAGAGAGAGGGAGAGAGAACAAGCAGGGGAGGGGCAGACAGGGGGATAGACAATCTGGAGCAGGCTCTGAGTGGACAACAGTCAGCCTGATGCAGGGCTCAGGGCTCAAACTCATGAATGCTGAGATCCTGACCTGAGCCAAAGTCAGACGCTTAACCAACAGCCACCCAGGTGCCTCAACATATTTTATTTAGACACTTAAACAAATTGCCTTGCATGTAGTTGCACAGTCTCCATTTTATTTGATATCTAAAGCAAAACATACTGGAATAGAAATTAGATAAACAGGTATTTCTCACTTGACAATAACTGTGCAATTTTCAAAGATAAGCTGTGTGAAACTTGTGAGAGGAAAAATATCACTACTATTTCTATTAATCTTAACCACAAATTGGAAAAGGAATACATACATTTAAGTTTGTTAAGTATAATGAGCACCTCATTATAATACCCATCCATTGTGCATGGATCAACTGAGTCACTGAACTGTTGATTTCTTAACTGCCCCAAATTTTGGACATTGTGATTTTTATTTAAGAACATTTTAGGAAAATCACACTTGTTCTAATTTTCATATGTCATGGTAGCATGACTACCATATCTATCAGGCTACTAAAAACTTCCATTTTATCATTTATGTAATGGGTAGATAACAAGGCGTAATTTTGTTGTAGTTACATGTATGTGTAGTTAGCAGAAGAGAAACTGCTCTGTTGTTCCTACACCAAGGAAAAAAATTTAAGGACTGTATAGCTCATGAAGAATATTAACATTTAATATCACAAAATAGTGATAAAATTGGAATTGTATTAATCCACATTATAAAGCTTAACATTTTAGTCAAAGTATTAAGATAATAAAATAAGGTTCTTAGTTTCATATCAAGACCTATTTAAATATTATATAAGAATTTTAAAAACATTTATCTCATTTATGGTTTGATTTAGTGTAATTCCTCATCTGTTCCTACCTTAATGGTTTCTTAGTATAATGAGTAATTATTAGCATATAATTGTCAGGCATGGCAATTCTATATAGATATATTCAAAGGTATTTCATTGCAAAACCTCATTCACATGTAACCCAAATATATTTACTGCCTTAATCTATACTTTGTCAAATGTAAACATTTTAATTTTTGCCAATTCTTAACTTTAACCAGAGGGGTTGAAATTAAGATTTAATTTTCATCTACTAATGTATTTGGAAAATACTTTCATTCACTTTGTAAAGTCATTAGAACCCAATTAATCAACCAACTTCTAAATGCATTAAATACTCTACTATAAAATCTTTTTCTCCCAAATAGGATATAGATAGCAAGTATTTGTTCTTGCTCTTTGTATTCCCTAAGCCTTTATACAATTCAATGTTACATGTTTTATACTTCTGTAAAAATGCCTGCCTGCCTTCTTCCCACTACTACAATATGGTATTACATATTTTTAAAGAAGTGGGGTAGGCTCATTTGAGGACAATATGCTTTGAAAGAACAGATTTGCCAAATCAAGACACTGATATGTTCTTAGAACTATAATAGCATAATGACTAATGTAGTGGATTTAGTTTTTTTAAAAAGATATTATCCTACTTCTCTGCTAAATGAAATTAACCATCACCTTTGATTTAGTTGTTTCTAAGAGGTATAAATAGCATGTAATAGAGTATCTCTTTTAGTCACAAGGTTTAATGTGATGAAAGCAAATATATGCTGTATATACCATATACTAGTTAAACATTTTTTAACACAGTATTTTTTTTCTTTTTTTTGGTTAAAAAACAGAGAAAATCTTCTAATAATAACTTGTAAAGTCTCTACCCCAACAAATTAATTCAGTGTCTAGAAAGCACCCTATTGAAAACCAGTGGATTATGTTCTACAGTATCTGGAATTGGAGTTTAAACAAACAGCATGTTGCTATATTGAATACAAAAATGTGATAGAAAGCATTCAGGCTTCATAAGTGGCTGAAGAAACTGTCATTTGCAGAACTAATTAATTCCATTAGATTCACTGGGTAGTAGCATGGTTCAAAATTTGGATTGGCCTTTAGTTATGGGAAATAACAAAGTACTAATGTAGACACATACAAAAAAAAAAAACTCCTATGAGTTGGAGATCCATTCATGGCTAGAAAATGAAAAAAAAGTTAGTTTACAATTGGTTCATAATTCATTTAAGATATTCTTATTGTATGTATACAGTTATGGACAATGATTTAAATTGATATATATATATATATATAAATTTATATATATATATATATATATATATATATATATATATATATATATAACCAAAAGAAATGTACTGCACTTTTGTGGTAACATTTTATATGTATATTCAGTGAAACAATGGTCTCTCTGACTTTTTTCAAGGTATGTGTTTCAATAACTGAAGGGAGGATTGAATAGATTTCTTCCTTGGTGTCTTATTTACAGGTGAAATATGTTCAAACATATCTGTTAATAAATATAGATCTATCATCTGTGAAGTTACTAAAATATATTTTGAATTTTCTCTCACTATCTAATCCCCTTCAAATATCAGTGTGATGTAGATGTAGATCTTTTATTTGGCAAGTCCTCATATTGATGCTACCTCTTGGGCACATGTGGTTAGTAGCAGTGATTGCTTTTCAATCTTAAATTTCAGTATCAAATAATCTCTGAGTGACAAATTTTAGATCCTATGCTGACTTTCTCTTGCTACTGGTTCTTGGGCCATCAAGTAGCCTTTATCATTTAATTAGTAATAAATAGTTCTCAGCTAACTAATGGACTGAGAAACACAATATATGTCAAAGCTCAAACTATTATTTGGTGGGGGAGGCTACCAAATATTGGTTGCTTTCACTGATGATAGACAACCATATAATCAAGATTGATGGCTGATTGTACTTAAGAGACGGGCTTCAAGGCTAAAAACTTTTTGAAATTTTTGTTATTCAAATATTTGAGCTTATTCATCTAAAAGATCATTTTTAGGGTGAGTTATTTAACAGAGACTTAATTTTATTAACTATATATTAGCAGTAATTTATTAACAATATTTCTGCAATATTTTGTTAACTATAACTCTGCAATTTTAAAATTTCTTTAAAAGGTTCTGCAGAATAATTGACATTTGTGCATTTATCTATTGCTTATCATTGTATATATAGTTAGGTATTTTAAAACTTATTCAAGTATAATAAGCCTATAGAAAAAGTACACATATATGTGTACAACTAAATTAATTTTTCCAAACTGAACACATATATGCAACCATTATGCAGATCAAGTAACAGCACATTAAGACCCTAGTAATCCTCCTTATGCTCCCTTCCAATCAGTACCTTCCCTCACGGATAACCATTTCCTGATTTTAATAACTATAGCTTAGTTTTATCTGCTTTTGGTATTTAAGCAGTTTTTAATATAATAAAACAAAGGCTGTCATTTTCAGTGTTAAAGTTAGATTCTCTGTGTTTTAAAGCTATGATCCTCAGTGTTTTTTTCTGTCCATTATACTTGAGGGATATCATACATTCCCATCATTATCATTGGTTTACTTTTAGACTCTCTTGGCAGTAATGTAGAGTATACAATTAGGAAGAAACCCCCCATGATGATTCTGTCATGTTAACAAGGTTTCTCAGCCCTCAGCAGTATTAGCATTTTGGGCTGGACAATTCTTTGTTGTGAGAGACTGTTCTGCTCATTGTATGATCCTTAGCAGCATCCTTAGCTTTCACCCACCAGATGCCAATAGTACCCAATCCCTAGTTGTGAAAACCAAAAATGTCTCCAAACATTGCTAAATGCCCCCTAGGGGGGGAAATTGTCCCTGATAGCCACTGCACTAGGGTAAATATATCCCTTGTTTGATGTTCACTACTTTAAAAGTTAACAGAACAATAAGTAAAAGTTTTGGGAAAATAGCTTCAGTCCTTTATAAGAACAGGGTTTTAGTAATCAGCCAACTTAGCAATGCATTGGACTACTTAGAAAGATGCTAAGGTCCATGTCACTTGGTCATCTTGGAGGATGTTATAAAAGGTAGGTAGAGTACATGACTTATAAAGTATTCTTCATCAGCACCACTATAACTGTGGGATTTAAAGCTGGGGGTTCTTACAATCTATTGACAAAGACAGACACACCTTCTTTCAAAATATTAAAAAGTTTCTATCTACAGGAATAAGTAGCATATTCAAGACTGCAAGACAAACGCTATTAAAACATGTCTCTTCTCCATCTCTCATTCTTCATAACTGTCTACCTGCTTTAGAAAAAAGAAGGGTTTTTTGAAAATTTCAATGGAATTAGTTCAATAAGAATTATATTATCCATGTATGAATCATCCCAAAGTTTCTTAATTCACATTATATATCAGTAAGGAAAACATGGAAAAGTCTTTAAGAGAAAATCAAACCGGAATATTTTAGTTTGCTTTGGTATTTTATCACAATTTTTGAAGGCTATTTGTTATATTTAGGATATATATAAATTTCTACAATTAATATGACTATAAATACCCAAGTGAACTTACACAAGTCCATTTGTCTTCTGTTTTCTCAATCACAATAGTCTGTGTGTCACTACCTGGTGGTATATATTCATAGTCATCATAAAGGAGTCCTAGGATTGGATATTGTGTCCTGTACCTATACAAAAAAAAAGTTAATTTACCAGCTGCACAAAAAAATGACTCTCCTTCCTTTTTAGTCACTCCTAGTTCAAAACCCCTTATTAAACTAACATGGCTCTGAATGCCTTTTAACTCTAAAAAGAAAATCCCCTCTTACTGTACAAAGCTTTACTACTATTATTTTAAAAGGGTAAAAGGGAAATACTTCTGCTTCTGGCAATGATGGACCACTGGCAGCACAAGACAATGATCCTACAGAAGGGAACCAAATGATATGAACCATACAAGTGCCTAGTTCACTGCCTAGAGAGTTTCTTGGTCACGGGACAGGGAAAAGGAAGCCAAATAGATCCCTGCAGTCTCACAAAGTTGAAGTGACTGAATTTCAAGTAAAGGTGTGCCAAAGCAGCCAGTGTGGGGTAGAACACCAGACAGGAGTGAACTATATAGATAGAGGTCAAGAGACCTGTAGAGGGTTTTCTACAAGTCTATGGATGAGTACTGATTAGTGGAGGCATGTGAAAAAGTTACTGAACCTGGGGAAAGAACTAGGAAAGAGAAGCCTAGAAATCCCTGGAGCTCACACAGTAAAGGGAATAGTTTGTGTGTCACTAACAAGAGTGGGAAGACCTTCCTAATATGGTGGGCATCTGGAAGAAACTACAGAAAAAATATTGCCTTAGTAGTGGGATGACATTAGTCCCAGACTATAGGTTTTAACAGTTTAAAAGAAATACTTAAAAGCAAAATTAAAGGATAGAATTCAATACACAAAAATCAATTTTAATCTTGTGTACTTGCAATAAATGATCTGAAAATGAAATTAAGAAAAACAATTCTACCACATGGTAACCACAAACACAAAACCTATAATAAATATACAACAAAATAAAGAGAAATAAAGCCAAACACACCATTACAGAAACTTACCAATCACAAAGAAAGAACACGAGGAGAAGAAAAGACAAGAACTACAAAAAAAGAAAGAAAACAAATAACAAAATGGCAATAAGTTATTTTATCAATAGTTACCTATCAATTGTTATTGTAAATGGAAATGACTTAAATGCTCCAATCAAAAGCCATAGGTGGTAAAATGGCTACAGAATTAATACACATCTATATGCTGCCTACAAGAGACTCACCTCTGACCTAAAGACACATAAAGACTGAAAGTGAAGGTATGGAAAAACATTTGCCTTGCAAATGGAAGCCAAAAAATAAAAAACAAAAAAGCTAGAGTGGCAATACTTATATCAGAAAAAACAGACTTAAAGACTGTAACAAGAGAAAGAGAAGGGAATTGAATGATGATAAAAGGATTGATCCAACCAAAGAATATGACAACTGTAAATATCTATGCAACCAGCATTAGAGAACTTAAATTACATAAAAGCAAATGTTAGCAGACATAAAGACAGAAATTGATAGTAATAGCAAAGAACTTTAACACCCCACTTACATCAAGGAATAGACCATTCAGACAGAAAATCAATAAGAAAACAGTGTCTTTGGCACATTAGATCAGATGGATATAACAGATATATTCAGAACATTCCCTCACAAAGGAAAATATGCAAATTCTTTTCAAGTGCACATGGAATAGTCTCCAGAATAGATCACATGTTAGGCCACTAAACAAGTCTCAATAAATTCAAGCAGATTGAAATACCATGCATCTTTTCCAACCACATTAGTATAAACCTAGAAATCAATCACAAGGGGAAAAAACTGGAAAAACACAAACACATGGAGGCTAACCAAAATGATACTAAACAACCAACAAGTCAAAGAATAAATAAAAAAACCATGAAGACAAATGAAAATGGAAACACAATGGTCCCAAATCTTTCAGATGCAATGAAAGCAGTTCTTAGAGGGAAATATATAATGATGACAGGCCTAAATCAAGAAATAAGAAAAATTCAAATAAACAATCTAATCTTAACACCTAAAGGAACTAGAAAAAGAAGAACAAACAAAAAAAAAGCCCAAGGTAAGTAGAGGCAAGGATATAATAAAGATTAGAGACGAAATAAATGACATAAAGACTAAAAAAAAAAGAAAGAAAAAGAAAAAATGCATAAAACCAAGAGATGGCTCTTTGAAGAGATAAGCAGAATTAATAAATCCTTAGCCAGACTCATCAAGAAAAAAAGAGAAAGGACTTAAATAAAAACATCAGAAAAGAAATAAGTAACAACTGACACCACAGAAATAGAAAGCATTATAAGAGAATATTATGAAAAATTATAACCAAAAAATTGTACAACCTAGAAGAAGAAGATAAATACGTAGAAACATACAATCTTCCAAAACTGGATGAAGAAATAGAAAATCTGAACAGACTGGTTACAAGTAACAAAATTGAATTAGTTGAAAAAAAACTATCAAAAAATACAAGTTTAGGACCAATGGATTCATAGGTGAATTCTACCAGTTAAAGAAGAATTCATACTTATTCTCCTCAAACTATTCCTAAAATAAAAGAGGAAGAAAAGCTTCCAAATACGTTCTATGAGACCAGCATTACCCTGATACCAAAACCAGACAAAGATAACTACACTCAACAATACATTAAAAGGACCATTCACCATGATCTAGTGGGATTTATTCAGGGGATGCAAGGATAGTTCAATATTCCCAAAGCAATCAAAGTGATGCACCACATCAGCAAAGGAAGGATAAAAATCATATGATCATCTCTCAACTGATGCTTTTGACAAAATTCAACTCTGTTCATGATAAAAACTCCCAACAAAGTGGGTTCAGAGGAACAATACCTTAACATAATAAAGGTCACATATGAAAAACCCACAGCTAACATCATACTCAATGGTGAAAAACAGAGCTTTTCCTCTAAGATCAGAAACAAGATAAAGATATCCACTCTCACCATTTTTTTTCAATATAGTACTGAAAGTCTTACCCACAGATTATCAGATAAGAAAAGGAAATAAAAGGCATCCATATTGGTAAGGAAGAAGTAAAACTTTTATTATTTGTAGATGACATAATACTATAACATAGAAAATCCTACAGACTCTATAAAGAACAATTGGAAGTAATAAATGAATTCAGTAAAGTCACAGGATACAAAACCAAAGTACAGAAATCTATTAAATTCCTACAAACTAATAGTGAAGCAGCAGAAAGTGAAAATTAAAAAACAATCCCATCTACATTGCACCAAAAAGAACAAAATTCCTACAAATAAACTTAACCAAGAGGTCAAAGACCTATACTCTGAAAACAACGTCAAACATTGATGAAAGAAATTGAAGACAACAAACAAATGGAAACATATACCATTCTTCTGGGTTGGAAGTTTTACTATTGTTAAAATGTTTATACTACCCAAGCAATCTACAGATACAATGAAATCCCTTAAAAAAAAAACACAACATTTTTCAGAGAACTAGAACAAACAATCCTAAAATATTTATGGAACCACAACAGACCCTGAATAGCCAAACCAATCTTGAGAAATGGGTAAGGGGCATTAAGGAATCTACTCCTGAAATCATTGTTTCACTATATGCTAACTAATTTGGATGTAAATTTTAAAAAACAAAAAATAAAATTAAAAAAAACATATGTGAATATTATATTCATCTCTAATAGGAAAAAAATAAAGAAAAACAAAGTAGCAGGTGTCACAATTCCAAATTTCAAGATATAATGCAAATCTGAATTTATTAAAACATTATGGAACTGGCACAAAAACTAGACATATATGTCAATGGAACAAAATAGAAAGTCCAGAAAGAAACCCAAACTTATATGGTCTATTAGTCTATAACAGAACAGGCAAGAACATACCGGGGAAAAGATAGTCTTTTCCACAAATGATGTTGGGAAAACTGGGCAGCAACATGCAAAGAATGAAGCTGGACCACTTTCTTATACCACACACAAAAATAAACTCAAAATAGATTGAAGACCTAAATGTGAGACCTGAAGCCATAAAAATCCTAGAAGAATCACAGGTAATAACTTCTCTGACATTGGCCTTGGCAGCCATTTTCTAGATTGCACAGCAAAAGAACCATCAACAAAACAAAAAGGCAATCTACTGAATGGAAGAAGATATTTGCAAAGATATATCTGATAAGGGATTAACATCCAAAATATATAAAGACTGTTTATACCTCAAAACCAAAAAAAAAAAACCCAACAATATGTTCAAAACAAGGTCAAAGAACCTGAGTAGACATTTTTCCAAAATAGACATATAGATATCCAATAAACACATGGAAAGATGCTCAACATCATTAATCATCAGAAAATGCAAATCAAAGCTACCATAAGATATCACCTTACAACTTTCAGAATAGCGAAAATAAAAAATGTCAAGCTATAGCAAGTGTTGGTGAGGATGTGGAGAAAAAGGAAACTTAGTGTACTATTCATGGGAATGAAAATTGGTACAGCCACTCTGGAAATCAGCATGAACTTTCCTTAAAAAATTAAAAATAGAAATACCATATGGTCTAATATTTCTACTCTTGAGTACTTAACCAAGAAAACAAAAATACTAGTTTGAAATGATATATGAAATGGATAAGGAAGATATATATCTATATATCTATATCTATATATCTGTATCTGTATCTATCTATATCTATCTATATCTATACCTATAGATATAGATATATAAAATGGAATATTATTCAGCCATAAAAGGATCAGATCTTGCCTTTTGTAACAACATGTATAGAACTAGAGGGCATTATGCAAAGTGAAATAAGTCAGACCAAGAAAGAAAAATACTATAGCATTTCATTCATACGAAGCCTAAAAAAAATACACAAACATAATGCAGAATCAGGCCTGTAAATAGAGAACAAACTGATGGTTGACAGAAGGAAGTATTGTGACAGTATGGACAAAATGGTAAAGGGGAGTGGGAGATACAGCCTTCTAATTATGGAAAAAGTAAGTACAGGAATAAAAGGCACAGCATAGGGAATATAGTCAATTATACTCTAATAGTGTTGCATGGTGACTAATGGTAGCTACACTTGTGATAAATGTAGCATAACATATAGAGAAGTTGAATCACTACATTATACACCTGAAATTAATGTAACATTGTGTGTCAACTATACTCAAATAAAAGCACTGGGTGTTATATGTAAGTGATTCATCACTAAATTCTACTCCTGAAACTAATATTACACTATATGTTAACAACTAACTAGAATTTAAATAAAAAACTTAAAACATAAAAAAAGAAAAAGAAAACAATTCTATTTACAGTAACATAAAAAATATAGTATACTTAGCAGTAACACAAAAAATATAGTATGCTTAGAAATAAATTTAACAAAAAAGAAGGCTAAGACTTATGCAGTGAAATTATCAAATACTATTTTAAGAAATTAAAGAGGATCTAAATGGAAAAGGACTCCATGCTCATGGATAAAAAGACTTAATACTGTTAGCATGGCAATATTACCCAAAGTTTTCTACATATTTAATTAATCTCTTAACAAGCTTATCCTAAAACACATATGGAAAAGCAAAGGACCAAAAATAGCCAAATCAGTCCTGAAAAGAAGTTTAAAAGCTCATACCCCTGGTTTCAAATTAAAAAGCTATAATAATTAAAGTAGTGTGGTACTTGCATAAACAGACAAATAGATCAGTACTTATATAAATACAAGTAGATCAATGGAATAAAACTGAGAGGTTATAAATTTAGCCTTACATTTATGATCTTTTGATTACTGACAAAAATGCCAAGTTAATTTATTGGGGCGGGGGAGGAAAAATAGTATATTCCACAAAAGATATTGGAACAACTGTATAGCCCCATGCACAAGAATGAACTTGGAACCCTACTTAACACCATATAAAAAATTAACTCAAAATAGTTCATAGATCTAAATGTAATAGGTAAAAGTATAAAACTCTTTGAAGAAAGCTTGGGTATAAACCTTAATGACTTTGGGTTAGGCAATGGTTTCTTATATAATACCCAAAGTACAAGTAAGAAAAGAAAAAAATGGATGAATTGGACTTCCTCAAAATTAAAAACTTGTGTTTCAAATGATACTATCAAGACAGTAAAAAGACAACCCATAGAATGGAAGAAAATATTTACAAATCATATCTCTGATAAGGGAATTGTATCCAGAATATATAAATATTTCTTGCAATCCAACAGTAAAAAAAGCAAGTAGATCCAGTTTAAAAATGGAGAAAAAATTTGTATAGTCATTTCTCCAAAGAAGATATACAAATGGCCAATAAGCACATGAAAAAATACTAAACATTAATTATTAGAGAAATACAAATGAAAACCACAATAAAATGCCACCTCCCATCCTTAGCATGGCTATAATCCAAGAGACAAACAGTAACAAGTTCTGAGGAGGATGGAGAGAAATTGGAACACTCAATACACTGCTGGTGGGAATGTAAAATCATATAGCTGCTTTGGAAAACAGTTTAGCCATTACTCAAAAAGTTAAATGTAGAGTTACCATGTGCCCCAACAATGCCACTCCTAGGCATATACTCAAAAGAAATGAACACATGTGTCCACACAAATCTGCACACAGATATTCACAATAGCATTATTCTTAATAGTCAAAAATTGAAAACAACCCAAATGTCCATCAATTTACGAATGGATAAATGTTGTATATCCATATAATGCAATATTATTTAGTAACAACAAGCAACGAAGTATTGACACATGCTAAAACATGGATGAATCTTGAAAACATTATGCAAGGTGAAAGAATCCAGTCACAAAAGACCACATTTTATATTATTCCATTTATATGAAATATCCAAAATAGACTTTTGCTGAAACTGTTCTTAAAGAGTCACTTTCTATTTGATTTTGCTAAATTTCTGGGATGTAAGCTGTGGTCAAATTGCTATTATGAGAGGAGATGCCTAAGAATGATGTCTACATAGGAAAAGGCAGAGCCAAGAGATAAAGAAAGACATATTTCTGAAGACATGTTTTGAGCATACAAATCCATCTGGACACCAAGCAATTCCAATTAAGTGAATTAACTAATTTCCATGTTAAGTTGAATTTTTGGCATGTGCAACTAAAAGAATATTGACTAATATGGTTGGTTAAACAACAAATTTTTTTTTTCACTTACGTTGTATTTGATATATTATAAATACAGGAAAGGTGCTACAGAATTTTATTTACTATAATTGCTATGCCCTTGTGCAAATATCTGTTCTTCAGTAGATTCACTGCCCTGCAGAAAAGAAACTCTGTCTAGGGGTGTGCATGTATATATATATATATATATATATATATATATATATATGTGTATATATATATATATATATGTATATATATGTGTGTGTATATATATATATACACATATACACACACACACATATATATATGCTATAACTTGGATTGTATATATATATATATATATATAAATTAAACATGCTATAACTTGGATTATATAATAACCAAAGTTGCATTCAAATTTCATTTAAAAATACATTACTTTTTTTTGATAATAGTAGTCTTTCCACCACTGGAGGGTTGGTTATGAGATGAATACATTTCTTGTCTCAATTTTGAGAGTTCCTTACAAATAAAAGAAAATATAATTATTTGAAAAAAGTAGAAACATGAGGTAAGAAGCATGTTTGATCATTTAATAAGGTTAGTAAGAATAATTACTTTTTTTCCTCCCCCTTTAGCTTGGACATAAGAGTGTTTTAATCCCATCTGTTAAATACCTTATATTATTGCTTTATGGTGCCAAATAAGTTACGTTATATGCCTGTGCAGGAATTCACTAACTGGTGTAGGATCTCTTTATTTGAGGGATTACATGATATTGAATGGACATGGTTCTCAAAGATGTGAAAGTTTTTGTCCTAAAAAGTTTGAAAAGTATAGTCATAGCAGAAAAGCACTAAAACTTCAGTATGGAAGCAGGTATTATTTTCTAACTGAAAATCTATCACTGATCATTATTACAAACACCATTAGTTCAATAACAACAATATAACATCAGCCACCGTTTTTGGTAGTTCCTTTCTTCAATATAAACTATTTTATAACAGATCCTGGACCACATGCTACAGATACAGAGAGGAATATAACACAGTCCTTTGCTGAAGCAGCTAATATTCTAGTAAAGAGCTCACAGTCTTCCTGGAAGTTTCACTGCTAATGAGATATAAAGGTACAAATATTAAATGCACAATAGCACTCTTTTTGCTTTAATTCTTGCTTTCATTTGAATTATATCTCTTCAAATATGAATGTTGCTCTTCTTCGTAGTCACATTCTACTTAATGAATAAAGTGAGTCTTGGAAACGTGCCCTTGTCTAATTCATGGGAAGTATTTATCATACCTAACTGAGTTCCTCTCCATCTCTATCACTTCCCTTCTTACCTCTGACTGACGTTTTATAAGGGAGTCCTTCTCTTCCAGCAAGCTTGTCAGTTCATGAAGCTTGAATTGGAAGTCACTGCAAGTTCCTTCTCTTCTTGAAACATCTTTTTGGTACTGATTTAATTGAGTCTAGTGATTAAAAAGAAATAAGAATTATTATAGATATGATTTACAAAATAGGTAATTGAGTTCCAAGAGGTTAAGTGGCATAAAGTCATACAGGAAATTATGAAATGAAGAGCAAAGTGCCAATAGTTGTAAACATTTGTAGAGTTTGATGAATAAAAAATGTGAATTAAAATGCCAAAAAGAATTTCTCATTTTTTAAAGGTGTCTTTACTATATAGGGCCAAGCATTACTTAAGTAGCAGTCCTAGGCCACAAAGATTAAAATAAAGCTAAGAAATAGGTACTTTAGATTCCTTCAGATATTAATTAAAGAAAACTCACTAATAATAACTAATATTGTATTGTGATTTATAGTTCACAAAGTATTCCTCTGGCATGATTTGTCTGCTCAGAGCCTGGAGCCTGCTTTGGATTCTGTGTCTCCCTCTCTCTCTGTGCCTCCCCCACTCATGCTCTCTCTCTCTCCCTCTCTCTCTCTCAAAAATCAATAAACATTAAGAAAATTAAAAAAAAATCCTATTCACAAAATAGTTAAATGAGATTACCAGAGAGGTTATATGACATAAAGTGCCACAGCTAGTAAGCAACATAGCTGCAATTCCAAAACAGGTATTCTGACTCCAAACCCCACCCATTTTCTTCTGCACTACATTATGTGTACGTAGACGGATGTTAAGTTGAAGTGTTATTAGTTATGTTAGGATGAAAAAGAAACAAGTGAAGGTAATCTTCTAGAAAAATTGGTACGCTTTTGAACAAACTACATTTTGTTTCATTTTGGTTTTTGGAAAAAATTCTATGGTGGTATTTGGAGAGAAAAACCTATGGTCAGTTTTTCCATTAAATATTTAAGTATATTTAACTATTTTAGGAATCATTAAATTAAGAATTAATCAATTTGATGTAGAATTGCAAGATAAGGTAACATATACTTATTCTCACAAATATAATCCTAATTTTGAAGCCAATTAAAGGTACATAATTCAACACTGTTTTTATCCTTGTGCTTGACAAAGTTCTTGCTATGTATCATCCTTCAAAGTCAAGTGAGGATTTTTAAAAATCAAACTGTGGTTTTGCTGGATAATCTCAAATGTTGCTTTTGACTGCACAAGCATGCTGTAAGCAAAATCATAACGGGTTCCTCCCAACCACTAAAAGTAAATGAATAAAAATAAAAAACCAAAACACTGAACTTAATGTTTTATTTTGCTTTTATAGAGAAGGTTAACATGATTAAATTAAGGTGATTAAATTTAAGAAGATTAAATTAGAAAACAATTTAGCAATATCTATACACAATAATATGTATTTAAAAAAGGTTCTATGCCATATTCCTGACTCTACATTTAGTTGATTTTTTTGTAGCTTTAAACTTGAAACCATCATAATCTTATTAGAAACTTTGTGCTGACCTGTGTATTTATGCACTGGAGGATCAACATACCCTTAACTTGCAGATCTCTCTATCTTTCTCCATTCGTAAGTTTTTTACCATCTCCATGTAATGATTGCCAATCTCATCCATTTTCACCTGCAGCATCGGGCCTATGCAAGTCTCAGAAACCTACAGAAGGCAAAATAACTTTCCGTACTTGGATTGTTATGAAGGAAATACATATTCTATTATAAGACTTATTATAAGATGAAAATCACACGATTAAACAAAGCATTGAAATAACAAGAGTGATGTTTAGGAATTGCATTATATAGTTCAAATGGCAGTGAGATGAGACATAACCACATATGAAATCATCAGAAAGCAGTCCATATATTTTCTCAAGAGGAATGGGATATATACACATGTAAGATATGCATATATTTACTGTTGGAAATTCTAGGATTACAATGGTATAACTAAGGCAATAATGTGTATTTAAAACAAAATTTTAATACCTGTATTCTGATATTTTTATTCTCTTGTTCTAAATTACGCTTACAGTAGTCCAGTTCTTTTAGTTTATATTCCATGTCTGATAATGTATATCGAAGAGAGAGATTGTTTTCTTCCAATGCTTGGCATTTTGAGGTTGAGTCTTGAAGTCCTTGCTATAAAAAAGACACAAGTGAATAAGACAAAAGGATCTACTTTTTTGGAGGAGAGTACTCTCTTAGTTGATTAATTCAATGAAATAAAGCAAATATTTTTCCATTATATATTTACCCTTACATGGTAAATTAGATCAGCCATAAAATAGATTCTTGCCCCTAGTGTGATATGCTTATCTTGAATGAGAAGGAATTAAGACTGAACAAATTTTCAGTGTTCCAATTTAGCAATCTGACTCTTGCTACTCTTTGACAATATTTTGCCTTCTAATAGGCACCAAAATGATGATATACCTGATTATTTAGGTGGAAACTGAGAAAAAATGTGATACTGTCATAGGAGTGAAGATTAGGAAGGGATGAGCCTTAGGGACTCATAACAATTTCTTAGGAATCCTCTCTGCTCAGACATCTGGATAATACTTCCAGCGTTTATTCATTTATTCACTGCACAAACATGTGTTGAGACTACAGAACCTTTTTAATCAACATATTAGTAGATTAAATGAATGAGTGAACTTACCTCTTCAATATTTATACAATTTTTGTCTCCCAACAGCACAGATAATTGTGGGTTGTATATACTTTATATCATACAAGGTTATCTGTTCTTATGAGAAGTCTTTCAGTCATTGTAAATAACCAAAGCCACTCAAGTCTCATATGAATAAATTGTTCCATCATATTTTAATTCTGTCTGTATTATATGTCATAACTACAATATGTCAATAATTGTGCATATGAAAATCTATCAATCTACTTTATCATCAATGAAAATATCAACTTACCTGCTGCTGGCGATTATTTGCTCTCACTGATGCCAAGAGTTCTTCATACTCTTTTATTTGAGTTTCTTTGAATGCCAAGTCTTTCTCAAGTCTTATCTTGTCATTTTCCAGTGCCTAGAAGCAAAATTATTTGTTATAATTCAGAACTTGTCAACAATCACATAATACAAAGATTTGTTTATATTTGAAGCCTTAAATAAACACTTGGTTCATTTGCAGCTGTCTAATAAAACATAATTCTAAAAAATCAAGCAAAATATAGGATACAAATGGATGAAACTTTAAAAATTTGCATTCTAAGAGACATTTGATGAACCAATTCTAAGTTCAATGCAGCAGAACCTTCAAATTATTGTAATGTTTTGCCCCAATCTACAAAGACTTTTTGTTAATCCCAGCAGATGGTGAATTTTCAAATTATAATCTAAATGTGTTCATCAGAACCCAGAAATGAAATAACCCACTCCAGGCTTCATTGTATGCAAGATATTCTAAATATATTTAGATAATGCCACCAAGAATGCCAACTAAAAAGGCTCAAGGTATTCTAAATATATTTAGATAATGGCACCAAAACCACCAACTAAAAAGGTTAAGTTCTTGGAGAAAGGAGTTTTCAAGTATTCTAAGAAATTCAAAGTATGCCTTATTATTACAGAAAAAAAGGGAAATTCCCATTCAATGGGTTAGACTATTCTAATTTTGGAAGCTACTTCCTGGCTCTAGGTATCAAATTACCTTTGTGTCAAACTAAATAATAAGTGTATACCCAACTTTTTTCATTTTGACATTGGGGATCTTTTATTTCCTCTCTCAACCCCAAGTAACTGTTTCAAGAATATATGTCTAGATGAGCATAATATTGTTGCATTGTATTGAATTTTGCAAGGTAGATTAAATGACTTCATTTCTACATTAGAAAGGTAAGAACTAGTAAGTCTTTGGAAAGAAAAATTAAAATAAGTGTTACTGTCAAGTCATTTTGAAGATGTCCAAGCTCTTCCCGTATGTTGCTGAAGGTGGACAGCACTAGCCGGAGTGATTTATCAGACATATCCCTCATCTGGAGGAAGAAAACGATTGATGGTTTGTATTTACTAGCATTTACAAATAGGCAATATAAGTAATAGTAGTGTTATTTTTCTATTCCCATAAACAAACTTATTTAAAGTTTTATTTTTTATATAGCAACATTAGAATAGTGATACAAGGCATTTTGTCAATAACATGCACAAGTAATTCAATCAACATTACTGAAGAGATCATAGCTATGTGATTAGAACAAGGGTCTATTATTTTTTCCATGAAGTTTCATCTTTCTCACAAGACAGAAATCTATCAGCAAATTTTTAAATTTGCTTTTATACTTTATTTAAAGATTAGAAAACATGAGGCATTCGAACTTCAAATAATAAAATGCATATCCCTAAGGTGCTTCCAAATGCATGGATTTTTCCTGAAGTGAGAAGAATATAATATTAATTTAGTTTAACCTTGAAATATAGAAACATCTCAATTTTTAAAGAAGATGGAGAAAATCCCTTTCACTAGATTAAACTCACTTATTTTAAAAAAATGGTTTAAAAAACAAACAACTTCCATTTTTGGTAAGCTAGAGTAGAAATAATTTTCTTTATTCCTTCTGCTAAGTATAACTAAGACCCTTGGACATTACTATGTATAAAAAAAAAAAAAGACTTGGAAAGGTGGAAAGAAGGAAGTCTGGTTAGGAAGATTTGTACCCAAAAAATAACACAGAAGTGAGTTCCTGGGTTTTTTTTTTTTTCTTGCTTCATGTATCACTGACTGGTGTTGGAGAAACAGCACTGGAAACAGACAACAAAAGTCTTTAGAAAAGCCTGCTTTATCTAGCCAAAGGACCATGAAAAGAGCAGCCTAGCAAGGCAGAGAACTTTTAGATAATATCCAGTTATTCCAGTCAAACACCACAGAAAATAATTTTTAAATTTACTGCCACCCAAACTATCAAATGTCAAGAAGGGAACGTAGACTTTCTCTCTTACTAGGCTCTAAAAAGGTCCATCAACACCGCTTACCAGGTTGGTGTTAGAGAAGGCAAGGTGGAGAGATGGGACCTTCATCCCCGCTAGGAACAAAATGAGACCCTCAGCACTGTGGTTCAGTTGAGAGTATGAAAGGAGCCTAGGCTTTCACTTTATCCAGTATTAATACTGCTCTGCCTCCCTGCTAGGGTGATGTCAGAGATTTCTCAATGAAGAGTAAGGACTTTCATCACTGCCCAACAGAAATGAGGCCGCTCACCTTGCAATGTCAGGGGCGGCCAACTGGGGAACAGTTATGAGGCACTTCTCTACATCCAAACCACAGTGAAATCAGTGGGGGCTTAGTAGAGAACCACAATTTCTACCCTGGCCTAGGAGGAACAAGGAGTTCCTCCCCTGATAAGTGTCAACAGAGGCTGAGTGGGGAACCTGGACATCCACCCACAGCTGATAGTAACAGGCAGTTCTCCCATGTCCTCTGTTGTTTCAGTTTAAAGGAAGCCTACTATGTGGATCTTGAGAAATTTAAAAGAAGACCATGGGGGAGGTGAAGGGGAAAAAAACTTACAGAGAGGGAGGGAGGCAAACCATAAAAGACTCTTAAATACTGAGAACAAGCTGGGGGTTGATGGGGGTAGGGAGAGGGGAAAGTAGGTAATGGGCATTGAGGAGGGCACTTGTGGGATAAGCACTGAGTGTTGTATGGAAACCAATTTGAAAATAAATTATATTAAAAATAATAAAAAATAAAGGAAGCCTACTAAAACAGAATATATGAATAAGATTCAGAGTCATAACATAATATTCAAAATGTCCAGATTTCAATTTAAAAAATCGCTAGTCATTCTAAGAACCAGGAAAATTTTAGCTTGATAAGAAAAACAATTAACAGATACCAACATCAAGATAACAGAAATGTTAGACTTGTCTGACAAGGATTTTAAAGCAGTCATTATAAACATACTTTAATAAAAATTTACAAACAGACTTAAAACAAAAATAAAGTCTCAGCAACAAAACAGAAAATCTCAGAAAAGAAATAGAAGGTATAAAGAATAACTAAACAGTAATTTTAGAATTATAAAACTCAATAACTAAAAAAATAAACAAAAACCTTAATGGATGGACTAAAAAGCAAAATGGAAACAACAGAGCAAAGAATCAGGTAGAAAAATAAAAACGTACTTAATCACAACATCAGAGAAAAAATAGATTGGAAAATAATTGAACAGAGGCTCAGAGACCTGTGGGAGTATAAGACATATCTTATATACATGTCATAAGAATCCTCGAAGGAAAGAAAAAAGAGGGGGGAGTTGAAAAAGTATTCGAAGAAATAAAGGCTGTAAACTTCTCCAAATTAGCAAAAATGGTAAGTATAAGTTCAAGAAGTTGGGCAAATTCCAAATAGAATAAATCCAAAGAAATACAAAGAAACTTCTTAGAAGTAAAGATAAATTTTAAATCTTTAAACCAGCAAGAGAAACTTAACTATTGGTAATAACAACTCAAAAGACAGCACATTTTTCATCAGAAATCCTAATGGCCAGAGGGAAATAGCACACCACTTTGAAGTGCTGAAAGAAAAGAACTGTTAACTACAAATTCTGTATCTAATGAAAAATATCCTTTAAGAATTAAAAGGGAATCACAAAATTAGGAGATGAAAAAAACTGAAAAAAATTTGTCACTAACAGACCTACCCTAAAAACTGGCTGAAGGAAGTTCTCTGAAGAGAAAGAAAATGATGATGGAATTTGGAACATCAAAAAGGAAGAAATAACATCTTAAGTAATAATGTGAGTAAACAGAGTAGGTTTGCCTTCTTTTGCATTTTCTAAATTATATTTGGTGGTTGAAGCAAAATTATAACACTGTATGATGTGGATCTCAATGCATGATGAGAAAATATTTAAGACAATTATGTTATAAATGTGGAGAGTAAAGAGAGATAAAGGAAGCAAACTTTTCTATAATTCACTGAAACTGACAAATTGTTGACAACAATAACTAGGATAAATTATGGATATATAATGTAATTCTTAGAGCAACCACTAAAAAGGCTATACTAAAAGATATAATCAAAAGAATCAGAGATAAATAAAAATTAAGTTATAAAACATGTTCAGCTAATCCACAGGAAAGCAAGACAAAGAAAACAGGGAAACAAAAAAGCAGAACAAACAGAAAACAAAAAATAAAAATAGGAAATATAGCCCTAACGTTTAAATAATTGCAACGTGGTCTAAATACACCAGTCAAAAGACAGAGATTTGCAGAGTGTGAAAAAACCTTGACCCAACTACGTGTTTTCTACAAGAAATTAACTTCAAATATAATGAAAATTTAAAAATTTAAAAATATATAATCAAAGTAAAAAGTTGGGGAAAAAAGATATACCATGCAAACATTAATCAAAAGAAAACAAGAGTGTTATGTTGATATTAGATAAAAATGACTTCAGAGCAAAGAAAATTACCAGAAACAGAGAGGGACCATTACATAATGATAAAAGGGTCAATTCACCAAGAATACATAGTAAATCCTAAATGTTTATGCACCAAACAACAGAGCTGCAAAATGTATAGTACTTCAAAAACTGATAGAACTGAAAGAAAAAAGACAACCTCACAGTTATAACTGAAGATTTCTATATGCCTCTCTCAGCAAATGGTAAGAACTACTTGGCAGAAAATGAGCAAAAATAAATAAGAAGTCAACAACCCCGTCAATCAAAGTATCTAACCCTTTCATGTACCCATGGAATATACACCAAGATATACAATATCCTTAACCATAAAACAAAACTTAACTATTTCAAAACAATTAATTTCATATGGAATATATTTTCTGGGCACAGTGGAATCAAACTAAAAATCAATACCAGAAAGAGAACAGGAAAATCTCTCAACATTCTGAAAGTAAATAATATACTTCAAAATAATCCACAAGTCAATGCAGAAGTCTAAAGGTAGCTAAAAAGTACATAAAGCTGACAGAAAATAAAAATATATATCATAATTTGTGGGACACAGCTAAAGCCATGCTGAGAGGCTGTTTATAGCACTAAATGCTTACATTAGAGAACACAAAAGGTCTCAAATCAATAATCTAACTTTCTATATCAAGAAACTAGACAAAGAAGAGAAAAACAAATCAAAAACAAGCAAAAGAAGGAAATATATAGACAGGGGCAAAAATTAGTGGAAGTATAAACAGGAAAATAATAAAGAAGATCAATAAAACTAAAGTCTAGTTTTATTAAAAAAATGATAAAATTGATAAACCTCTAGCAAGACTGACAAAGAAAAAAAGGAGAAGACACAAATTACTAGTATAAAGAATTAAGTAGGAGATAGTAATACAGGCCCTGCAGACATCAAGATAATAAGGGAATACTATGAACAACTATACACTATAAATTTGACAATTTAGACGAAATAGACTACTTCATTGGAAAATACAAGTTACCACAACACACCCAATATGAAATAGATCATTTGGATAGACCTATAACTATTAAGGATTTGAATTTAGAATTTTTTAAACTCCCCAGAAAACAAATCTCCAGGCCCACATATTTTTACTGAATGATTCTACTAAATGTTTAAAGAATTAATACAGAGTCTATATAGTCTCTTCTAGAAAGTAGACAATGATGAAACACATCCCAATTCATTTTATGCAGCTAGTATTATCCTGATAGCAAAACCAAAGGGAACACAAGAAAACTATAGACCAAGGTTTCTCATGAACTTAGATGCAAAAATCCTCCAAAAGAGTTTTTCAAAGAAATAGGTCTTGAATTCACTTTCAATAGACATCCGACCACCAGAGACAATATCAAGAATGCCTCCAAGATTCAGATTCTGCAGAGCATATGTGTTGTCTATACTACTGTCTATTTATAATACAGACTGTATGACACTTAAATTATTTTATTTTAGTTTCACAAAAATGACATCAGGTCCAATATTCGGATGACCAAAAAAGGTTTAAGAACAAACTTAGAAATTGGCCTCACTTAGACAATGCTAGGTTATCTCTAGAATCCATTCTTGCAAACAGATGTACTCTTTAGCCATATTCTTTTATTTATTTATTTATTTATTTATTTATTTATTTATTTAATCTTATTTTGTTTATTTATTTATTTTAAATTTATGTGAAATTGGCTTCCATACAAAACCCAGTGCTCATCCCAAAAGGTGCCGTCCTCAATACCCATCACCCACCCTCCCCTCCCTCCCACCCCCCATCAGCCCTCAGTTTGTTCTCGGTTTTTATGACTCTCTTATGCTTTGGCTCTCTCCCATTCTAACCTCTTTTTTTTCTTTTTTGTTTTTTCCTTCCCCTCCCCCATGGGTTTCTGTTAAGTTTCTCAGGATCCACATAAGAGTGAAACCATATGGTATCTGTCTTTCTCTGTATGGCTTATTTCACTTAGCATCACACTCTCCAGTTCCATCCACGTTGCTACAAAGGGCCATATTTCGTTCTTTCTCATTGCCCTGTAGTACTCCACTGTGTATATAAACCACAATTTCTTTATCCATTCATCAGTTGATGGACATTTAGGCTCTTTCCATAATTCGGCTATTGTTGAAAGTGCTGCTATGAACATTGGGGTACAAGTGCCCCTATGCATCAGTACTCCTGTATCCCTTGGGTAAATTCCTAGAACTGCTACTGCTGGGTCATAGGGTAGGTCTATTTTTAATTTTCTGAGGAACCTCCACACTATTTGCCAGAGTGGCTGCACCAATTTGCATTCACACCAACAGTGCAAGAGGGTTCCCGTTTCTCCACATCCTCTCCAGCATCTATAGTCTCCTGATTTGTTCATTTTGGCCACTCTGACTGCCGTGAGGTGATATCTGAGTGTGGTCTTGATTTGTATTTCCCTGGTGAGGAGCGACATTGAGCATCTTTTCATGTGCCTGTTGGCCATCCGGATGTCTTCTTTAGAGAAGTGTCTGTTCATGTTTTCTGCCCATTTCTGCACTGGGTTATTTGTTTTTCGGGTGTGGAGTTTGGGGAGCTCTTTATAGATTTTGGATACTAGCCCTTTGTCCAATATGTCATTTGCAAATATTTTTTCCCATTCCACTGGTTGCCTTTTAGTTTTGTTGGTTGTTTCCTTTGCTGTGCAGAAGCTTTTTATCTTCATAAGGTCCCAGTAGTTCATTTTTCCTTTTAATTCCCTTGCCTTTGGGGATGTGTCAAGGAAGATATTGCTATGGCTGAGGTCAGAGAGGTTTTTTCCTGCTTTCTCCTCTAGGGTTTTGATCATATCCTGTCTCACATTCAGGTCCTTTATCCATTTTGAGTTTATTTTTGTAAATGGTGTGAGAAAGTGGTCTAGTTTCACCCTTCTCCATGTTGCTCTCCAGTTCTCCCAGCACCATTTGTTAAAGAGACTGTCTTTTTTCCATTGGATGTTCTTTCCTGCTTTGTCAAAGATGAGTTGGCCATACGTTTGTGGGTCTAGGTCTGGGGTTTCTATTCTATTCCATTGGTCTATGTGTCTGTTTTTGTGCCAATACCATGCTGTCTTGATGATGACAGCTTTGCAGTAGAGGCTAAACTCTGGGATTGTGATGCCTCCTGCTTTAGTCTTCTTCTTCAAAATTACTTTGGCTATTCGGAGCCTTTTGTGGTTCCATATGAATTTTAGGATTGCTTGTTCCAGTTTCGAGAAGAATGCTGATGCAATTTTGATTGGGATTGCATTGAATGTGTAGATCGCTTTGGGTAGTATTGACATTTTGACAATATTTATTCTTCCAAACCATGAGCAGGGAATGTCTTTCCATTTCTTTATATCTTCTTCAATTTCCTTCATAAGCTTTCTATAGTTTTCAGCATACAGATCTTTTACATCTTTGGTTAGATTTATTCCTAGGTATTTTATGCTTCTTGGTGCAATTGTGAATGGGATCAGTTTCTTTATTTGTCTTTCTGTTGCTTCATTGTTAGTGGATAAGAATGCAACTGATTTCTGTACATTGATTTTGTATCCTACAACTTTGCTGAATTCATGTATCAGTTCTAGCAGACTTTTGGTGGAGTCTATCGGATTTTCCATGTATAATATCATGTCATCTGCAAAAAGCGAAAGCTTGACTTCATCCTTGCCAATTTTGATGCTTTGGATTTCCTTTTGTTGTCTGATTGCTGATGCTAGAACTTCCAGCACTATGTTAAACAACAGTGGTGAGAGTGGACATCCATGTCGTGTTCCTGATCTCAGGGAAAAAGCTCTCAGTTTTTCCCCATTGAGGATGATGTTAGCTGTGGGTTTTTCATAAATGGTTTTGATGATCTTCAAGTATGTTCCTTCTATCCCGACTTTCTTGAAGGTTTTTATTAAGAAAGGTGGCTGGGAGGAGAGGGAAGAAGATGGCGGCGTAGGAGGACGCTGGGTTCACCGTGCGTCCTGCTGATCACTTAGATTCCACCTACACCTGCCTAAATAACACAGAAAACTGCCAGAGGATTAGCAGAACTGAGTCTCTGGAGCCAAGTGCAGACGAGAGGCCCATGGAAGACGGTAGGAAGGGCGGAGAGGCGGTGCACACTCCATGGACTGGCGGGAGGGAGCCGGGGCGGAGGGGCGGCTTGCTGGCCAAGCAGAGCCCCTGAGTCTGGCTGGCAAAAGCACAGGGGCCTGATGGACTGTGTTCCCACAGCAAGCGCGACTTAGAATCTAGGAGGTCATAAGTTAACAGCTCTGCTCAGAAAGCGGGAAGGCTGGAGGACAAAGGGAGGGAGAGCTGCTGAGCCCCCGGACGACAGAGCTCAGTTTGGTGGGGAACAAAGGCGCTCGCCAGGGCCATCTCCCCCGCCCATCCCCCAGCCAAAATCCCAAAGGGAACCAGTTCCTGCCAGGGAACTTGCTCACTCCACGCAAACACCCAACACAGTGCTTCTGCGGAGCCAAACCTCCGGCAGCGGATCTGACTCCCTCCCGCTGCCACAGGGCCCCTCCTGAAATGGATCACCTAAGGAGAAGTGAGCTAAGCCTGCCCCTCCTGCCCCAGTGCACCTTGCCTACCCACCCCAGCTAATACGCCAGATCCCCAGCACCACAAGCCTGGCAGTGTGCAAGTAGCCCAGACGGGCCACACCACCCCAGTGAATCCCGCCCCTAGGAGAGGGGAAGAGAAGGCACACACCAGTCTGACTGTGGCCCCAGCGGTGGACTGGGGGCAGACATCAGGTCTGACTGCGGCCCCGCCCACCAACTCCAGTTATACACCACAGCACAGGGGAAGTGCCCTGCAGGTCTGCACCACTCCAGGGACTATCCAAAATGACCAAGCGGAAGAATTCCCCTCAGAAGAATCTCCAGGAAATAACAACAGCTAATGAACTGATCAAAAAGGATTTAAATAATATAGCAGAAAATGAATTTAGAATACTAGTCATAAAATTAATCGCTGGGCTTGAAAACAGTATAGAGGACAGCAGAGAATCTCTTGCTACAGAGATCAAGGGACAAAGGAACAGTCACGAGGAGTTGAAAAGCGCTTTAAACGAAATGCAAAACAAAATGGAAACGACGACAGCTCGGATTGAAGAGGCAGAGGAGAGAATAGGTGAACTAGAAGATAAAGTTATGGAAAAAGAGGAAGCTGAGAGAAAGAGAGATAAAAAAAACCCAGGAGTATGAGGGGAAAATTAGAGAACTAAGTGATACACTAAAAAGAAATAATATACGCATAATTGGTATCCCAGAGGAGGAAGAGAGAGGGAAAGGTGCTGAAGGGGTACTTGAAGAAATAATAGCTGAGAACTTCCCGGATCTGGGGAAGGAAAAAAGTATTGAAATCCAAGAGGCACAGAGAACTCCCTTCAGACGTAACTTGAATCAGTCTTCTGCACGACATATCATAGTGAAACTGGCAAAATACAAGGATAAAGAGAAAATTCTGAAAGCAGCAAGGGATAAACGTGCCCTAACTTATAAAGGGAGACCTATAAGACTAGTGACTGATCTCTCTTTTGAAAGTTGGCAGGCCAGAAAGGATTGGCATGATATCTTCAGTGTGCCAAACAGAAAAAATATGCAGCCGAGAATCCTTTATCCAGCAAGTCTGACATTTAGAATAGAAGGAGAGATAAAGGTCTTCCCAAACAAACAAAAACTGAAGGAATTTGTCACCACTAAACCAGCCCTACAAGAGATCCTAAGGGGGATCCTGTGAGACAAAGTACCAGAGACATCGCTACAAGCATAAAACATACAGACATCACAATGACTCTAAACCCGTATCTTTCTATAATAACACTAAATGTAAATGGATTAAATGCGCCAACCAAAAGACATAGGGTATCAGAATGGATAAAAAAACAAGACCCACCTATTTGCTGTCTACAAGAGACTCATTTTAGACCTGAGGACACCTTCAGATTGAAAGTGAGGGAATGGAGAAATATCATGTTACTGGAAGTCAAAAGAAAGCTGGAGTAGCCATACTTATATCAGACAAACTAGACTTTAAATTAGAGACTGTAACAAGAGATGAAGAAGGGCATTATATAATCATTACAGGGTCT
Organism: Acinonyx jubatus; assembly: GCF_027475565.1. Taxonomy (NCBI): domain Eukaryota; kingdom Metazoa; phylum Chordata; class Mammalia; order Carnivora; family Felidae; genus Acinonyx; species Acinonyx jubatus. The sequence goes on from NC_069389.1 coordinate 68,524,864, forward strand.
ATCCATCAGGAAGAGCTAACAATTATAAATGTCTATGCACCGAATACCAGAGCACCCATATATATAAAACAAGTACTCACAAACATAAGCAACCTTATTGATAAGCATGTGGTAATTGCAGGGGACTTTAACACTCCACTTAAGGAAATGGATAGATCATCTAGACACACGGTCAATAAAGAAACAAGGGCCCTGAATGAGACATTGGATCAGATGGACTTGACAGATATATTCAGAACTCTGCATCCCAAAGCAAGAGAGTATACTTTCTTCTCGAGTGCACATGGAACATTCTCCAAGATAGAGCATATACTGGGTCACAAAACAGCCCTTCATAAGTTTACAAGAATTGAAATTATACCATGCATACTTTCAGACCACAATGCTATGAAGCTTGAAATCAACCACAGGAAAAAGTCTGGAAAACCTCCAAAAGCATGGAGGTTAAAGAACACCCTACTAACGAATGAGTGGGTCAACCAGGCAGTTAGAGAAGAAATTTAAAAATATATGGAAACAAAAGAAAATGAAAATACAACAATCCAAACGCTTTGGGATGCAGCGAAGGCAGTCCTGAGAGGAAAATACATTGCAATCCAAGCCTATCTCAAGAAACAAGAAAAATCCCAAATACAAAATCTAACAGCACACCTAAAGGAAATAGAAACAGAACAGCAAAGGCAACCTAAACCCAGCAGAAGAAGAGAAATAATAAAGATCAGAGCAGAAATAAACAATATAGAATCTAAAAAAACTGTAGAGCAGATCAACGAAACCAAGAGTTGGTTTTTTGAAAAAATAAACAAAATTGACAAACCTCTAGCCAGGTTTCTCAAAAAGAAAAGGGAGATGACCCAAATAGATAAAATCATGAATGAAAATGGAATTATTACAACCAATCCCTCAGAGATACAAGCAATTATCAGGGAATACTATGAAAAATTATATGCCAACCAATTGGACAACCTGGAAGTAATGGACAAATTCCTAAACACCCACACTCTTCCAAAACTCAATCAGGAGGAAATAGAAAGCTTGAACAGACCCATAACCAGCGAAGAAATTGAATCAGTTATCAAAAATCTCCCAACAAATAAGACTCCAGGACAAGATGACTTCCCAGGGGAGTTCTACCAGACGTTTAAAGCAGAGATAATACCTATCCTTCTCAAGCTATTCCAAGAAATAGAAAGGGAAGGAAAACTTCCAGACTCATTCTATGAAGCCAGTATTACTTTGATTCCTAAACCAGAGACCCAGTAAAAAAAAGAGAACTACAGGCCAATATCCCTGATGAATATGGATGCAAAAATTCTCAATAAGATACTAGCAAATCGAATTCAACAGCATATAAAAAGAATGATTCACCATGATCAAGTGGGATTCATTCCTGGGATGCAGGGCTGGTTCAACATTCGCAAATCAATCAACGTGATACATCACATTAACAAAAAAAAAGATAAGAACCATATGATCCTGTCAATCGATGCAGAAAAGGCCTTTGACAAAATCCAGCACCCTTTCTTAATAAAAACACTTGAGAAAGTGGGGATAGAAGGAACATACTTGAAGATCATCAAAGCCATTTATGAAAAGCCCACAGCTAACATCATCCTCAACGGGGAAAAATTGAGAGCTTTTTCCCTGAGATCAGGAACACGACAGGGATGCCCACTCTCACCACTGTTGTTTAACATAGTGTTGGAAGTTCTAGCATCAGCAATCAGACAACAAAAGGAAATCCAAGGCATCAAAATTGGCAAAGATGAAGTCAAGCTTTCGCTTTTTGCAGATGACATGATATTATACATGGAAAATCCGATAGACTCCACCAAAAGTCTTCTTATATCTTGAAGAAGATATAAAGAAATGGAATTCTTCCATTTGGTCATTTTGGATAGTCCCTGGAGTGGTGCGGACCTGCAGGGCACTTCCCCTGTGCTGTGGTGTATAACTGGAGTTGGTGGGCAGGGCCGCAGTCAGACCTGATGTCTGCCCCAGCCCACCGCTGGGGCCACAGTCAGACTGGTGTGTACCTTCTTTTCCCCCCTCTCCTAGGTGCGGGATTCACTGTGGGGTGGCGTGGCCCGTCTGGGCTACTTGCACACTGCCAGGCTTGTGGTGCTGGGGATCTGGCATATTAGCTGGAGTGGATTGGCAAGGTGCACAGTGTGGGAGGGGTAGGCTCAGCTCGCTTATCCTTTGGTGATCCACTTCAGGAAACACCCTGCGGCACTGGAAGGGAGTCAGACCCGCCAATGGAGGGATGGATCCGCAGAAGCACATCATTGGGTGTTTGCGCGGTGCAAGCAAGTTCCCTGGCAGGAACTGTTTCCCTTTGGGATTTTGGCTGGGGGATGGGTGAGGGAGATGGCTCTGGCCAGCACCTTTGTTCCCCGCCAAGCTGAGCTCTGTTGTCCAGGGCTTAACAAATCTCCCTCCCATTGTCCTCCTATCCTCCTGCTCTGTGAGCAGAGCTGTTAGTTTATAACCTTCCAGATGTTAAGTCCTGCTTGCTGTCAGAACACACTCCATCCAGCCTGTCCGGTTTTGCAAGCCAGACTCAGGGGCTCTGCTTGGCCGGCGGGTCGCCCCTCCCCTGGCTCCCTCCCGCCAGTCCGTGTAGCACACACCGCCTCTTTGCCCTTCCTACCCTCTTCCGTGGGCCTCCTGTCTGCGCTTGGCTCCAGATAATCCATTCTGCTAGTCTTCTGGGGGTTTTCTGGGTTATTTAGGCAGGTGTAAGTGGAATCTAAGTGATCAGCAGGACACGGTGAGTCCAGCATCCTCCTACCCAGCCATCTTCCCAACCAATCCCTCCAAATGAGAATCTAGCCATATTCTTTATCATCTATCTTCTTCTGTTTCTCATTTCATTGTAGGGAAACTTACTACTCCAGTAGTCTCTACCCTTCCATAAATCAGAAAAAGCAAGGCACTGGCTTTTCTCATCTTACTACAAGGATACGGTGGGGAGGGGAAGAATACAAAATGGAAAAGATGGGGACAAAGACTACAAGTTAGAATCAGGTTTTGCTATAGGAGTCAGGAGAGAATAAGGGCATTATTATTTCTATAATGCTTTCCTGAATGCTAATTATTCAATATAAGTGGTATGCAACCCTTTTTTAATCAAAGTATAATCAACTATAATGCAACCCTTTTTTAATCAAAGTATAATCAACTCTTGTAAAACAGGATTTTTATTTAGAACTTTCTATTCTTAATTAAGGGAAACATCCTTGGCTAGTGGTTTGTCACTGTTGATTTCACATCCACTCTTCACCCCATCTTACCTGCAGAATATAGCGAATTTGCTGTTTTGTAAACTCTGACAATCCTCTGGGAATCAATGATTCAATGTCTTCTGACTGTAAGAAAAGAGAGGCTTTTACATTGAAAAGATACACATGAGTATTGTAATTGTAGGGTCTGCAGTTCACAGACTTTTGTGCAGCAGAGCATATTTTTAGGAACATCAAAAGATTATTTCAGTTTTGGGCGATAGTTGCTACCAACTTCATTTTTACCGTGATAGTTCTTACTTTTAAAAAAATTATTATAGAGGCACCTGGGTGGCTCAGTCGGTTAAGTGTCCAACTTCTGGTTTCAGCTCAGATCATTATTTCACAGTTTGGTGCGTTCCAGCCCTGCACTGGGATCTGTGCTGACAGGGCAGAGCCTGCTTGGGATTCTCTCTCTCTCTCTGTCTCTCTCTCTCTCACTATCTCTGCCCCTTCCCCACTCATGTTGTTTCTGTCTTTTTCAAAATAAATAAACTTAAACAAATTATTTAAAATTAAAAAAAATGATTATACTACAGACAGTATGGAAAGTACCTTGAATTCTAGGCATTTTAGGGAAAAACTTTATGCAACCAATCAGATGTTCCATTTCTACATTTTTTAAGAGTAATTTAAAAAACAAAAAGATGGTCTCTCCAGTCCCATTAAATACTCTCAGTGTATCTTTCAACAACTGGAAGCTTTGATGAGTGGTAAATATGACATTTTAGAGGCTGATTTTTTAAATAATGAAAATTGAGGATTTACATTGAGCTATGATGACTTCTGAAAAAGTAAATGTTGACACAGCAACATTGAAAAGCTTTAACTGATTTTTTTTTTAGTTGAAGCAATGCAAATTTATTATCTAGTAGTTTTGGAGGTTGGAATCAATGGGGCAAAATTAATGTGTCAGCAGAACTGCATTCTTTTGGTGGGCTCTAGGGGAGAATCTATTTCATTGCCTTTTTGTTTCTACAGGCTGCCTGAATTCCTTGCTGGTGGCCTCATCACTCCCATCTCTGCTTCCATTGGCAGATCTCCTGACTCTGACCTCCTGCCTCCCTCTTTTAAGGACCGTTAGTGTTAACATTGGGCCCACCCACATAATCCAGGATAAGCTCCTCACTTTAAGATTCTTAACTTAGTCACATTTGCAAAGTTTATTTTACCATGTTAAGGTAACATATTCAAAAGTTTCAGGGATTAGGGTGTGGACATCTTTGGGGAGCTATTATTCTGTCTTCCACATAATCTTATTGCCCTTCTTCTGAAGCTCATATCCATACAGGTTCCCTCTGTGAGGTCTAGATCCAAGAGAGGGAGATTCTAATAGAGGAAGGGTCTTCTCTTCCACCTGCTCAAGACCCTCTTTGGATGACTAACCAAGAATCCACTTCCTCAGAAGACATCTTTCCCTCTTCCTCAGCGGGTGATTTTTCTCTATGGCTGCTGCAAGACAAGTTAATTAGAATACCATCCAGTACCTCTGACTTCAGTACCCTTATCCCAAACCATAGAAGGATGATGTCCTTACAAAAAACAAAAAACAAAAAAACAAAAAACAAAAACAAAAAACAAAAACAGATAGCCAAGGACTGAAGTTAAGACATCACAGCAGATACTTATCTTGCCAAATCCTATGCCCAGCGCACCAAGTATCATTGTCTTCTTTTATTTATTCAAATATAATTAACATACAGTGTTATATTAGTTTCAGGTGTACAATATAATGATTTAGCAATTCTATAAATTTCTCAGTGCTTATTAAAATAAGTATACTCTTAAGCCCCGTTATTTATTTCAACCATATCCCCACTGACATCCCCTTTTGTGAGAAGCTTCAACTAATTTTAAGTGAAAATCACTGTAATGAATGCAGTATATCAATACATTGCAAATGAAGAAAAAAATTGGGGCACCTGGGTGGCTCAGTCGGTTAAGCGTCCAACTTTGGCTCAGGTCATGATCTCATGGTTTGTGAGTTCGAGCCCTGTGACAGGCTCTGTGCTGACAGCTCACAGCCTGGACCCTGCTTTGGATTCTGTGTCTCCTTCTCTCTCTTCCCCTCCCCCACTTGTGTTCTGTCTCTCTCTATTAAAAAATAAATAAATGTAAGCAAAAAAATTTTTATAAAAAAGAAAAAAACACAAAAGAGGCCACTGTGCTTTTTTATTACATCAAAATCAGTTCTTTCTCTAGTTGATTACTTATTCCACTTGAAGTAATACTTAACAAAATGTGCATATATAATAGAATTAAAAATTGAAAAAAACTTAAGTTGATTTCTGTTTGGCATGGGTCATAAGGCTCAAAATACATTAAAACTAACTTTGCTACTTAGTTAATGTAGGTCTTAATTTTCTAAAATGTAGAGTATGTGGTAAATGAAATTTTAAATGTTTTGATAAGCAAAGACAAAGTCATAAACAACAGTTGATGAAATATTTTTCACATTAATAATTATTACCTTTATGATTATTACTTTTATAGCCATTAGAAAAATATAAAAAAATTAACATTTTAATTTATTTTTGAGAGACACAGAGAGATGGAGTGTGAGCAGGGGAAAGGCAGAGAGAGAGGGAGACACAGTATCTGAAACAGGCTCCAGGATCTGCATGGTCAGCACAGAGCCCAACCTGGGGCTTGAACCCACCAACTGTAAGATCATGACCTGAACTGAGTCGGATGCTTCCCCAACTGAGCCACCCAGGTGCCCCATAATTACAAGCATATAAATGGTTCTATCATTTTAAAGACAAAATGATCATTATATCTTTCACTAATCTGTGTTTCCAGTCTAATAAAGGTACCAAACTAAAACAGTATTATTGGTGCAAATATCAGAATCTGCTTTGTTATCACCTATATTTGATTTTCAACTATTTTTGCACTTACCTCATCTGTAGACTCAAAGTCCTCTTTGCTGCAAGAATGAAAATAAAAAGATAGACAACCTTAAGAAAATGTATGTATTGGTCATATATAAATGCTAGTGTTTCTGATTCTTTTATCTTAGTTTTAATATATCATAATAACAGCAATTCAATTTATAATTCAAATAAGAAATTTTAAGCTAACTAAAATGGCACTTATGAAAAATAAAGATAATTTTCCTGAAACTAGTTAATCTACTAAAAATGACCAATATTGACTAGGGAGAGGAAGAGGCCAACATGGCAGAGAAGTGGGGCAATCCAAACTTCCTGCATCTCTCAAAGAAGTTCTGAAGCCAAAGGACTTTGAACCTCCAAGAGTCTGGGAGGAAAAGAGACTGAGTCTAAAAAGGAGTCACTGGAACATCCTTGACTGGCTATAGGTAGGTGATTGAGAACTGGGGGAGATAAAATGGGCCACGTAAGCACAGAGGGGAGGGATCCCCTTTTGTCGAGAGACAAAGGGAAGAGAAACAGTTGCTGGGGAAACATACGACTGTATCTGGATAAAAGATAAACCTCGTCTGGGACTGAGAACGATACCATCTCTAACTGCGGGGCTTTCTTGGACTGGGGCCAGCTGACCCATTCGCACACCTGGGGAGGAGGGGAGCCAGCCCTGGGTTCGGTGGTAGGTCAGGGGTGCAGTCCACAGTAGAAGAAACCAGTCCCCTCCTTGGAGTGCTGTGGGAAAGGACAAAGCCTGCCTGCCTCTGCCATCCCGGGGTTCAGCGGGGATGTCAGCAATACAGTCTGCAGCAGGAAAAGGTGGTCCTCCCTGAAGTGCTGCGGCACAGACAAAGCCAGCTGGGAGCACATATCAGGCTGCACAGAGAGGCACTTCCTCAGTGCCAGAGCAGACAGAATGGGACTTTGATCCCAGGCTGCACAGAGAGGCACTTCCTCAGTGCCAGAGCAGACAGAATGGGATTTTGAATCCTAGCCAAGTGCTGGTCAGGGGAGTCAGGGAAGCAAGAAGGCCCGCCCCATCTGCGCCTGCTGCACAGTGAGGAGGACTCAAATGGAGTCCACCAAGCCCCATGGAGAAGAGGCTGGGGGATCTCCATTCCCCACCCCACCCCAGCACCACCAAGGCGAGACCTCAAGGATCTGTCCAGGGCCCATAGTGGAGGCGGAACCAGCCTACACCAAACCACACCCCTCCGTGCCTGGTCACTGCATATCTGCTGGAGCAGGACAGATGCTGTGAAACCAAAGGGCTCTATCATCCAGACCAGTGCTGCTGCAGACCCTGGATTAATTCTCGGACAATTCTTGTTATTTAGATATATATTCCCTTCTTATCTCTTCCCTCCTCTAGGCTGGTTACTCTGGTTGTTGGTTTGTTTAAGCAGACATATTTAATCCATTCTCTTCATACATGTTCTACACCACCTTCTCTACTTTCCTTTCCTCTCTTTGGAATAATCAAGCCATAGTTTCTCTGTCTGGGTAATTTTATCTTTTATTTTTCTCCCACCTCCTTCTTTATTTTCTTTCTTTCTCTCTCTCTGGATAAGGCCATTTAGCCTCTCTGCCCAGTCAATGTTTATTTTCTCTTTGTCCCCACCCCTGTCATTTCTGTCTTTGTATATGCTCTTCCATCAGCACTGCCTCCACCCTTTTCTTTACTTGTAGCTGGTGTTTCTGCTTTTTTGCTTTTGGATTAGTTTGTTTGCTTTATGTGTGTGTGTGTGTCTGGTCTGTCTGTTTGTTTGTTTTATTTGTCTGTGTGTTTGCCTGTCTTTGTTTCCTGTTGGTTTTTCTGTTTGTTTTCCTTTCCAGGGATACTTCAAATAACAACTCAAAGCAGATCTTGTGGAGGGTCCAAAACATCACTACAAGTAGAGAAATAAAATGACCAAAGTCGGGACAACACAGAGCAAGTAACACTCTCCAAAAAAACACCTACTGAAGGGCCAGGTCCTGAACAGTGTATGACCCCCCTTTAATATAAGAGTGCTCACAGGTACAGAGCACATAAGAAGCTTTTAAAACTCAAAAGGGACAGAAAAGTAGCCAAAATGATGAAATGGAAGAATTCCATGCAAAAGAAAATCCAGGAAGAACTGAAAGCTAAAGAATTGATCTAAACAGATATAAGCAATATAACTGAATAAGAATTTAGAATAATAGTCATAAGATTAATCACTGGGCTTGAAGAAGGCATAGAAGACAGCAGAGAATCTATTACTGCAGAGATTAAGGAACTAAAAATCAGTCACGATGAATTAATAAATGCTATAAATGAGGTGCAAAATAAAATGGAGGCGGCCACAGCACAGATTGAAGAGGCAGAGGGGAGAATAGGTGAATTAGAAGATAAAATTATGGAAAAAGAGGAAGCTGAGAAAAAGAGAGATTAAAAAATCCAGGATCAAGAGGGGAAAATTAGAGAAGTAAGTGATGCAATCAACTGGAACAATATCTGTATCATAGGAATTCCAGAAGAAGAAAAGAGAGAGAAAGGGTCTGAAAATGCACTTGAATGAATCATAGGTGAGAACTTCCCTGATCTGGGGAAGGAAAAAGGCAGTGAAATACAAGAGGCACAGAGAACTCCCTTCAGACATAACTTGATTCGATCTTCTGCATGACATATCATAGTGAAACTGGAAAAATACAAGGATAAAGAGAAAATTCTGAAAGCAGCTAGGGATAAACACGCTCTAACTTACAAAAGTAAACCCATAAGAGTAGTGGCAGATCTATCTACTGAAACTTGGCATGCCAGAAAGGAATGGCAGGAAATCTTCAATGTGATCAACAGGAAAACCATGCAGCCGAGAATTCTCTATCCAGAAGGTCTGTCATTCAGAATAGGAGAGATAAAGGTTTTCCCAAACAAACAAAAACTGAAGGAATTCATCACCACTAAACCAGCCCTACAAGAGATCCTAAGGGGGATTCTGTGAGTGAAATGTTGCAAGGACCACAAAGTACCAGAGACATCACTACAAGCATGAAAGCTACAGACATCACAATGACTAAACCCATATCTTTCAAAAATAACACTGAATGTAAATGGACTAAATGCTCCAATCAAAAGACATAGGGTATCAGTATGGATAAAAAGAAGACCCATCTATTTTCTGTCTACAAGAGACTCATTTTAGACCTGAGGACACCTTCAGATTGAAAATGAGGGGATGGAGAACTATCTATCATGCTACTCAAAGTCATAGGCAAGCTGGAGTAGCCATACTTATATCAGACAAACTAGACTTTAAATTAAAGTCTGTAACAAGAGATGAAGAAGGGCACTAGGTAATAATTACAGGATCTATCCATCAGGAAGAGCTAACAATTATAAATGTCTATGCACCAAATTCGAAGGCACCCAAATATTTAAAACAATTAATCACAAACATAAGCAATCTTATTGATAAGAATGTGGTAATTTCAGGGGACTTTAATACTCCACTTACAACAATAGACAGATCATCTAGACACAGAATCAGTAAAGAAACAATGGCTTTGAATGATACATTGGACCAGATGGACTTGACAGATATATTTAGAACACTACATCCAAAAGCAGCAGCATATACTTTCTTCTTGAGTGTACATGGAACATTCTCCAAGATAGATCATGTGCTGGGTCACAAATGGCCCTCAATAAATATAAAAGAATTGAGATCATACCATGAACACTTTCAGATCACAATGCTATGAAACTTGAAATCAACCGCAGGAAAAGGTCTGGAAAACCTCCAAAGGCATGGAGGTTAAAGAACACCCTACTAAAGAACAAATGGGTCAACCAGGCAATTAGAAAAGAAATTCGAAAATGTATGCAAACAAATTAAAACGAAAAGACAACAATCTAAATGCTTTTGGATGCAGCGAAGGCAGTCCTGAGAGGAAAATACATTGCAACCCAAGCCTATCTCAAGAAACAAGAAAAATCCCAAATACAAAATATAACAGCACACCTAAAGGAAAGAAAAGCAGAACAGGAAAGACACCCCAAAGCCAGCAGAAGAGAAATAATAAAGAACATAGCAGAAATAAACAATATAGAATCAAAAACACACTAGAACAGATCAGTGAAACTAAGAGTTGGCTTTTTGAAAAAATAAAATTAATAAACGTCTAGCCAGGTTTCTCAAAAAGAAAAGAGAGAGGACCCAAATAGATAAAATCATGAATGAAAATGGAATTATGACAACCAATTCCTCAGAAATACAGTAATTATCAAGGAATACTATGAAAAATTATATGCTAACAAACTGGACAACCTGGAATAAATGGACAAATTCCTAAGCACCCACCCACTTCCAAAACTCAAATGGATCATATGGAAATAAAAAATTTGAACAGGTCCATAATTAGTGAAGAAATTGAATCAGTCACCAAAAATCTCTCAACAAATCAGAGTCCTGGCCCAGATGGCTTCACTGGGGAATTCTACCAGACATTTAAAGCAGAGTTAATTCCTATCCTTCTCAAGCTGTTCCAAGAAAGGGAAGGAAAACTTACAGACTCATTCTATGAAGCCAGCAGTACTTTGATTCCCAAACCAGACAGACACCCAGCAAAAAAAAGAGAACTACAGGCCAATATCCCTGATGAACATGGATGCAAAAATTCTCAACAAGATACTAGCAAAGTGAGGTCAACAGCATATAAAGAGAATTATTCATCATGATCAAGTGGGATTCATTCCTGGGCTGCAGGACTGGTTCAATATTTGGAAATCAATCAATTTGATACATCATATTAATAAAAGAAAATATAAAAACCACATGATCCTGTCAATGGATGCAGAAAAAGCATTTGACAAAATAGAGCATCATTTCTTGATGAAAACCCTCAAGAAAGTCAGAATAGAAGGAACATACTTAAACATCATAGAAAAGCCCATAGGTAATATCATCCTCAATGGGGAAAAACTGAGAACTTTCCCCCTGGGATCAGAAATATGACACGGATGTCCACTCTCTGTTATGTCCGCTTTGTGTAACATAGTGCTGTAAGTCTTAGTATCAGCAATCAGACAACTAAATGTAAAAAAAGCATCAACATCAGCAAAGATTAAATCAAACTTTCACTTTTTGTAGAGGACATGATACACTCCCTGGAAAACCCGACAGACTCCACCAAAAGTCTGATATAATTGATACATAAATTCACCAAAGTCACAGGGTACAAAATTAATGTACAGAAATTGTTTGCATTTTTATACACCAATAAAGAAGCAACAGAAAGACAAATAAAGAAACTGATCTCATTCACAATTACACCAAGAACCATAAAATACCTAGGAATAAACCTAACCAAAGATTTAAAGGATCTTTATGCTGAAAACTATAGAATGCTTATGAAGGAAATTGAAGAAGAGACAAAGAAATGGAAAAACATTCCGTGCTCATGGATTGGAATAAATATTGTTAAAATGTCAATACTACCCAAAACAGTCTACACATTCAATACAATCCCAATAAAAATTACACCAGCATTGTTCTCAAAGTAGATCAAACAACCCTAAAATTTGTATGGAACCACAAAGTGCTCGTGTAGTCAAAGTACTATCAAAGAAGAAAACCAAAGCAGGAGGCATCACAATCCCATAGTTTAGCCTCTACTATCAACTGTAATCATCAAGACAACATGGTATTGACACAAAACAGACACATAAACCAATGGAATAGAAAAGAGAACTCAGATTTGGACCCACAAAAGTATGGCCAACTAATCTTTGACAAAGCAGGAAAGAGTATCCAATGGAAAAAAAAGACTGTCTCTTTAACAAATGGTGCTGGGACAACTGGACAGCAACATGCAGAAGAATGAAACTAGACTACTTTCTTATACCATTCACAAAAATAAACTCAAAATGGATGAAAGACCTGAATGTGAGACAGGAAACCATCAAAATCCTAGAGCCAAGAGCAGGAAAATATCTCTTTGAGTGCAGCTGCAGCAATTTCTCAATCAACACATCTCCAAAGGCAAGGGAATTAAAAGCAAAAATGAATTATTGGGACCTCATCAAGACAAAAACTTCGGCACTGCAAAGGAAACAATCAACAAAACTAAAAGGCAACCAACAGAATGGGAAAAGATATTTGCAAATGACATATCAGATAAAGAGCTAGTATCCAAAATCTGTAAAGACCTCACCAAACTCCACACCTGAAAAGCAAATAATCCAGTGAAGAAATGGGCAGAATACATGAATAGACACTTCTCTAAAGAAGACATCCAGATGGCCAACAGGCGCATGAAAAGATGCTCAACGTCGCTCCTCATCAGGGAAATACAAATCAAAACCACACTCAGATACCACCTCACGGCAGTCAGAGTGGCTAAAATGAGCAAATCAGGAGACTATAGATGCTGGCAAGAATGTGGAGAAATGGGAACTCTCTTGCACTGATGGTGGGAATGCAAACTGGTGGAGCAGCTCTGGAAAACAGTGTGGAGGTTCCTCAAAAAATTAAAAATAGAACTACCCTATGACCCAGCAATAGGCTGCTAGGATTTTATCCAAGGGATACAGGAGTGCTGATGCATAGGGACACTTGTACCCCAATGTTTATAGCAGCACTTTCAACAATAGCCAAATTATGGAAAGAGCCTAAATGTCCATCAACTGATGAATGGATAAAGAGGATGTGCTTTATATATACAATGGAATACTATTTGGCAATGGGAAAGAATGAATTATGGCCATTTGCAGCAACGTGGATGGAGCTGGAATGTATTATGCTAAGTGAAATAAGTCAGGCAGAGGAAGACAGATACCATATGTTTTAACTCATATGTGGATCCTGGGAACCTTAGCAGAAGATCATGGGGGAGGGGAAGGGGAAAAAAGTTATAGAGAGGAGGGAGGCAAACCATAAGAGACTCTTAAAAACTGAGAACAAACTGAGGTTTGATGGGGGGGTGGGGGAGAGTGGAAAATGGATGTTGGGCATGGAGGAGGGCACTTGGGATGAGCAGTGGGTGTTGTATGAAAAACAATTTGACAATAAATTGTATTTAAATAAAAAATGAACAATATCAAAATAACAAGCCAAAAGAATATACAGAATCAGTTACTGCCATGCACTAGCACTAATCTGTTTATGACTAGATGTACAAGTCCTTGGTGCTTTGTAATAAATCCTGCCTGAGTGAATGAATAACAATAATAGTTGTTCTCTCTCTCCACCCACATTTTCTCTTGTATCATTCACTTTCAGTGCTGAGTCCAACTTCTCTGTATAGAGTCTTCAAGTTATTCCATACCCTTTCATCAAAATCAAAACTTGCAATATAAATTCATTCAATCTACACTACAGTATATATGGCAGTGACAAAACCTTACACATACCTGGATATTTACATAGAGACAGAGCTTTAAGCAACATGACCAAAATTCTAGTGGGATGATATAACTTCCAACATCAAAATGAGGATTTGAGCACCAGGGTTAGAAGACCCTTTGTGAAGCCATGTTAGGTAGGCAAATACCACAAAAGAATTCTTAGTGATTATACCAGTCTGGCACTTGCTTCTTTGGGGAGTGATGAAAGTGGAAAAGGATACAGTTTCAGTGTCAGTGGCAACAGACAGGTCTTTATTTCTGACTACTTGTTTTATCTGTGCTTCACTGAAGAATTCGGCACAAAATATATGGTGAATATACTTCTCAAACAAAAACACACTACACATGTTCTGACAACAAGGCAGAATATTTTAAAGGTGCTTGTATATTTTAAAGATGCTTGTATAAAATCAGAGGTATATGAGTGACATATCTTTGATATAAAAGAAAAATATATTAGAGACATGTTAGGACATTATCTCCTACCTTTACGTTCTAAGTAACTGCTTATGGTAATATATTGCTTGCAGAGATAAGAAGGTCTCTTACTGTGCAAAACCTCTTGCATATATTTATAAAAATATATATACTAATGTGGAGGAAGAAAACTGAAGGTTAAATTTACCCAAGGCATGACTACATATTTGAGATCATCTGTATGTATGTATGTGGCATTTCCTATATTGACCAAAATAGAAATTGTGGGGAAGCCCTAGTAAAATAAATAAATAAAATATTCTGTACTTTTTAAATGTTTTACTAAAGAAACTGCATGCATATACTGGGAGTTACAACAAGTTAAAAATATGAATCAATACTTTAGTCATATTCCATTACTATTAACTGAAATAATCACAGTTATTAATGGACCTTTATGTTAAAAATTCCACTGCCCAAGCCAACCTAGTACACATGTCCCTAATCATTTCTTTCTACAGATAAGAAAACAAAACAGAAATAGAGCAATTAACAATCAACAGGACTTAATACTGCATTTTTTTAAAGTAACCAGAATGGTTTCATGAGACAACCTTCTTTAATTCTGACTCTGCATCCACTCATTGCTAAATTGTAACATGGAGAAAGGAGATTAAGTGGGGACTAAAGAAGAGGGAAAGAAAGAAAGAGAGTGGAAACAAAGAGATAAGAGCAGAGAGTTGGAGAGACCAATGTGAATTACACCTCCATCCAGCCTCGGGGAGTGATAGTTGGAATTACAATGGGCAGAAAAAAAAACAGGAGCAGGAGAAAGAACAATACGGCTTCAGAGTAGGAGGACCTTAGGTTCCTCTCTTCCCACAAACACAGCTAGATAACTATAAAATCATGCTAAATACCCCAGAAATTGACCTGAAGAGTGATAAAACAAACTCCACAATTAAACATAGAGAAGAGGTGAACCTGGGTGGCTCAGTCAGTTAAGCATCCAACTTTGGCTCAGGTCACAATCTCATGGTTTGTGAGTTCAAGCCCCATGTCAGGTTCTGTGCTGATGGCTCGGAGCCTTGAGACTGCTTCAGATTCTGTGTCTCTCTCTCTTCCCCTCCCCTGCTTGTTCTCTATGTCTCTCTCTCAAAAATAAATATTAAAAGAAAAAAAAAGAAATGTTAAAAAAAAGGAGGGGGGAGAACAGGCCACATCAAAGAAGGTAGGAAGTGCAGATATGTGGTTTAGGGAAGAAATAGATCCTAGGTACTTTGGGGGGAAAACCAGGGTCACAGAGAAGAGACAGAGAGAGATAGAGAAAAAGAGGAAGAGAGAGAAGCACAGAAGGAAACTCTGAAGGAGAATGTTTCCACAAAGCCACTGGCTTGGAAAACGAGAGGGGCAAAATTTAGTCAGAACTTGCAGTCAACAGGGCTTAAAGCCTAGAATTTTAAAGGGTAGCAGGCTTGGCTGGGATAGAGTCCTGAAGGCACTACCCTGCTCACAGAGAGAAGGCAGGCAAACAACATGGGAGCAGATGGCATGGCAACAAAGATCTGAAGCATGCTTGAGGCAAACAGTGGGGAGATTATTCACTCTTCTCAGAGCAAACTGAAGTCAGCTTTCACAGAGACACCTCTCTGAGAAGAAAGGAGCTGGCTGGCACCAATTCCCACCCTGCTACTCAGCAAAAACACAGTGCCACTTGTAGTAAGCAGCTCAGCAGGGACACAGGCTGCCAAACATTCTTATACCAAGCCCAATCCCTGCACCCCAGGGAGACTGTCCTTTTAAGTCAAAATTAGCTTAATACCAGCATGGCGGGGCCCTCCTCCAGAAGACCGGCACAAACCCTTGCTGACACCACATCTCCTGACCAGAGAGTTCTGCAGGGCCATGGCTCTGGTGGAGTTGGTGTCAGGTCTCATTTCACAAGCACACCAGACCACACCTAGTTAAAACTCACCATACTCAGGCCAGGGACAAAAACCTGCCCACAGTAGGCAAGGGGAACATCTGCAGATAACTCGCTTGAACGATAGAGCAGTGAAAACACCACAGTAGAGTGCACACAGTACACACCTGAGACACTCCCTGAAGTGCCAGGCCCTGAGCACTACATGACCTCTTCTTCATAAAGCTATTACTTTTAGTATCAGTATGCATAACTGGCTTTTCCTACACAGAAAAGAAGGCAGAGACTTACACAAAATGCTGACAGAAGAATCTGTCCCAAATGAAAGAACAAGATAAGGCCACTACCAAATATGTAAGCAAAACAGATATAAGTAATCTGTTTGATGGAGAATTTAAAGCAACAATCATAAGGATACCCACTGGGCTTGAGAGAAGAATAGAAGACATCAGGGAGACCCTTAAACACAGATAAAATAGTTAACAATGAAGCAATCAGAGATGAATAATGCAATAAATGAGATTGGAAACAAGCTTGATGCAATGAACAGCAGACTAGAAGAAGCAGAAGAATGAATTAGTGACCCTGAAGACAAAACAATGGAAAATAATGAGGCTTAACAAAAGAGAGAAGAATTCATGGAATATGAGAATAGATTTAAGGATCTGAATGACTATATCAAATGTAATAACATTGATATTATAGAAGTCCCAGATGAAGAAGAGAGAGAAAGGGGGACATAAAATTTATTTGAAGAAATAGATGAAAACTTCCTTAATCGAGGGAAGGAAACAGACATCCAGATCCAGGAGGCACAGATAAGTCTCATCAAAACCAACAAAAGCAGGCCAACACTAAGACATATTATAATTAAATTTGCAAAATATAGTGAAAAAAAAATCATAAAAGTGGCAAGGCAAGAGAAGTCCTTAACTTACAATGGAAGACTCATAAGGCTAGCTGGAGATTTCTCAACAGAAACTTGGCAAGCCAGGGAGTGGCATGATATATTCAAAGTGCTAATTGGGAAAAATCTTCAGTCAACAATACTCCATCCAGCAAGGCTAACATGCAGAATAGAAAGAGAGATCGTTTCCCAAAAAACAAAAACTAAAGGAATTCATGACCACAAAAGTAGCCATGCATGAAATATTCAAAGGGACTCTTTGATACAAAGGAGAGGCCAACAGTGACAAATATAAGAAAAGATCAGAAAATATCTCCAGACAACGACAAAGTAAAATGGCAACAAATACATTTAAATTAATAATTATTTTGAATATAAATGGACTAAATGCTCCAATCCAAAGACATAGCATGTCAGAATTAATAATAAAAAAAGGGTCACCTATATAGTGCTTAGAAGAGACTCACTTTAGACCTAAAAACACTTGCAGATTGAAAGTGAGGGGATGTAGAAACATTTATCACACAAATGGATGTCTAAAGCTACAGTAACAGTACTTGTATCAGACAGACTGGACTTAGAAGCAAAGACTGTAACAAGAGACAAAGAAGGGCATTATATAATCATAAAGGGAATAATCCAACAAAAAGATATAAAAATTGTAAATATTTATGCATCCAACATGGGAGCACCCAAATACATAAAATATTTAATAACAAACATAAAAGAATTAATGGATAATAATATAATAATAGTAGGGGACTTTAATGCCTCGCTTACATAAATGGACAGATCATCTAAACAGAAAATCAACAAGAAAACAATGGCCTTGAATGACACACAAGACCACGTGGACTTAACCAATATATTCAGAACATTTCATCATAAAACAGGAGAATACACATTGTTTTCAAGAGCATGTGGAACATTCTCAGAATAGATCAAATACTAGGTTACAAAACAGGCCTCAACAAATACACAAAGATTGATATCATACCATGCACCGTTTGTGACCACAACACTATGAAACTAGAAGTCATTCACAAGAAAAAACTTGGAAAGGCCACAAATACATCGAGCTTAAACAACATGCTACTAAACAATGAATTGGTTAAACAGGAAATCAAAGAAGAAATAAAAAATATATGGAAGCAAATGAAAATGAAAACACAACAGTCTAAAACCTTTGGGATCCAGCAAAAGCAGTCCAAAGAGGGAAATATATAGCTATATAGGCCTACCTCAAGAAGGAAGAAAAATCTTAAATAAACAACATAACCTTATACCTAAAGAAGCAAGAAAAAGAAGAACAGACAAAACCCAAACACAGGAAAAGGAAGGGGTTAATAAAGAGTACAACAGAAATCAATGATATAGAAACAAATAAAAACAATAGAACAGATCAATGAAACCAGGAGATGGTTCTTTGAAAAACTTAATAAAATTGATAAATCTCTAGTGAGAGTTATCAACTAGAAAAGATAATGCACCCTAATAAATGAAATCAGAAGTGAGATAGAAGAATTAATACCCAACATGACAGAAACACAAGCAAATATAAGAGAACATTATGAAAAATTATATGCCAACTAATTGGACAACCTAGAAGAAATGGATAAATTTCTAAAAACATATAAATTCCAAAACAGGAACAGGAAGAAATAGAAAACTTGAACAGAGCAATAACCAGCAAAGAAATTGAATCTGTAATAAAAAAGTCCCTAAAAAGACCCGTGTCAGATGACTTCACAGGCAAATTCTACCAAACATTTAAAGAAGACCTAATACCTATTATTTTCAAATTATCACAAAATATAGAAAAGGAAAGAAAACTCACAAATTCATTCTATGAGGCCAGCATTACCCTGATACCAAAAACTAGATAAAAACTCCACTAAAAAAGAGAATTACAGGGAAATATCCCTGATGAACATGAACACAAAAATTCTCAATAAAACACTAACAAACCAAATCCAACAATACATTAACAAATTCATTCATCATGTTCAAGTGGGATTTATTTCTAGGCTGCAAGGGTCATTAAATATTCACAAAAGAATCAAAGTGATGCACCACATTAATAAAAGAAAGGATAAGAAATGTATGATCATTGCAATAAATGCAAAGAAAGGATTTGATGAACTACAACAACGATTCATGATAAAAATCTTCAACAAAATAAATTTAGAGGGAACATACCTCAACATCGTAAAGGGCATATATGAAAAATCCACAGCTGACATCATCCTCAATGGGAAAAAAACCTGAAAGCATTTTTCCCTAAGATCACAAAAAAGGCAAGGATGTCTACTCACACTGCCATTGTTTTACATAATACTGGAAGTCCTATCCACAGCAATCAGACAAGAAAAACAAATAGATGGCATACAAGTTGGCAAGGAAGAAGTTTCACTATTTGCAGATGACATGATGCTATGTATAGAAAACCCAAAAACTCCACCAAAAACTCCTAGAGCTGATACAGAAATTCAGTAAATTCACAGCACAAAAAAGCAACATACGGAAATCTGTTGCATTTATATACACCAGTAATGAAGCAGCAGAAAGAGAAACCAAGGAATCAATCCCACTTACAATTACATCAAAAACCATAAGATACCTAGGAATAAACATAACCAAAGAAGTGAAATACATGTACTCTGAAAATTATCAAATACTGACGACAGAAATTGAAGAGAACACAAAAAATGTAAAGGCATTCCATGCTCATGGATGGGAAGAACAAATATCGTTAAAATGTCCTTACCACCCAAAGCAATCTGCACATTTAATGCAATTCCTATAAAAAATACCACCAGCATTTTTCACATACCTAGAAAAACAATCTTCAAATTTGTATGGAAACACAAAAGATCTGAAACAGCCAAAGCAATCTTGAAAAACAAAAACAAAGCTGGAGACATCACAATTCTTCTTCTTTTTTTTTGATATAAGTACACTTTAATCATGGGTGGGCATGTAATTGTTCATTATACTATATTCAGTATTTTTTTATATTTTGAAATATTTTACAGTTACAAAAAGACTTAGAATACATATATTGCACTACTTATCAAAATATATGGTAAGCAGGACTCTGAAAATTATTTTTCTACTATCTTGGACACTGATGAAATCCTTTTAAGTCATTATATTTAATTTTGGTCTCACATTTCACAATGAAAAAATATGCTCATCAAGGAAATATCAAAACTGTATATTAATTTGTCATTGAAGTAAGATTAATGATTTAGGAAAGCCTTAGGATGTGATCAATATCTTATACAACTCTTAAAAAGATAATTTCATTTGATTTTCTTTTTTTTAATTTAATTTTTTATTTTTAAAAATTACATCCAAATTAGTTAGCATATAGTGAAACAATGATTTCAGGAGTAGATTCCTTAATGCCCCGAACCCATTTAGCCCATCCCCCCTCCCACAACCCCTCCAGTAACCCTCCATTTGTTCATTTGTTCTCCATATTTATGGGTCTCTTATGCTTTGTACCCCTCCCTGTTTTTATATTATTTTCATTTCCCTTCCATTATGTTCATCTGTTTGCCTCTTAAAGTCCTCATATAAGTGAAGTCATGTGATTTTTGTCTTTCTCTGACTGACTAGTTTCACTTAGCATAATACCCTCCAGTTCCATCCACATACTTGCAAATGGCAAGATTTCATTCTTTTTGATTGCAGAGTAATACTCCATTGTGTATATATATATACCACTTCTTTATCCATTCATCCATTGATGGACATTTGGGCTCTTTCCATACTTTGGCTATTGTTGATAGTGCTGCTATAAACATGGGGGTGCATGTGTCCCTTCGAAACAGCACACCTGTATCCCGTGGATAAATGCCTAGCAGTGCAATTGCTGGGTCATAGGGTAGTTCTATTTTTAGTTTTTTGAGGAACCTCCATATAGTTTTCCAGAGTGGCTGCACCAGTGTGCATTGCCACCAACAATGCAAAAGAGATCCTCTTTCTCTGCGTCCTCGCCAATATCTGATGTTGCCTGAGTTGTTACTGTTAGCCACTCTGACAGGTATCATGTGGTATTTCATTGTGGTTTTGACTTGTATTTCCCTGATGATGAGTGATGTTGAGCATTGTTTCATGTGTTGGTTGGCCATCTGATGTCTTCCTTGGAGAAGTGTCTATTCATGTCTTTTGCCCATTTCTTCACTGGATTATTTGTTTTTTGGATGTTGAGTTTGATATGTTCTTTATAGGTTTTGGATACTAACCCTTTATCTGATATATCATTTGCAAATATCTTCTCCATTCTGTCAGTTGCCTTTTAGTTTTACTAATTGTTTCTTTTGCTGTGCAGAAGCTTTTTATTTTGATGAGGTCCCAGGAGTTCATTTTTGCTTTTGTTTCCCTTGCCTCTAGAGATGTGTTCAGTAAGAAGTTGCTGCAGGCAAGATCAAAGACGTTTGTGCCTCCTTTCTCCTCGAGGATTTTGATGGCTTCCTGTCTTAAATTTAGGTCTTTCACCCATTTTGAGTTTATTTTTGTGTATAGTGTAAGAGAGTGGTCCAGGTTCATACTTCTGCATATCACTGTCCAGTTTTCCCAGCACCACTTGCTGAAGACACTGTCTTTATTTCACTGGATATTCTTTCCTGCTTTGTCATAGATTACTTGGCTATACATTTATGGGTCCATTTCTGGGTTCTTTATTCTGTTCCATTGATCTGAGTGTCTGTTCTTGTGCCAGTACCATACCGTCTTGATGATTATAGCTTTGATAGTATAGCTTGAAGTCTGGGATTGTGATGTCTCCTCTCCTGCTTTGCTTTGGTTTTCTTTTTCAAGACTTCTTTGGCTATTTGGGGTATTTTCCGGTTCCATACAAATTTTAGGATTATTTGTTCTAGCTCTGTAAAAAATGCTGGTGTTACTTTGATAGGGATTGCATCGAATATGTAGATTGCTTTGGGTAGTATCGACATTTTAACAATATTTGTTCCTCCTATCCAGAAGCATGGAATCTTTTTTCCATTTTTTTTGTGTTTTCTTCAATTTCTTTCATAAGCTTTCTATAGTTTTCAGTGTATAGATTTTTCACCTCTTTGGTTAGATTTATTCCTAGGTGTTTTATGGTTATCGGTGCAACTATAAATGGGATCAATTCCTTGATTATTCTTTCTGTCACTTCATTGTTGGTGTATAGGAATGCAACCAATTTCTGTGCGTTGATTTTATATCCAAGTTTGCTGAATTCATGAATCACTTCTAGCAGTTTTTTGGTGGAATCTTTGGGGTTTTCCATGTATAGTATCATGTCATCTGCGAAGAGTGAAAGTTTGACCTCTTCCTGGATGATTTGGATGCCTTTTATTTCTTTGTGTTGTCTGATTGCAGAGGCTAAGACTTCCAATACTATGTTGAATAACAGTGGTGAGAGTGGACATCCCTGTGTTTTTCCTGACCTTAGGGGAAAGCTCTCAGTTTTTCCCAATTGAGGATGATATTAGCATTAGGTCATTTATATATGGCTTTTATGATCTCGAAGTATGATCCTTCTATCACTACTTTCGTGACGGTTTTTATCAAGAAAGGATGCTGTATTATGTCAAACGCTTTCCATGCATCTATTGAGAGGATCTATGGTTCTTGTCCTTTCTTTTATTGATGTGATGAATCACGTTATTTATTTTGTGGATATTGAACCAGCCTTGCATCCCAGGTATAAATCCCAATTGGTCATGGTGAATAATTTTTTTAATGTATTGTTGTATCCGGTTAGCTAATACCTTGTTGAGGATTTTTGCATCCATGTTCATCAGGGAAATTGGTCATTAGTTCTCCTTTATAGTGTGGTCTAGGTCTGCTTTTTGAATTAAGGTAACATTGGCTTCATAGAGTTTGGAAGTTTTCCTTCCATTTCTATTTTTTTGGAACAGCTTCAAAAGAATAGGTGTTAACTCTTCCTTAAATTTTTGGGCAGAATTCCCCTGGAAAGCCATTTGGCCCTGGGCTCTTGTTTTTTTGTTTTTATTTTTGTTTTTTCTTTAAATATGAAATTTATGATCGAATTAGGTTCCATACAACACCCAGTGCTCATTCCAACAGGTGCCCTCCTCAATATCCAAGACCCACCCTCCCCTCCCTCCCACCCCCCATCAACCCTCAGTTTGTTCTCAGTTTTAAGAGTCTCATGGTTTGGCTCCCTCCCTCTGTAACCTTTATTTTTTCCTTCCCCTCCCCCATGGCCTTCTGTTAAATTTCTCAGGATCCACATACGAGTGAAAACATATGGTATCTGTCTTTCTCTGTATGACTTATTGCACTAAGCATAACATTCTCCAGTTCCATCCACGTTGCTACAAAAGGCCATATTTCATTCTTCCTCATTGCCACGTAGTATTCCACTGTTCATACAAACCACAACTTCTTTATCCATTCATCAGTTGGTGGACATTTAGGCTCTTTCCATAATTTGGCTATTGTTGATAGCGCTGCTATAAACATTGGGGTGCAAGTGCCCCTATGCGTCAGCACTCCTATATCCTTTGGGTAAATTCTTAGCAGTGCTATTGCTGGGTCATAGGGTAGGTCTATTTTTAATTTTTTGAGCAACCTCCACACTGTTTTCCAGAGTGGCTGCACCAATTCGCATTCCCACCAACAGTGCAAGAGGGTTCCCGTTTCTCCACATCCTCGCCAGCATCAATTGTCTCCTGTTTTGTTCATTTTAGCCACTGACTGTCGTGAGGTGATATCTGAGTGTGGTTTTTATTTGTATTTCCCCGATGAGGAGCGACGTTGAGCATCTTTTCATGTGCCTGTTGCGCATCTGGATGTCTTCTTTAGAGAAGTGTCTATTCATGTTTTCTGCCCATTTCTTCACTGGGTTATTTGTTTTTTGGGTGTGAAGTTTGGTGCACTCTTTATAGATTTTGGATACTAGCCCTTTGTCCCATATGTCATTTGCAAATATCCTTTCCCATTCCATCAGTTGACTTTTAGTTTTGTTGATTGTTTCCTTTGCAGAGCAGATTTTTATCTTCATGAGGTCCCAGTAGTTCATTTTTTCTTTTAATTCCCTTGCTTTTAGAGATGTGTAAAGTATGAAATTTCTGCTGCTGAGGTCAGAGAGGGTTTTTTCTGCTTTCTCCTCTAGGGTTTTGATGGTTTCATGTCTCACATTCAGGTCCTTTATACACTTTGAGTTTATTTCTGTGAATGGTGTGAGAAAGTGGTCTAGTTTCATCTTTTTGCATGTTGTTGTCCAGTTCTCACAGCACCATTTGTTAAAGAGACTCTCTTTTTCCCATTGGATATTCTTTTCTGCTTTGTCAAAGACTAGTTGGCCATACATTTGTGGGTCTAGTTCTGGAGTTTCTATTCTATTCCATTGGTCTATGTGTCCGTTTTTGTGCCAATACCATGCTGTCTTGATGATTACAGCTTTGTAGTAGAGGGTAAAGTCTGGGGTTGTGATGCCTCCTGCTTTGGTCGTCTTCAAAATTACTTTGGCTATTTGGGATCTTTTGTGGCTCCATACAAATTTTAGGATTGCTTGTTCTAGCTCCGTGAAGAATGCTGGTGCAATTTTGACTGGGATTGCATTGAATGTGTAGATTGCTTTGGATAGTAATGACATTTTAACAATACTTATTCTTCCAATCCATGAGCATGGAATGTTTTCCCATTTCTTTATGTCTTCTACAATTTCCTTCATAAGCTTTCTATAGTTTTCAGCATACAGGTCTTTTACATCTTTGGTTAGGTTTATTCGTAGGTATTTTATGCTTCTTGGTGCAATTGTGAATGGGATCAGTTTCTTTATTTGTCTTTCTGTTGCTTCATTATTAGTGTATAAGACTGCAACTGATTTGTATACAGTGATTTTATATCCTATGACTTTGCTGAATTCATTTATCAGTTCTAGTAGACTTTTGGTGGAGTGTATCTGGTTTTGCATGTATAATATCCTGTAAAAAGAGAAAGCTTGACATCATATTTGCCAATTTTCATACTTTGATTTCCTTTTGTTGTCTGATTGCTGATGTTAGAACTTCCAACACTATGTTAAACAACAGCGGTTGAGAGTGGACATCCCTGTCATGTTCCTGATCTCGGGGGAAATCTCTCAGTTTTTCCCCATTGATGATGAAATTAGCTGTGGGCTTTTCATAAATGGCTTCTATGATGTTTAAATCTGTTCCTTCTATCCTGACGTTCTCAAGCGTTTTTATTAAGAAGGGATGTTGAATTTTGTCAAATGCTTTTTCTGCATTGATAGACAGGATCATGTAGTTCTTATCTTTTCTTTTATTAATGTGATGTATCACATTGATTGATTTGCGAATGTTGAACCAGCCCTGCATCCCAGGAATGAATCCCACTTGATCATGGTGTATCATTCTTTTTATATGCTGTTGAATTCGATTTGCTAGTATCTTATTGAGAATTTTTGCATCCATGTTCATCAGGGATATTGACCTATAGTTCTCTTTTTTTGCTGGTCTCTGTCTAGTTTAGGAATCAAAGTAATGCTGGCTTCATAGAATGAGTCTGGAAGTTTTCCTTCCCTTTCTATTGTTTGGAACAGCTTCAGAAAGATAGGTATTATCTCTGCTTTAAATGTCTGGTAGAATTCCCCAGGGAAACCATCTGGTCCTGGACTCCTATTTGTTGGGAGATTTTTGATAACTTATTAAACTTCTTCACTGGTTATGGGTATGTTCAAGTTTTCTATTTCTTCCTGTTGGAGTTTGGAAAGTGTATGGGTGCTTAGGAATTTGTCCATTTTTTCCAGGTTGTCCAGTTTGTTGGCATATAATTTTTCATAGTATTCCCTGATAATTGCTTGTATTTCTGAGGGATTGGTTGTAATAATTCCATTTTCATTCATGATTTTGTCTATTTGGGTCATCTCCCTTTTCTTTTTGAGAAGCCTGACTAGAGGTTTATTAATTTTGTTTATTTTTTCAAAAAACCAACTCTTGGTTTCATTGATCTGCTCTACAGTTTTTTTAGATTCTATATTGTTTGTTTCTGCTCTGACGTTTATTATTTCTCTTCTTCTGCTGGGTTTGGGGTGTATTTGCTGTTCTGCCTGTATTTCCTTTAGGTGTGCCATTAGATTTTTTATTTGGGATTTTTCTTGTTTCTTGAGATAGACCTGCATTGCAATTTATTTTCCTCTCAGGACTGCCTTCGCTGCATCCCAAAGCATTTACATTGTTGTATTTTCATTTTCATTTGTTTCCATATGTTTCTTAATTTCTTCTCTAATTTCCTGGTTGATCCATTCCTTCCATAGTAGGGTGTTCTTTAACCTCCATGCTTTTGGAGGTTTTCCAGACTTTTTCCTGTGGTTGATTTCAAGCTTCATAACATTATGGTCTGAAAGTACGCCTGGTATGATCTCAATTCTTGTATACTTGTGAAGGGCTGTTTTGTGACACAGTATGTGATATATCTTGGAGAATGTTCCATATGAACTCAAGAAGAAAGTATATTCTGTTGCTTTGGGATGCAGACTTCTAAATATATCTGTCAAGTCCATCTGATCCAATGTATCATTCAGGGCCCTTGTTTCTTTATTGATCCTGTGTCTAGATGATCTATCCAATGTTGTATGTGGAGTATTAAAGTACCCTGCAATTACCACATTCTTACCAATAAGGTTGTTTATGTTTGTGATTAATTGTTTTATATATTTGGGGGCTCCTATATTTGGTGCATCGACATTTATAATTGTTAGGTCTTCCTGATGGATAGACCTTGTAATGATTATATAATGCCCTTCTTCATCTCTTGTTACAGCCTTTAATTTAAAGTCTAGTTTGTCTGACATAAATATGGCTACTCCAGCTTTCTTTTGGCTTCCAGTAGCATGACAGATAGTTCTCCATCCCCTCACTTTCAATCTGAAGGTGTCTTCAGGTCTAAAATGAGTCTCTTGTAGACAGCAAATAGATGGGTCCTGTTTTTTTTATCCATTCTGATACCCTATGTCTTTCGGTTGGTGCATTTAGTCCATTTACATTCAGTGTTATTATAAAAAGATATGGGTTTAGAGTCACTGTGATGTCTGTAGCTTTCATGCTTGTAGTGATGTCTCTGGCACTTTGTTGTCCTTGCAACATTTTACTCACAGAATCACCCTTAGGATCTCTTTTACGGCTGGTTTAGTGGTGATGAATTCCTTCAGTTTTTGCTTGTTTGGGAAGACCTTTATCTCTCCTTCTATTCTGAATGACAGACTTGCTGGATAAGGGATTCTCGGCTGCATATTTGTTCTGTTCATCACATTGAAGATTTCCTGTTATTCCTTTCTGGCCTGCCAAGTTTCAGTAGATAGATCCATCACTAGTCTTATAGGTCTCCCTTTATATGTTAGAGCGTGTTTATCCCTAGCTGCTTTCAGAATTTTCTCTTTATCCTTTTATTTTGCCAGTTTCACTATTATATGTCATGCAGAAGATTGATTCAAGTTATATCTGAAGGGAGTTCTCTGTGCCTCTTGGATTTCAATGCCTGTTTCCCCAGATCAGGGAAGTTCTCAGCTATAATTTGTTCAAGTACACTTTCAGCCCCTTTCTCTATCTCTTTCCATTCTGGCATCCCTATTATACATATATTGTTACCCTTGATTGCATCACTTAGTTCTCTAATTCTCCCCTCATACTCCTGCATTTTTTTAATCTCTCTTTTTCTCAGCTTCCTCCTTGTCCACAATTTTATCTTCTAATTCACCTATTATCTCCTCTGCCTCTTCAATCTGTGCTATGGCTGCCTCCATTTTATTTTGCACCTCATTTATAGCATTTTTTCGCTCCTCTTGGCTATTTCTTAGTCCCTTATTCTCTGTGGTAATAGATTCTCTGCTGTCCTGTATACTTTTCTCAAGCCCAGCGATTAATTTTATGAATATTATTCTAACTCTATGGTCCATTATATTGCTTAAATCGTTTTTGATCAATTCATTAGCTGTCGCTACTTCCTGGAGTTTCTTTTGAGGAGAGTTCTTCAGTTTCATCATTTTGGGTAGTCTCTGGAGTGGTGAGGTACTGCAGGGCACTTCCCCTGTGTTGTCTGGAGTAACTTGTGTTGGTGGGAGGGGCCGCAGTCAGACCTGATGTCTGTCCCCAGTCCACAGCTGGGGCCACAGTCAGACTGGTGTGCACCTTATCTTCCCCTCTCCCAGGGTCAGGACCCACTGTGGAGTGGTATGGCCCCTGTCTGGGCTACTTGCATACTGCCAGGCTTGTGGTGCTACTTTGATGGTATTTGCTGTATTAGCCGGGGTGTATCCGCAAGGTACACAGGGGTGGGAGGTGCAGGCTTAGCTCACTTTGTCTTCAGTGGTCCCCTCGGGAGGAGCCCTGCACCACCAGGAGTGAGGCAGACCCGTCGGAGGGATGCATCCACAGAAACACAGTGTTGGGTGTGTGTGTGGTGCAAGCAAGTTTGGTGACGGGAACTGGTTCCCTTTGGTATTTTGGCTGAGGGATGGGAGAGGGAGATGGCACTGGCCAATGCCTTTGTTCCCCACTGAGCTGAGGTCTGTCTTCCGGGGCTCAACAACTCTCCCTCCCGGTGTCTTCTCACCCTCCTGCTCTCTGAGCAGAGCTGCTGATTTTTAGCATTCCAGATGTTAAGTCCCGGTGGTTGTCAGAACTCACACAGTGAGGCCCCTCTGCTTTTGCAAATCAGAGTCAGTGGCTCTGTCCTGCCAGGCGGCTGCCCCTCCACCGCCCTGGCTCCCTCTTGCCAGTATATGTAGTGCGCATTGCCCCTCTGCCCTTCCTACTACCTTCCGTGGGCCTCTTGTCTATGCTTGCCTCTGGAGAGTCCATTCTGCTAGTCTTCTGGTGGTTTTCTAGGTTATTTAGGTAGATGTGGGTGGAATCTAAGTGATCAGCAGGACGCTGTGAGCCAGCATTCTCCTACACCTCCATTTTCTCCTTCTTCCTGGACTCTTGTTTTTTGGCAGATTTTTGATTACTAATTCAATTTCCTTACTGGTTATGGGTCTGTTCAAATTTTCTATTTCTTCCTGTTTCAGTTTTGGTAGTGTATATGTTTCTAGTAATTTGTCCATTTCTTACAGATTACTTATTTTATTGGCATATAATAGCTCATAATATTCTCTTATTATTGTTGTTATTTCTGTTGTGTTGGTCGTGACCTCTCATCTTTCATTCTTGATTTCATTTATTTGGGTCCTTTCCTTTTCCGTTTTGATCTTACTGGCTAGTGGTTGATCAATTTAGTTAATTCTTTCAAAAAACCAACTTCTGGTTTCATTTATCTGTTCTACTGTTTTTTTTTTCTTTTGGTTTCAATAGCATTAATTTCTGCTCTAATGTTTATTATTTCCTGTCTTCTGTTGTTTTGGGGTTTTATTTGCTGTTCTTTTTCCAGCTCCTTAAGGTGTAAGGTTAGGTTGTGTAGCTGAGATCCTTTTTCCTTCTTTAGGAAGGCCTGGATTGTTATATACTCCTTATGCCCACATTTGCTGTGTCCCAGAGGTTTTGGGTTGTGGTGTTATCATTTTCCTTGATTTCCATATACTTTTAAATTTCCTCTTTAACTGTTTTGTTAGCCCATTCATTCATTAGTAGGATGTTCTTCAGTCTCCAAGTATTTGTTACCTTTGCCAAATTTTTCTTGTGGTTGATTTCAAGTTTCATAGAGTTGTGGTCTGAAAATATGCACGGTGTGATCGCGATCTTTTTTACTTCCTTAGGGCTGATTTGTGTCCCAGTATATGGTCTATTCTGGAGAACGTTCCATGTGCACTGTAGAAGAATGTATATTCTGCTGCTTTAGGATGTAATGTTCTGAATATATCTGTGAAGTCCATCTGGTCCAGTGTGTCATTCAAAGGTGTTTCCTTGTTGATTTTTTGCTTAGATGATCTGTCTATTGCTGTGAGTGGGGTGTTGAAGTCTCCTACTATTATTGTATTACTATCAATGAATTTCTTTATGTTTGTGATTAATTGATTTATATATTTGGGTGTTTTCACATTTGGTGCATAAATGTTTACAATTGTTAGGTCTTCTTGATCTATAGACCCCTTGATTATGATATAATGCCCTTCTACATCTCTGGATACAGTCTTCATTTTAAAGTCTAGATTGTCTGATATAATTATGGCTACTCTGGCTTTCTTTTGTTGGCCATTAGCATGATGGTTCTCCAACCCCTTATTTTCAATCCGAAAGTGTCTTTAGGCCTAAAGTGGGTCTCTTGTAAACAGCATATAGATGGATCTTGTTTTCTTATCCATTCTGTTACCCTATGTCTTTTGCTTGGAGCATTGAGTCCATTGACGTTTAGAGTAACCACTGAAAGATATGATTTTATTGCCTTTATGATACTTGTAGAGTTGGAGTTTCTGGTCTGTTCTCTGGTCTTTTCTAATCTTTGTTGTTTTTGGTATTTATTTATTTTTATATGTATATTTTCATCTATTCTCCCCTCAGAAAGTCCCCCTTAAAATTTCTTGCAGGGCTGGTTTAGTGGTCACAAACTCCTTTAATTTTTGTTTGTCTGTGAAACTTTTAATCTCTCCTATTTTGAATGTCAGCCTTGCTGGATAAAGAATTCTTGGCTGCATATTTTTCTGATTCAGCACACTGAATATATCCCACCACTCCTTTCTGGCCTGCCATGTTTCTATGGATAGATCTGCTGCAAACCTGATCTGTCTTCCCTTGTATGTTAGGGACTTTTTTTCCCTTGCTGCTTTCATGATTCCCTCCTTGCCTGAGTCTTTTGTGAATTTGACTATGATATGCCTTGTTGATGGTCAGTTTTTGTTGAATCTAAAGGGGTTCCTCTGTGCTTCCTGGAGACATCACACTTCTGGACTTCAAGTTATATTACAAAGCTGTAGTCATCAAGGCAGTATGGTACTGGCACAAAAACAAACGCATAGTTAAACCCAGAAATGAACTCACAACTATAAGTTCAATTAATCTTCAACAATCAAAAAAGAATATCCAATGGGAAAAAGAATGTTTATTCAACAAGTGGTGTTGGGAAAACTGGATAGCAACATACAAAAGAATGAAAGTGGACCACTTTCTTAAACCAAATACAGAAGTAAGTTCAAAATAGATTAAAGACATAAGTGTGAGACCTGAAACCATAAAAATCGTAGAAGAGAATATAGGCAGTAACCTCTTTGATACTGCCTTATCAACTTCTTTCTAGATGTTTCCTGAAGCAAGGGAAACAAAAATAAAATTAAACTACTGTAACTTCATCAAAATAAAAAGCGTCTGCACAGTGAAGGAAACAATCAACAAAAGAAGGCAACCTACCGAATTGGAGAAGATATTTGAAAATGATATATCTGATAAAGGTTTAGTATATAAAGAACTATATAAAGAACTTATAAAATTCAACACCCTAAAATTGAAAAATCTAATTAAAATGGGCAGAAGACATGAGTAGATATTTTTCCAAGGAGACAGAGTTGGACAACAGGCACATGAAAAGATGCTCAGCATCAGGGATCATCAGGGAAATAGAAATCAAAACTAAAATGAGATATTATCTTTCTCCTGTTAGAATGGCTAAAATCAACAACACAAGAAACAATAGGTGTTGGAAAAGATGTGGAGAAAAAGGAACCCTCTTGAACTATTGGTGGGAATGCAAACTGGTGCAGTCCCTCTGGAAAACAGTATGGAGGTTCCTCAAAAAGTAAAAATAGAGCTACCCTAGGATCCAGCAATTGCATGACTAGGTATTTACCCAAAGAATACAAAATTACTAATTCAAAGGGATATATGTACTCTGATGTTTGTAGCAGCATTATTTACAAACACCAAACTATGGAAACAGCCCAAATTTCCATCCACTGATGAGTAGATAAAGAAGAGGTGGTATACACACACACACACTCACACACACACAATGGAATATTACTCAGCCATAAAAAAGAATTAAATCTTGCCATTTGCAATGACATTGGTGGAGCCAGGGAGTATTATGCAAAGGGAAATAAGTCTGTCAGAAAAAGACAAATACCATATGCTTTCACTTATATGTGGAATTTAAGAAACAAAACAAGTGAGCATAAGGGGAGAAAAAGAGAGATAGAGGCAAATGAAAAAACAGACTCTTAATTACAGAGAACAAACTGATGGTTACCAGAGTGGAAGTGAGGGAGGGATGGGTTAAATAGGTGATAGGGATTAAGGAGTCGACTTGTGATGAGCACCACTGTTGTGTGGTAGTGTTGGATCACTATAATGTGCACCTAAAACTAATATTACACTGTATGTTAACTGACTGGAATTAAAAAAAAATATCCTTTAAACAATTTTTTAAAATATTTTAAAAAATAGTGGCTCTTACTATATGCTATCTCACCTCTTAGAAAGGATGGAATATATTAAGGAAAAACAAAAAAAGGAAAGAAAGGTGGAAATGGGGGAAGTAATAAAAGAAACTCACAAACTTCTGACAGTCTTAAGCACCAAAATTTTATGAGGCCCTCTCCAAATGGAGTTTTTACTAATGTGGAGACACTACCTTTCTATTTCATTTGTGTGTGTGGTATTTTAGGTAATCTAGGAATTAAGTTCAAGGCTTTATATTGCTTAATAACACATTTAAGTCATCCATGTAAATTTATCAAAACTCCTCAAAGAAAGAGCTGTTCTGAAGCCCTGATTACACCTTTTCTAGAATAATCATTATGAAATAATATAACTCCATTTGCTCTGTTACTTTGCTTCTAAATAGTATGAAACTAATAAATTTAGAATATATTTAACTCTCATTCTGTATCCCTTTATTGAGAAACAGCATTGTCAAAGTCATGTGCTCTGGACTGTTTTGGGGTAATACAAACACAAATATTATCTTACTTCATACAAACATAATTTTCCCAAGACAAAATTTGAACAATGTAAAACCAGTCTAAATTATGTGAACTTTTCAAGTTCAATGAATCCAAAAAATTGATAGTTTATTCAATTTGTCTATAATATCTTAAAAAATTTGGAAATATATGCCTAGTATTGAAAGTTTAGCCATAAAAGACTCTTAAATACAGAGAACAAACTGAGGGTTGCTGGAGTTGAAGTTGGGGGGGGTGGGTTAAATGGGTGATGGGCATTAAGAAGGACACTTTTCAGGATGAGCAATGGATGTCCAATGTAAGAGATGAATCACTGGGTTCTACTCCTGTATGTTAACTAACTTGAATTTAAATTAAGAAAAATATTATAGCCATCAAAAGCAATGATAAAGTTTAAATTATTTGCTTAAGGAGAAAAGGTTCTCAGATTATGGGTTCTAGTCCCAGATTGTTCCACTTTTGTGGCCTTAGGTAAATGGTTCTCAAACTTGAGCATGTGTCAGAATCCTCTGGAGGGTTTGTTGCTGACCCGTACACCCTGAGTTTCTGAGTCTGTAGGTTTATTTTCAAGTTCTTACATGATGCTGATGTTGTTTGTAAGTGTACATCTTAAATCATTTATTGCTTATAACAAATCTAGAAGTATTGTTATTATAATCCCTATTTTATAGATGAAGGAACTGAGGTACAGAGAAGTTAAGCAAGTTGCCTGACATTACACATCACGTATGTAACTAAAGCTGAAACATAAACCAAGGATATGAACTCTGAATATAGAATCAGGGTACTTAAGACTAAGTCTCTATATACTCTTATTTATTTATTTATTTATTTATTTATTTATTTATTTTTGAGAGAGACAGAGAGTACAAGCGGGGGAGAGGCAAAGAAAAAGACTGAGAGAGAGAGAAAGAGAGAGAGAGAGAGAGAGAAAGAGAGACAAAGAGAATCCCAAGCAGAGAGAGAGAGAGAGAGAGAGAGAGAGAGAGAGGGAGAGAATCCTAAGCAGGTTCCACACTACTGTCAGTGCAGAGCCTGACCTGGGGCTCAAACACACGAACCGTGAGATCATGATCTGAGCTGAACTTAAGAGTCACATGTTCAACCTACTGAGCCACCCAGGCACCCCTCTATATACTCTTGATTATACAATGTGATACTTTGATAGAAATATTCACAGGGAATAATTAATTCACAGAAGAGGAACACTTAGACCAAGCTAAATATCTAAGGGATGCTTTGCAGAAAAGCTGAATCACAATTTATAGGTAAAAATAGTTCTCAGAAATGTTTAATCCATCTCAAGCACTTAGTAGCTGTTGTGACCTTGATAACTTACACTCTTTGGGTCTCTATTTGAAACTTTATAGTGTTACTGTGCAAATAAGACAATATAGGAAAAGCACTTAGCACAGTGTCTCTGGCACATAGTGGACACTCAATAAATAATTGACTACTCAGAGAGAGGGGGGAGATTTTAAGCTAGTGACCTTATGCACATGGATAGTTGTGTGAAATAGTTGTTTGGGTAATGGGAGAAAGTGTTGATTAGTATAAAATAATAGAAGATGGAAATCATGCATTTATAATGACATCAATTCAAATAAATGCTTGTGCCTTCCTCTAACAGTGTTTAACTGCATGGATGTAGCAGTAAAGAAGGCATTCATTGTAGTTTTGATTTGCCTTTCCTTGATGATCAGTGATGTTGAGCATCTTTTCATTTGTCTGTTGGAGATCTGTATGTTTCTTTGGGAAAATGTCTGTTCATGTCTTCTGCCCACTTTTAATTGGATTACTTGTTTTTTGGGTTTTGAGATTTATAAGTTAACTATAGAGAACAAACTGATAGTTACCAGAAGGGAAGTGCTGGGGGGATGTGTTAAATATGTGATGGGGATTAAGGAGGGCACTTGTGATGAGCACCAGGTGATATATGGAAGTGTTAAATCACTATATTGCATACCTGAAACTAATATTACACTATATGTTAACTAACGGGAATTTAAAAACTTAAATAAAAAAATAAAGCATTCATATATTCACCAAATGTTTATTGAGCACCACACAAACTAGTCACCATGCTAAGCACTAAGGAAATCAGGGTAAATAAAATAGCCCCCATAGTGTCCTCTGAATTCTAGGGGTAGTGCATGTTAGGTATTAGAAAGAGGAGATGGTGGTAAAAAGAAACAATATATAAAGAGAGATAGACTACTCCAGAGATGGGATTTTGCTAAGTGGGAGGGACAATAAGATAAGGAGGTAAAGCAATTGAGGATAATAGTAACAGAATGGTTGCAGTTACGAATATTAAAGCAAGAAGTTAGAGAGGATGGAGCTAAAAATGGAGAGAATGGGATGTAATAAGTGGAGAGGAAAAAAGATGGATAAGAGATTAAAGATCTCTAAGAGGCAGAAGAATCCAGTTAGTGAAGTTTGAACTAGAAAAAAAATTATACCAACACTCCTTTATCCTACATATTTTTCTGAATTTGTGAAGCTTTCCTAGACTTTGATAGTTGACCATATATATGATGTCACTATGTAGTAGAAGGGGTATAGCTTATGGAATTCATTTAATGACATAATATTCTCTCGTCTATACATGAATAGTTGATAAATTCTTATGTGTATATATTTAAATACATACAATTATTATTTAGTATATAGTATAATATACATATTTGTATTTATATTAATTTATAGGTATATGTTATGTTTGATATAGTATATGTAATATACATATATTAAATTATGGCCTTGTACATTGAGTGCATAACAATGGAAGATAAACAGTGATGTATTGACAGTGGGATTGTATCTTCCATCATCAATGTAATATCTTACAATGGGCTTGTATCTTACATCATCAGTGTAATATCTTAAAACAAGTCACAGTATGCCATGAATTTTTTTAGCTCCTTGTCCAAGAGTTCACATTTGCCATCAAAGTATGTTATAAAAAAAAGTTCACAGAATTCTTTACTGATCTTAAAAGGACTGGTGTGATCTCTTTTGATGATTTTCATAAAGTATATTGACTCTTTTTTTTTTTAATTTTTTTTCAACGTTTATTTATTTTTGGGACAGAGAGAGACAGAGCGTGAACGGGGGAAGGGCAGAGAGAGAGGGAGACACAGAATCGGAAACAGGCTCCAGGCTCTGAGCCATCAGCCCAGAGCCCGACGCGGGGCTCGAACTCACGGACCGCAAGATCGTGACCTGGCTGAAGTCGGACGCTTAACCGACTGCGCCACCCAGGCACCCCAAGTATATTGACTCTTAAGACATGTGTTCAGATATGCTCATTAGTTACCCTGTTTCTCCATTAAGAGTACAAGGGTTTTGGGGAACCTGGCTGGTTCAGTCAGTGGAGCATGCAACTCTTGATCTTGAGGTTGTGAGTTTGAGCCCCATTTTGGGTGTAGAGATTACTTAAAAATAAAATCTTTAAAAAAAGTTCTAGAGTTTCACTGTGAGCCCAAAAGTGCTCTAAACAATAAAGCACATTAAAAATACCAAAGTATCATAGAATGTTTGATAGCTACAACATTGAGGCAAATGATATATTTACAGTACCTTCCTCCAATTCTCTGCAAATGTTCTAATAAGCAGTGATATAGATCTGTATTTTTACGGCTTAGATCAGCAAGTAACTCTCCAAAATATTTGGGGTCCAATTTTGCAGGGCAATCATCTTCAGTTATCACCTGACAAAAACATCAACCACAATTATAAACAACATTAAGTATTTCCAAATTGATAGATGTTTTGATGTCAAATGAAAAAAAGTTACATAACCTATTAAT
The DNA here is from genome assembly GCF_027475565.1 of Acinonyx jubatus. Lineage (NCBI taxonomy): Eukaryota > Metazoa > Chordata > Mammalia > Carnivora > Felidae > Acinonyx > Acinonyx jubatus. Next base: position 68,561,321 of record NC_069389.1, read on the forward strand.
ACAAGTCACTCATTACAAAGTCATCACATGAATCAACTCACTACATTTTCTTTGCATCTGAGGTATACATTTTTCAATATGGGAGGAATTTAAAGGAAAAGCAACATTGCAATAGTATTTTCAATTTTATATCACTAATCTAAGTGACCTAATGAACGCAAAACTTGAATAATTTATATTAAAGTTCTTGAATATATATGCTTGCATAAAACAGTAAAACTAGTAAATCAAAATCTGTAAATTTCCCATTATCATTGCATGGCTTACTCTTCTATTCCCTATTGGAAAAGAACATATGAATTATTTGAATTATATTGACATAGAAGAATTACTTTCATTTGGACTTGCATCTTCTCAATGAAAGGCAGCTTAATTTATTAGCATACCTTGAAGATAGATTAAATTAACTTCGATTCAATGTTTTATGTATTTTTTCTTATATTCCCTCCACTTACTATTTGGACTAAATATCTAGTCAACTGACATGGGAAAGAGTAGCTAAGGGCCAAATGTAGAAAATTCATAGCTCTCAAAGACATTTGAAATCCTAAACACAAATTATTATGAATAGTGCCCAAAATAAAACCTATTCTGTTGGCCTCATATAATTTGTTATCAATCTTTTCAATAATGTTGACTGCCTTGCCACCCACCTCCAAAATAGCACTATGGGGAGGTTAATAACTTAGGTTGCATTCCATACTACCTTTGATATTGCATGTGGGACCAAAGATGTCCTATAAATACATTTATTCCTGAGTATATATAGGACAAATGGACTCCAAATTTGACCACTGATACTTCCTTTACAACCTGTCTTCTGAATACAGACCCTAAAAATATCATGCATGCTAAGGCAAATGGAAGATTTGCAAAGTAAGATTGCAAACTAAGCAAGATGGACTTTCATAGCCATGTCTGTGTTATGCTAAGCCATTTGTAATATACAGATAAGTACAAAAGGCCATATTCAAAATACAGTATAGTATCATCACATCTTATTAAGATATATATTTTTCACACTTTTGAAAGTCTTAAGGAATACACCACAATGTTATCTTGTCCATTTACCCTTTGAAGTTGCTCCCGGAGAAGTAATGATTGCCTCTGAAAGAGGGTAAAGTCTCCTATGTGAAGGCATGAATAGATAAATTGGTAAAGTCAATATCATCACATAATATGTGTAAATGTCATAGAATTACTAAGTTGTGTATATTCAATATAAAACCTTCAAATGCTAACATGAATGTAGTAACATTATCTATTTCCCAACATTTTCTCTGTTCTAACCATAGTAGATTTCACTGTCCTGGGCACACATTATGTTATTCCTGTCTCTAGTCTTTAGTCACATTTTTTGCTGCTTAGAAAACTCTCTCTCCTTCTTGCTGTGTATCCAAATCTTACCCATACTTTGAACTCCATCTCAAGATTTAATATCACCATTAAAACTGAAAATATGCCAGCCAACAAGCTAATTCAATTTAGCTTTTTGTGCTCAATTATCTTGAATCATTTTCATATTATTTTACATATGTAAATCTTGTTCTCTCAGCATTCTCTCCCTCCCCAAAAGAAATAAACAAGAATAATGAATGAGTCATACTTTTTGATATATCCCATATTATCTAGCACAATACTGGTTGAACACTGTATAGTTAGTTGCTTAGTAAGTATTTGTTGAATTGAAATAAGTCATGTATCTACCTGGTTAGAAGTGATCCCAAATGCTAGTTGATTCTGGAAAGATTTTTTTACACGTTTCTCTCTTAAAGAAGCTAACCAAGAATGGTTAGAATAAAAAAGAGCATAGATAGCACTTCCTCAAGGATATCGTGGTTATCCCTCACACTTTCTTCCTAAGTTTATGTAAGTCTAATTGTAGCAACTAAACTGAACTCCTTGCAGAGTTGGATACTGGCATTTGAGTCTTACCTATATTTCTAGATCTTGGCAGTCGGGTCCTTAGTGGTAGGCCCCTCTCAGGAAATGAAGATCAAAATTAAGCAAGGCTTTATTTAGAATAATCAAAAGAATGCTTTTGATTTCATGTTTTTCTCATGCATTACTCCCTTATCAACCATCTATATATTTACCAAACTCGGAGTGGCTTAAAAACATGTTTTCCAAGGGGTGCCTGGGTAGCTCAGTCGGCTAAGCATCCGACTTTGGCCCAGGTCATGATCTCACAGTTTGTGGGTTCGAGCCCCGCGTTAGGCTCTGTGCTGACAGCTCGGAGACTGAAGCCTGCTTCAGATTGTGTCTCCCTCTCTCTCTGCCCCTCCCTAGCTCATGCTCGCTTTCTCTCTGTGTCAAAAATAAATAAGCTTTAAAAAAATAAAAAAACGTGTTTTCAAATATGATTTTAACATTCAAGGACAACTGGATAAGGGAAAATCTAGCTGTTATGTTAGTGTCATTCTACTGACCTTCAAGTTGTTTCATTGCTGTAGCTGGTCAGGTAGATAACCTCTTCCTGCCTCACCATTCTATGTGTGTCCCTTCCAAACCTATAACTTTCCCAAGTAAAAGATGACATTTCTTTAGCCAATATATTCAAGTGCTGAGCTCCCATTAGAATCTCCAAGCAACTATTTGATGTTTAGTATTTTGCATATTTTTCTTTTAGCTTCTTATAATCCCCTCATAATGCTGAGAAAATCATTTTATTTCCTTTTAGTGTGATTCATTTGACAGAGTAATTTCATGGTTCCAAACTGTCTTAAAATATTTCTTTCTTTCTTATTTTTGCACAAATATTTTGTCATTGCACTTCACACTAGCACACCTTTTAAGTACATAATTCTTTCCCCACATGAATATTTAGTGCCATTACTAAAACTTTTGATCATGTGATTTCTATGTGGTGGATTTAGGCACCCAAATAAAGAATCACAGAGTCCAGTCAGTTAAATATCTGGCTCTTGGTTTTAGCTCAGGTCATGATCTTGAGGTTAGTGGGACCAAGCTCCACATCAGACTCCAAACTGACAGCACCAAGCATGCTTGGAATTCTCTCTCTCACTCTCTGCCCCTCCCCCATGCTTTCACTCTCTCTATTTCTCTCTCAAAATAAATGAATAAACTGAATAAATGAAATAAATAAAATGAAATAAAATGAAATAAAATGAAAAAAAATCACAGAGTCTAGGATAAGGAATGATTTACATCAACATTGTATCTGTGTCCATAGTTATAAAGAGGTGCTAAAAGTTACAAAAGGAAAGTGATTTTATTTTGGGAAATGATAATAATAACTAGTATTTATTTAGTCCTTACTATGTGCCAGACAATGTTATGAACTCTACATAAATATTAAATAAGGTAATGCTTTCTCATACCCACTAGAAAAATTGCCTCCCCAGATGACCTTTTGTATTTGTCTTTTCAGCTACTTTTGAATTACACTGTCTCTACTTGCGCTATTTTGGAGTTTAGTTGGGCTACAACTTGAAACAGTAAGAGGTTGGGTCACCTTGGTGGCTCAGTCAGTTAAGCGCCGGACTTTGGCTCAGGTCATGATCTTATGGTTCGAGCCCTGCATCAGGCTGTGTGCTGACAGCTCAGAGCCTGGAGCCTGCTTCCAATTCTGTGTCTCCCTCTCTATCTGCCCCTCTCCCAGGTGCACTCTGTCTCCCTCTCTCTCAAAAATAAATAAACATTAAAAAATTAAAAAAAATAAACAGTAAGAGTTTGATTTTATTAGTGGAAAACTATGCAAAATACGCCTGAATTTTAGGTAATAAATTTTAATCAGCTAGTGAAAGGGTAAGAGCATTAGAATTGAAGAATGGGTTCTTCTGGTCAAAGAGATGTCAAGATGGAAAATCAAGAAGCAAAACATCACTCCTTTGTGTGTATATTTCTTCTCAGTTTTGTATCATCTACAATTTATAACATTTGAGTAATACTCAGTAAAAAACAAAGCAAGTTGGGTTCAAAAATTTGGAGGGAGAGGACAGACAGAAGTCAGATTCTCATACACTGTTAAGTCTTTTACAGGACTGTGCTTAACAATAAGATGAAATTTCCTAACCATAAACTGTGATGTGCCAGTTACAAATATTTTCTATTACTAAATCACAGGTTGTTGGAGCTCCTTAACTTTATTGGAACTGTTTTTAGGTATGTTGTGACATATATTTTAGACTTGGCTCAAATCTATGTACTTGTTTCTTTGAAAAAGCCAAAATAAGGAGCCTCCCAAGAAAACATGAATGTTTGGGTCAGAATAATGGTAGTTCTAATGGATAGAGGTTTTCTTTCTGTGACAAATATTGAATTGATAGGATTGATTGAGATATAGGTGTATCCATATCTACTCTTCTGCCTGATGAATGAGAGGTATCTTAAATGTCAATCTTGGATAATAGCTTTAATTTTTCACATATAAACGGGGAAGGAATGCAAACTATGCTGAAAAATAGTTGTTCCCAGTGACATTTCTCCAAAAATTTACAAAAATCATTAAAGATTGTTTAGCATGCATCAATCAAGTACCTTCAATCAGATCATTATTTAACTATAATAATGGCCAAGCAGTCCGACTCCTCGTTTCTGATTGCAGTTAAAAATTCTTTGTTTAGAATTGCCACCATAAACCCAAGACAAGGCAACAATGGTTAGGAGTGAAACCAGAGGCAAATTTGTGGTCATTTTTCAGAAAATCTATAGAAAGAAATTACCTTCTAAAGGAAAACCATGGGCCTCAACTTACTCCTGCCTTAGAAGTTTTTGTCCTGGTTCCAGTCTGGGGTTTTGTTTCCTATGTGTAGTCTATGAGATTCCAGGAGTGGAATTTTCTTGCTAGCATATACATTAGATATATTTTGATATTTAAAGATCATACTTTTGACCATATTTACAAAGTTCATTGGTAGTTATTATAAAGCCGCTGCAGATAGTAGACATGCAATAGTTATGGATTTCAGCTGAGCCATCTATATTTTCTTGTCTGGTGTCCTTCAAGCTTAATGGCACACATTTGTGAGAATGCTGCTTAGGACTAAGGATAGTTTGTGAACAAGGGAGAAATCACAATCCAGTAGTACAGGGTGTTGGCTTAAGTTTATTTCCACTAACTGGCCTAAGTGTATACATTTTTGGCCTATTTAGAAGGGTTGCTTAGCAGATTATAAAGTGCTTAAAATGCCATGTTATATAAAAGTGATTATACATAAATGCCTAACCCTCTAAAAGGTCATGGACATATTAAATAGCAAGTTCTGTTGTGCTTAGACTTCATTGAGTAGCAACTTTGCTACACGATAATGGAAAATATCACTATTAATAAAAAGTTTCAACGTATAGATTATTATCTTGCAAAGCTCATAATGATATAGCGACATTTATAGATAAATAATGTTACTGCTTCATTAATTTTTCTTTGATTTGGAACATTTAATAGCTGTCAGACTGATTGAAGCCCTAGTTAATCCTGGGGAAATTAACCCTTATGGAATTTAATGCCTTTTAGGTACAACATCATTTAGCTAATAAGGTAAAAAATATAATTGGTCTCTTCCTATCTTGTACCACAAGAAGAAATCATAGCAGGATACAAAGTGTCAGAATTTTAGGTTTTGAATATCCTCACTTCTATTTTAATCTTCATAGGTACTTTAATAAAGAAAAGTTGCATTATACAGTACCTGGTATATAGAACATTTTCAATAAATGTTGACACTGAATTGAAATGTATTATACAACAATCACAATTCTAAACTGAAGACTTTACTCATAACAACAGTTCTGTACTTGAAATAAAGGCCTAATTTAATTTCCTACGTAACTAAACCTAGGCAGCAAAATGTTACAATGAGAAAGAATGGAAATTGGAGCCAAAAATGGAGATCCCACTTCCTAGTTGAAGGTTAAGTATATTGCTTACCTCTATGAACTTCAACTATAAAATGTAAATAATTTATTACCTATTTGATAAAGTTACTGGAGATATCACATTTTTTTTGGTAAATTGTCAAACTATCATATAAATTAGTGGTTTTATTTAACCTAAGGCAAATGGACAATTGGCTATTCAAATAGTGATAGAAATAATGGAAGACAATTGTAAATTTTCTATAAAAATCTCAACTGCCTGAGAGTAGAGACACAGTCTTTATATCTTTATTTAATTCCACCATCTAGCATAGTACCTGAGTATTGCAGATGCTAATTAAACATTTGTTGGAAGGTAAGTAGTGAGAAAGTTGTAATAAAAGTTGTAATTGGGCTAAATGTTAAATATAATAGATGGAAAAGCACTATATGGAAGAGGTGCTTTAACACCTTGAGTGAAAACTAATCAAAATTGTCCTCATTCCTCATTGGGTGTGTGTGTGTGAATTTTGACACTATGTTATAAAATAAGATGATTTTTCCACTCCCAACCAAGTGGAAAAAGGTAGGTTGTTTGGATTGTCATGTTAGAATGAATACAGGTGATTGAATTTGTAACATTTTGTGAAAGCTTAGATTATTCTTTCTGACTAGAAAAAAATGTATAATATTTTCTTATAATACAAGTGACTATCAAGAATTCATAAAACTTTTTCTCATAATGGACACTTTTCACTAATCATGTTTCCCCTTTTCTTCCCCTATGGTTTCAAGAAAGCTCAGAGCCAAGTATTTAGCCTAGTTTTACTAGTGACATGGAACTCTGTGGCCTGTTTTTCTGTGTACTCTCTTTTCCTTCTGGGGTTATTACTCCATTATATTTACACTGTCCCTGACATCTATTTGTACTCTATTACCTCTTATTCTCTTGAGCTACTCAAAATCCTTTTTTTTAAGTTTATTTATTTTGTGAGAGAGAGATTGAGCACGAGCCGGGGAGAGAAAGAGAGAAAAGGAGGGAAAGAATCCCTGGCAGGCTCCCATGGAGCCCGACATGGGGGTCGATCTCACAAACCATGAGATCATGACCTGAACTGAAATTAAGAATAGGACATTCAACACAAGGAGTCACCCAGGTGCCCCCAAATTCTTTTATTCCTTTTTGTAATGAAGTGGGATATATACAAACGAAATTAAATTAATTTTTTAAAGTTTTACTTATTTAAGTGATCTCTACACCCAACATGGGGCTTGAACTCACAACCCTGAGATCAAGGTTCGGATGCTCTACCGTCTGAGCCAGACAGGGGCCCCTCAAAGAAATTGATTTCAAATGACCATGTATTTTTTAATGCATAACTTCTTGGTAACACCTTTGTCACCACATTTTTCTCTTTTCCACTTCTCTGTCATTTCTATATTCCACCATTCTTTAGTATGTAATTTATTCAAGGAATAGAAGCACATTTTTATGTAAGGTAAACCATTGAAGGAACTTACTATGCATATGCAGTAGCTCTTTTAATGCAATTTATCTTATATTCTAACTTTTTTTCTTAAACCAAAGTCTAAAATCTATACCCACAAGCCACATTCAGGATTTAAAAGATCTCAGTGGCATGATCCTTTTCACTCATTCAGCACACATTTAGTGAGAACTTATTAAACACTGTCCTAAGGTACACTTCTAAGTGCTACTGGAAAATATACATACATAAGGTACTATCTTCTCTCTCAAGGGCTTTATGGTCTTTTAGAAGAGCTAAGACATGTACCTAAATAAATTTAATGTAAAGAATATGTTGACCAATTAGTAAGGGCTATAAAGAGAGTCACAGATCAAATACTAAGGGAGTTATAAGAAGGACACCTAACCTTCAACTCTATGAGGGGGGGTATAAATAGGAAGAATCTTCAGACTATGACAACTGATTAGGTTTGGAGTGGCAAAGGAAAGGGAAAGTAAAAAATAATGCTAAATTCTAATCTTTGTGATTAGGGCACTGAAGATATTAATATAAATAGGGGACATAGAATGAAAAACTATTATGTGGTCAGTTGAAGGTGACTATGGGACAGCCAAGTAGAGATGCAACTAGTCCATTAAAAATGATGAACTAGAGCAGAGGAGAAAAGTTTTGGGAGTTGTCCATGTAAAGATAATCATGTGCAGTTTTCCATGTTAATATTGCAGAAGTCAAGATTTTATATCATATAGTCAAGCGAGAGAGGGTAAAGAAAGGAGAAGGAAGCCAAGGACACATTCTTGGAGACGATCACCTGATGAAAGAACAAAGTGTGGTCCCCCAGACCAGGAGTTTTAGGGTAATCAGGGAACTTAGAAATGCAAATTATCCAGTTCCAGCAATCTCTATTTAAGCACACCCTCTAACTGATTGTGGTACACAATAAAATGTGAGTTCCAGTAGCCATTCTCAGTAGAGGGTAAAAACTACATGCAGAGAGGGAGAGAACAGCAGTGGAACACAGAGCATGAGGAGGGTGGGAAAGATAAGGATTAGATTTTGAAGACTGTGGCAGAAAGTTAATTAGAATTAATTGAAATGAATTTCTAGCAACAGAGGGGGTCCAGCAAGATAGAGACAATCTGTTCTAGACTAAATTGGCCTAGTTTGTGGACTTTCTCTAGATTACAAAAGTCAAAATCTAGGGGCAGAGAAAATGGATGGTAGTCTACCCAAAAGTAAGGGATCAGTAAAATGAGGACAGTAATCAGAGAATGCAACATAAATTTTAAGGGTTTCTAGCAAAAGCATTGTTGGATGAAAATGGAGTCCAGTCTGGCTTGGAACTGAGGACTGGAGACCTTGATGAGGGTGAAGTTTAGCAGGAATGAGAGTGTAGAAGATGAAGTAAAAAAGTGATGATAAGAAAAACAGACATTAAACAGTTTCAAGTGATGAGGTTCAAAGAGTGGCCAAGATCTGTGAGGGCTGAAGATGTACTGGAAATGAAGAAATTGAGGGTGATAAAGAAACATGAGGACAGAATGTGGGAAATATCACTGATATGAGTGATGAAGTTTTCATAGATGATTCCAGGGCAGGGGTTAGCATGAAGTGGACAGAAGATTGTAAGTGTACCAATGAAGCTGTCAAAATATGGGAAGAGTAACGAGGCCAGTAGATAGTGACAATTCAAGCCAAGAGGTATGCTGTATATAGTTTGCAGGGTTTTAGAGAAAGGAGGTGGCTGATCAAAAATCCCAGAACACAAGAGTGTATAAAATTGTATTGAGAAAAGAATTAGCAATAGGTATATAAAAAACAAAACAAATGAAAAAAATAGGGAATTATTAACAACAAAAAAATAGTTGTGTTAATAAAGAAGCAAAATAGTACACAAATTGGTTCTGCAGTAAATAATATTTTCATAGCATTAAGAAACACTGAATACTGTTTTAGCCAGAAAATGGGGATTTAACTATATTAGGATGATGGAAGGGATGGAAACAGATGGATAGGGGATGAATAGAACTAAATCCTTATGTATCAGAATTATCAACAGATAATATACAACATTGCTACATCACACAATAGCACAGGAATTTACATATTATTTAGCTGTATGGAGGTAAATATGAAAAGAAAAAGCTAAAATTTGAAAATGGTTGCTTCTGGAACAAGTTTGGGACAGGGAATTGCTATAATATGCCTTTTAGTACTATTTGAACTTCTAAGCTATATACATGTATTACTTTGATTAAAAAATAAAAACTATTTTTTGAAAGAGCAAATAAGTAACAATTCTTGTTCACCACAAAACAAAGAGTACAAAAGGGAACCAGTGCAGGAGGTAACAGGAGACAGACAAGGGTGGAGTTTGGAAAAGATGGGTCCAGAATAAATATGTATTGAATTTTTGGAAGGGATAAGCAGGGGGTAGAGGTTTGTGCAAAAGAAAATTCATTTTCAATTCACTTATTCGATGAAGAAAACAAAACATACAAAGAGGGACTTAAGCTACATTTTAGTGAGAGAGAAAGCAGGAAAAACTGCTGACTTTATTGAGCTAACCAGCCTAGAGATTCCATCATTAGTGAATGACATGTTAAACATTGTAGCAAGCTTCCTGTATAATTGCCAGAAAAAGCACCTGACATTAAGATTTGTACTGTCCTGATGCTGACAAAAATTGAATTTTCAAGTAATGGGAGAAAGGCATCACAATTTGGAGTATTTTCATTGACAATAGCAATATCCAAGTGAGGGAATGGAAGGAAAAATAAAATAAGATAGAAAACAGTGAGGGAGGCAAACCATAAGAGACTCAAATATAGAGGACAAGCTGAAGGTTGCTAGAGGGGAGGTGGGCAGGGGGATGGGCTCAATGGGTGATGGGCATTAAGAGGGCACTTGTTGGGATGCCCACTGGATGTTATATGTAAGAGATGAATCACTGGGTTCTACTCCTGACACCAATACTACACTGAATGTTAACTAACTTGAATTTAAATTTAAAAAAAGTAATCACCATAAAAAAATCATCATTACATAAGCACTGGGCATTATATGTAAGTGATGAATCGCTAAATTCTACTCCTAAGATAATATTACACTATATATTAACTAGCTGGAATTTAAATAAAAACCTGAAACAAACGAACAAAATCATCTTAAAAATGTAAAAAAAATTAAAATGAAAATATTACAGTGGGAATCAATTTCTTCTATTGATGTTTTGACAGATTTGGAGCCTGGCATTGGGGAACAAAGAAGATACAGAATCAAACATTTATTTCAGCATCTGCTATGTACTTGACTCTAAGCTGAGTACATTATATATTTTATTGTATCTAATACAATAAATGGGGAAATTGGGTTCTAGTTAAGTCAATTATCTCAGTCTAGTTAGGTCAGTTACCTAAGATCATGCAGCCCAGCAGAGGCAGCTTTTATAAACTAAAATAATTGAATTGAAAGTCTTTGTTCTTTTCACATTCTTATGCTACCTCCAAGTTACAATTTAATTCTAAACACAAACTAAAAATGGGCCAACCTTTAGTTTTAAGAAAGTCCAACCTATATCTGCTTTATAACTCATTAAAGAGACTCTTCCACACATATGGACGAGATGTTTAAAAATCAAGGAGCCTAGATGGGAGAACTCATTTTCTTCTCTCCTTTGTTTATGGGATCTGTACAACCAGATTATCCCATTTTCACTCTGACCAGGGGTGGATCCAATCCTATGAAATCCATACAAGTGAAATTACTAGCTCTATGCTTCCCAGGGCACTATCTTGTTTTCAGCAGCACTGCAACTTTTTCCTCAAAAAATATTGAAAAGTCAGAAAAATTTAATCTATACAAAAAACCTTCGGTCTTTAACAAAATTACATCAGAATCTCAAACCAAAGTATACATAATAAAACAGAAACTAATATATTAGCAATCTAACTCTTCCCATTTTCTAAATAGACAGTATCTAGTCTAGTCAAATGTACTATTAATCATACTAAGCTAGTAAAAGGATATCATAGTATCACCACTGACACTAGACAAGATTTTTAATCCTGTGATATTCTTCCCCATCTCTGATAATTATCCCTCACTTTATTCCTACTGTTATTATTATAGCTTAAGTTTTACAATTGAAATAGCTTCTAATAATCTCTGCAAATCTTTTTCCGTGGCATTTTTCATGTTGTAGACTTTATAGTTTCAACATATGCTTTTATTTAGACTTTACATCATCAACCCTGTGAGGTCGACATTACTACCTGAACTTTTATGGATGAGTGTTTCTGAGAGATTTAGTATTTATTAAAAACACACAGTTTGAAAAGTACAAAGCCTGGGGCTGGAACCCAGGTCTTCCTTCTCTGAAGCTAGTCCGCTTTCTGTTATGTCACCAATACCTCTCTACTGGCAGGCTCTTAATCCAGTGCTCTATTCACATTTCCATTATTGATAAAGAACTCTCCTCTCTGTATGAATTCTGACTCCACCACATACTAGCTGTGCAAAACTTTGCAAGTAACTTAACCTCTCTGAACCTCAGTTTCCTTACCAAATAAGGGTAACAGTAAGGGCAATAAGGGCAACAATAACACCTTCCTCAACTGATCATTGTGAGAAGAAAATTAATCAATATGCCAATCTATCTTGTATACAATTTGCTAGGATTAACCTCATAAGGCATATGTATCAATATTTTCCTACTTAATAGCCTTCACTTACTCTCCATTGTCTACCAAATAAAGTACAAATTTTTAAACTTAACATCCAAGGACCTCATGATATGGCCTTAATGTACCATTTTAACATTATACTCTAGTACTCCTCATTTCATGTTTTCCTTTCAATACAAACTGAATCACTGACATTTCCTGAAATCCAAAAGGTACTTTCCCAAATCTATGACTTTTTTCATGTAATTCCCTCTTCTCAGGATGTCATCTCCATGCCACATCACAATACCATATATTGAAATTCTCACTTTTCAAAGTCCACGTCAGTTCCTATCTCCTCAATAAAGCTTTCCTTGATCTGCCAGCAGAAATTAATTTCTTTTCTCTTCTATTCCCAAAGCACATCGCCTGTTCCTCTTTTATGACAGACAACACATTGCTTTGCATCATGTTTTATGTGTTTGCCACTTTCCCCTATTAGACGGTAAGCACCTATAAGAAATGTGACAATGTCTTACCCAGTTGTGTATTTCTCATAGTACTTGGCATGAAGATTTAATGTGTATGAATAATAATTACTACTAAAAACCAATAATTACTATTTGTTAAGTACTTACCATTAGCACTCAACTATGGTAAGTGCTTAACATGTAAAATATAATTTTTTTTACAATAACCCTATAAGAAGTGATCAATAGGGGCGCGTGGGTGGCTCGGTCAGTTAAGCAACCGACTTCAGCTCAGGTCATGATTTTGCAGTTCGTGTGTTCAAGCCCTGCATGGGGCTTTGTGCTGACAGTTCATAGCCTGGAGCCTTCTTTGGATTCTGTGTCTCCTTCTCTCTGCCCCTCCCCCACTCACACTCTGTCTCTCTCTCCATCAAAAATAAATAAACATTAAAAAAAAATTAAAAAAAGAAGTGATCAATAAATCTCTACTCTATGATGAGGAAACCGAAGCAAAGCAAAGTATTAGATTGAACTGTATGAAATTGTTTCTATTTGATCAACATTGACCTATAAAAATGACAATTTCAAATGATTTCACATAATAAAATGTTTTTAATCATTATTGCTAATCCATTTCATGTAAGAAGTTCAAGACCATCTGAACCATATTTTAGAGTAATCCTAGACCACAATATTTCCATACATGATATTCAAAGAAAAGATACTTTTAGGTTTTTTTTAGGTTGGAAAAATACGAATTTTGAATTTTTATGGTTATTTTTTCCAATATGACCAAAGTAGATAAAATTATTTCCACTTCATTACTCATTTAAATACTATACCTCATGAAAATATTTAATATTTCACAACTGTAGAACCAATTTTAGAACTGAGGATCAGCTAGAAATCAGGTATTCATTTTTCAGTTTATAACTTCCTTCATAGACTTCATGCATTAATAGACCTGAATTATTTTGTCTTCTGAGAGGAAATAGAAAATTTTGTTTTAAAGATGCCATAAACAAAACACAAATACCCCAATATTTTGATGAAAATTCAATGTGAGTGGCTATAAAGTGGTGTGAGAAGAGTTTAAGAGAGTTATTTCAGTTTTATAAGCAAATCAGTTGATCTTACCTGGTCGTGTATATGGCTTAATCCACCATGGTACAACTCATTTCCAGTGTTTGTAGAAATTGAATCAGTTCCCGTGATGATTTGGATTTGTTGGCTAGAATGGGATTGTTGGCAGTGTGGAGAGTGGATGATCTGGGGCTGTTGGACAATGTGATGATGGCATTGAATCTGTGGATAGCATTCCTAAAAAAACATATACATGCCAAAATAGCCACTGAGAATAAAAATTACTAATCAAGAAAACCCACTGAATCCGTTTTTTAAAATTTAATGTGTTCTTTCACAAGATAATTCAAGTCCTAGGATATATAGTTTTAATATGTGATATATTGTTTTTTAAAATTATTTCATTGGGAGAAAATGTATTGAATTCTATTTTGTTTGATCAGGTGGCAGTGACCATCCAAATACTTACTTAAATTGGCCAAGGAATTGCATGTTCTGGTTAAATTAATATTCCAGCTATACTTAACACTAAAACTATAATGAATATTAATATTAACTATTCTTTGATAATTCACCAGGCATTTCAGGATCTAATTTCATAATAATATTATCATACTGAAGATTTAGATGTAAATAATATTAGAAAATAATATAATGTAGTGATTTTCAATTTCAGGAAGCATATTAGAATCACAGTGGGGCAGGCAAAATTCTTATGCTTATGAAAATCAAGCATGAATTAAGAAAAAAGCTTGGAAAACAGTGACTGAAGCTCCAGATCCAGAAAACAGGTATTCTAACTCTGATTCTACCACTTACTCTGTGATCTTGGGAAACTGTGTATGCAATCTTTATGAGCCTCAATTTCCTTATTTGCAAATGTTGAGATAATATGTGTCTCATTGGACTGCTATGAGGAGCAAATGAACTGATGTTTATAAAATGCCTAGTACAATGTATAAATAAATATTTATTATTATTATATTATTTCTTTATCATTGTCACCTTCAACTTAATCATCATCCACCCCACAAATTTTTCAAGTAGAAAAAAATCACTGAGGTCCAGAGAAGTAAGATGATTTACTTGTAATGCCACGACTAATTCATGGAAAAATTGGGATTGGAACTCATGATTTCTAGTTCAGAGTTCTTTCAAAATATAAGGTTGAATTTTTACTGTCCTCAAAATAGTCTAGAGTTGTTTTTAAACTATATCTTTGCTATCTGCTTGTGTTTTGTTTTGTTTTGTTTTGTTTTGTTTTGTTTTGTTTTGTTTCTGAGAAAGTATAGAGCCCAGAGTAAGAAAGGATATCTGGTTGTTTCAGTTTTGTGGATTTCAGGCATACTTGCATTTCCTATATTATTTTGTTATTATTCTACTTTAATAACAGTCATCTGAACACCAGTTTTCAAAGAAAAACATACTCTATTTTGAATCATAATGCTACATTAATGCGCATACATTTACTTTGAAAGTATAAATTCAATGCTCTATTTCCTTTTGACAGTGGAAAGCTGACCTGCATTAATATAGTAAACCACTTCAAATTTTATGTTTTTTATGTGGAACAATTTTCAAATGATATTAAATTAAAAAAGCAAGATGCACAAGAATGAATACACTTTACTACCTTTTGTATAACATTTTAAAATAAACATATGTGTATTTTTACAAATATACATAACTGCTTTTAAATGCATAAAGCAAAACTCTTTTAAGGGTGACTGCCCCCGGCAAGAGGAACTTAGAGACAAGAGTGTTAGTATAGAGAGGTTTTTTTTTCACTGTGTACATTTTTTATTCTCTTTTTACACTCTTTTTGTACCTTTTTATACTTTTATTTTTGAAAATTTTAACATGTACACAAATTATCTTTTTTATGTGTACAAAAATTATTTTTAAAGAAAGAAAAATACATAGGGAAACATATTTTACAAATAGAAATTACTTTCGTAGTCATTGGTAATAAAGGTCACAGAATCATTTCATAGAATCATTTTCTCTAGGATCTTTTCAAGTGCAACTCACTTTATAAATATGCTAGCACTAAGATCTCTACAGTTTAGAAGTCAGGCTATGTACTATCAACCATTTCTGTACAAATTGTGTGGGTGAATGTATTATCTATTCTTTTATGTTATAAAATATCTTCATACATTGTATTAGAATAAAGTCACTGTGACAGTCTGAGAAAAACTTCACCCAGTGGGAAACTTATACACTACTGAAATAGAATTCCTCCTGAAAACAAAATTAATGTGTTCCTTAAAAAGCAAGTTAGGAAACACTTTGAAGGACACATCAATACAGAACAATAAACAAAGCAAAACTCATTTTTCAATCATCTTCCTTTCTTAATACATCAGTTGACTCTTCAATAGAATGCTGACAGTCTCTCCATCTGGGTTGTCTTGTGGTTTCCCTGAGCCTGTCTGGCCTCTGAACCACTCATTAGTATCATTGAAGTCTTAGACAACTTTCAGTTTTCAATTCTCATACCTGACTACTAATGTTATTGTTCTAAAACAAGATATTCATACATTACTCATACTTTTTATGAGTATTTTTAATGTATTTTTTAATGAGTAATTTTTAATGTACAAAATCTCAAACATTTCTGATTTATTATATGTTTTGTCATCTTTGATAGAGGAAAAAATACACAGAGTACAATTCATATAAACTGGATAATTATCTTGTAACTGGTACCAATTTACCACCCTTCCATGACAAAGATCTCTTTTTTGGTCAGGTCTCATCTCTTAAGAACTAATGCTATTTGAACTAGTCTCATGTGATATTAAACCATTTCATCCAAACTCTGGCTTTATCCAGCTTGTCTTACATCTCTATCCAGCATCTCTATCACTGAGGAAACTCAACTAGGTCAAAAAGTTGTAGTTTGTTCCATACGTATGGTTCCTTTTACCTTGGGAAGTCTGCCATGGCAGTTCCAAAACTCCCAAGTCATTTAAGTCATTACTAAAAAAATGGGCATAAAAAAGTAAATATTCAAATTGATAATAAGTAATAGTAGTGTTCTTTCAAAGGAGTTCTTTAATTGTTCCAGATTTATAGCAATAATAATGTACAGGATATTCAATCTTTTCCTCTAGGAACCAAGACTTAGAAAATCTTTATCCTTTTTGAGACAAGAAATTAGAAGGAACCTGAAATGATGCATCTCAAACATTTCTTATTATGTAAAATGTGTCAAACTTATTGTTTTGTCAGTCCAGTTGGACAAAGAAGAGATGTTATAAATTTATAGCTTGAGGAAAGTGCCCCTTGAAGAACTGACACATTTGATGAAATTTTTCTATTTGGCATCATAATATCCAGAAATATTCTGCTGTTCTTCTGAAAGATAGGCGTTCAATACATACCATACCATACCTTCTAATAAATCCAATATTCCAAGCAGACCAAAGTCTTAAAGGTTTGGATGTTTATGATTCTGACAGTTTACACTATTTTATTTTTAATGAGCATCAAATAAGTAATAATGTATTAATTCCTATGAATCTTGTAACAAGTGCCCATAAATACTTATAAAAAGAAGATGTGTTCTCATGCCAAGAGAATTAAAAAGAATTTAGTATATTTTAATGTTTAATTTGTATATGAGAAAAATGATTTTGTGATAAAAATTTATTTGATATTATTTCACTGTCTGTTGTAGGTTAAATTGTGCTGCTCCCACAAAAAGCGTATGTTAAAGTCTTAACCCTTATACCTCAGAAAGTGACCTTGTTTAGAAACAGATTTTTTTTTTATGAAATAAGACCTTTATAGAATTAAGAAGTTAACACAAGTCATTTGCATGGCTCCTAATCAAATATGACTGGTATCATCATAAAAAGGGACAATCTGTACACAAAGACAGACATGCACAGACAGAAGATGATATGACAACATACAGGGAGGATGTCATGTGAAGATGGAAGAT
Source organism: Acinonyx jubatus (assembly GCF_027475565.1). Taxonomy (NCBI): domain Eukaryota; kingdom Metazoa; phylum Chordata; class Mammalia; order Carnivora; family Felidae; genus Acinonyx; species Acinonyx jubatus. The sequence continues at coordinate 68,578,797 of NC_069389.1, forward strand.
TAAAGTTATGCATCTACAAACCAAGGAATGCCTAAAGTCACAAGAATCTAGGAGATAGGCATAGAAGAGCTCCTTACCTAAAGGCTACAGAAGGGAGCATGGCCTTGCCAAAACCATGATTTCATACTTCTGGTCCCAGAACTATGAGACAATGAATTTTTGTTGTTTTAAGCCATCAGACTGTGGTACTTTGTTACAGCAGCCTTAAGAAATTGATACACTCTTCTAGTTCAAGCATGTCCAAGAAACAAGTCCCAGGCTTTGTCTGGGCTGGACATGCTTTGTATCCACTGAGAAGATCAATGTAAAACCTCTGCTGGTTACAGTAAAAGCTCTGCTTGAAGGAATGGTAGCTCTATATGCCATGAAACTACCATTGCCCTGCTAGTTTTAAATGTTATATACTTGGTCTCTCAGTCAAATTTAATTAAAATTTTAAAATGTGACTTGAACTTTAGTTTTCTAGAATTTTATAGTATTTTACATATATGCTCATACATATTTTTCATTTGTTCATTGAAAATTCATTTTGTATTAAGTGAATTAAGACAAAGTTATAATGTTTTAAATTATAATTTTTGTGAGAGCAGTTTGAAAGAAACATACAAAGGTTTGGGGTATCTGTATTAAATTCAGATTCTACCACTAATTTTCTATGTGACTTGACATATTTTTACCTGAGTTTCCCTTTCAGTAAAATAGGGACAATAATACTTCACATGAGAAAATGAATATGAAAGTGTTAAGGATGATCTGAAGGGCTGTAGACATAATAAGGTATTATGACTCATAGTGATCTTGCTTAGCACTTGACAATTGTCATTTTAACTCTATTAAAATACTCATGATTCAAAAGTATACAGTTAATAAGCTTTAAAACAGATTTTACATACCTGATCCATATTTAGCTTCTCTACTTTTCTTATTGTTTTTTCATAAATAACATTGTTTCCTGGGAAGAAATGACCTCCTCTTAGGAATGGAGAAAGTGGTTCCTATAAAGACAGTAATGACTGTGTTTTGTTTTGAAAGGTACCTTTTCAGAGAAACCTTAACTTAAGCAAATATCTAGTATCTAATAAAATCTGACTTAGTGGCAGACTTTAGGAGAGTGGAATGACATCCCAATAAGGTTTTGAGAGATGTAAGGAAAAACGATAAAGATAGTCTATTTTCTCAAACAGAGCAATCTGGATTCTCTTACTACATTTTAGGCTTAGCAGTGTTTTAAGAGAAATTGGAAGGAGGTGAGAAAGATATTTTTTTTCTGTTTCTGAGACAAGATATAATGAGTTTCCTCTGAAGTAGACAGGCCTGAGGTCAACTTCATTTAAGTTGAGTTCACTGGCAAGTTTCTTTCTATGCAAAAGTATTATTGGAGAAATGCAAAACAAACAATTCACTACTGAGCTGCAAAGTAGGTAGTAGAACTATATTAAAGATTTTTTTTTCCCGGAACTTAGCTTCAGTGATTTTGAAGTGTACAATTCTTACTTGTGATTATAATCAAAGCTAAATCTCTCTGTATAACATATGTTTTGAATACCAAGAACAGAGTAGAGGCTTTAAGAGCCACGTATCCCCATATAATCAACTAAGTTAATGTAGGATTATCCAAGCATTTAAAAGATGTCAGCCAATGAAATAAAGGCTGGTGACAGGTCCAAAATCTGAAAGAAACCAAGGAAGGAGTAGTAAGAATCAGACCAAGAGTTTAAAATAAATGCAATATTACTATATTTCTTTCCCTTCTTTCAGTTTTCATATGAGTCTACTTGTATGGGGGGAGTTGAGGATGTTTTGTTAGAAAGAATAATTGCATTCATTTATTTTTGTAATACAGGGGAGCAGTGTGGAAGGAGATTGACTAAGTCTGCTACCAGTTAATGTGTTTAAAACCATTTCAGAATTGGGGTGCCTGGGTGGTTCAGTCGGTTAAGCATCCAACTCTTGGTTTCCACTCAGGCCATGGTCTCAGTTTGTGAGTTCAAGCCCTGTTCTGGGATCTGTGCTGACACTGAGGAGCTTGCTTGGCATTCTCTCTCTCTCTCCCTCTCTCTCTCTCTCTCTCTCTCAGTCTCTGTCTCAAAATAAATAAATAAGTCAACTTAAAAAAATAAAAAGACCATTTCAAAATCAACAAAATATGGTAGCATTTTTGTTATCTGCTATCATAAAAACTCTTAAACACAGTTGGATAAAAACACTGGTTGTTGAGAATGTAAGACACCCTTCAATCCAAAGGTATATACTTCTTGTATTCAAGTTTGAATAAAATGTACTTTAACTAAATGTTCCTGGAATACTTAAGTGAAACAAATATACAAGTGATTAAATTTAGTTAGCTGATGAATTGTTAAATCTAAAGATGGATATATTTAAAAAGATTCCCCTAGAAGCTCTTTTGTGTTTGTTTGTTTTTGTAAAAAAAAAAGCCTATTTGCAAGCATGTAACACACGTTTATGAGTTTACTATGCACAATATACTTTGCTAAGTGTTACAAGGCATGAATCAAACTTAGATTATTACCACAAGCACTGAATATCGATCAGTATTCATTAAACTATAGCCAGCAGCCTATTTTCATAGTATCTTCAATAAGAATGATATGTAGATTTTTTTAATGTTTGTTTTTATTTTTGACACACACAGAGAGAGACAGAGCATGAGTGGGGCAGGGGCAGAGGGAGAGGGAGACATAGAATCTGAAACAGGCTCCAGGCTCCGAGCTGTCAGCACAGAGCCCAACATGGGGCTTGAACTCACAGACAGCGAGATCATGACCTGAGCTGAAGTCGGACACTCGACCGACTGAGCCATCCAGGCGCCTCATGAATGGTATTTATATTTTTCAAGGACTGTAAGTGCAAAGAAGGAAGACCAAAACCCTATGGGGACAGCAAAGTCTAAAATATTTACTATTTTGTTCTTTATAGGAAAATTTTGCTGATGTTTGGTCTGGATGATATATGAACATAAACATACAAGGTAGAAAGAAACAAGTGCCTATAAAAAGTATAGAGAAAGAACTTATGGGATGGAATTCAGAAGAGGAAATATTGAATTCCATCTGGCAGTACTCAGGATACTTGGATCAGTGGCATTTGAAAGAAGGTTAAGGTGGGCTTTGCATATAAGGAGATGGAAGAGAATGGTATTCCAATTGAAGTCAACAGAATAAGTCATGACACCAAGGCTGTAAAAGTATAAATTATATGTAGGGGACACAATTGGTAGATAGAACTTGGTTCTGAAAGCAGTGAGAAGTCTTTAAATGCTTTTAAACTGGGATGTGAGGTGAATGTAAATCTACTTCAGGAAGATTAGTTGGAGAAAGGAAAGAGTACAGGTGAGGAGACTAGTTAAGAGATTATACTAAATCTCCAAGGATAGTACTTTCCAAATATGACTCTAAGATCTTAAACCTGAGAAATCTACTATATAACCCATGGTGTCAAAAACAGGAAAAGTTGAGACATATTGAATTTCATGTGCTCCTGGTAAGAATCTATGTCTGATTCATGTTTTTATTCCTCATAACAGTACATATACAGTGCATAGTAATCCTTTAAACATGTGTTAAACTATTGCAACGAATTAGCAAATAGACTTTTACCTAAATGTGTAGGTAAGCATTCGGGTTATATTGATCTCCAGAACACAGGTGAGTGGAGATTTCGTGGCTATAGTTCTAGTTCTAGACTTCAGAAGCATATGCTTAGAAGTTCCTGTTAAAATCATGCAACTTCTGAAAAGTCAAGTGAAGATCAAAGACATAACTACATAAGCCTTAAGAGATATGAGGATCAGAAGAGAAAATTGAAATCAAATTAAGAGAAGAAAAATTTTCAAAAAACAGTAGAAAGGTGGGTGAAGGTATAAATGCTTCAGAGAGGTCAACAGGTGAGAATTCCAAAGCAGATTGGATTTGGACTACTATAGTTCCACTGGATCTGACCACTAAAATTAGTGGAAGAAGGTATCATGGAAAAAAAAATTCTGGAGTCATAAAACCTATATTCATTTCTGCCTCTATCACCTACTTGCCATGGAAATGTAAGCAAGTCATTTACCTTCTTTGAGGCTCAGTTTCTTTATAATAGAAATAGTAATGCAGAATACATTATATCAAGCAAAAGAATGTATTTTAAAGTACCTTTAATCTGTGATTTTAATGTACAAAAGACATTGGTTTGCAATAATATAGCAATATAATAATTTGAGAGTGAGAGAGAGTACAAGCAGAGGAAGGGCATAGAGAAAGGGAGACACAGAATCCGAAGTAGGCTCCAGGCTCCAAGTTGTCAGCACAGAGCCCAGCGGAGGGCTCAGACTCACGGACAGCAAGATCTTGACTTGAGCCCAAGTCGGCCGCTTAACCAACTGAGCCACCCAGGCGCCCCAGTAATATATTTTTAAGTCCATACTGCTTTTAAAAATTTTTGTAAGAACCTTGTTAGAAATTTTCTAAGATATCAACCTAAAGTATATACAAAAGTATGGGGCACCTGGGTGGCTCAGTTGGTTAAGCGGCTGACTTCGGCTCAGGTCATGATCTCACGGTTCATGGGTTTGAGCCATACATCAGGCTTGTACTGACAGCTCAGAGCCTGCTTCTCATTCTGTGACTCCCTCTCTCTATGCCTCTCCCCTGCTCATGCTGTCTCTCTCTCTCTCAAAATAAATAAAAATATTAAAAAAAATTAAAGTATATACAAAAGTAGGCTTATTGAGGGCAAGGACTGTATCCATCTTGAATACCCCATAGTGAATGAACAGATAACTGGATGAGAAGAGATGATATGAACATTTATCTTAAGGATATAAGCACCTTCTAAGAGGGGAAAACAAATTTATCAAAAGCATGAAAATTTCTCTTGTTCACTATAAATGCCAAACCATTAATATTTTTAAGAAAAAAAATGGTTTAGGTGCTAACAGTGTTGATTCTCTCCAAAATGTGTGTTTGGACTTATTATTTTATATGACTTGCTGAAAAAAAATTCCAAATTAAGGGGACTATTATTTTCCAAAAATGTGTAAAAGAGTACAGCCAAATTTTACTATATTTGAATAAATCATTCTGAGTCAAACAAATCAGAACAATAAATTTAATTAGAAGTCTTAGATTTTTCACAAATGAGCTGTTAGACAGTTTTACTACTTGGGCAGCTTATTTTTTTTATCTGTACATTTGAATTGGTGCTAGATCCACCCTAAAAATTAATAGGTGTCTTCAAATCTGGCTGATCTTATCATTTTAATTGATACTTTTAGAACCTCTGATAGTAGTTCTCACATCTAACAAAGTGCATAATCCCCAGCATCTACTTTGATGTTTCCAGGCCATGAAACCTTGGTGGAGAAAACTTTAAAATATTTGCTGATTTGGCTCAGTGCAAATTCAAGTTATCTAACTTTAAGAGCCCCTCCAACCTTCATGGTCATACTTCTATTTATTAAATTCTCTATAACTGTGGTTACAATTTTTTTCATTTTCCTTAACTCCTTATGCTCATGTTCCCTCATTCTCCTCAATAAGTAAATTGAGAAAACCAAGATCTATTCAGTGAGATTCCTCCATTTTCCTCCCTACTTCAAATCTCTCTTCAATTTCTGTTCCTTCCATTTCATTACCAAGAAAGACATACTCTTCCTTTTTTCCTGAAGTCACTTTTCAATCTATACCTGGAATCTTATCCCCTCTTTTCTCTTCCAGAATTGTGTTCCATTTGTACCCTTTCTCTGTGGCATATTTAATCTTATTACTGGTTCTTTCCCTCTGTCTATAAATCTCTCAGATATCCAAGTTTCTCTTTTCTCCTTTAGCTACCATCCCATCTTTCTTTATTTTGGTCAATATCTTTCTTAGAAGAGTAATCCTCACTTATTTCCTCCACTTCTTGATCCATTCACCCATCTACTTTTTCCATCTGGATTTTGCCTCCCAAGTATAAGGAACCTGCTCTCTCAAATATCACCATTAGTTTCTTAAACTTCAAACTCTCTACAGCCATTTGGTCATTTGAGACAGTTGACCAAATCCTTTCCCTATTTGTTTCAGTTTCTCTGTGTTCACATTTCTCTCTGACAACTCCTCTGCCCATGAAAGTGGCTCCTTTCTATTTCTGTTAAAGTAGACATTTCTCAAGGTGCTATACCTCAACCCTCTCCATTATCCCTTAGTTTTCTCACTCATTCTCACAGCTACAATGACAATTTACAGAGGAATAATTCCCATGTCTCTATCTCAAATGTGACCTTTCTTCACGTCATTTTTAACTACCTGTGTAGTCATTTTCTATTCCATGCACCTCAAACACTACTGATTCAAACACATCTCAGGATCTACCGTCTTTTCCATATTTGGTATGAGAAGACCTGAGCAAGTCACACTTATTTAAGCTTTAATTTCCGCATTAGTAAAATGATAGCAGTAACCATGTTAACTGTCAAAATACCTTAAATAACAAAATAAATCCTTTTCTGATTTCCCCAAACCAATGTGTTATCTCCAACTCCTGGAATTTCAATAAGACTTCATCTGTAATTCTCTCATGGTATCTCTCATACACTCTACCATGTAGTTTATATAGCTATTTGTGGACATATCTTATTTCCCTTGCTGAGAGGAACTGTAAGCTCTTTTGGTATGGGAACCATGTCTTGTTTCCTTTTTTACCCCAATTTAAAGGCTATACAGTGCCTTCCCCACAATGAGAAAATTAATAAAACTGATTAATATCAATTGGATTCTATCTACTGATGGAAAAAACATATATTCTTCATTTCTAGATCAACTTATATACCAGAATGCATAAATCTTTTAAGTAAAATGAAAATAAATGGAAAATCAAGAAGATAAGGAACCACCAAAAATAAAAAGGCTGAACAGAGGGAGAAGAAAATCATAATGAGAGAAGTAGAGTGACATCAGTTTAATTATAGGGAGAAGTGAAGATTAGAGAAGCTGGGAGGTGAAAGAGGATAAAGTTGCCATTTGAGGAGGCTCAGCTTGTTATAAATATTGTAATTAAGCCAGAATCTTCTCCTGGGGGAAATTAAAAGAGCAAGCAAAAAAAATATATACTTAGATAAATAAAATGGGGAATATATCTAAGTAGGATTTTCTTTTTTTGTTTTGTTTTGTTTTTATTTTTTATTATCAAATTTATTGTCAAATTGGTTTCCATAAAACACTCAGTGCTCATCCCAACAGGTGCCCTCCTCAATACTCATCACCCACCCTCCCCTCCCTCCCACCCCCCATCTACCCTCAGTTTGTTCTCAGGTTTTAAGAGTCTCTTATCCTTTGGCTCTCTCCCTCTCTAACCTTTATCTTTTTTCTTTCCTTCCCCTCCCCACTAGACTTCTGTTAAGTTTCTCAGGATCCACATAAGAGTGAAAACATATGGTATCTGTCTTTCTCTGTATGACTTATTGCACTTGGCATAACACTCTCCAGTTCCATCCACGTTGATACAAAAGGCCCATTTCATTCTTTCTCATTGCCACATAGAATTCCATTATGTATATAAACCAGAAAGGGCCATATTTCGTTCTTTCTCATTGCCATGTAGTACTCCATTGTGTATATATATATAAACCACAATTTCTTTATCCATTCATCAGTTGATGGACATTTAGGCTCTTTCCACAATTTGGCTATTGTTGAGAGTGCTGCTATAAACATTGGGGTACAAGTGCCCCTAAGCATCAGTACTCCTGTATCCCTTGGGTAAATTCCTAGCAGTGCTATTGCTGGGTCATAGGGTAGGTCTATTTTTAATTGTTTGAAGAACCTCCACACTGTTTTCCAGAGTGGCTGCACCAGTTTGAATTCCCATCAACAGTGCAAGAGGGTTCCCGTTTCTCCACATCCTCGCCAGCATATATAGTTTCCTGATGTGTTCATTTTAGCCACTCTGACTGCTGTGAGGTGGCATCTCAGTGTGGTTTTGATTTGCATTTCCCTGATGAGGAGCAACGTTGAGCATCTTTTCATGTGCCTGTTGGCCATCTGGATGTCTTCTTTAGAGACATGTCTGTTAATGTTTTCTGCCCATCTCTTCACTGGATTATTTGTTTTTCAGGTGTGGAGTTTGGTGAGCTCTTTATAGATTTTGGATACTAGCCTTTTGTCCGATATGTCATTTGCAAATATCTTTCCCCATTCCATTGGTTGCCTTTCAGTTTTGCTGATTGTTTCCTTTTCTGTGCAGAAGTTTTTATCTTCATGAAGTCCCAATAGTTCATTTTTGCTTTGAATTCCCTTGCCTTTGGAGATGTGTCAAGTAAGAAATTGCTGTCGCTGAGGTCAGAGAGGTTTTTCCTCTAGGGTTTTGGTGGTTCCCTGTCTCACATTCAGGTCTTTATCCAATTTGAGTTTGTTTTTGTGAATGGTGTGAGAAAGTGGTCTAGTTTCAATCTTCTGCATGTTGCTGTCCACTTCTCCCAGTACCATTTGTTAAAGAGACTGTCTTTTTTCCATTGGATGTTCTTTCCTGCTTTGTCAAAGATTAGTTGGCCATACTTTTGTGGGTCCAATTCTGGAGTCTCTATTCTATTCCATTGGTCTGTGTGTCCGTTTTTGTGCCAATACCGTGCTGTCTTGATGATTACAACTTTGTAGTAGAGGCTAAAGTCTGGGATTGTGATGCCTCATGCTTTGTTCTTCTTCTCAAATATTACTTTGGCTATTCGGGATCTTTTGTGGTTCCATACAAATTTTAGGATTGCTTGTTCTAGATTCAAGAAGAATGCTGGTGCAATTTTGATTGGGATTGCATTGAATGTGTAGATCGCATTGGGTGGTATTGACATTTTAACAATATTAATTCTTGCAATCCATGAGCACGGAATGTTTTTCCATTTCTTTATATCTTCTTCAATTTCCTTCATAAGCTTTCTATAGTTTTCAGCATACAGACATTTTACATCTTTGGTTAGGTTTATTTCTAGGTATTTTATGCTTCTTGGTGCAATTGTGAAAGGGATCTGTTTCTTTATCTGTATTTCTGTTGCTTTATTATTAGTGTATAAGAATGCAACTGATTTCTGTACATTCATTTTGTATCCTGCGACTTTGCTAAATGCATGTATCAGTTCTAGCAGACTTTTGGTGGAGTCTATCAGATTTTCCATGTATAATATCATGTCATCTGCAAAAAGTGAAAGCTTAATTTCATCTTTGCCAATTTTGATGCCTTTGATTTCCTTTTGTTGTCTGATTGCTGATGCTAGAACCTCCAACACTATGTTAAACAACAGCGGTGAGAGTGGACATCCCTGTCCTGTTCATGATCTCAGGGGGAAAGCTCTCAGTTTTTCCCCATTGAGGATGATATTAGCTGTGGGCTTTTCATAAATGGCTTTGATGATGTTTAAGTATATTCCTTCTTTCCTGACTTTCTCCAGTCTTTTTATTAAAGGATGCTGAATTTTGCCAAATGCTTTTTCTGCATCGATTGACAGGATCATATGGTTCTTATCTTTTCTTTGATTAATGTGATGTATCACATTGATTGATTTGCGAATGTTGAACCAGTCCTGCATCCCAGGAATGAATCCCACTTGATCATGGTGAATAATTCTTTTTATATGCTGTTGAATTCGATTTGCTAGTATCTTATTGAGAATTTTTGCATCCATATTTATCAGGGATATTGGCCTGTAGTTCTCTTTTTTTTACTGGGTCTCTGTCTGGTTTAGGAATCAAAGTAATGCTGGCTTCATACAATGAGTCTGGAAATTTGCTTTCTTTTCTATTTTTTGGAATAGCTTGAGAAGGATAGGTATTATTTCTCTTTGAATGTCTGGTAGAATTCCCCTGGGAAGTGTCCTGGACACTTATTTCTTGGGAGATTTTTGATAACTGATTCAATTTCTTAGCTGGTTATGGGTCTGTTCAAGCTTTCTATTTCTTCCTGTTTGAGTTTTGGAAGTGTGTGGGTGTTTAGGAATTTGTCCATTTCTACCAGGTTGTTCAGTTTGTTGGCATATAATTTTTCATAGTATTCCCTGATAATTGCTTGTATTTCTGAGGGATTGGTTATAATAATTCCATTTTCATTCATAATTTTATCTATTTGGGTCACCTCCCTTTTCTTTTTGAGAAGCCTGGCTAACGGTTTATCAATTTTGTTTATTTTTTCAAAAAACCAACTCTTGGTTTCATTGATATGCTCTACAATTTTTTAGGTTCTATATTGTTTATTTCTGCTCTGATCGTTATTATTTCTCTTCTTCTGCTGGGTTTGGGGTGTCTTTGCTGTTCTTCTTCTAGTTCCTTTAGGTGTGCTGTTAGATTTTGTATTTGGGATTTTTCTTGTTTCTTGAGATAGGCCTGGATTGCAATGTATTTTCTTCTCAGGACTGCCTTCGATGCATCCCAAAGCGTTTGGATTGTTGTCTTTTCATTTTCATTTGTTTCCATGCATGTTTTAATTTCTTCTCTAATTGCCTGGTTGACCCATTCATTCTTTAGTAGGGTGTTCATTAACCTCCATGCTTTTGGAGGTTTTCCAGACTTTTTCCTGTGGTTGATTTCAAGCTTCATAGCACTGTGGTCTGAAAGTGTGCATGGTATGATCTCAATTTTTTATACTTATGAAGGGCTGTTTTGTGACCCAGTATGTGATCTATCTTGGAGAACGTTCCATGTGCACTCCAGAAGAAAGTATATTCTATTGCTTTGGGATGCAGAGTTCTAAATATATCTGTCAAGTCCATCTGATCCAATGTATCATTCAGGGCCCTTCTTTCTTTATTGATCCTGTGTCTAGATAATCTATCCATTGTTGTAAGTGGGGTCTTAAAGTCCCCTGTAATTACCACATTCTTATCAATAAGGTTGCGTATGTTTGTGATTGTTTTATATATTTGGGGGCTCCCGTATTCGGAGCATAGACATTTATACTTGTTCGCTCTTCCTGATGGCTAGGCCCTGTAATTATTATATAATGCCCTTCTTCATCTCTTGTTGCAGCCTTTAATTTAAATTGCAGTTTGTCTGATATAGTATGGCTACTCCAGCTTTCTTTTGACTTCTAGTAGCACAATAGATAGTTCTCCCTCTCCTTACTTTCAATCTGAAGGTGTCCCCAGGTCTAAAATGAGTCTCTTGTAGACAGCAAATAGATGGGTCTTTTTTTTTTATCCATTCTGATACCCTATGTCTTTTGTTTGGAGCATTTAGTCCATTTACATTCAGTGTTATTATAGAAAGATATGGGTTTAGAGTCATTGTGATGTCTGTAAGTTTCATGTTGTTAGTGATGTCTCTGGTACTTTGTCTCACAGGATCCCCTGTAGGATCTCTTCTAGGGCTGGTTTAGTGGTGATGAATTCTATCAGTTTTTGTTTGTTTGGGAAGACCTTTATCTCTCCTTCTTTTCTAAATGACAGACTTGCTGGAGAAAGGATTCTCGGCCGCATATTTTTTTGCTCATCACATTGAAGATTTCCTGCCATTCCTTTCTGGCCGGCCAAGTTTCAGTAGATAGAGCCGTTACTAGTCTTATCGGTCTCCCTATATATGTTAGAGTACGTTTATCTCTAGCTGCTTTCAGAATTTTCTCTTTATCCTTGTATTTTGCCAGTTTCACTATAATATATCGTGCAGAAGATCGAGTCAAGTTACGTCTGAAGGGAGTTCTCTGTGCCTCTTGGATTTCAATGCCTTTTTCCTTCCCCAGTCCAGGGAAGTTCTCAGCTATGATTTCTTTAAGTACACCTTCAACACCTTTCACTCTCTCTTCCCCTCTGGAATCCCAATTATGTATATATTATTGTGTTTAATTGTGTCTCTTAGTTCTCTAATTCTCCCTCATATGCCTGGATTTTTTTATATCTCTTTTCCTCAGCTTCCTCTTTTTCCATAATTTTAGTCTAATTCACCTATTCTCTCCTCTTCTTCTTCAATCCTAGCTGTGGTTGCCTCCCTTTTATTTTGCAGCTCATTTATAGCATTTTTTAGCTCCTCCTGACTGTTTCTTAGTCCCTTGATCTCTGTAGTAATAGATTCTCTGCTGTCCTCTATACTTTTTTCAAGCCCAGGATTAATTTCATGACTATTATTTTAAATTCATTTTCTGTTACATTGCTTAAATCGTTTTTTGATCAGTTCATTAGCTGTTGTTGCTTCCTGGAGTTTCTTTTGAAGAGAATTCTTCTGTTTCATCATTTTGCATAGTTCCTGGAGTGGAGTGGTATGGAACTGCAGGGCACTTCCCCTGTGCTGTTTTGAATAACTTTCGTTGGTGGGTGGGGCCACAGTCAGACTGGTGTGTACCTTATCTTACCCTCTCCCAGGGCAGGACTCACTGTTGAGTGGTTTGGCCCTGTCTGGGCTACTTGCACACTGCCAGGCTTGTGGTGCTGCTTCGATTGGATCTGGTGTATTAGCTGGGGTGGATCAGCAAGGTGCACAGGGGTGGGAGGGGCAGGCTCAGCTCACTTTGCTTTCAGTGGTCCACTTCAGCAGGGTCCTTGTGGCACCAGGAAGGAGGCAGACCCGTCGGAGGGATGGATCCACAGAAGCACAGTGTTGGGTGTTTGTGCGGTACAAGTAAGTTCAGTGACAGGAACTGGTTCCCTTTGGGATTTTGGCTGGGGGATGGGTGAGGGAGATGACGCTGGTGAGCATCTTTGTTCCCCACCAAACTGAGCTCTGTCCTCCAGGGCTCAGCAACTCTTCCTCCCGTTGTCCTCTAGCCCTTCTGCTCTTGGAGCAGAGCTGTTGACTTATAACATTCCAGATGTTAAGTCCTGCTTGCTGTCAGAACTTACGGAGTCTGGCCCTTCTGCTTTTGCAAGCCAGACTCAGGGGCTCCACCTTGCCGGGCAGGCTTCCCCTCCCCGCCTTGGCTCCCTCCCGCCAGTCCGTGTAGTGTACACCACCTCTCTGCCCTTCCTGCCCTCTTCCGTGGGCCTCTTGTCTACACTTGGCTCTGGAGAGTCTGTTCTGCTAGTCTTCTGGTCATTTTCTGGGTATTTAGGCAGATGTGGGTGGAATCTAAGTGGTCAGCAGCACAAGGTGAGCCCAGCGTCCACCTATGCTGCCATCTTCCTCTGTGGAATCCTGCATGCAGTCACGAGGACCATCCTAATGATCTTAACACCACATGGCTGCTCAAGGCTGTGTCTCTAAATAGGATTTTTAAGCTGTTCTGCAAAACCAGTTAGACTATTTTTGTGCACGAAGCATGGGGGTTAAAATTTGTTTTATTCCTCAATAGTAGAAAGAGTTAAAAGTTTTAAAATAATCATTACCCTTTGTTGGATGTTTTCCCTGAGAAACTATTTGCTTCTTTGTAGTTGAACAGAGCCATAATAATAAGCCTTTACAGGAGCAGGCCAAGTGTTACAAATATGTTATGTATTTGTATACATACTTCTAATTTCTCTGCCTTTGTATCACACTGTCACTGGGGATGAAGAGGGGAGGTGGTATGTAGATGAGTCTCTGGAGCTTAATTCACCTACATCCTCAATTGTCCTTAATTTGCAAATGTAACTCTTCCAGATCTGCATTGTTCAATTTCTGTTCTCCCTCTGTTGCTTTGTAACTGAATGGTTTAGGGCTAGTTAACAGCTTAAATTTCAAGGAGGTTGAGGGTTTGTTTTGTCCACTACTCTATCCCTAGTTCTTGGGGGCAATTCTTAGGACATAGTAAGTAATCGATGAATATTAATTGAATGAATAAGTGAACTTGTCTGTGCTTCTGTTTTCTCGCCTTCTTTGAATTAAATGGGATAAAATATGTAAATTTCCTAGCAAGGAGTGTATACCCAATAAAGATTAACTCTTCCCTTTCTCCATTAACTAAAGAGTAAGAATTGATCAAAAGTCACATAAGAAATCACTGGCAAAGTGGAGTGGAGTCCAAATTATTTTATATTTAAAAATTACTCTCTGAATATATACTATGTAAACACTGAAATTCCCATATTAAGAAAAAAAAGTGCTATCAAAAATAATTCTTTGAAAGCCAGGGATATCAAGTGCAATATGCATCCAAGTATGCATGTCTCCCAGTTTGTGTGTGAAAGAAAAAAAAAAGAGAAAGAAGGAAGAAGGGGAAGGGGTAAAGTGACCATGTTGTAGAAAAATGCACACTCTCATCTTCCAAGCCCTCTTTATGTCTCTCTTCCCCAACATACTTTTTAGATATATTGTTTAAACATTTGATTGTGCATAAGAAGGCACAAGTAACTGCTATACTGTAATCACATTCTCTTTTGGTATTTACATATATATGTGACAACTAAAGCAAATGTTCAAAATAATCATCCCCCCATCACAGAGCTTGCATGCTCATATGTTAACGCATGGACACATGTGCAACTAACTTCTTTTGTAGTTGAACAGACATGAGAAAATTATTTTAAAATAAAGAAGAGGGGAGATAGATAGAAGCAGAAAAATAGTGCACCCCCGCTATCCATACACCTAGACATATTAAGTGTGTTACCCTAATTTAATCCTTTGCTTTCCACAGCTGAAGCAAATAATTGATTTTATTTTGTGAGATAGGGGAGGATTCTTTCTTGTAATAGTGGAGAAGTAAAATAAAGAGAAAAGCAAATAATTGCTGTATTATTATCTGGGGCACACTTTCTATTTGTGAAACTTTGTCCTTATAACCCCATAGAACCTCCTGTTGCAGCTAAAGAAGGGTTGTTTATGGTTTTGTGTGTGTTGAGGAAGGCTTTTTACCATGGGAAAAAAGTTTTCTTAATTTTCTTCTCAAATGAGATAGAAGAAATAAAATAAGATAAAAACAGAGAGGGAGGCAAAGCATAAGAGACTCAACTTTAGAGAAGAAACTGAGGGTTGCTGGAGGGGAGGTGGCTGGGGGGGGCTAAATGGGTGATGGGCATCAAGAGGGCACTTGTTGGGATGAGCACTGGGTGTTATATGTAAGTGGCGAATCACTACATTACATTAATCAAAGCCAAAGTAATCAAAGTATTTGATTACATTAATCAAAGCCAAAGTATTGGCTTCTCCTGAAGCCAATACTACAGTATATGTTAACTAATATGAATTTAAATAAAATAAAATAAAATAAAATAAAATAAAAAATAAAATAAATAAAATAAAAAATTTAAATAAAATCTTGGAAGAAAAAATGAGATAGAAAATAATATCTTAGTGTGTAAAATATAAAGTTATATATCTTAGTAGAAAATATAACAATATAATTTTCAAAAGATCTTATTGCTAGCAACAAAAGTTCATAATATAGGCAACAAAGTCATGGAGACACTTTTGAACTTTTGACTTTTCATTTTCTTCTTCCTATCCCATGTCTCAATGGCATATCTAAATAAAGACTCCAATCCCCGATGTAACAGCTGATAATTTTTATGTGAAGTCTGTGAAAGAAATTTGTCCCTTTTTCCTTTGGTTCAAAGGGCACAAAACCCTTTGTAGCACAAAGGTGGAGCTACAGAAGTAGAAAAACTTTATAACCAAGAATTTCCATGCTGTTTGAAACTGTTTCATCCCTGAATCAGAATATATGGGCACACAGTTGTCTGGAATTAAAAATGACTTTTTGAATAATAATTATTAGTAATTAAATTTATAACTGGAAGAAACACCAACAATCTGATTTTAGCGATCTGGTACTGACTCACCTTTCTTGTTTAAGCTATCAACTTCTAAGGAATTATGGGCTGGAACAAAGGTTTCTGTGATATAGCTTACCTGTTCAGGATTTTGTACTATGTATCTCCTAATTGTAGTCTGTGGATATGCAGTGACTTTCACTGTTGGAGAATGGAGTTCCTGGGAAAAAAGGTAAAAGCTGCATATAATTATAGTTGTTTAGTGAACTTGAAGCCATTAATAATAAAGAACAATTTTCAGAGTGAAATTTTAAAAGTCATTTGCATAATGATGACATATGAGTTTACGGTTTTAGTTAATTTCAGTCTTAGAAACATACATGAAAGCATGTGTTTATGTGCTCAGCACTGTGCTAGGTGTTTCTATTATACTCATTTCATGGTAATTCATCACACATTCCAAACTATATATATATATATGTATATATATATACATATATATATATATTTTAAGTTTATTTATTTATTTTGAGAGAGATAGAGTGGGGGAGGGGCATAGATAGAGGAGTGAGAAAGAATCCCAAGCACCCAAGCAGGTTCCACGCTGTCAGCACACGTGGGGCTTGATCCTACCAGCAATTGGGACTAAAACCAAGATCCATAATTGACTGAGCCACCAAGGGACCCCAAACTATATTCCATGAGAGTTTCAAAATATTCGTTTCATAGTAAATGTTCCCACATGAATAGAAGAAAATATAGCTTAATATTTATTAATTATCCCATATTTTTAAAAATGGAAGAAGACACAAAGAGAAAAATGTGTGTATGTGTGTGCGTGTGTGTGTGTCCTTAAGCATCTAAATCTTCAATGCAGTGGTGGGAGAGGACCATAAATAACATTAAAAGAGAGACAAGAGGCAGGGTGCCTGGATAGCTCAGTCGGTTAAGCATCCAACTTCGCTTAGGCCATGATCTCACAATTTGTGAGTTTGAGTCCTGTGTGGGGCTCTGTGCTGACAGCTCAGAGCCTGGAGCCTGCTTCTGATTCTGTGTCTCACTTTCTGCCCCTCCCCTGCTCATGCTCTCTCTCTGTCTCAAAAATAAACATTAAAAAATTGTAAATAAAAAAAAAAGAGATAAGGGGCTCCTGGGTGGCTCACTTGGTTAAGTGGTTAAGCATCCAACTCTTGATTTCAGCTTCCGTCATCAACTCAGGGTAGTGACATGGAGTCCCACATCAGGCTCCGCACTGGGCCAGGAGCCTGTTTAATGTTGTTTCCCTCCCTCTCCCTCTGCCCCTCCCCAGTTTTCACTCTTTTCTCTGTCTTTAAAAAAATTAATTCAAAAAAAGAGACAAAACACTAGAACAAAGTAATTTGTAGACTTTTAATGGAAAAAGGATCAATATCATTAATATAGAATTTTTATACCTCAATAAGAAAAAAACAATTCATACTACTACAAAAATGAGAAAATGGCACAAACATTTATAAAAGAAAAACAAATGGTTAATAGACAGCAAGAATATTCAAACAAAGAATCAAATAAACATAACAAAAGGATACCATATTTTAACTGGACAAAATTTTTATTTATTTTTTTATTTTCTTAATGTTTATTTATTTTTGAGAGAGAGACAGAGCATGAGCGAGGGAGGGGCAGAGAGAGGGGGAGACAGAATCCAAAGCTGGCTCCAGGCTCTGAGTTGTCAGCACAAAGCCTGTTGTGGGGCTCGAACTCAGTGAGATCATGACCTGAGCTGAAGTCAGACCCTTAACTGACTGAGCCATCCAGGAGCCCCTGGACAAAAATATTTAAATAATAATAGTGATGAAAGTGAAGTAAGAGGAGTGAAATATGTAACTATTAAAATAATGATTTTAGAAATACAAACTTGCATGAAAAAATCATAACATTATATAATGTTAAGTGAGAAATGAAGATATAAAACTGCATATATAGTATGATCTCAATTCCTTATTTAAATGGAAGAAAACATGAATCTAGCATTTCATGGCTAGTATAGTATCTGTGGGTAAGAGAAGGGATCATGAGTGATTTTTATTTCTTCTTCTTTCCATTTTTTATTGTTCCAAAACTCTCTACAATAAACATATTTTTATTATCAGAATTAAAACAGTAAAACAAATTTTAAAGCCCTTCATTATGAAAAATAATAGCTAATGTAATTTGCTGACTGGATTTGAATGTAGTGAATAGCTCTACTATTTAATTGGACTTATTTTTCTAAGGCAATCCTATCTTGGTGATCCTGTAAGGCTCTATTTCTATCACTGTTGTAGCCTTCATGCCCCTGCCCTATGTTTTGCTAT
Organism: Acinonyx jubatus; assembly: GCF_027475565.1. Classification (NCBI taxonomy): domain Eukaryota; kingdom Metazoa; phylum Chordata; class Mammalia; order Carnivora; family Felidae; genus Acinonyx; species Acinonyx jubatus. The sequence goes on from NC_069389.1 coordinate 68,596,710, forward strand.
ATATGTGACCCATGCTAGTCTAGGAGCTCTTTGAGAATAGCAATTGGATCTAATGTATCTTTGTACAATATTTGATAGCTCTCGGTAAATATTTGCTTAATAAATGCATGACTCTGACTTAGCTCTAGGCTAAGCCAAATTGGGAAGTGGTAGACAAACTTTTGATAATCTTGTTTTACATAAGATCACCTTTTCCTTACTGTACTGAACTCTAGAGACCAGTTTTTGTTCTTTGTTCCCTTACTGTGCAAGTTCATACCTTGGTACCTCATCTGGGAAGGTCTGCTTTCTTAGAACACCATCTTTCTCCCTCCTAACCTCCAAAATCCACACCCTTTATACTCCCCTCCTATGCAGTAACAAATTTAGGATGTTTTATGTTTTATTTTCTTAGAATTCACTTTTTACTCTATGGAGACCAGTTCATTAAACACATATTTATGAATATGTTATTTCATTATTATTACAGGTACTTTTTGGAGATATAATGCCTAGTCTCCAGGGTAATCTTAAAAGTGGAATTATTAAGTCGTAAAGGCTAAGGGAACTAGATCCTTGCATGTCTTTCAAGTCATGTACCTTTGAGAAGGGCTAGTTCTGACCCTATAAGCTATTCTCTCTGAATGTAAACTTAACAGTTATATCACTCACAGTCAGGTCCTTGATCAGTCTAAGATCTAAGTATTTTATTTGTGCTAAAAATTGAAGACCCTTAAAATATATATAATCACTAGGAGATCCTTGACTAAAAGTCACACTAAAAGCAATCAGATTGAATAGACAATGAAGCTGAAAAGTCTCAGTTTGCAGCGTTTATTTCAGCGTTTGTTTCACATTGCTTTAATGGGCTGAGCTGATTATCATATGTGAGAATTCCCTTTCTAGTTTTGTGTTCCGGACATTTTGTGAATGTGTAAAGCCTTAGGAGGGATTCAAGATTACTTAAACATATGAGCAAGGCTTATATAAAAAAGAAAAGAACCTAATATATAACCATAACTTCTTTTACCTGTTCTGTATTTTGGGTTCTATGTATACTGCTTGGGGGACAAGTCAAAGAAAGACAAATACCATACGACTTCACTCATATGTGGAATTTAAGAAATAAAACATATGAGAGAGAGACAGAGACAGAGACAGAGAGAAACCAAGAAATAGGCTCTTAATTACAGAGAACAAACTGATGGTTACCATAGGGGAGGTGGGTGGGGGGATAGGTTCAATAGGCAATGGGGATTAAGGAGTGCAATTGTTGTGATGAGCACTGGGTGATGTATGGAATTGTTGAATGACTATATTGTACACCTGAATTTAATATTACACTGTATGTTAACTAACTGGAATTCTAATAAAAACTTAAAAAAAAGGCTACTTCCCTGAGATTACTTCAGTCTGAATTTTAATTATGGTCTGTCTGATCTACTTGTGGTTAAATTTCAAAGAGTAAACTCTGATGTTCAAAAAATGGTCTATAAAAGTGAGAGTATGGGTTTTAATAATGATCTGATAAAAGTCAGTTTATTGATTATGCTCACATTCCTTACATTTTTCCCAAGTCAACAAACTGTGTAGATTTATTAGTGTGCAACAAGTTGATAGCTTTACACAATCTCTTCATACATTACTGTAATTTACAGCTAATTGACACAACTACAGGATATAGTCCCACAACAATAAAAATATTTTTTTTATTTAGAACAAGGAAGCTATTAAAAATTAGAATAATGGACTTACAAGGGAAACACTGACAGACTCATATGGAAGCATAGTTACAAAGTAGGTGTAATGTGCTGTTCTTAAAACAAATTGCCAAATATTCTGTATGCTATGGTTTTTCTTTTGTTTTTCTTTTGGTTCATCTTGGAACATTTTCATCCCCCCTTTCCCTGTTACACCAACAGTAATACTGCAAGCTTAATATATCAAGGCAGCCTTTGAATATGTTCTCACATTTCCTGCTGTAGCTGAGGAGAATTTCTCAGACAAATGTAGGCCAAAGAGGTATATCATCCTTACCTCAGGATGATGGTTATAAATGCAACCAAATGCAGGTGGGTTTGGCTCACAGATCCAAGGGGAGAATGTTTAGAGATATAAGAAAATGAAAGGTGATTTTTAGTTGTGCAATAACACATGAATACATGTGAACATAAAAATTTATATAGATAAAACTCAAGATCTTTCCTTAATCCTCCTCCCTTTATCCAAATCCTTTACCCAGAAATAATCATTGTTTCATGTACCATTACATAAATATATATGTACAAATAATAATCTTTATTGCTTTTATTATTCTGTAATGCAAATCAAAGATCTTTTGTATTGTATTATATATTATATAATATTGTATTATATTGTATTGTATATTATATATTATATTGTATTATGTATTAGATATATATAGTATTGTATTATATTAGATTATATTATATATTATATATTATATATTATATATTATATTATATTATAGATTAATTATATATTATAGATTAATTATATAATTATATAATTATAGATTAATTATATATTATAGATTAATTATAGATTATATATTAAATTATATTGTATTGTTTTATATTATATTGTATTATATTGTATTATATATTAGATATATGTCTTAGTTCATTATTTTAAATTAATATATAGTATTCCATAATGTTTAATAACTTATCTACTTCCCTACTGAACAATGTTTAAATTGTTTCCAGTTTTCACTATGCTGCAATGAACATCCTTGTGCATGTGAGTGTTTCTATAAAATTACACAAAGAAGTGGGATTGACGGGGCACAGAGTATGTGCATTACTCATTTTAACAGATATTGCCAAGTGATTTCCCAAATGGCTATGCCAATTACACATCTGCCAGCAGTGTGCAAAAGTATACATGTTTGCAGGATGTTTTTCTGCAAATTTTTAGCCTTTTAGGCTGGGACTAGTAATACTAGATCATGCTGAGAAGACAATTGTCCACACTACCTGCCACCTGATAGGTATTCTGTAAATGGTAGTTCTTTCCCCCTTCCTTTAACCAATTCAAATCTGATGACATCAGCAAATTAAATAGAATGAAACTTATTAGCCAAGTAGACTAACTTTTAAGATAAAAGAGTGTACTGAAAAGTATTTAAATTTTTTTAATGTTTATTTATTTTTGAGAGAGACAGAGCATGAGTGGGAGAGGGGCAGAGAGGGAGACACAGAATCTGAAGCAAACTTCAGGCTCTGAGTTGTCAGCACAGAGCCTGACATGGAACTCCAACTCACAAACTGTGAGATCATGACCTGAGCCAAAGTCAGACGCTTAACTGACTGAGCCAACAAGGCCCCCAAGAGTCTACTGAGAAGTTTTATAAACTTGCAAAAATTAATGAGAACAAGGATAAGCACACACACACACACATCACATCACATCACACCTTTAGGACACTTATTTATAGTGGTATAGACAGGGTTACTTTATTCAGATGCCAAGACAGTAGTTATTTAAAAGAAAATTGGTGCATTTATACAAAGACTAGTTTGGTCTTAAAATGAAGAAATTACTCAATCTTCTTATATTTGAAAGCCAGTAAATTAATTCCATACTCAATCTTCTTATATTTGAAAGTCCAGTAAATTAATTCTATAACTTATAATTTACTTAATTAGTTTAAGCCTTCATTATTAGAATTAATCTAGGCAAATGTAGCTTTTCCCATTAAACCCTCATGGAAACAGAGGACAAGTGGAGTATTTCCAAAAAGTGAAATATTAAGGTGATAGCTTAATAAGGGTAAAAAAGATTAAGACATGTAGTGTTGACCAGCATGAACTTAAATCATAGCAGTATTAGGCTGATCAAAGGTTCAAAAAACCAACTGAATAGAAGGTTTATTAATTCCAGAAATACCTGCTAAAGAAAACATTTTCCTTGGAAGTCTACAAAAGTAAGTAAAATAGTGTGAGTAAATGTCTCAAATGAACATTATCTTAATGATGGAAGTTACTTTCAGTGGCATCTATCTCTAAGCAGGATTGCAGCAAGTCACCCCACAAATAGTCATTGCCTACTCCATAGGAAGTGATAAAAAATGTGAATAAGTGAATGAAGATGTCTTAGTTTCAAAGGCATCCCAGGAAAAGGACTAACTCTCCCACTTGATAACCTACATGAATGTTTAATTTTCAGTGTCACTTATATGTATATAGCTTACTTAAATCCTTCATGTTGAAAACATTAAATTCAATGAATAAGTACGTCTTCTGTGCTTCAGCCCCCTGTGCAACTGTCTTACATACCTTGTAATAAAATAATCAAAGCCTGGGGAAGAGGTAGTGATAAGTATAATAATCTAGTGGAAAGAGTCCTAGACTTAGGAATCAAGAATCCTGGGTTCTACTTATAGTTACACTATCAGCCAGCTGTGTGCCATCAAACAACTGATATCAAACTGATATCAAACAGGTCTCCCTGAGCGTCAGTTTCCTCATATGAGAAATGGAATTTGGGTGTGGGTGAGTGTGAATTAGAAGATAGGAGATGATTTCCAGCTTATTTTTCCATAGATACAAAGCAATTTCAAATCCTTTAAACTTGTCTGTCTTGCTTTCCTTTGATGATGATGATGATGATGATGATAACTAACACTAAGAGCTTTCTACGCCAAATAGATTACATAGATTATTTCATTTGACACTTAAAGCAATCCCATGAGGGAAGTACTATTATCATCCCATTTTACATATAAAAGTTACACAAAGATAGGTTAAGTAATTGGCTGAAAATCATAAAGCTAATACTAGAGTGTTAGAATTCCAACTCAAATAGCATGACTCCAGAACTCATGCTTTTAGTCACCATACTTTGCTGCATCTATAGGTTGCCTCATTATATTTTGTTTTTCAAGTTGTTGAACAAATTCTGTTAGATTTGACTAGTTCTTATAATAACAGGATAGATATTTGCCTTTTTTAAATTACTATCAAAAGTAACTTTTGAGTGCCTGAAAATAAGAGATCCACCCAAAAGTGACTGTGTGAAAGAATACCCTGATTAAATAACTTAAAATTCTAAAAACTTCAACGGAGTATTTTTTACAGACTGAATGATATATTTACAGAGTGTATGAAAAGGCCTTCAAACTCAATAAAACATTAAATTTTTCTTTACTACTCATATTGTCTAAGTCCTTCAATTTTTGTAAGAAGGCCCTACTTTTTATGTTTAAATATTCAGCACAGTATTGGGTTGTTTATTCCTGTGGCTCACATTTGCCATATATGTAACTATTGCCTTGTTGGCTACTATCTTTAGGTAGAGTTCTGGTAAAAAAAAATAATTTGGTTTATAATCATGTGGGCTTAGGCTTAGCATAAAATCCAAGCTGTTTTTCCCACACTTCCTAAAGTAATGATTTTCAACTTGTAAAGTTGTACCAGCCCTCTTCCTCCTTTTCCTTCTCTTTTTCCTCCATTTATAAAGCACATATGACATCACCAATTTTAAGATCAGAGTGGATTAAATCCATCTGCTTTTTGGGATAATTTCACTACATCACCTGAGATAATTGTCCATACCTTGGTATACCCTAAATCAGAGCTGGGAAACTCAAGTTGCCCTAGGAAGGATTCACAAAACTGCATCTTATTTCTGTTTGTTAAAATAGTTATGTTTTTCAGAATTAACAAATCATATGAAATGCAAATGGCCCCAATTTCTCAGTTACTCACCTCAGTGAGAGAGCTTTTCAGTAGCTCAGTGAAGTGCAGAAAGAAGGGAAAGCAGAAGCTGGAGAGGTGTTATTCTCCTTCAGGTAGAAGGAAAACTTTAAAAATCTAGGACATACTCTGAATTCCAGGATTATCTCAGGGCAAGACCTTGAAATTTAGAACAGATACTATTTTTTTTTCTTTGATATATTTTTTATACTTTCCACTCTGATAATGGAACATTACAATGGGGAAATCTATCAAATGATTTGCTGAATCTCAAAAATTTAAGCCTGTTTAAACTGAAAATACTTTAGTATCTAACTAAGGTTAATTAAGGGTGATAGTTGACATAGGGAAACTATCAACAGCTGGTTTCTAAATCTAGGACATTCATTAACTAGCTGTTATAACTTGGACACGTTATTATTCTGAGCTATTTGAGCCTCAATTTCTTTATTTGTACAATAGACAATAATACACAATGCATATTTTTACTTGCACACTGTACAGTGGATGTAATATTTTCCTACTTAGTTTTTGGAATTCCAGTGCGTAAAGAATGCATGTAAAAGAATTTCAAAAAAATACCATCTGTTAATATGAGGCATAATTTTTACTGGATTGGTTACATGTATAACTAAGTAATTTTTCAATACTTGTTATTCGATGGTGGTGAAAGAGATATAAAGCATAGACAGAATATACTCTCTACCCTTACCAAGCTTATAATTATTAGGTGGTAAAAACTATTAGTGTAAATAGAGATACAGTATCATAAGAGCTATGAGGAACTTACTATGAGAGTTTTTGAGAGCTAAGAGAAGATTTCAGCATGGCACAATTTAAGATTTCATCACAAGGTTACACTTGAGGAAACTGTTGAAAAATTGTTGTAATTTCAACATATCTAGATTGGTGAGGATGGGGAATGGGACATTTCAGGTATAAGAGCAACATGAGCAAACATTAGGGGCTATATTTAGAGAACAACAGTTTACATTTTGGCTGAAACAGAACACTAGAAGGGGAGTTTCAGGAAGTAAGGTCCCTAGAAGCCAGATAATGAAGGGCTCTGAAAGTCAGACTAAGAAATTTATAGACACTGAGTGTTGCTGAAGGTTTTATTGAAGCAGGCAATGATATAGGGTATTTGTAGGGAATTGAAGAAACTTTTCTAGATAACATATTCTTAGATATAATTATATTTGTGAATTATTTTAAAATAATGTTATGCAGGAAACTATGCATCCCAGCTGAAGTTTGTTTTAGAAAAGAAATGGGTAAATACTATTTTTGAGGGTAAAAATCTTTCCTTGGAAATTTTAAAATACATTTTGGTGTATGGGTGAATACTCAGCAGTAGTAGTAGTTTTTATGAGGGAATCTTGGGGCATATAACTGATGTGCTAAAACAATTACAGATAACTGAGCAAGATTCAATAAATAAAATCACTTCACCTAGACAGAATTTCAGGAACAGGGGAGGTAAAGAAAATATCTTTATAAGCAGACTAATTAGCAGCCTCAAACTATAATTTGCTTAAAGGATCACAAAAAGATCCCTGGGAAATAATATGATGACAGATCAGAGCCACTAACCCTTTAACAGAATTTGCCATAAGTAATGATAAATATTTGTTCATAGGGGAAAAATATAAATCAAATATAAATGCTTAATGTGACCAAAGAACTAAAATAGAAAATGAATTGGCTTATTAAATAGCTTCCTAATATATACGTTATGTGTTGTTCACTTTTTTAAAGAAGCAATTTGTGTCCTACTTTCCATTTTCAGTTCAAAGAGAAGGCATAGAAAGGTGAAGCCCACAAACAATCATAACTATATATCTTTATTAAAGCCATTGCTTACAGCCACATTCAGGCATTTTTGCAAGCCACAATCATAATGTGGGGGGAGAGAAAACACAGAAAAGCTGGGAGAGAAGGGAGAGGGGAGAGGGGGGAAAAAGAAGAGAGAAAGAGTGTAAGAGACAATTTCCAGTTCCATGCCACTCCCCAAAATATTTGTTTTGATTTGTCTTTGAGTTTTGATTTCTAAAAAAATCTCAACCCTCAACAAGTGTAGAGTCTATGGTGGAGGGGAAGAAGGACCACATCAATAATATACTACTCAGTATTATAAGTGTGTTATAGTTAAATAATATAAAGTGATACTAGGTAGGAGAACACATCTGGGATGGAGGTGGGAGTGGAGTACTACACTGAGGAGAGGGTAAGAAGATTCAGAATTGGAGATGTCTTCAAGAGGATAACTTTCCAGATGTATTTTGAGGGATAGGTAGAATTCCGGAGATGTGAGGGAAGGGTGGCTGTTGCCAGAGTGGGGAATGAAATGAACAAAGGCAGGGATAGGAGGGAGGCAAAATGCTCAGTCTGCTCAAGAAACAGAAAGCAGTACAGTGTGTCCAGAACACAAGGTGGGAGGAAGCAGGTAGTGAGAGATAAGACTGGAAAATTAGGATAAGACTGTTCTAAGGATCTAGGAGATCCTTTGACATCATCATGGTGAGGAGTTTGAACTTAATTTTGGAACTCAATTATCAAATTTTTTGAAAAGATTCTGTATTACAAATGAAATATCATTTTATTGCTGAGATTATAAATTCCATGCTAAGGTAAAATCTCACTTTATTTCTTAATAAAGCTCACTTTATTTCTTACTATTTCTATCAATGTTCTCCTAAAGCATTTATGAACTTTTAAATAACTAAAAATTTAATGAACTTATTATTATCCATTGCTGGAGCCTTGTATATTTTAATACAAAAGTCAATACAATCTATAAGAAAAATATTTTAAAAAAGAATTCTGAACAGCAGCAAAAAAGTCAGCCTTCTTTGTAAATAACAAAGTTTTAAAGTATTTAAATGTTCATTATATTATTATTTATGCCCCGGCTTGTGTCAAAAGATTTTAAATGGTTCATAATGGAAGCACATATAAGGAAATGATCATGAAGTATAAGTAAGAATCAGATATCAGATGTTACTGTGTGAGATAAATAAGAGTCAAATGTGTAGACCAGGAATATGGTGATTACAAGTATAGACCTGGAACTAGACTGTTAGATTTAAATTTTAGTTCTACCACATACTACCTATATGAACTTCAGTAAGTCATATAACATCTCACTGTTTCAGCTGCCACATCTGTAAAAATGGGAATGGCATTTGAACCTTACTAAAGTTTAAAATTGATTCAGTAGGTTAAGGGAGATAGGTAGTTTCAGAGAGGCTATGAAACCCAGATCATGTGTCCAAAACAAGGAAAGATGCATTTGGGGGTGCCTGGTTGGCTCAGTCAGTTAAGTGGTTAAGCATCCATCTCTAGGTTTCTGCTCAGGTCATCTCACTGTTAGCGAATTCATGCCCCAACTTGGGCTTCCTGCTGACAGGTCAGGGCGGAGCCTGGTTGGGATTTTCCCTCTCTTCCTCCCTCCCTCCCCCTACAGCATGCACTTTCTCTCTCAAAATAAACCTTAAAAACAAGGAAAGACAAAGAAAGAAAGAAAGAAAGAAAGAAAGAAAGAAAGAAAGAAAGAAAGAAAGAAAGATGCATTTTGATTGAGGGATGTAATTTTTCATCTTTTTCATCTTCTTAACCATTTACTCTGTCAAAAAGTGAGGTTCCAGGAAAATCATGTAGCTAGAAGGATACATACACGCATATATACATAAAAATATTTCATTCATTTCTTTTTAAAAAGGTTTATGAATTTAATTCTCTTTTTCCTGTAAACTTATACTTTGAGCATTTATGGCTTCATTTTTATTTCATTTTAATCTACCCATTATAGCTGATCATGTAAATTGACAACACTTTGATCACACATTTGTACCACCATAAATTTTCTTGAATGTGATGATCTTAAAGGTATTTCTATATTTAAATGAGTAGCCTGAATATACAGATTTGCAGTGTCCTGTAGAACACTCTGCAATGGTGGAAATGTTCTATATTTGTGTTATCCAATATAGCAGCCACTAGCTACATATGGCTGTAGAACAGTTAAAATGTGGCTAGTGTGACTGAGGAATGGAGTATTTAATTTTATTTGATTTTAATTAATTTAGATATAAATGAAAATAGTCACACGTTACCCTATTACAAGTGCAGCTTTAGAAGAAACATTAGGTAAGAATCAGACAGCAAACAAGCTTTAATGTTCAGTGTCACTACATTTTAGAAGAATAAAACAAAACCACAAACTAAAAACACTCCATCTAAAATATCAAAGACACTAAGAACATGGGAACTTCCAAATTACTCTTTCTAAAGGATACTTATGCCAGTAAACATTATAAATACATCCCTGCTATTCTAGTATTTTGATCATATACCATGAGTTTTAGAAAATTGTTTTAATGCTTTTCCTCATTAGTCTCTCTTAGCTAGTAGAGCCCTAATAAGCCTTTCAAGCATATGTCTTTACCCAATCTTTCCAGTGTTAAAAAAGCTCTTATTTTATACCCTATTCATTATCTATTATTTTATTTTGTCTGTGGCGCTAAGGGGTTTTTTGGCTATATTTTTATAAATCAATGATAAAATCGGAAAGAATTATTGAGTGCTCTATGCCAGGTAGTGTGCTGGACACCGTGACATGATATCTTATTCAATATTCACTAAAACCCTGAGGAAAGGTATTATTGTCCCCACTTTACCCATAAGGACACTGAGGTCCTGAGAGGTCAAGTAATTTATTCTAGGTTCTAGGGCTTAATACTTACTGTGTGTTAGGCACTATGCTGTGCGTTTTCCATCATATGTTATCAAATTTGACCCTAACAACTATCCTATGAGTTAAGTATTATTGTCCCATTTTACAGATTAAGCAACTGATCCCCATAGATAGCATGTCCCTGAACCAGGAATTAAACCTAAGACATTTAAAACATAAGTCTACATTCTTAGCCACTACACTAGACTGTTTCATAGTTTTGTTCTGCTAAAGTCTACCTTATCACTGCCCATTTATTATTTGCCTCTCTATAAGCCATTCCAAATAGATTCATATTTATGGGCATTTTCTCCACACAGTGTTTTTTTGTGACTCATATTTTCAATCTGAAAAATATGAAACTCTTCAGCCAACATCTATTGGCTTTCATTTTCTTACTGATAATCTTATCAAACAGTTCAAGACTTTGGTGCCGTAGATACAGGAGAGATGGCAAGACTTCTGGGAATGACAATTAGGTAAGAGATTACATTCATAGTATAGGACTTTGTTTTCTAAATATTTGGAAGCTTGTTGAAATGAATGGAACTCTCATGCTATCTAATTTGAACTTTAAAACTTTTAAAAACTAATAAATAATATAATGTTCCAAGAAGGAGTCTTAAAATGACTGTGAGAATCCCTGAACATAATAATAGTGACTTAGGAACAGTTTAGGACTAACAGTTTCAAAAGAGGCAATGTCTTTAAAAACCACCTGACATTTATGCTGGCAGAATTTGCCAAGGCAAACTGCCATTTGAATAAATTTCTTGAATAGTAAAAAAGATGCTTTTGTTAAAACCTTTCAACGTTAGTAACATGGTTAAATGCCTGCCTTAGGTTATTGTTGAATGTTGTTCTGAACTTTGTACAGGAAGAAACATATAAATTCTAATGATATTTTTTTTAGATGAAGCAAATACTTCCTTGATTTAGAATAAAATCTGTAATTCTGTTCTCATGTAAAGAAAGCAATAGGATGTATTAGAATGTACTAGTAATAGGACTTCTTCCCCTCATCCCTTTCCTCCAAAGGGAATTCCTCATATAAGAGAGTTTCTCTTCCTTTCCTGAAGGAACCTAGGAGAAAAAAATAAAGTGTACAGTCTCTTTGTACATGCTTTTTGTCTTTAAAAACTAGAAGTATATATATGCTCCATTGGAAATCAAAAAAAGATGCTATTGCCATAGCTGTTATTGTAAAAAAAAAAGTTAGCTAAAAAATACTTGTTTACAAAAAGTTTTTACTTTTATTTATTTTTTTAAAGTGTGCTCCAAATTTAGGAGGCATTCTGTTTTTTTTTTTTTTTTAATTTTAACGTTTATTATTGAGAGACAGAGAGACACAGAGTGTGAGCATGGGAGGGGTAGAGAGAGAGGGAGACACAGAATCCGAAGTAGGCTCCAGGCTCTGAGCTGTCAGGGGGAGCCCAATGTGTGGCTCAAACCCATGAACCGTGAGATTATGACCTGAGCCAAAGTAGGTCACCTAACCAATTGAGCCACCCAGGCGCCCCCAAAAGTTTTTGCTTTTAAATGGGGTTTAACAAACAAAAAGCAGAATCAGACCTATAAATAGAAAGAACTGATGGTTGCCAAAAGGAAGGGGTGTGAGGGTATGGGCAAAACAGGTGAAGGGGAGTGGGAGATACAGGCTTCCAGTATGGAATGAATAAATCACAGGAATAAACAGCACAGGGGCACTTGGGTGGCTCAGATAGTTAAGTGTCCAAGTGTCCAACTCTTGATTTAGGCTCAGGTCATGATCTAACAGTTCCTGGATTCAAGCCCCCCTGGAGCCTGCTTGGGATTTCTCTCTCTCCCTCTCTCTCTGCCCCTCCCCTCACTCACATTTTTTTGATAATAATAATAAATAATAAAAATAATAAACAGCATAGGAACTATAGTTAATGATATTGTAATTATACTGTAGAGGAACAGATGGCAGCTATACTTGTGGAGAGCATAGCATACTGTATAGAGAAGTTGAATCACTATGCAGTACACCTGAAACTAATGTAACATTGTGTCTCAGCTATAGTAAAAAAAATTAATAAAAATAAGTGGGATTTAAGAGCATGGCAACTCTCCTGGTTATTTTACCATGAATTACCGAACAAAGAAATTTGGATCATAGCAGTTAAAGGACCAGTTCACCTCCTTTCCCCTTGCCATGCCCCCTCCCCCACCTTTCCAAATACACACACAAGGAAAGCTTGTGAGTGTCATGGCCTGAAAACAGGCCCAGCAATTTATCAAACCTCCCTTAAATAAGAGACAACTGCCATGGGAATTTTTACCCAGCAATTAGTTGCACTCACAATTTCTATGGCTTTATTTAATTGTAAGCAAAACAAGGCTGACCAAAGCTGAAAACATGGGCCTCTTTATCCTATGACCTCATTCCATTTTAAGGCAACCTACTTCCCTGAACAATCATTCACGTTATTGACCACACCCTTGAACAACAATGTATCAAAACAACACACCCCTCCACACAGACGAGGAAATTTTTCTGATAGTGTATAAAAATCCTGGCACAGTGAGGGAGCTATCCACAATCTTTGTAACCAAAGAAAAGGGGAAAATATCACCTAAACAAAGATAAGCCCAAGCTGACTAATTATTGATAGCAGAAGTTATCAACACACATAAACATAGATTCTCCCCGGGAAGCTCTCTAGAGTTAAATTTGGTTTCAAGTTTTAAATTCAGAAGAATGGTAATCCATGCAGCACACATATTAAGAGGTCCCTTCTTTCACCAAAACTTATTTTATTCAATAAAATATTGATGGCCAAAGCACAAAATTATATTTAAAAATGAAATGTAGACATATGGAACACTTACAGACCACTTCCTATACATCTATCCTCAACATGGATTTTCTCTAGGATAAGCAAATGGTATTTATCCAAATAATTACTATGTTTTCTATATAATAGGCATTTAATAAATATTCAGTTCAATTAATGACTGGTATTAAAAAATATTTTATTTTGGGGACACCTGGGTGGCTCAGTCGGTTAGGCATCTCACTTTGGCTCAGGTCACGATCTCATGGTTCAAGAGTTCAAGCCCTGTATTGGGATCTGTGCTGACAGCTCAGAGCCTTGAGCCTGCTTGGGATTCCGTGCCTCCCTCTCTCTCTGCCTCTCCCCTGCACATACTCTGTCTCTGTCTCTGTCTCTGTGTCTCTCTCTCAAAAATAAATAAAACATTTAAAAAATGTAAAAACACTTTTTTTTATTTTGATTCAATTCTCTCTCATGCAAAAGAGCTCCTTTGCATACATGGAAAATATCTTAAACTTCATGAAAAGCTAATTAGTAGATGGGAAACATATGTTCAGTAATTTTACATCAATGGTATTCATTAAGACAGTTTTTCATTTTGTGTTGATAATGGTAAGCTAATATTTAAGCTTTTTAAAAGGTTGAGTTGTAAAATGTTTTATTTTGTTTTGTGTAGTTTCTAGAACTCCATTTATTTACAAGATTGCGTTCAGTTTTAAAATGCATCTGTGCCTTTGATTACCCTGTGTTTGATTTTACATGTCCATATATATAAATCTGGTCGTTTTAATTCTAGCATTAATTTATGTAATTTCATCAGCAACTGCTTTCTACATTCAATTTTCTCTGTTCTATCAATGAGATAAAACAATAAGTGAGAGAATAATGAAATATATCTGTTAATTATAGACGAGAAACAGGGCAACATTATATCTGGAGAAATTTAAAATATTTATATTTATAAACCCCATCTGAGTGCACAAGAAAGCAATAGAGGAAAACAATATACTAAAAAGAAACAGAAAATACTAAAGTGCTGCAAAAAGCATTTGGTTAAATCTAAAATGTCTACTACATAAGCTAAAATTAAGATTCAGGAAACAAAGAAGAGTGACAATTTCAGTTTCTCAAAGGGAACATATTTTACTACTGACAAGTATATTTTATTATTTATTTATTTATTTATTTTTAAAATGTGTATTTATTTATTTTGAGAGAGAATGAGCAGGGTAGGGACAGAGAGGAAGAGAGAGAATCCCAAGCAGGCTCTGAGCTGTCAGTGCAGAGCCCAATGGAAGACTCGATCCCGGGAACCATGAGATCATGATCTGAGCCCAAATCAAGAGTCTGACGCTTGCCACCCAAGTGCCCCTATTTATTTTATTTATTTTACAGTAAGCTCCATGCTCATCATGGAGTTTGAGCTCACAACCTTGAGATCAAGAGTCACCTGGTCTACTGATTGAGACAGTCATGTACCCCAATTATATATTTTTAAATCTTATGAATTATCTGAATGTCATCCAAAACACCAAAATGCTAAAGGCAATTAAAGTAAAAGTTTAACTGAATTTATGGTAAGCAACAATTGATTATAATACACAGGCCTAGCTGCCAGGATGACAAACTCTAGCCTCAGAATAGTTGCTACATACCAACTCAAAATGGCTCTAAAGTATGGCATATTAAAGAGAGACTTTATTAAAACATGAAACAAACAAAAAAAGATTTTGAGTAATATGTGCTGTTTGATTTTTCTTGGCATGGTACATAATAAAGCTTCTGCCACATCTTACCCATTACATTACCAGGAAGGTAATTTCATATAAAATCTAGGTTCTACTTTACACAATGACATCCTGTTAAGAAATAGGGAGAAAGAAAAATAAAATAGAAGAGTTTCTTCATCACATTGTTTGTGACAGCTACCTAAATAATTCTTGCCAAATTATCTTTTAGTGGATTTGTGAACACCCTTTGATATCTAACTAGGTTTGAAATTTTATGGTCAAATTTTCTTCTTGTTTCACTAAGGGAATGAAACTTCTTAGTTTTGTCCTTTACTAAATATATAGAATTTCACTTACCTCATCCTCACACAACCTTTTTTTTTTCTTTTCAATTAAAAAAAACTTCAGACTTCACAACATTCTCCATTCCAATCTCTTATCCAAGCTTTTGTGGCAATACTTGATTTCCCTAGGGTGCTTTATAAATTTGTCTATGGGAAACTGTGCTTCAGGATGGCAATAGTCTTATAAGGATTGCTTTAGCAATTGCCAGGTAAAAAGAAGAAAAGTCTTGTAAAAAAGCTTGACCAGCTTGGTCCTGGGATTTTTAAAAAGGACAGTTGAACTAAGGAGTATACAATAAAGTGATCCTAAAATTTGTTCTGTAGTCAATATTTACAATTTGTTAAATTTCCACTCTTAAATTTTTATCTATATTTCCTTTACTAGCAAGTTGACAAGAAAAAGGGTTAATGTTTTTAAATAACTATGACAGGGTGATTTTAGCATTTCTATGATAATAGTAACCTGTTTTTGCATTGTTTTGGGGCTACTAAGGAACATAGATGATACCCACTTTGTTGTTCATTAACATCCTAATACTAAATATTAGAATTTACATTTGCATTATTATTATCAGTTATACAAAGTAGTATTTTTTTATCTTTATATTTTCTTCCTTTGACTTCAATACAGGTGGAAGTTTTTTTCAACTAGAAAATTACCTACAGTAAATTCTGGATTTTTTCTTCATAATTTCCCCCCCAAATTAAGCTACGCACAAAATGTCAGTAAAATTGTGGTCTTTGTAGTTGTTGGGTTATCTAGGTCTTTCAAAATTCTTTAAAAAGTTTTATTATATACTTTAGAAATTTTGCTTTATATTCTACTTTACATTGTGGTTTTTGGGAAAATAACCCATATTATTCCAGATTTATACAAGAATCCAACATCAGATAATATCATCCCAATGGTTGCTTTTTGAACTTTTTACTGTATAAATTTTATCTTGAAAACATAATTTTAGTTTAGACAGATGTTTCCAGAAAGTTTAAATTCATACAAATTTAATGTAAAGGGATTCAAAGAATGAAAACAAACAGAGCTGTTAATTTTACATAGTCTTGCAATGTTCTTTTACATTCATTGGCAAGATTATTAGCACAGATACTAATGCTAAATAGCCCCTTTAAAAGTAAATTTATTTTATTTTAAAGGGTGCCTTAAAGTTCTGCCTTTTTAAACTTTTATATAACAATTACTTACATCTTGCTTTCCTCAGTCCTATATCCACTCTTTCAATCCTCTGTCTGCCAATATTCATAAATTATTCACTTTGGCTATACAAGAACCAGTGTGTTGTTTTCAGAAGATGAAACACATACAGCAATTTGAAATGATATTTGTGCCTATCACTTATCCTGGAGCAGCACACTGTTTGCTGAACACAAATAATTGCTCATCACTCCATATAAGCCATTGCCCCTGTACTACCATATTTGATATTAAAAAAAATCTATTTGTTTCTGAAATCAAGTGAATCAGTGGGAACTTACTCTATAAAAATCATTGTATTCAAGTTGAGGATTGTTTTTGCGGTAAAGGCAAATAAATACTTCGGGTCAGATATTCCAATCAAATCCAACAAAAAATGAGTCATCGTATGCTCTAGTTAGATTATAAAACTCACTGAAGCTGTTAAAACAACCACAAGCACTAGGAAGTGAAAAAACAGCAAGAGATGGAATTTAGGTGACTGTACATTGCATATATAGCTGCAATCCACCAAGAGATAACATCCTGTAGAACAGAGGCAGAGAAGCTGAAAGAAAAGAAATGAGGTTGAAGACATTCCCTATGAATTTGGCTTAACTATCATTGTGGTACCTGAGAATGGTTGCTCCAAACCAAATTTTGGTAGGAGGAGGCAGTTTTGAGAGGGGAGACCACTTCCTGTGAGTTGATGGGGTCCAAGGCCTGAACCACCTTGTTCATGGGCCCACTGTAGGTTCTCACTCTCTCATACACTACATTTTTTTCTGGAAGGTGCTGGGTTTGGCTTGACTGATGGTGGCAGTGGTAATGCTGGGTTTGGCACTCCGGCACCTCTGGGGACTGCTGAGTCTCACAGCTACTGCTGCTGTTCTCATTCCAACAGCTTGAGCTCATGATGTTCTCAGTGGTCAGCAAAGTACTCCTCAGACACTCTCCCTACAGAAAAAACAGAGAGAGAGAGAGAGCGCTCATGAATAAGGGTAGGAAGGAAGGCAAGCATGCACATGTAGAAGCCATTTATCAACCCCTTCTGCTTATAATGGTGCCCAGGAGAGGTTAGAGTTACCTGAGCAGCAGCAGGAGCAGGTCTGTCAGCTTCAGAGGAGGCAGCAGGTATTTGAGTGCAAATGAAAAGTTGAGTCACCCTGTGAGATTGCTCCAGGAAATGGTACTGACACACCCCTCAGGGGTGGATTCACCTGGCAGGTTTACCTACCAGGAGAGGCCCTGCTTTGCCACGGAGATTCAAGGCTGTATTTGAGTAGGTAAGAGAGTTTGAAAAGAACAGAAATGTGGGATTTTTAGGGCTGAAGCCAGAGCTTCCAAGTCCACAGGCTTGGAAATTCATTTAACTGTAAATAGGCAGACAAAGACATGCTCATGCCTAAATTTACTAGAGAAAAAAAGTCACAAACATCACATGAAAGTGACTTACTCATGGTTCTTAAGCTTAGCAAAAAAAATTACAAGCATGGGTGTTATCATTCCAGAGTCCCAGACCAAAATATAAGGTATTTGCCTA
Source organism: Acinonyx jubatus (assembly GCF_027475565.1). Taxonomy (NCBI): domain Eukaryota; kingdom Metazoa; phylum Chordata; class Mammalia; order Carnivora; family Felidae; genus Acinonyx; species Acinonyx jubatus. The sequence continues at coordinate 68,614,748 of NC_069389.1, forward strand.
AGGACACCCTAATTTTTACATATAAATTTGCATTCTTTGCAAACCCCAGCTGGTAATTACAGTTAAGGGAGATTGCTTTGGGGTCTACTTCTAGCAACTCTAATTTATGGGCCTGTGCATCTTGAACCAGGCCTAGTATGACTTTCTAATGTACATTGAACTGGATTTGTCTAAATGATTGAATTATTGTCTATAAATGGGAGATTGGTCAAGAAAGCTGTTACCATTCCACAAATACTTTGCATTTCAGCATTTGTTTTTATTGTTTTGCATTTTTACAAAAGAATATACCCTGATTTTATATGTGCCCTAGGAAACACTGACTTTGATTTCTTTTTTAATATCTAGCTGTTAAGGGAGCTGCAAGTCCTGAGAGGTGCCTTACTTTATGTAATGAGATTTAAACATGCTCAGCACTTATTACTATTTTAAATTAGAGATCATAATGCATGCCTACTTCCCTACCAAATTTTGCCTTTTAGGATACTTTAGCATCCCTGAACTCTAGAATACTCACCAAGTGTGTCTTCAGAAAACAGGTGTCTTCCTAGTGTGTATATCCACCATAGAATCTAGCATATCATCACCATCCTAGAGAAGAAGAGAATATTATTGAGCTGGCTAACCAGGCTTTTATTTGCTAAGTGAACAAAAAATAATGATTTACTGGTCACTTACTATGACCAGGTACTGTGTGAGGAATTTTACATAGATTATCTGTCATCCTCACAACTTTATGAGGGTGTATAGGTGAGGAACTGAGGCACAGACATAGAGAGGCACAGAAATTTTCCAAAGTTAAACAACTAGTAAATGGTGGGTCTGGGATTTTAATATAAGGCAACTCATTTTAGAGGCTAAACTCTTATTTACTGTATTATTCTGCTAGATAAATTTTAAAATTGTGTTCTGCATCTGGTCATCTAACAAATCTTCTAGGTGGAAAATCAAAAAACAGTTTTTAACTGATCCTTTGTAAGTGACTTTAAAAGGAATCTTTGGATTTTTTGTGGGAGAGAGGTGTGCAAAATGCTGAAAATCAACCTTGAAAACTCTTTAAAATAATTTATTGTATATTTACACTGTGTGCTGTGTACTTCAAATCTAATCCTTCTTCATTTTAACGCTATTCCTCAAGAATCAATGAAAATTTATTTATGTATTTATTTTTAAATTTTTAATGTTTATTTATATTTGAGAGAGAGAGAGCGCCAGGAAAGGGCAGAGAGAGACAGAGACAGAATCTGAAGCAGGCTTCAGGCTCTGAGCTGTCGGCACAGAGCTTGACACAGGGTTTGAACTCACAAAACGTGAGATCACTACCTGAGCAGAAGTTGGACGCTTTACCGCTGGAGCTACCCGAGCGCCCCAAGAATCAATGAAATTTTACTTAGAAACATGTGATCTGACAAACAGCTTGGCAAAATATCAGATTGGTAACTTGCGAATATCATTAGCAGTATCATTTTGGATAAGCTTTGTGTGTGAACAGGGAATGGGTAAGTGAGGTCATCCAGTCAGCTCTGATTGTTTAACTCTGGATTTAAAATACAAACACATATACATAGTACTGTTAATATCTTCAGCCAAGAGGTGGCCTAGTAAATAAAGAGAAGGAAAGAAATAATAAAAATTCCTTCATCCATAAAATGGTGACCATACCTGCCCTCTTTTTGAGGCAGCCACCTTTATGCATTTGGGCAAAAATTAATGTGTTGGTTCCCTGAGCCTCATCCATTATTCTTCCCCATGGGCATGAAGGAGAGAAAGAACTTGAAGCTCAAAGATAGTGTATAAGAAATTGGATTAGGCATTATCTGGCAGACAAACCACATCTGACTACGAAATAGATATTGACTACTTTGGTTCACCTCAGAGAGGTTTATCAGTATTCTAACCAAAGTTTCTGCTCCTTTTCTGAGAATTTATTTGTGTCTTCAATGATCTGAATCTCCAATTGTCTTATTTCAACTTTATGCAGATGATATTAATATTCACCTATTTTTATTAATAAATTCATATAAATATATTTGATCGTTTAATAATGGTATTTGTCTTGTTTTCTAGTTGAAAATCCAAGGGATTGACACTGAATTCTGCAAGCTTCATGATTCTGCTACCCTTCTAATATTGGTGGATAGAATAGTAAGAGTTGATTCCTTATTCTCAGCTACAGACTTGTTCATGGAATCTTTAATTATATTTCTGGCAGTTATTTTGTTCTACTCAGTAATACAGACATTTTATGTTTAGTACTGAAAAAGACTCATTTATATGATAGATTTGATTTCCTTTACAACTGATATCACTTTAGAAACTAATTTAGTTCTAACAGATTAAAAAATCGTTATTGTTCCTGCTTATAAAAATAATTCATTCTTTAAAAATTGAAGTAATTAAATAGGTGAATAAAGTAGAAAATGAAACTTCCCATATTGATAGTGAGAGTAAGGGATGGGTTAAGAATCAGGAATGTTTGCTGTATACATTATTGGTAGTTAAAAAATAAGTGATTTACATTTTGACTGAGATGTTTTGAAGATCATCTGAAAAAGTCTTGATTTTACCTACCTCATAAAATTGTTTTTACAATCAAATGAGAAAGTGTCTGCCAATTATAATGCATCATCCATGGATAAGTTTTTAAATATATTACTCAAAGATGATGTGTGTGATTTTTGTAAAATATTAGGGTTTGAAAAACAAATATGAATGTCATAGGAAGCTATAGGCCTGATTTTTGAAAAGCTTAGCTACCTAAAACCATTGAAGTAAAATACATCAGTAATTAATTTACCAAAATGGATATATAAAACTATCTTAGAATATGAAACAATATAAGTAATTATAAATTTAACACCAAATGAATTTCATCAGCATCAGCAGTAGAGTTTATATAATCCTGTACTCCACCTCTTGTTTTATAGGAATGAAGCTCAGGTCTATCTCAAGCCTTGGCCCACTGTTGAACCTCATGGTGTAATGGCAAAAGATAGAGAGTTAAAGTGAAATTACTCAAGCCTTTTTACTTCTGCCTTCTTTGTGATCAAGTAGAAGTGTGTTCATATGGAAAGGGTCCATAAGCATTGGTCAGAGGGAGCTGAAGCCCAAGGTAGTGAGATGATTGTATGAAAGCACCTATGTTTTACTAAATGGATGTAGGTCACTTGATCCAGCAGAACTCCATTCCAGCCTTTTGACAGAACTTAAAGTTGAGCTTGCTTAACTGCTGTTGGAAAACTTTAGACTAGGAAATGTTTCAAGATATCAGATATGAAAAAAACATTGTCTTGATTTAAAAATATGAATGGTGAAGTTTACAAACTAAACAGTTTAGTCTGACAACAATTCAGCCAACGTGTGGCTGATGATACACATACTTAAAATAGAGATAAGTGATCTCTGAAAGACCTTTGGTTACCCCCTATCCTGGTTTCTGAATCTTAGTCCTTAAGTAAGTGTTAACTGTGGCATAAATTTGCTCAGAACTAATTTCGATGTTCCAAGAGCCACACTAGAGAAAAACAGACCTCAATTCTATACAGAGTAAATAACTCCTCAGTATGATTTTAATGCAGTTGAAAAGGGAGGAAGCTTCTATTATTCTTGCAATCCTCCAGGGATATCTGAACTTTGCTATAAAAAAGATTACTTTAAAACAGCTTTTTTTCAAAGTGTGTCTTAAATTACACCAGTCTATAGAGTGTTACACCTAGGAAAGAGAAGTGTTTTGTATCCAAATGAGTTTAAGAAATAGCTGGTTAACTATACTTTGAGAAATAGCTTTATTGACAACATTATAGCTTTTCATAAGCTAATATACACTATGAGCTTCTAAATGGGTGATGTGATGTGTACAGTTTTTCAAGTTTTGCTGGTGATGGAATATATTTTCTGTGGAATAGCTTCAGTGAATTGTATTCTTCAGATTTTTTTCTTCCTTATGCTTTCTTCCTCCATACGCTTTAAACTAACTCATAAAGCAAGTGGGAATTCATACCTAATTTATAATTCTATCAATATCATTAAAACATACCAAAGACCATTTGATCAAGCCACATCACTGTACCAGTGATACTTTAAGTGAGATCCCTGAACCAGAAGCATCAGCTTCACCTGGAAGCATTTTAGAAATGCAAATTATTGGGCCCCACCCCACATCTACTGAGTCAGAAACTAGAGGGGTGGTGCCCAACAGTCTGTTTCACAAGCTTTCCTGATGATTCTGATGCACACTACAATTTTGTAAATCCTGAATTATACCAGTGTGTTTAGGGCAGGCTTGGATAAAAGAGGAAGATGGCAGTGCCAGAGAGATGAAACTTGTAGTGTATTGGCTAAGAACTAGTAAGTAGTTCAGGTGATTAAAAGTCCTTAAGAAAGCAGAGCTACAATCCTTGGTAAGAGTTAAACTTTTCTATATATAGAGAGAAGTTAGAATGGGAATAAACTATGGTGTAGTACATTAGTTAGAGCTATCTAAGGTATATGATATTAAACAAAATATTTTTATTTTAATAAAAAGGGAATATTGGAGTATACCAAAGGACTATATAATGTAGTGTTGATGAGTGTAGCTTTGCAATCAGACAGACATAGATTTAAATTTTAGCTCTACTGTATATTAGCTCTATGGCTTGGCAAGGCATGCCAAGACTTTTTTCCCCACAAATGGGGAGGATGAATCCCCATAATATTTGCCTTTGAAAGCAAGAGGGGATGATTCTTAAGTTCTTACCACCAGCAGGATTTGAAGCCTAGATCTTAAAAATCTGCAGACTTCTGATCTGGGAAAGCATGGAGGACAAAAGAAAGCAGAGTCCTTTCCCTTAAAAAGATAGCACAACAAACAGCCCCTGCAGATATAGACTAGAACCAGGAGTTTGAAGGGCAAATGGGAAGGGCAGTGATTTGTTCATCTCAGAGCATAGCCTAGTGAGACAGGACCAGGGGGTGACCCCTCCAGGAACAAAGGCGCTGGCAGGTTCCATTTCCCTTCCCCACCCACAAGATAAACAATGGCTACCTGCAGGAACAACACCAACACTCACTACCTGACTTGCTTGCACCAAGCCCTGCCTTCCCTGCACTTCAGGGGATCCACTCTTCCCAGTCACACTGGCCTCAGTCCTGGCACAGTGGGCCTTTCCCCCAGAAAACTGGCCCCAAATCTGTCAACACCACATCTTCTGAACTGTGTGTTTTATGGGAGCTCAGTCAGTCAGGCAGCAGCAGGGGCAGGTCCCATTTCACAAGCAGACCACTGCACACCTTCCTAAAATGCACTTCACCCCTGCTGGGGGCCAAACATTGTCTACAATAGGCAAAGAGAGCATTTGCAGACAACCAGACTGAATGAAAAAGAGGCCAAGACAGCAGCAGAGCACATGCAACACACATAGGAGACACTCCCTGAAGCTCAAGGCCCTGGGGAACAGGGGATACTGCACTGAAGGACACTATAGGATCTTTTCTTTATAAGGCTATTATTGTTAACAAGAGAAGCACCTCACTTTCCTAACACACAGAAACATATACAGAAAGTAAGACAAAATGAGACAGAGAAATATCTGCCAAATAAAAGAGCAAGACAAAACCACAACAAGAGACCAAAGCAAAATGGATATAAGTAACATGCTTGATAGAGAATTTAAAATAATGATCATAAATATACTCACTGGATTGCAGAAAAGAGTGGAGGGCATAAGTGAGACCCTGAACAAGAGATAAAAAAGAACCAATCAGAGATGAAGAACATAATCAATGAAATAAAAAATACACTTGAGGGGTGCCTGGTGGCTCAGTCGGTTGAGCATCCGACTTTGGCTCAGGTCATGATCTCACAGTTCTTGGATTCAAGCCCCGCATCAGGCTCTGTGCTGCCCGCTTGCTTAGAGCCTGGGGCCTGCTTCGGATTCCGTGTCTCCTTCTCTCTCTGCCCTTCCCCCACTCACACTTTGTCTCACTCTGTTTCTCAAAAATAAATAAATGTTAAAAAAATAAAAAAAAATACACTTGATGGGGATGCCTGGGTGGCTCAGTAAATTAAGCGTCTGACTTCAACTCGGGTCATGATCTCATGGTACATGGGTTCAAGCCCCACATCAGGTTCTCTGTTGTCAGCACAGGGCCCTCATCAGATCCTCTGTCCTCTTCTCTCTCTGCCCTTCCCCCACTCATTCTCTCTCAAAATAAATAAGTAAAAACTCAAAAAATACACTTTATAGAATAGATAGCAGGCTAGATAAAGCAGAGGAATGAATTAATGATCTGAAAGACAGGCAAATGGAAAGTAACCAAGCTGAGAAATGGAGAGGAAAGAAAATTATGAAAATTGAGAATAGCCTTAGGTAAACAGTGATGCCATCAAACGTAATAACATTTGCATTATAAGGGTCTCAGGAGAAGAAGAGAGAAGAAAAGGGGCAGAAGATTTGTTTGAAGAAATAATAGCTTAGAACTTCCCTAATCTGAGGAATGAAATAGATATCCAGATGCAGGAAACATAAATTTCACCCCTCAAATTCAACCCAATGAGGTCCACGCCAAGACACAAAGTAATTCAAATGGCAAGAAGTAGTGATAAAGAAAAAAAAATTAAATCAGCAAGAGAAAAGAAGACAGTTATATACAAGGGAAACACCATAAATCTAACAGTGGGTTTTTTAGCAAGAATTTTGCAGGCTGGAAGGGTATGTCATGATATTTTCAAAGTGCTGAAAGGGAAAAATGTGAAGCCAAGAATACTCTATCCAGCAAAGCTATCATGACAGAACAGGAGAGATAAAGTGTTTCTCAGACAGAAAACAACTAAAGGAGCTTGTGAGCACTAAACTAGTCATAGAAGAAATATGAAAGAGAATTCTTTGAGTGGAAAGGAAGACTAAAAGTGAGAATATTAAAAGTAAAAAAAAAACACAAATGCAGTAAAAATAAATAATTCTTTAAAAATCAGTCAAAGGATTTCTAAAATAAAAAGATGAAAAATATGACACTATACACCTAAAACTTGGGGCGGGTGAGAGGAGTAAAGATTGGGTTTAAACCTGATAATCAACTTAATAAAAGACTGCTATATGAAGAAGATGCTATATAAAAACCTAACAGTAACCACAAATCAAAAAGTTGTAATAGATATGCAGAAAATAAAGAGAATGGAATCCAAGTATATTGCTAAAGAAAGCCAACAATCCATGAAAGAGATAAGAGTTGAAAGTGTCTGAAAAAAATCTCTAGAAACAATCATGAAACAAGTAACAAAATGGCAATAAATACATATCTATCAATAATAATGTTAACTATAAATGAACTAAACACTCCAATTGAAACACAGGGTGCCAGATCAGATAAGGAAACAAGATCCATCTATATGCTGCTTACAAGAGACTCATTTCAGACTTAAAGACACTTGCAGATTGAAAGTGAAGAAATGGAGAAATATTTAACGTGCAAATGGATGTCAAAATAAATCTGGAGTAGCAATACTTATATCATACAAACTAAACTTTAAAACAAACACTTTAACCCGAGACAAAGAAAGGTACTATATAATAATAAAGGACATAATCCAAAAAAAGGCTACAACAATTGTAAATATTTATGTACCCCAAATGGAAGCAACCAAATACATAAACAGAAAGAACTAATGAATAGTAATACAATCATAGTAGGGGACTTTAACATCCCATTTACAATGATTGACAGATCATCCAAACAGAAAATCAAGAAGGAAACAGTGGTTTTGAATGATACACTGAACCAGCTGGACTTGACATATTCAAACCTTTTCATCTTACAACAGAAGAATACACATTCTTTTCAAGTGCACATGGAACATCCTCCAGAATATTAGGTCACAAAACAGGTCTCAACAGATTTTTAAAAAGTGAAGTAATAAAATGAAACTCTTCTGACTACAATGTTATGAAACATAAATCAATCAGAAGAAAAAATCTGGAAAGAGGACAAATACATGGAGGTTACATAACATGTTACTAAACGATGAATGGTTCAACCAAGAAATCAAAGAATAAATCAAAAAGTACATGGAAACAAAACAGTCCAAAATCATTGGGATGTAACAAATGTGGTTCAGGAGAAAAATTTATAACAATACAGGCCTACATCAAGAAGTAAGAAAAATGTCAAATAAACAATCTAAGCTTACATCTAAAGGAGCTCAAAAAAGAACAACAAACAAAATCCGAAACCAACCAAAAGAAATAAATAATAAAGATTAAAGCAGAAATAAATGATATAGAAACTAAAAACAAGCAAAACAAAGCACAATAGAACAGGAAATGGGTTAGTTAAGATGGCTCAGTAGTAGGGGGACCCTATGCTTGCCTTGTCCCTCAAACACAGCTAGATAAATATCAAATCATTCTGGACATTCAATAAATTGATTTAAGAACCCAGAGAACAAACTGCACATTTATAGGGAGAAAAAACAACCATATTGTGAAAGGATTTATGAAGAGTTGATTTGGGGTAGAAAAGAATTGTAGGTGTTGTGGAAAAGAGGGAACTCTGATCATGGAGGGACGACACAGTGAAAGAGATTCAGAGAAATAGAAAGCAGCATGCAGGGGATTACACAAGAAAAACACCTCCCCATAATCATTGACTGGGAAAAGGAGAGGGGCTGAATATTATGAGTTTTTACAAACAGCAGAGCTCAGAGTCTGAAGTTTTAGAAATCCACAACATTGCCAGGGACTTTTCTGGTAGAAGCTTAGTGGTATTCTTTTGGGGAAGGAGGACAGAAGCCCAGGAGCATACAGTGTGGTCTGAGGATCCCCTAGGTCATACTGAGAGAGACAGTTCTTGTAGAGGTTCTTGGGGTTCAGCTGGGAGAAGTGGCGCTGCCTTTCAGGGGACAAAAGAGATGGTGGTCACCAGTGAGAGGCTCTATTAAATAGCATAAAATCAGAGGCACCTGCAGAAGGCAGCTAACCTGGAAGCCAGCTTTTGGCTGCACTTTACCATAAACTCTGAGCCCCTGCACAGTTGTGTGACCGCTTTTCTTGGATAAACTGGCAATGGTCACAGGGCAGCAAGACCATCTCCCAGAGGATCAGTGCAGGTCCACACTGTGCTGGATCCCTAAAACATGGAGTTTTGAAACCCAGACATGGGCCTGAGATAAAACACAGGAGCACTGTGCTGCCAGGCAGGCAAATGGCTTAGACATACACAGGGTGAAGGCAGGGTTCTGATGGAAACTTGGGGCACAAGATTGTTCATTCATTTGTGAGCACTTCCTGAACAGTGGCATGGGTGAACTCCCCTCTCTGGGGATGAGAGAGAGAGAGGTGATGCCATTTGCCCTGACCCTGACACCTTCATCTCCCCTGACAGACTTCAGTGAGCAACCCAGCACCCGGTGAAGGCTGCATCTGCTTACACCAAACCTCAACCCACTGCACCTTGCAAGTGCATATTTACTGGGACAAGTTGGCCTGAGAACCAGCACAACAGGCCCCTTGCATAGGAGACCAGCACAAACCCCCTATACCCACCAAGTCCCCTGATTTTAGAGTGCTGCGCTTCAGCTCTAAGGGAAATAGGATTTGGCCTTTTCTAAAAAGCAGACCAAAACACACGTAGTTAAAACTTGCAACACACTGGAAAAGGTCCAAACACTCCCCATGCAGGGAAAGAGAAACTCTACAGAGAACTGATCTGAGGGAAAGAGCAGCCAAAACACAATGGCAAAGTACACACAGCATATACCAAAAAAACTTCCTGAAGCACCAGGCCCTGGACAGCATATGACCTCTTTTTAATATAACCATTCCTCTCAGGAGCAGAAAACATTCAGGCTTTCCTAACACAGAGAAGACAGATCTAGACAAAATGCCAAGATGAAAGAATACCTCCCAAAAGGAAGAACAAGAAGAGGTCATAATCAGGGATCTAATCAAAACAGACGTAAGTAATACACCTGAACCAGAATTTAAAACAACAACCATAAAGATAGTAGTTTGGCTTGAGAAAAGCATAGAAGACACTAGGAAGTCCCTTCTGCAGAGAAAAAAGAGCTAAAAACTAATCAGACTAAAATAAAAATACTGTAACTGAGATATAAAACTGACTGGATGTACTGAGAAAAAGAATGGAAGAAACAGGGGAAGGAATTGGTGATATAGAAGATAAAACTATGGAAAATAATGAAGCTGAAAAGAAGAGGGAAAGAAAAATATTGGAACATGAATGTAGACTTAGGGAACTCAGTGACTCCATAAAGTGTAATAACTTTTGTATCACAGGAGTCCCAGAAGAAGAAGAGAGGGGAAAGGGGGCATAAGGTTTATTTGAGCAAACTATAACTGAAAACTTCCATAATCTAATGAAGGAGACAGATAAAAACGAGGAGGCACATAGAACTCTCATCAAAGTGAACAAAAGCTGGTCAACACCAAGATATGATATAGTAAAATTTGCAAACTACACAGATATGGAAAGAATCCTGAAGGCAGCATGGGAAAAAAATACTTAAGCTACAAGGGAAGACAAATAAGTTTAGCAGCAGATTTCCTCACAGAAACATGGCAGGCCAGAAATGAGGGTACGATATATTCAACGTGTTGAATGGGAAAAGTATACAGCCAAGAATACTTTATCCAGTAAGTTTGTCATTCAGTATAGGAGAGATAAGGAGTTTCCCAGACAGACAAAAACTAAAGGAGTTTGTGACCACTAAACCAGCCCTGCAAGAAATATTAAAAGGGACTCTTTGAGTGGGAAAGAAAGAACAAAAGCAACAAAGACTGGAAAGGAATAAAGAAAATATCCAGAAACAACAACTTTACAGATAATACAATGGCACTAAATTCCTATCTATCAATAATCACTCTGAAGGTAAATGGATTAAATGCTCCAACCAAAAGAGTATCAGAATGTATAAAAAACAAGACCCATCTATACGCTGCCTACAAGAGACTCATTATAGACCTAAAGACATCTGCAGATTTAGCAAGAGGGATGGGGAACCATTTATCATACAAATGGACATCAAAAGAAAGATAGATTAGCCATACTTATATCAGACAAATGAAATTTTAAACTAAAGACTAACAAGAAATAAAGGACACTGTATCAAAATAAAGGAGTCTATCGAACAAGAAGATCTAACAATTGCAAGTGTTTATGCCCCTAACTTAGGGAAACCCAAATATATAAATCAGTTGTAGCAAACATAAACTCATTGACTTCAACACCCAACTTACAACAATGGACAGATCATCTAAGCAGAAAATCAAGGAAACAAAGACCTTGAGTTACACACTCGACTAGATGGTCTTAACAGATATATTCAGAACATTTCATCCTAATGCAGCAGAATACTCATTATTTTTGAGTATACGTGGAACATTATCCAGAATAGATCACATATTGGGTCACAAATCAAGTCTCAACAAGTACAAAAAGAATGAGATCATACCATGCATACTTTTAAACCACAAGACTATGAAACTTGAAGTCAACCACAAGAAAAAATTCAGAAAGACCACAAATACATGGATGTTAAAGAACAAGTTACTAAAGAATGAATGGGTTAACTAGGAAATTAAGGAAGAAATTTAAAAATACATGTAAGCTCAGAGAGCTTTCCCTCTAAGGTCAGGGAAAAGACAGGGATGTCCACTCTCACCACTGTTATTCAACATAGTATTGGAAGTCTTAGCGTCTACAATCAGACAACATAAGGAAATAAAAGGCATCCAAATTGGCCAGGAGGAGGTCAAACTTTCACTCTTCGCCAGATGACATGATATTCTATATGGAAAACCCAAGAGACTCCACCAAAAACTGCTAGAACTGATTCATGAATTCAGCAAAGTTGCAGGACATAAAATCAATGCACAGAAATCAGTTATATTCCTATACACCAACAATGCAGTGACAGAAACAGAAATCAAGGAATCGATCCCATTTACAGTTGCACAAAAAGCCATAAAATACCTAGGAATAAATCTAACCAAATAGGTGAAAAATCTATACACTGAAAACTATAGAAAGCTTATGAAAGAAGTTGAAGAAGACACAAAGAAATGGGAAATGATTCCATGCTCCTGGATAGGAGGAACAAATATTGTTAAAATGTCAATACTACCCAAAGCAATCTACATACTCAATGCAATCCCTATCAAAGTAACACCAGCATTCTTCACAGAGCTAGAACAAATAATCCTAAAATTTGTATGGAACCAGAAAATACCCTGAATAGCCAAAACGATCTTGAAAGAGAAAACCAAAGCAGGAGGCATCACAATCTCAGACTTCAAGCTATACTACAAAGCTGTAATCATCAAGACAGTATGGTACTGGCACAAGAACAGACACTCAGATCAATGGAACAGAATAGAGAACCCAGAAATGGACCCACAAATGTATGGCCAACTAATCTTTGACAAAGCAGAAAAGAATATCCAATGGAATAGACAGTCTCTTCAGCAAGTGGTGCTGGGAAAACTGGACAGCAACATGCAGAAGAATAAACTTGGACCACTTTCTTACACCATACACAAAAATAAACTCAAAATGGGTGAAAGACCTAAATGTAAGACAGGAATCCATCAAAATCCTCAAGGAGAAAGCAGGCAAAAACTTCTTTGATCTTGGCTGCAGCAAAATCTTACTGAACATGTCTCCAGAGGAAAGGGAAACAAAAGCAAAAATGAACTCCTGGGACCTCATCAAAATAAAAAGCTTCTGCACAGCCAAGGAAACAATCAGCAAAAGTAAAAGGCAACTGATAGAATGGGAGAACATATTTGCAAATGACATATCAGATAAAGGGTTAGTATCCAAAATCTATAAAGAACTTATCAAACTCAACACCCAAAAAACAAATAATCCAGTGAAGAAATGGGCAAAAGACATGAATAGACATTCTCAAGGAAGACATCCAGATGGCCAACTGACACATGAAAAAATGCTCAACATCACGCATCATCAGGGAAATACAAATCAAAACCATAATGAGATACCACCTGACACCTGTCAGAATGGCTAACAGTAACAACTCAGGCAACAACAGATGTTGGTGTGGATGCAGAGGAAGAGGATCTCTTTTGCATTGTTGGTGGCAATGCAAGCTGGTGCAGCCTCTCTGGAAAACAGTATGGAAGTTCCTCAAAAAACTAAAAATAGAACTGCCCTACGACCCAGCAATTGCACTACTAGGCATTTACCCACGGGATACAGGTGTGCTGTTTCGAAGGGACACATGCACCCCCATGTTTATAGCAGCACTGTCAACAATAGCCAAAGTATGGAAAGGGCCCAAATGTCTATCAATGGATGAATGGATAAAGAAATAGTATATCTATACAATGGAGTATATTACTCGGCAATCAAAAAGAATGAAATCTTGCCATTTGCAACTACATGGATGGAACTGGAGGGTATTATGGTAAGTGAAATTAGTTAGAGAAAGACAAAAAATCACATGACTTCAGTCATATGAGGACTTTAAGGGACAAAACAGATGAACATAAGGGAAGGTAAAGAAAAATAATATAAAAACAGAGAGGGGGACAAAACGGAAGAGATTCATAAATATGGAGAACAAACTGAGGGTTACTGAAGGGGCTGTGGGAGGGGGGATGGGTTAAATGGGTAAGAGGCATTAAGGAATCTACTCCTGAAATCATTGTTTCACTATATGCTAACTAATTTGGATGTAAATTTTTAAAAATAAAAAATAAAAAAATAAAAATGTAAGCAAATGAAGATGAAAACACAACAGTCCTGAACCTTTGGGATACAGTAAAGTCGGTGATAAGAGGGAGGTATATATGATTATAGAACTGCCTGAAGAAACAAGAAAAGTCTCACATCTTATATCTAAATGAGCTACAAAAGGAACAGTAAATAAAGCCTGGAGCCAGCAGAAGGGAAATAATAAAATTAAATCAGAAATAAATGATATAGAAGCAAAAAAAAAGTAGAACAGATCAACAAAACTAAAAGATTGTTCTTCAAAATAATTAATAAAATTGATAACCCCCTAGCCACACATCAAAAAGAAAAAGGACTCAAATACAAAACTAAACAAAACAATAACCATGAATGAAAGAGGAGAGATCACAACCAACACCACACAAATACAGTTTTAAGAGATTTATGAAAAATTAACTGCCAACAAATGGGACAATATGGCAGAAATGGATAAATCCCTAGAAACATACAAACTACCAAAATTGAAACAGGAGGAAATACAAAATTTGAACAGACCCATAACTGGCAAAGAAATTGAATTGGTAATCAAAAATATCCCAACAAACAAAAGCCCAGAGCTAGATAGCTTCCCAAGGGATTTCTACCAGCTACTTGAAGAAGAATTAATAACTATTCTTCACAAACCTATCCAAAAAATAGAGACAGAAGGAAAACTCCCACTAATTGTACAAGGCAAATATTACAGTGATTCCAAAACCAGACAAAGACCCTATTAAAAATTAGGACATTTACAGGCCAATATCCCTGATGAATAAGGATGCAAAAATTCTCAACAAGTTGCTAGGAATTCAAGTCCACCAGTACATTAAAAGAATCATTCAACATGATCAAGTGAGATTTATTCCTGGACTGCAGGGGTTGTTGAATATTTGCAAATCAATCAATGCAATACACCATATTAATAAAGGATAAGAACCATATGATCCTCTCGATAGATGCAGAGAATGCATCCATTCTTGATAAAAATCCTCAACAATGTAGGGATACAGGGAATATACCGCAACATCATAAAGGCCATATACAAAAGACCCACAGCTAATATGATTCTCTTTAGGGAAATACTGAAAGCTTTTCTTGTACAGTCAGGAACAAGACAGGGATATCCACTCTCACCATTACTTTTTGTATATGGTGTAAGAAAGTGGAGCAGTTTCTTTCTTCCAGCACTATTTGCTAAAAAAGACTGTTTTTCTTTCCATTGGATATTCTTTCCTGCTTTGTTGAAGATTAGTTGGCCATGTATTTGTGGGTCCATTTATGAAATGGAATATTCTATTCCATTGACATATGTGTCTGTTTTTGTGCCAATATCATACTGTCTTAATGATAAAAAATAAACTGAGAGTCAATAGAGGGGAGTGGGTGGTGGATAGGCTAGATGGCTGATGGGTATCAAGGAGGGCACTTATTATGATGGGTGGGTGTTCTTTGTAAGTGATCAATCACTGAATTCTACTCATGAAACTTATATTGCACTGTATTTTCACTAACTAGAATTTAAATCAAAATTTAAAAAAGAAAAAGAGAAAAAAGCTGAAGCCACTAAACTCTACCCTGCAAGCTATCAATCAGAATAGAAGGAGATAAAGTGTTTCCCAGAGAAATATTATAAGAAATCATTATGATCAAACTAACCTTACAAGAAACACTAAAGAAAATTCCTTGAATGTAAAGAAAAGGTCATAATGAGGAGTTAGAAAAAATTCACAGGAAATACAAACTATAAAAGTACTAGATTATTAACTTATAAAATCAGTGCAAAGGTTAATGTACAAAAGCAATAAAATCAATTATATCTATAAAAATTAGTCAGGGAATTCATAAAAAGATGTAAATTATGACATCAGATACATAAAATGTGTGAGGGGGTAAATATGTAGTGCTTTTAGTATATGTGCTGCTGAAGCAAGCACAAATATGTAGTGCTTTTGGAATTGGCTCAAACTTAAGCAACTATCAAATTAATATAGATACTGCATGCATAAGACATTATATATGAGCCTAATGAGAACCTCAAATAAAAAATGTGTAATAGTTACACAAAAATTAAAGAGAAAGAAATGCAATCATATCACTAAAGAAAGTCAAAATCACAAGGGAAGAGAACAAGAGAAGAAAGGAACAGAAAAACACTAGAAAACAACTGTAAAACAATAAAATGGCAATAAGTACATACGTATCAATATTTACTTTGAATGTAAATGGACTAAGTGCTCCAATAAAAAAAATACAGAGTGACTGAATGGATAAAAAAGCAAGACTCATCTATATACTGCCTATAAGAGACTATCTTCAGACCTAAAGACATATGTAGAGTGAATGTGAAGCGATGGAAAAACATTTACCATACAAATGGTATCAAAAAACAAACTTGGGGAAGCAATACTTGTATCAGATGAAATAAGCTTTAAAACAAAAATGTAACAAAAGACAAAGAAGGACACTACATAATGATAAAAGGAACAATCCAACAAAAGGATATAACAGTTGTAAATATTAATGCACCCAACATGAGAGAACTTAAATATAAAGCAAATAGTAACAGACATAAATGAAGCAATTGACAGTAATACACTACTAGTAGAGGACACTAACACTGCAGTTATATCAATGGATAGATCACCCCAAGAGAAAATTCATAAGGAAACAAACAGTGGCTTTGAATGACACATTGGACCAAATGGATCTAATCGATATATTCAGAAAATTCCATCTAAAATAGCAGAATAAAAATTCATTTCAAGTCTACATGGAACATTCTCCCAAACATATCAAATGTTAGGCCATAAGATGACTCTCAATAAACTCAAAAAGACTGGAACTATATCATGCATCTTTTCTGACCACAACAGTATGGAACTTGAAATCAATTACAAGAAAACATATAAACAAACACAAGTACATGGAAGCTAAATAACATGCTATTAAACAATGAAAGAGTCCACCAAGAAATCAAAGAGGAAATTAAAAAAAAAAACACATGGAGACAAATGAAAATGAAAACACAATAGTCCAAAATCTGTGGGATACAGAAAAAAAGTGTTCTAAGAGGAAAGATTATACCAATACAAGTCCACCTCAATAAGCAAGGAAAATCTCAAATAAACACCTACAGGCACTAGAAAAAGAAAAATAACAAAAAAAAAAAAAACAGCAGAAGAAAGGAAATAATAACTATTAGAGCAGAAATAGAGACTAAAAAAACAGTAGAACAGATCAATGAGACAAGGAGCCGTTTCTTTGAAAAGATCAAAAAATTCATAAACCTTTTGCCAGACTCATGAAAAAAGGAAGAGAGAAAACACAAATAAAATCAGAAATAAAGAAAAAGAGATAACAACTGACATCATAGAAATAGAAAGTATTATAAGAGAATATTACAAAAAATTATGTGCCAACAAATTGTATAATCTAGAAGAAATGGGAAAATTCCTTGAAACATATAGAAAACTGAATCAGGAAGAAGTAAAAACTTGGAACAGAACAATTACTAGCAATTAAATTAAATCAGTAATCAAAATACTCCCAATAAACAAAAGTCCAGGACCACTCTCTTCACAGGTGAATTCTACCAAACATTTAAAGAAGAGTTAATACCAACTCCTCTCAAAACTATTTCAAAAAATGTAAGAGGAGGAGAGTTTTCAAATTCATCCTATGAGGCTAGCGTTACCCTCATACCAAAACCAGAGAAAGACACTGCAAAAAGAAAACTACAGGCCAATATTCCTGATGAGCATAGATGCAAAAATCCCCAACAAAATATTAGCAAACAAATCCAACAATACATTACAAAAATCATTCATTGTGATCAAATGGGATTTATTCCAAAGATGCAAAGATACTTCAATATATGCAAATCACAACACATTAACAAAATTAAAGATAATATTCATTAGATCTCCTCAATAGATGCAGAAAAAAACATTTGAAAAAGTTCAGCATTCATTTATGATTTAAAAACTATCAATAAAATAGGTATACAAGGAACATACCTCAACGTAATAAAGGACACTTAAGAAAACCCACAACTAACATCATACTCAATGGTGAACAACTGAGAACTTTTCCTTTAAGATCAGCAACAAGATAAAGACGTTCACTCTCTACAGTTTTATTCAGCATAGTACTGGAAGTCCTAGCCACAATAAAGGAATAAAAGGCATCCAAATTGGTAAGGAAGAAGTAAAACTTTTACTATTTGCAGATGGCATGAAATTATATATAGAAAACCCTAAAGACACCACCAAAAGACTACTAGATTTAATAAATGAATTCAGTAAAGTTTCAGGATACAAAATTAATATGCAGAAATCGATTGCATTTCTATACACTAATAATGAAGTAACAGAAAGAGCAATTAAGAAAACAATCTCATTTATTTTGCACCAAAAAGAATAAAATATGAGCAATTAAGAAAACAATCCCATTTATTTGCACCAAAAAGAATAAAATACCTGGGAATAAGCTTATAAAAAGAGGTGAAAAACCTGTACTTTGAAAACTATAAAACTTTGACTTAAGAAGTTGAAGATGACACAAACAAATGGAAAGATATTCCATGCTTATGCATTGGGAGAATCAACATAGTTAAAATGTCCATACTACTCAAAACAATCTATAGATTTAATGTAATCTGTATCAAAATGCTAACAGCCCTTTTCAGAGAACTAAAACAATAATCCTAAAATCTGTATAGAGCCACAAAAGAACCCGAATAGCCAAAACAATCTTGGAAAAGAAGAAAAAAGCTGGGAGTATCACAATCTCACATTCTGAGATATATTACAAAGCTGTAGTTGTCAAAATAATATGGTACTGGATCAAAAATAAATGCATAAATCAAAAGAACAGAAAAGAGACTTTGTAAATAAACCCACCCTTTTTGGTCAATTAATCTGTAACAAATGAGGCAAGAATATACAATGGGTAGAAGATGTTCTCTTCAATAAACAGTGTCATGAAAATTGGACAGTTACATGCAAAAGAATGAGATTGGACCACTTCCTTACACCATACACGCACACACAAATACCCACAGAATGGATTCAAGACTGAACTTTCATAAAATTCCTAGAAGAAAACATAGATAGTAACTTATTTGACATTGTCCATAAAAACATTTTTCTAAATATGTCTTCTCTGGTAAGAGAAACAAAAACAAAATCAAACCATTTCAACTACACCAAAAAAAAAAAAAAACTTCTGTAAAGTCACAGAAAACATCAACAAAACAAAAAAAGCAACCCACTGAATGGGTGAAAATAATTACAAATGATATATTCGATAAGGAGTGTTGATATCCAAAATATACAAAGAACTTATACAACTCAATACACAAAAAGCCAAATAAACCAATTAAAAAATGGACAGAGGGCCTGAATAGACATTTTTCCAAAGAAGACATACAGATGGATAGCAAACACATGAAAAGCACTACTAGGTATTAACCCAAAGAATACAAAACTACTAATTCAAAGGGATAATTCACCCCAATATTTATAGCAGCATTATCTACAATAGCCAAATTATGGAGACAGCCCAAGTGTACATCAAATGATGAATGTATAAAGTGGTATATGTACACAATAGAATGTTACTCAGTCATAAAAAACAATGAAACGTTGCCATTTGCAACAACATGGATGGAGCTAGAGAGTGTTATGCTAAGCAAAATAAGTGAGTCATAAGCAATACCATATGATTTCACTCCTTGTGGAATTTAACAAACAAAACAAATGCACAAGGTGAAAAAGAGAGACAGAGAGAGAGAGAGAGAGAGAGAGAGAGAGAAAGGCAAACCAAAGTTTTTCTGTTCATTACATTGAAGATTTCCTGCCATTCCTTTCTGGCCTCCCAAGTTTCAGTAGATAGGTCTGCCACTATTCTTACAGTCTCCCTTTATAAGTTAGAGCATGTTTATCCCTAGCTGCTTTCAGAATTTTCTCTTTATCCTTGTATTTTGCCAGTTTCACTATGATATGTCATGTAGAAGATCGATTCAGGTTACGTCTGAAAGGAGTTCTCTGTGCCTCTTGGATTTCAATGCCTTTTTCCTTCCCCAGGTCAGGGAAGTTCTCAGCTATAATTTGTTCAAATACACCTTCAGCCCCTTTCTCTCTCTCTTCTTCTTCTGGAATTCCTCTGATACAGATATTGTTCTGTTTGATTGCAGCACTTAATTCTCTAATTCTACCCTCATACGCCTGGATTTTTTTATCTCTCTTTTTCTCAGCTGCCTCCTTTTCCATAATTTTATCTTCCAATTCACCTGCTCTTTCCTCTGCCTCTTCAATCTGTGCTATGGCCGCTAACATTTTATTTTTCACCTCATTTATAGTATTTTTTAGCTCCTCATAACTATTTTTTAGTCCCTTGATCTCTGTAGCAATAGATTCTCTGCTGTCCTCTATGCTTTTTTTTTCAAGCCCAGGGGTTAATTTTATGACCATTATTCTAAATTATTGTTCTGTTATAGTGTTTAAATCATTTTTGATGAATTCGTTAGCTGTTGCTACTTCCTGGAGTTTCTTTTGAGGAGTGTTCTTCCGTTTCATCATTTTGGGTAGTCCCTGCGGTGGCTCCGAACTGCAGGGCACTTCCCCTGTGCTGTTCAGAGTAACTTGTGTTGGTGGGAGGGACCACAGTCAGACCGGATGTTTGCCCCCAGCCCACCGCTGGGGCCACAGTAAGACTGGTGTGCACCTTACCTTCCCCTCTTCCAGGGGCAGGACTCACTGTGGAGTGGTGTGGTCCCTGTCTGGGGTAGTTGCACATTGCCAGTCTTGTGGTGCTGCTTCAACGGGATCTGGGGTATTTGTCAGGGTGGATCCGCACAGGGGCGGGAGGGGCAGGCTTAGCTTGCTTTGCCGTTGGAGGTCTCCTGGGGGAGGGGTCCTGCAGCGATGGGAGGGAGGCAGACCCATTGGAGGGATGGATCCACAGAAGCATAGCATTGGGCGTTTGTCCAGTGCAAGTGAGTTCAGTGACCAGAGCTGGTTCCCTTTGGAATTTTGGCTGCAGGATGGGACAGGGAGATGGCTCATGCCAAAGCCTTTGTTCCCCCTTGGAGCTGAGCTCTGTCTTCAGGGCTCAACAAATCTCACTCCCCGCATCCTCTCACCCTCCCTACTCTCTGAGAGCAGAGCTGTTGTTTTTTAACATTCCAGATGTTAAGTCCCGTTGGTCGTCAGAACTCACAGAGTCTGGCCCCTCAGCTTTTGTAAGCCAGACTTTGAGGGCGGGCTCCCCTCCACCACCCCGGCTCCCTCCTGCCAGACCGTGTACCATGCACCTCCTCTCTGCTCTTCCTACTATCTTCCGTGGGCCTCTTGTCTACGCTTGGCTCCAGAAAGTCTGTTTTGCTAGTCTTCTGGTTGTTTTCTGGATTATTTAGGCAGATGTGGGTGGAATCTAAGCAGTCAGAGGACGAGGTGAGCCTGGTGTCCTCCTACATGGCCATCTTCCCCCTGAGTCTGCAATTTGTAATTCTATATGTGTTTACTTGCTTAATGTCTGTTTCCCCTACTATTTTATAGATCCATGGAACAAGCATAGTAACTTTTATCATTGTTTAACTACAACAACAATGCCTGACACAACATGGACAACCACTTGGTTGAATGAATGAAAAATGTCATGTTACTCAGTTAACGTCACTAAGTTTTAAAAGATTATCTGTCCCAAGATTTCTCTAATTTAATAACCTTGAATGGTCACCATATGTATACTTTTTTCCTGTTCATCTTGCCTTAAAGTAAAAAGCTGAGCTATTTCATTTAGTACCACTTTAGTCCCTTTGAATGGCTAACATGCTATTTATCTGTTCACACCTTAATGAATGATCCCCCCCAATGGGTCATGTCCCTTGCATTACCTCCTACTCTTGAGTGTGAGCAGAACCTGTGACTTTCTTCTAGCCAACAAAATGTGGAGAAAATGTGAGGGGATATAAATGGGATCGTTACTTCCTTGAATAGGTTTTGTTGTATAAGACTCTGTCCTAGCATAATGGTGAGTAGGGAAAGGGTTAACATTAGGCCCAGAGACATAAGGGACCCCCTGGGAGGAGGAGGAAAGCTGTAGCTTCAAGTGGGAAGCTGAAGAAGTGGTGGGGAGTTTTGGGGGAAAAAAACCGATAAATTTATTCCAGACCTTCCTGGGATAGGTGCCATGAGTGGAGTCTCAGAAACTTTCTAATAAGGTCCCATTCAGGGACAAAACTCCTCCATGGCAACCCAGTAGGAACTCCTCTCAGTCTTGAGAGCTTTATGCTTTCCCTCAATAAACTCTATCGTTTTGCTCACTCTCTGTTGTCCAGGAGATTCATTCTTTGACTCCGTGAGACAAGGATCAGTGTCTCAGCCTCTATCACCCTCATGGAACAATGGACCTAGAGATTCTTCCACCAGCCTTGATGAAAACTACAATGTTGTGAGATGGTCTGTCAGAGGTCCACATGGCAACTGTAAATGATATCTAGGAACTAATAGCAACTCCCTAGCTGACAGACAGCAAGGAAAGAAATGGGGTGAGAGGAGACTACCTAAATTCTACACCTGCAAGGAACTGGATTCTGCCAACAACCATGTGAACTTGCAAGACAACCCAAACTCCAAATGAGAATTAAGCCCACCTAATGCTTTAATCGCAGCCTTGTGTAAGACCCTAAGCAGAGTGCTCAGATAAGTCATATCCAGACTCTGGACCCACATAAACTGTGACATAATGAATGTATGCTGTTTTAAGCTGATAAGTCTGTGGTAATTTGCAGCAACAAAACTAATCTACATATCAAAACTAATTCTGAAGCTACTTGCATTCAAACTCAGCCAGTTTTCCCTCTATAGTCTCAATATCAGTCTTTCCTCTTTTATTACTTAGACTTTCTCTTCTTGGATTTCCACATATAATGACCCACAATAAGTTCAGTACCACTCTCTTATTTCCTCCTCTTTCTAACTGATTTCACATGTCCTTTAAATGTTCCCAGGTTCTTCCCAGTACTATCTTCCAGAATCACTGGTCCGCATAGATGGTACCACCTATGTAATATGTGCTGAGCAAATTACAAAAATCAGTTTTTATTCTATCACACATCCAGCATTTTGTCTGTATTTTGCACAATTAACATCTTTAAAATTCCATTTTTGCATTTCCTTAATTTACCTCTCTGATGCCACTCATCAGATTTTTTCCCAGTTTTATTGAGAAACAATTGACTTACATCCCTGTATAAATTTAAGGTGTACAGCATGATGGTTTGATTCACATATATCGTTAAATTATTACCACAACAGGTTTAGTTAACATTCATCATCTCTTATAGATACAATAAAAAGGTAAAAAGTATCTTTGTGGTGAGAATTCTTAGGATTTACTCTATTAACAACTTTCCTATATATCACACAGTAGTATTAACTATAGTAATCATGTTTTACATTAACACACCTAGTACTCATTCATCTTATGACTGGAAGTTTGTACGTTTTGACCACCTTCCTCCTGTTCCTCCTCCCCTCACCCCAACCTCTATTAGATTCCACATATAAATGAGATCATACAATATTTGTTTTTCCCTGTCTCACTTATTTCACTTAGCACAATGCCTGAAAGGTCCATCCATGTTGTTGCAAATGATAGGATTTCCTCATTTTTTTAATGGCTGAATATTCCTTTTGGATACATATACCACAACTTCTTTTTTTTTTAATGTTCATTTATTTTTGAGACAGAGGGAGACAGAGGGTGAGTGGGGGAGGGATAGAGACAGAGGGAGACACAAAATCTGAAACAGGCTCCAGGCTCTGAGCTGTCAGCACAGAGCCTGATGCAAGGCTCGAACCCATGAACCGTGAGATCATGACCAGAGCCAAAGGTGGGCGCTTAACCAATTGAGCCATCCAGGCGCCCCATACCACAGCTTCTTTATCCATTCATCTATGGATGGACACTTATGTTGTTTCCATGTCTTGGCTACTGCAAATAATGCTGCTGCGAACATGGTAATGCAGATATCTTTTTGAGTTAGTGTTTTCATTTCCTTTGAATATATTCCCAGAAGTGAAATTGCTAGATCATCTCATAGCTTCTTTCTTTCTTTCTTTCTTTCTTTCTTTCTTTCTTTCTTTCTTTCTTTCTTTCTTTCTCTCTTTCTTTCTCTCTTTCTTTCTTTCTCCTCTATTTGTTTGTTTGTTTGTTTGTTTGTTTGTTTGTTTAGAGGAGCCTCCTTACTGTTTTCTGTACTGGCTGTACCAGTTTATAATCCCACCAACAATGCACAGGGGTTCCATTTTCTCCACATCCACACCAGCATTTGTTATTTCTTGTCTTTTTAATGATGGCCATTATAACAGAAATGTGATGATATCTCCTTATGGTTTTAATTCTCATTTCTTTGATGACTACTGATGTTGAGCATCTTTTCATGTACATGTTGGGCATTTGTATATCTTCTTTGGAAAAAATGTCTATTCTGCTTCTTTGCTCATTTTGGATTATTTGGTTTTTTCTTTTTTTCTATTGAGTTGTATTTGTTCTTTATATATTTTAGATGTTAACCTCTTGCCAGATATATGGTTTAAAATATTTTATCCCATTCCATAAGTTGTCTTTTCACTTTGGTTATGGTTTCTTTTACTGTGCAGAAGCTTTGTAGATTGATGTAGCCCCAATTGTTGACTTTTGATTTTGTTGCTTGTGTTTTAGGTCTTATTTTGAAAGAATCTGCACTGTGGCTGCTTCCATTTTATTTTGCACATCATTTATAGCATTTTTTTAATTCATCATGACTATTTTTTACTTCCTTGGTCTCTGCAGTAATAGAGTCTCTGCTCTCTTCTATGCCTGTTTCAAGCCCAGTGATTTAGAGACTCTTAAGGACTGAGCACAAACTGAGGGCTGATGGGGGTGGGGTAGAGGGGAAAATGGTTGATGTACATGGAAGAAGGCACTTGAATGAGCACTGGGTGTTGTATGTAAACCAATTTGACTGTATATATATATATTTATTTATATATTTATATTATTAAAAAAACCAAAAATAAATATAAAAGAATCAAGGGAGGGGCAGAGATTAGGTCTTACGTTAAAAGAATCAAGGGAGGGGCAGAGAGAGAATCCCAAGCAGACGCCATGCTGTCAGCACAGAGCCTGATGGGGCCTGGATCTCACAAACCATGAGATCATGACCTGAGCCTGAAATCAAGAATCAGATGCTTAACCAACTGAGCCACCCAGGCACCCCTTCAGTTCTTACATTTAAGTCTTTAATCCATTTTAAGTTTGTTTTTGTGAGTGGTGTAAGATAGGGGTCAAGCTTCATTTTTTAATATGTAAATATCCAATGTTTTCAGAACCATTTATTGAAGATACTGCCTTTTCTTCATTAAGTATTCTTGGTTCCCTTGTCAAATATTAGCTGATGGTATATGCTTGGTTTTATTTGTGTCCTCTTGATTGTTTTCTGCTGGTCCATTTGTTTTTATGCCAGTACCTTACTGTTTTAATCATTATAGCTTTATAATATAGCTTGAAATCAGGAAGTATGATGCCTCCTGCTTTGTTCTTCTTTCTCAGGATTTCTTTGGCTATTTGGGGTCTTTTGTGTTTCCATATAAATTTTAGGAGGTTTTTTTTTTTTTTTTTCGTGAAAAATACCATTGGAATCTTGGTAGGGAATGCATTGAATATACAGATGGCTTTTGATATGATAGATATTTTAACAATATTAATTATCCCAATCCACGAATATAGAATACCTTTCCATTTATTTATGTCTTCTCCAGTCTCTTTTATTAATCCCTTATGGTGTTCAGAGTACAGATCTTTCACCTCCTTGGTTAAATTTATTCCTAAGGATTTTATTGTTTTTGATGTTATTGTAAACGGGATCATTTTCTTTTTTTTTTTTTTTCAGAAAATTTCCTGTTAGTGTATAGAAATGCTATTGATGTTTGTATATTAATTTTGTATCCTGCAACTTTTCTGAATCCGTTGATAATTTCTAAGTCTTTTTGGTTGATTCTTTAGGATTATCTATATATAAAATAATTTCATCAGTAAATAGAAACAATTTTAATGGTCCTTTCCAATTTTGATGTTTTAATTTCTTTTTCTTCTCTGATTGCTCTAGCTAGATTTCCATTACTATGTTGGATAAAAATGGCGAGAGTGATAATCCAACAATACATTAAAAGAAGTATTCACCACAATCGAGTGGGGTTCATTCCTGGGATGCAGGAGTGGTTCAATATCCACAAATAAATCAATGTGATATATCACATTAATAAATAAAGGATAAGAACCATATGATCCTCTCAATAGACGCAGAAATAGCATTTGACAAAATACAGTATCTTTCTTGATAAAAACCCTCAAGAAAGTAGGGATAGAAGGAACATACGCAAAACCATAAAGGCCATATAAGAAAGACCCATAGACAATATCATCTTCAATGGGGAAAAACTGAGAGCTTTCTCCCTGAGTTCAGGGATGTCTGTTCAACTTGGTACTGGAAATCCCAGCCTCAGCAATCAGACAACAAAAAGAAATAAAAGGCATCCAAATCAGCAAGGAAGAAGTCAAAGTTTCACTCTTGGAAGATGGCATGATTCTCTACATGGAAAAGCTGATAGACTCCACCAAAAAACTGCTAGAACTGATACAGAAATTCAGTAAAGTTGCAGGATATAAAATCAATGCACAGAAATCATTTCCATTTCTATACACCAATAATGAAGCAGCAGAAAGAAAAATCGAGGAATCAATCCCATTTACAATTTCACAGAAAACCAAAAAAATACCTAGGAATAAACCTAACCAAAGAGGTAAAATATCTGTATGCAGAAAACTATAGAAAGCTTATGAAAGAAATTGAAGAAGTCACAAAGAAATGGAAAAACATTCTATGCTCATGGATCAGAAGAATATTGTTAAAATGTCGACACTATGCAGAGCAATCTACATATTCAATGCAATCCCTATCAAAATAACACCAGCATTCTTCATAGAGATAGAACAAAAAAATCTGAAATTTATGGGAAACCAGAAAAGACCCCGAATAGCCAAAGTAATGTTGAAAAAGAAAATCAAAGCAGATGTTGGTGAGGACAGAGAGAAAGGGGAACCCTTTTGCACTGTTGGTGGGAATACAAGCTGGTGCAGCCACTCTGGAGAACAGTATAAAGATTCTGCAAAAAATTAAAACAGAGCTATCCTATGACCCAGAAATTGCACTACTACTAGGTATTTATCCAAAGAATACAAAAATATAGATTTGAAGGGACACATGCACCCCATTGTTTATAGCAGCACTAGCAACTATAGCCAAATTATGGAAAGAGCCAAAATGTCCATTGACTGATGAATGGATGAAGAAGATGTGACGAATACTACTTGGCAATCAAAAAGAATGAAATCTTGCCATTTGCAACAACGTGGATGGGAATAGAATGTATTATTCTAAGTAAGACAAGTCAAGCAGAGAAAGATAAATATCATGTGATTTCACTCATATATGGAATTTAAGAAACAAAAGAGATGAACATAGGGGAAAGAAAGGAAAAATAAGATAAAAACAGAGAGGGAGACAAACCATGAGACTCTTTTTTAAAATTTTTTTAATATTTATTTTATTTTTTTTTAAGCTGAAGGATTTGTTTTTTAACGTTTATTTATTTTTGAGACAGAGAGAGACAGAGCATAAATGGGGGAGGGTCAGAGAGAGGGAGACACAGAATCAGAAACAGGCTCCAGGCTCTGAGCTGTCAGCACAGAGCCCGACGCGGGGCTCGAACTCATGGACCGCGAGATCATGACCTGAGCCGAAGTCGGCCACTTAACCGACTGAGCCACCCAGGCGCCCGTTTATTTTATTTTTGAGAGAGAGAGAGAGAGAGACAGAGAGAGAGGGAGACAGAATCTAAAGCAGGATCCAGGCTCTGAGCTGTCAGAACAGAGCCTGATCTGGACTCAAACCCATGAACCATGAGATCATGACCTTAGCTGAAGTCAGAGACAACCGACTGAGCCACCCAAGCGCTCCCATAAGTCTCTTAAATACAGAGGACAAACTGAGGGTTGCTGGAGGAAGGTGGGGGGGGGTGGGCTAAATGGGTGATGGGCATTAAGGAGGGCACTTGTTGGGATGAACACTGAGTGTTGTATGGAAGTAATGAATCACTAAATTCTACTCCTGAAACCATTATTACACTATATGCTAACTTAGATTTGATTTTTTTTAATGGTGACATTAAGTCCCCTTGTCTAGTTCCTGATTTTAGAAGAAAAGCTCTTAATTTCCCACTATTGAGCATGATGTTAGCTGTGGGCTTATCCCATATGTCCCTTATTATGTTGATATATATTCCTTCTATGTCTAATTTGTTAAGTGTTTTTATCATGAACTGATGTTGAATTTTGTCAAATGTTTTCTGTCTATTGAGATAATCATCCTTTTCCTTCATTCTATTAATGTGATGCATCACATTGATTGATTGGCATGTGCTGAACCATCCTTGCACCCTAGGGATAAATCCCACTCGATCATGGTGAATGATCCTTCTAATGTGCTGCTTAATTTGCCTTGCTAGTATTTTATTGAGAATTCTTGCATCTGTATTCATCAAGGATATTGGTCTATAATTTCTAGTAATGTCCTTTTCTGGCTTTGATTTGGATATTAAGTATTAGGATATTAGCATAATTAGGATAAGGCTGGCCTTGTAAAATGAGTTTGAGAGTGTTCCCTCATCTATTTATTTTTGCAAGAGGTTGAGAAGGATTGATGTTAATTCTTACTGAAATGTTTGGTAAACTTCACCAGAGAAGCCTCTGATCCTGGGCTTTCATTCACTGGGAGATTTTTGCTTACTGATTCAATCTCCTTACTAGTAGTTGGTTTATTCAGATTCTTAATTTTTTTTCCTGATTCATTTGGTAGGTCGTATGTTTCTAAGAATTTTTCCATTTCGTTTTGTAATTTTTTAAAAAATGTTTATTTTTGAGAGAGAGAGAGATAGGGCACGAGCAGGGGAGGGGCAGAGAAAGAGAGGGAGACACAGAATCTGAGGCATGCTCCAGGCTCCAAGCCCTAAGCATGGAGCCCAACGTGGGCCCCAAAAACACATGAACCGTGAGATCATGACCTGAGCTGAAGTCGGTTGCTTAGCCGACTGAGCCACCCAGGCACCCCTAAATTGTTCCATTTCTTCTAGGTTGTCTACTTTGTTGGCATGTAGTTATTCATAGTAGCTTCTTATAATCCTTTGTATTTCTGTGGTATCAGTTGTAATGACTTTTTCATTTGTAATTTTATTGATTTGGGTCCTCTCTCTTTTTTCCTTGATTAGTCTAACTAAAAGTTTGTCAATTTTGTTTACCTTTTCAAAGAACCAATTCTTAGTTTGGGTAATCTTTTCTATTGTTTCTCTGATCTCAACTTCATTTATTTCTGCTCTAGTCTTTATTTTGTCCTTCTGCTAACTTTGGGCTCAGTTCGTTCTTCTTTTTCTAGTTTCTTAAAGTGTTCAGTTAATTTTTTTTATTTGGTATATTTCTTGCTTTTTTTTTAAATTTAGACATTTATTTTGATAAACATTCCACTTAGACTTGCTTTTGCTGCAAATCGTAAATTCTAGTATGTTTGGTTTCCACTTTCATTTGTCTCAATACATTTTTTCCACTTATTTCCTCTTTAATTTCTTCTTTGATCCATTGGTTGTTCAGAAGAGTATTGTTTAATTTCAATTTATTTGTGAACTTTCCATTTTTCTTCTTGGTATTGATTTCTAGTTTTCTGTGATTGTGATCAGGGAAGATAGTTGTTATGATCTCAGTCTTGAATTTGCTAAGACTTATTTTGTGGCCTAACGTATAATGTCTCCTAGAAAATGATCCATGTGCAATTGAGACAATGTGTACAGTGCTGTTATTGGATAGAATGTTTTGTATATATCTGTTAGGTCCATTTGGTCTATAATTTTGTTCAAATCCACTGTTTATTGATTGGGTAGTGTATTTATTTATTTTTTTATTAGTTTTTAATATGAAACTTATTGTCAAATTGGTTTCCATACAACACTCATTGCTCATCCCAACAGGTGCTCTCCTCAATGCCCATCACCCACCCTCCCCTCCCTTCCACCCCCATCAACCCTCAGTTTATTCTCAGCTTTTAAGAGTCTCTTATGGTTTGGCTCCTTCCCTCTCTGTAACTTTTCCCCCTTCCCCTCCCCCGTGGTCTTCTATTAAGTTTCTCAGGATCCACATAAGAGTGAAAACATATGGTATCTGTCTTACTCTGCCTGGCTTATTTCACTTAGCAAAACACCCTCCAGTTCCATCCACGTTGCTGCAAAAGTCTATATTTCATTCATTCTCATTGCCAAGTAGTATTCCATTGTATATATAAACCACAACTTCTTTATCCATTCATCAGTTGATGGACATTTAGGCTCTTTCCATAATTTGGCTATTGTTGAAAGTGCTGCTATAAACATTGGGGTACAAGTGCCTCTATGCATCAGCACTCCTGTATCCCTTGGGTAAATTCCTAGCAGTGCTATTTTTGAGAGTGGGATATTATGTCCTGAACTATTATTGTATTTCTGTTTATTTCTCCTTTCAGCTATGTTTCTTTTTGCTTTATATATTTAGATGTTCTAATGTTGGGCACATAAATATTTGCAATTGTTATATCTTCTTGATGGGTTGACTCCATCATTATGTAATGACATTCTTTGTCTCTTTTTACCATTTTTACTTTAAAGCATATTTTGTCTTATATAAGTATGACTATCCTATATATGTGTGTGTGTGTATATTTTATGTATATATATATATATATATATATATATATATATATGTGTGTGTGTGTGTGTGTGTTACCATTTGCTTGAAATGTATTTTTCTATCCTTTCACTTTAAGTCTATGCATGTCTTCAAGGCTACTGTGAGCCTCTTGTAGGCAGCCACTCTATGTGTTTGAATTGGAGAATTTAATCCTGTTATGTTTAAAGTATTGTTTATAGGTAAGGACTTACTTTTGTCATTTTGTTAATTGTTTTCTGGTATTTTGTAGATTCATGGTTTTTGGCTTCTTATTCTGCTGTATTTTTGTGTATATTTTGATATATTTTGTATCAGTATAATTTGACATCTTTATCACATTATTTTGTGTAATTACTGCAGATTTTTCCCTTGCAGTTGCTATGAGGCTTACATAAAATATCTTAAATTATAACACTCTATTTTTAATCCAATAACAACTTAACTTCAATATAATTCCTAAACTTTACAGTGTTACATTTCCGCTCCTTCAAATTTTAGGTTACTGCTGTTACACTTTACATATTTTTTATGTAACTAATAATAGATTATTGTCATTACAGTTATTTTTACTACATTTGTTTTTACCTTTAAATTAGAATTGTAAGTGAATTATTTACCACCATTACCAAATTACAGAATCTAACTTTGACTATATGTTTACCATTGAGTGAGTTTTACACTAACTTTTTGTGTTTTCATGATGTTAATTAGCATCTTTTATTTCCACTCAAAGAACTCCTTTGAGCATTTCTTGTTAGGCAGGCCTAGTGGCAATAAATTCCTTCACCTTCTGTTTGTTTGGGCAAGTCTTTATCTGTCCTTCAGTTCTGAAGAAAGCTTTGCCAGGTATAATATTCTTGGTTGATACGTTTTTTTTTTCTTTCAATATTTTGAATATGTCATCCCATTGTCTCCTGCCTGAAATGTTTCTGTTGAGGAATCTACCCATAGTCTTATGGAGTTTTTCTTGTATGTAACTTTTCTTTTTTCTCTTTCTGCTTTTAAAATTCTTTTTTTTTTTCTCTTTGACTTTTGATGATTTGATTATAATGTGTCTTGATGTAGTTCTATTTGGGTTCAACCTATTTGGGATCTTTTAGGCCTCATGTATCTGGATGTCTATTTCTTTCCTCAAGTTCAGAAAGGTTTCAGTGATTATTACTTTGAATATACTCTCTGTTCTTTTCTATTTCTCTTCTTCTGGAATTCCCATAATGTGAATATTGTATGTTTCCATTATGTTGCATAAGTCTCATAGGCTTTTTTCACTCTGTTTCATTAAAAATAATTTTTTTTGCTCCTCTGACTAAATGATTTCTGACGTCCTATCCTCAAGTCGTTGATTCATTCTTCTGCATGGTTGAATCTGCTTTTGGAGCTCTCTGTTGAACTCTTCATTTCAGCTATTGTATTTTTCAACTCTAAGATTTCTGGGGTTATTTTATGGTTTCTATTTGTTGAACTTCTTGTTTCGTTCATGTCTTGTTCACTTAATTTTGTTTAGATTTTGTGTGTTCTTTTAGTTGCTAATCTTCTTTAAGAGGATTATTCTGAATTTTTTGACAGTTCATAAATATCTTTTTCTTTAGAGTGAGTTACTTGGAGCCTTATTAGTTTCCTCTGGTGATGTCATATTTACCTGATTTTTCGTTATCTTTGATTCCTTATATTGGTATCTGTACATTTGAGTAATTGAGGTTTTCTTCCAGACTTTATAAGTTTACTTTGGTAGAGGCAGATATTCACCATTAGGTGTAGCTTGCATTTCTGGGTATCTTCTGGTAGTGTCCTTGGGTAGGTGGAGATGGCTATTAAGGTCTATTTTTAGGTGAGGCAGCTGTTAAAGCTCTGAGGTCAGGAATGAAGGAGGTGTACCACTGGCTGAGAACAGTTGTATAGAATTGCTGGCTTGGTTCACTGCTCAAGTGAAGCTGTAGTATGGGCTGTGGGGTTGCCCTGATTCTCTGGTCAGGCTTACTAGATGGCTGGAACTGACCAGGCTTACTAGATGGTTGGAACTGGGTACTATATTCAGTAGTAAACGGGACTATGAATTAGCTTCCCTGCTGGGAAGCAGGTTGGGATGCAGGGTCTGGGCTCATTGTTTGGGGACCCCAATCATGCAAGAGTGTGACTGAATTCCCTTGTCAGGTGAGGCCACTAGTTTTGCTCTGCAGTTGGGGAAAGCCACAGGCCATGCTTTGTTCAAGTGCCACTGTGAGCAAGACTGTTGGATGAGCTACACAGCTTCCCATGTGTTCTGGTTAGGTTCCCTTGTCAGGCAGGCTGAAAACTATATTCAGCAATAAGTGAGGCTGTGAATTAGTTTTCTTTACTAGGTGCAACAGAAGAAGCAGCTCTCAAGCTGATAAAGCTCTTTGTTGTCTTAACTCAAGCCAACCCATACTCCAAGTTTCCTGGCCACAGAGAGCCACTGGCTTTACTCTGAAGTCTGTTGGCTCTGCCTGCCTATCTCTCAGCTAGAGCATTACTGAGTTACCTGTGTAACCAGATCTTACTTCCAGTCATTTTGTTCAGATGAGGTTGGGAGACACTCTCCACAGTGGATGGAGCTGTGTCTCAGTTTCCTCGTTTGGGCAGAATAAGAAAGGGCCCTTCCAGGCCCCTTACATTTTTCACAAACAGGCTTTCCAGTTCAGAGGGACTGGGAGCTACTTTCAGGCTTGGCTATAAATTAACCCTCCTGCCTGGGCATAGCAGAATAATCCTCCATGCCTGCTACTGGCTTTTCTTTGGGAGCAATCACCACCACGTGCCTCTCAGCAGAAGCATTGCTTGACCTCACAGCTTCCATGTGCTCTTGCCAGCCCCTATGGTCAGATGGGACCCAGAGACACTCCTCCCAGTTGGGGGTTTTCCTGGGAATGGACAAACCAGACACTAAGGCCTGAAAAACTCAATTGAGGACCCAAATCAGGCAATTCTGCATCCTAAAACTTCTCTAGACAAAGTGTACCGTCAACTTCTTCAGATGAGCAGAACTGCTGGTTGGAATTACTACTTGGACACTGCAGAGATGAACTCAGTTTTCCAAGATATGTAAATTGGTTGTTGCAAGTCCCCCACCTTCTCTGTCACAGATTGCCAGTGGTTGAGCCCTGCAGATTCCACTGTAGCCCTCATGGGATGACACCACATTAGGGACTCCCACAGTGCTGGGGACTAGTTGTCCCCTTAGGATCTTTTTTCCCACTGGAGGAACTGGAGACTCAGGAGAGATGTCTCCCAGTGGTGGTATGCTGGCCTAGGGGAGGGACGATGTGGTCACCGTGTAGCTGCTTCTTTTACCCTTCTAATGAAGTCTGTCTTGTTCTCTGTGGTGCTGGCGGGTGTTTCAACCTCAGCCCCATGTTCTAGGATTCTCTCAACGGTGTCTTGTTCATAAATAGTCATTAGTTGTTCTTCTTGTGAGAGGAAGTGAAGTCAGGAAAGACCTATGTTGCCATCTTGGTGATGTCACTCCCCGCAGTGAGTTTTTTGGGGAAGGTTATTTTGTCATGTGGTCAACTTAACTAAAACCGTCTCCTCAAAAAACCACTTCAATATGTCAACAAAACCAGGTGTTCATTTTTGATGAATTTTTAGTCCCATTTTTCTATAATTTATTACATTTCAAGAAAATCCATAAAAATAACTTTTAGATGATAATCCATTTCACTATTATTTTGATTGCTGTTTCTACTTGTACAGAGAAGCACAGTTTGCACTTTATGTTAATTATTAATACGTCTTGTAACTAAAGATAAGCAATTAGCTAGTGTTCAGCATTAGCTTGAACAATGTACTATTTAATGTGTTATTTGAAACACAAAATAGCAGGTAAATTCTGAAAGTTAATATTATAATAACATAAGACTGTTCTGACCTCTGAGTTAATCTCATAGCATTTAACTAGTCTTCCTGTGATATCAAATCTCCTTTCTAAAAATTGCAAGCTTCACTAAGGTATATATAGTATATTAATACATTTGAAGTATTACATATACTATACTTTTGACTCATATTTCTAATGATTCATGTATACTTTATATAATATTTTACATAATATTTTATATACATAAAGTATATGCATGCATATGGAGTATTAAATACACTATATCTTTGACTCATATTTCCTAATCTCATTTTACAAATGAAATAATTGTGATAGCAAGTCTTATAAGCTAATCTTTCCATCTTTATCTCAACTGATATTGTCATATCATTTTGCTATAGCAAAGTCTTAGTATTCATTGTGTTATTTTTACTTGAATTATGATGATGATAACCACATATAGAGATTGAAATGCATGATACATACGAAGAGTGGCTTCAACTATGTGGTTGAAGCATACTTGCTCCCATAATTTCTTTCAAGTTTAGCTGTTCCCAGAGAGCCATCCCATTTATAAGATAGATAGGTGAAAGGATTGTCCTCTTTGTGTTCATGAATCATAAAGCTATTTTAAATGAAAAAAAAATATGAAATATTTCAGGATGCTTTAAAAATAAAATACATAGTGTT
Source organism: Acinonyx jubatus (assembly GCF_027475565.1). Lineage (NCBI taxonomy): Eukaryota > Metazoa > Chordata > Mammalia > Carnivora > Felidae > Acinonyx > Acinonyx jubatus. The sequence continues at coordinate 68,649,852 of NC_069389.1, forward strand.
AAGTATTATAATAAAATAGATTGTTATTACTATACTCTACAGGAAACAAATAAATAAAATAATCCAGAAGTCACCTTTGATTGATATAACATATAATAAAATAATGGCATCCTCATAAAACAAAGAAAATCGTTCTCCTTTTATTCAATTTCTCACTAAAACTAGGGGTTTTGTTAGGGAATATTTCCTGTTCTTCCTCAGATTGTTTGAGAAATTACTATGATATTTAGATAAATGAAGGAAGTACAATTTTAAAAGTCTTGCAGATTAATTTGGTCAATACTGCCTTTTTCCTCAATAAATGTGTCAAAGAGTTACCTTCTAGTCTGGTATAAATACAGCGACAGATACTTCTGGTTAGAAACATTGTTATCTCTGACAGTGCCTCTTCCTCTCTGCACCCCCACCTCCTACTGAAAAATAAATACATAAAACTCTCTACTAAAATTATTTCCAAATAAGATTGGGCTTTCTTTTTCAGTATTTACATGTTTTAACTTTCTTTTTAAGAGAACTTACTTGTAATTTCTTCCAGAGAACTTTGGCGGTGGAGATACAGGACTTCTAGGAAGGATACTCTGACAGGATGAGCTCCAGGGATTCTGCACATACATTTTTTTAAGGGAGTGAGGAAAAATTTAGCCATGATTTTAAGGAAATTTGAAACACAATAGCCCACAATGATTCTACATGTTAAATATTTAAATGCCAATATATCTCCAGGCTTCATTATTAAAAATGACAAATAAACAGTTATTGCTAACAGGCAAATGCTTACTTATAGCAATAACTTAGCAAGTCTGTCTCTCATATCTATCTATCTATCTATCTATCTATCTATCATCTATCTATCTATCTATTGTCTATCTATCATCTATCAACATCTATCTACCATCTATTTATCTAGGATGGAGAATGGTTTGCTGAAGGGGAAATGCAAATGGAAGATTCATTTCAGCTTCCACTCTAAGAGTGCTTAGTGAGCTAAGCACTAAGTGACCTTTCTAGCCAAAAGGATTATATATGAAAACACAGTTGAAAAAGTAACTCAGAAAAAGAATACATTTCATCTTTCTGAATATAGACAGCTTCAATATCAGTCACAGCATACTGCAGAGAGCTTTGGAAAGAAGGTAATACATACAAATCAATTGACAAATACTTGGTAATTCAAGACTGCATTTTGAGTAATTGCAGTAGAAAGAGTAAGTTGTATTAATAGGGGCATTGAAACAAGAAATTGGCATTTTATCACAGATATGAGGCATATAACTGGATTCATACTGGATCTACACAAAGCCTATTCTTATACCCACACTAGTTATATGGGTACATAACATTGTTGACATGGTCATTTTGATGGAACCATATTGAAATCAAGGATATTGATTTTGTTTTACCTTGCTACGTTTGTAGAGATATTTTGACATGGGGAAATTTGATGCAGACTATAAAACATTGCACTTTCTGATTTAAAAAATATATTAAGTGGGGTGCCTGAGTGGCTCAGTTGATTAAGCATCTGGCTTTGGCTCAGGTCATGATCTCATGGTTCATGACTTTGAGCCCTGCGTTGGGCTCTGTGCTGACAGCTCAGAGCCTGCTTCAGATTCTGTGTCTCCCTCTCTCTGCCTCTCCCCTCTCATGCTCTATCTCGATCTTTCCCAGAGAATAAATAAACACTAAAAAATTTAAGAATGTGTAATTGTCTTGTACTCGTTTAAGATATAACAGCCAAACATCTTACTGAATTACTTTGTACCATTTAAAAGACTTTTGATTTTATAAGTAAAGTTTTCTCATTCTCACTCCATTTCTTTCTTTTTTTAATTTTAGAAGGTGGGGAAGATAAGGGCCAGAGAGAAAGGGACAGAAAGATTCTCAAGCAGGCTCCACACTGAGCACAGAGCGTGATGCAGGGCTCAATCCCACCACCCTGAGATCATGACCTGACATGAAATCAAGAGTATGATGCTTAACAAACTAAGCCATCCAGGAGCCCTTTGCTCCATGTCTGAGTGTAGTTAGAATCTCATGAACCTTTCATACTAGAACATAAACTCCAAGAGAACATAAACTTTTTGCCTGTTTGTTTACTGATGTATCCCAAATATCTGGAATATTGCTTGGCACTTGTTTGTGCAGAAAATGTTTGTTAAATGCATGAATAATTCAGGTTCTCTTAGCTTGGAAATTTTCACAATTGGAAAATGGCCTTGATTACATTTAGTTTCTTGATGTTTATGGAGGAAATGTTTTGCCATGCAAGATAATAATGCAAATACTTTTTTTGGAATATATCTAAGCTACCTCAGAGAACAAACTGAGATTTAAAAACACAAACTCCTTTCAAACATTTGCTATGCTATTTTCAAACTCTCTTAAAAATCTATTCACTAAAGCATTTCTATGTGAAGTTCTTTGTAATTTGTAGCTTCATTTAATGGCTATAAAATTGCAAGTTATAGAACTACATTTCTTTTAAAATTATTTAGAATCATTTTTAGATTCATGCTTCCAACTAGTGAAGAGAAAAGCTGGTTTATTACTTGTTAAAAGAAAAATATTGACTGAGCTTCAGTTACAGTTGTGCAATGTAGCATGATCTAATGTTTATTTGAACATGCAAATATATATTTCACTAATTGACAATATGAATAATTTAATATTCCATTTACTCAAAAATAACTCAAGGCTCTTAATGTTACTTAGAATATTTAGCTTATGAAATCTAATTTTATACGGAATTGCATGCTGCTTTGTATAGTTGTTAATTATTTGAAAATGTGCCAATTTTTGCTGCCCAAGCGAGTTTTTAAATTTCTTTATAAGATGAAACCAGTCATTATTTTTTCCTGAGTCCTCCATAAGATGTCTTCCAAGGCTTACATGAAAGTAGGTTCTCAATTAAATATATAGTCACTGATCAAGCCAACAAATGTTTATTGTGGATCTTCAACTGTGTGCCAGGTATTCTTCTATATATTTGATGCAAGTTAGTGATTATAGTTCCACAAAAATGTGAATAATGCACTAATGGATTATCTTAGTCTGATTAGAAATCAACTTCTAGTTTATGAAGTGAAATAGCAGCTTGTTTTCCCTCTAAATGAGTGGACCTTTACACAGAAAACATAGACTTATACGGTAATAGTGCATGCAATAAGAACAAACTCTAATTTCACCTAGCCCAAAAATAATTAAAGGATTCTAGTTTCTCACTACTCCAAAAAAAAAGTCGAACATATTAAAACATCATTAAAAGAGGGTGGGCATTATTACAGGAATCTTCAATTTGGCATTGAATTGGACCTACCTCATCTAGTTGATCCAGTAGGGAGAAAAACAGCAATCCTTTCAGTGGGTCTCAGTGAGTATATCCACAAAAAACATAGATGCAGTCTTCCAAGGAGAAAGTGAACAACAGCACTCCCTTTTTCCCCCCAGATTATGTAGTCATAACTTTTACATGGATAGTACATGCAAATTTTTTTAATAACCCTCTTAAATTATGTTCTAAGAGTTGATCATTACATTTCAAAAATAGCATTTGCTTAAGCTCAGATCACTGTCTCATAAAAGAGTAGATTCAGCCATATTTTAAGGCCTATGGTCTCAAACTAATTGGGTGGCAATAAAATCAGACAGAAAAAAGAACTGATAAATGAGTAATGAAAGGTACACCTGAGTGGCTTGGTCGGTTAAGCATCCGACTCTTGATTTCGGCTCAGTTCATGATCTCAAGGTCATGGGACCGACACTGCATGGGGTTCCTTGCTGAAAGCCCAGGGTCTGCTTGGGATTCTCTCTCTCCCTCTGAAGGAGGTAACCAGGTTCTAAAAAAGGATTATTCCAGGGACCAATATCAATATTTGAATGAGTTTATTATTGATCTTTCCTCCTATAGATGTTGATGGCTATTTCTTCTCTAGCCATAATTTACAGGATGTATCCTATTCTCAAGCTTCTCAAGTAAGATATTCAAAGGACAGTTAACACTGCCAAGAGTTAACAGAGATTCTTTTCTAGTAATTCAAATATACATCCTATTTTTTTCAGCCTGTTTATATCTTGGAGTCACAGGAATTGAAGAATATAGGAATTACCCAAATTATACAAAACTTTTTCACTCACTATAAATTAATAACAGTGGATCAAATCAACCCTCAATTAAGATGTGGTCAAAACTTAAGTGGACATTTTGGTGTTTGTTAAAATTGTTCACACTTTAGTTGCCTTTCCACAGAGGTTATATTGTTAGCTACCAGAATCCCAGCCTATAATAGTGTAGTGGTTGATTTGGGGATCTATATTCAGACCACATAGGTTCAAAGTTTGGTCTTACAATTTAATTGTGTAATTGTAAAAGTTTCTGAAGCTCACTAAGAACATATATAAAAAATTCAGAACAATAATTGGTTTGTAGTAAACCCTCAGAGAATTCTAGTCATTCTCCTTCATTCCCCACCCCTTTCTCTTGGCAAATTATTTCTCCTTTTTAAATATTGACTTCAAATGTAATCTTTGTAAACCTTTCCCTAAGACTCCCAGATAGACTTGGTGCTCCTATTGCCTTTTGTGAATGATTAAGCTATAACAATTCTTAGGATACTGTATTTTAATTATTAATTTTCATATCTGCTTCATCATTTGACTGTAAGTAGCATGTCTGGCTGAGTTAGTCATCCTTTCCCTGGACTTATGGATCTAGTATATACCTCACTTACCCTTATCACATCATATGGCAATTTGATGTTCACATTGTCTCTGTATCCCACTAGAATATCAGTTGTGTTTTTGGTGACCAGATCAGCACCTGGCACACATTAGATGCCTAATAAATTACTATTGAATGAATGAATTAATTCTGTGTAAATAGCAAGTAGGGTAAGATGAGGGTGCAGTATTAGTGAGGGTACCAGGAATTTTATCAGCCATGAGAATTGCCATTTCAAGATCAATCAATTCTTTAACTCAGAAGCCATGATTTAATAAAATGGTTTTCAATTGCAGCTGCATGTTACAATCACCAGGGGAATTTTTAGAAATTACTGATAAGTAGAACATACCCCCAATATACCCCTAGGAGCAGACCAGACATTCATATCTTTTTAAAAAATAGTTTTATTGAGGTATAATTTACATATAATAAAATTCATTCATTTGAAGTGCACAATTCAGTAGTTTTTAAATAAATGTACAGTTATGCAACTATCACCAAAATCTAATTTTAGAATACTTCCACCAACCTCCCCAATTCCCCATCCATTTACAGATACTTCCTCTTCTCACCCTGAGCCCCAAGCCACCCCCAATCTACTGTGTCTCCATACATTTTCTTTTTATTGAGATAAAAATATTTACCCATTTAAAGTGTACAATTAGGTGGTTTTTAGTATATTCTAGGAGGTGTGCAACCATCACTGCCTTCCAATTCCAAAACTTTCATCACCCCTAAAATGAAACCTGTACTCATTATTAGTCACTCCCTATTACCCCCAAACCTTGGCAACCCTGAATCTGTTTTCTATATTTATGGATTTTCCTATTCTGGAAATTTCATATCAAAAAAATTTTGCATGCCTTTTGTTTCTGGTTTCTTTCACTTAGCATAACGTTTTCAAGGCTCATCATTGTGCTAGAATTTATCAGTATGTCATTCATTTTCATGGTTGAATGTTAGATTTTATAATGAATATATTTCATTTTGTTTGTCCATTCATGAGTTGAACAATTGGGTTGTTTCCACTTGGAGCTGCCATAAATAATGTTAGTAAAAACACTTGGTGCATTTTTGTGTGAACATTTGTATTTTTATTTTTGGGGGGCAGCATAGAGACCTGTAGGTGAAATTACTGGGATAGGTAATTATATGTTTACATTTTTGAGAAGCTATCAAACTATCTCCCAAAGTGGCCATACCATGTTACATTCCCACCAGTAGTGTATGAATGTTCCAATTTTTCAATATCCTTGTCAACACTTGTCATTTTTTTTGTGTGTCAGGTTTGGGTGCTGATGGTAGAACTGCTGTTTCATCCTTGAGCCCTAGGGAGAATATGCTACAAAAACTCTTCATTTTATGAAGTTGTTTTATTTATTTATTTTTTTTAAATTGTGTTTAGTTTTGGGAGAGTGCAAGCAGGGGAGGGCTAGAGATAGGCAGACGGAGGATCTAAAGCAGGTTCTGTGCTGGTAGGCTGACAGCAGCATGCCTGATGTGAGACTCAAACTCACGAACCATGAGATCATGACCTGAATAAAAGTCAGACGTTGAACTGACTGAGCTGCCCAGGTGCCCTAAGGTTGTTTCCAATTACAGTTGCAATGGCACGAGAATTACGTTAATGTAAAAGTATAGAATTGATGTTAGTTGACTGATAGTGATAAATGAACATTCAGCTGGCTGTCCTCCAATTTATGTTAGTGTTAGTAAGTCTGCTATTAATAATCACAATAAGCATTCATAGGGGTCCAAATATTATACTTCACTGCTTTCATGTCTGAAGTATGAGAAGGAATACTAGAATTAAGATAGAAAAGATTAAGTAGGGCTAGTACACCTCCTAATATATTAGGGATGGAGCAGAGGATCGCATAGGCAAATAAGAATCATTCAGGCTTAATATGTGATGGGGTATTTAAAGGGTTGGCAGGGTTGTAATTGTCTGGGTCTCCTAAGAGGTCGGGTGAGAATAGTACTAGAGCAGATAGCATTAGAATAAACAATAAGAGTGGCTGCACCAATTCGCATTCCCACCCACAGTGCAAGAGGTTTCCCGTTTCTCCACATCCTCGCCAGCATCAATTGTCTCCTGTTTTGTTCATTTTAGCCACTGACTGTCGTGACGTGATATCTGAGTGTGGTTTTGATTTGTATTTCCCCGATGAGGAGCGACGTTGAGCATCTTTTCATGTGCCTGTTGGCCATCCGGATGTCTTCTTTAGAGAAGTGTCTATTCATGTTTTCTGCCCATTTCTTCACTGGATTATTTGTTTTTTGGGGTGTGGAGTTTGTGAGCTCTTTATAGATTTTGGATACTAGACCTTTGTCCGATATGTCATTTGCAAATATCTTTTCCCATTCTGTTGGTTGCCTTTTAGTTTTGTTGATTGTTCCTTTTCAGTGCAGAAGCTTTTTATCTTCATGAGGTCCCAATAGTTCATTTTTGCTTTGAATTCCCTTGCCTTTGGGGATGTGTCAAGTAAGAAATTGCTGAGGCTGAAGTTGGAGAGGTTTTCCCTGCTTTCTCCTCTAGGGTTGTGATGGTTTCCTGTCTCACATTCAGGTCCTTTATCCATTTTGAGTTTGTTTGTGTGAATGGTGTAAGAAAGTGGTCTAGTTTCATTCTTATGCATGTTGCTGTCCAGTTTTCCCAGTACCATTTGTTAAAGAGACTGTCTTTTTTTCCATTGGATATTTTTTCCTGCTTCATCAGAGTTGTTGGCCATACTTTTGTGGGTCAAATTCTGGAGTCTCTATTCTATTCCATTGGTCTATGTGTCTGTTTTTGTGCCAATACCATGCTGTCTTGATGATTACAGCTTTGTAGTAGAGGCTAAAGTCTGGGATTGTGATGCCTCCTGCTTTGGTCTTCTTCTTCAAAATTACTTTGGCTATTCGGGGCCTTTTGTGGTTCCATACAAATTGTAGGATTGCTTGTTCTAGCTTCAAGAAGAATGCTGGTGCAATTTTTATTGGGATTGCATTGAATGTGTAGATCGCTTTGGGTATTATTGACATTTTAACAATATTTATTCTTCCAATCCATGAGCATGGAACGTTTTTCCATTTCTTTGTATCTTCTTCAATTTCCTTCATAAGCTTTCTATACTTTTGAGCATACAGATCTTTCACATCTTTGGTTAGGTTTATTCCTAGGTATTTTATGCATCTTGGTGCAATTGTGAATGGGATCAGTTTCTTTATTTGTCTTTCTGTTGCTTCATTATTGGTGTATAAGAATGCAACTGGATTCTGTACACTGATTTTGTATCCTGCGACTTTGCTGAATTCATGTATCAGTTCTAGCAGACTTTTGGTAGAGTCTATCGGATTTTCCATGTATAATATCATGTCATCTGCAAAAAGTGAAAGCTTGACTTCATCTTTGCCAATATTGATGCCTTTGATTTCCTTTTGTTGTCTAATTGCTGATGCTAGAACCTCCAACACTATGTTAAACAACAGCGGTGAGAGTGGACATCACTGTCATGTTCCTGATCTCAGGGAGAAAGCTCTCAGTTTTTCCCCATTGAGGATGATATTAGCTGTGGGCTTTTCATAAATGGCTTTTATGATGTTTAAGTATGTTCCTTCTATCCTGAGCTTCTCGAGGGTTTTTATTAAGAAACGTGGCTGAATTTTGTTAAATGGTTTTTCTGCATCGATTGACAGGATCATATGGTTCTTTTCTTTCCTTTTATTAATGTGATGTATTACATTGATTGATTTGTGAATGTTGAACCTGTCCTGCAGCCCAGGAATGAATCCCACTTTGTCATGGTGAATAATTCATTTACATGCTGTTGAATTCGATTTGCTAGTATCTTATTGAGAATTTTTGCATCCATATTTATCAGGGATATTGGCCTGTAGTTCTGTTTTTTTTCCTGGGTCTCTGTTTGGTTTATGAATCAAAATAATGCTGATTTCATAGAATGAGTCTGGAAGTTATCCTTCCCTTTATATTTTTTGAAACAACTTCAGAAGTATAGGTATTATCTCTGCTTTAAATGTCTGGTAGACTTCCCCAGGGAAGCCATCTGGTCTTGGACTGTTAATTTGTTGGGAGATTATTGATAACTGATTCAATTTCTTTGCTGTTTATGGTTCTTTTCAAGTTTTCTTTTTCTTCCTGTTTGAGTTTTAGAAGTGTGTGGGTGCTGAGGAATTTGTCCATTTCTTCCAGGTTGTCCAGTTTGTTGGCATATAATTTTTCATAGTATTCCCTGGTAATTGCTTGTATTTCTGAGGGATTGGTTGTAATAATTCCATTTTCATTCATGATTTTATCTATTTGGGTCATCTCCCTTTTCTTTTTGAGAAGCCTGGCTAGAGGTTTATCAGTTTTGTGTATTTTTTTCAAAAAACCAACTCTTGGTTTCATTGATCTGGTCTATAGTTTTTTTTAGATTCTATATTGTTTATTTCTGCTCTGATCTTTATTATTTCTCTTCTTCTCTTGGTTTGGGGTGTCTTTGCTATTCTTCCTGTATTTCCTTTCCATGTGCTTTTAGATTTTGTATTTGGGATTTTTCTTGTTTCTTGAGATAGGCCTGGATTGCAATGTATTTTCCTCTCAGGACTGCCTTTGCTGCATCCCAAAGCATTTAGATTGTTGTATTTTCATTTTCATCTGTTTCCATATATTTTTTAATTTCTTCTCTAATTGCCTGGTTGACTCATTCATTCTTTTTTAGGATGTTCTTTAACCTCCATGCTTTTGGAGGTTTTCCAGACTTTTTCCTGTGGTTGATTTCAAGCTTCATAACATTGTGGTCTGAAAGTATGCATGTTATTATCTCAATTCTTGTATACTTATGAAGGGCTGTTTTGTGACCCAGGATGTGATCTATCTTGGACAATATTGCATATGCACTGGAGAAGAACATATATTCTGTTGCTTTGGGATGCAGACTTCTAAATACATCTGTCAAGTCCGTCTGATCCAATGTATCATTCAGGGCCCTTCTTTACTGATCCTGTGTTAGATGATCTATCCAATGTTGTATGTGGAGTATTAAAGTACCCTGCAATTACCACATTCTTATCAATAAGGTTGCTTATGTATGTGATTAATTTTTTATATATATTTGGGGGCTCCTGTATTCGGTGCATAGACATTTATAATTGTTAGCTCTTCCTGATGGATAGACCTGTAATTATTATAGAATGCCCTTCTTCATCTCTTGTTACAGCCTTTAATTTAAAGTCTAGTTTGTCTGATATAAGTATGGCTACTCCAGCTTTCTTTTGACTTTCAGTAGCATGATAGATAATTCTCCATCCCCTCACTTTCAATCTGAAGGTGTCCTCAGGTCTAAAACGAGTCTCTTGTAGACAGCAAATAGATGGGTCCTGTTTTTTTTATCCATTCTGATACCCTATGTCTTTTGGTTGGCACATTTAGTCCATTTGCATTCAGTGTTATTTTAGAAAGATATGGGTTTAGAGTCATTGTGATGTCTATTTTCATGCTTGTAGCGAGGTTTCTGGTACTTTGTCTCACAGGATCCCCTTTAGGATCTCTTGTAGGGCTGGTTTAGTGGTGATGAATTCCTTCAGTTTTGTTTGTTTGGGAAGACCTTTATTTCTCCTTCTTTTCTAAATGACAGACTTGCTGGATAAAGGATTCTTAGCTGCATATTTTTTCTGTTCATCACATTGAAGGTTTCCTGCCATTCCTTTCTGACCTGCCAAATTTCAATAGACAGATACATCACGAGTCTTCTCAGTCTCCCTTTATAGGTTAGAGCCTGTTTATCCCTAGATGCTTTCAGAATTCTCTCCTCATCTTTGTATTTTGCCAGTTTCACTATTATATCTTGTGCAGAAGATCGATTCAAGTTACGTCTGAAGGGAGTTCTTTGTGCCTCTTGGATTTTAATGACTTTTTCCTTCACCAGATCTGGGAACTTCTCAGTTATTATTTCTTCAAGTACCCCTTCAGCACCTTTCCCTCTCTCTTCCTCCTCTGGAATACCAATTATGCATATATTATTTAATTTAATTATGTCACTTAGTTCTCTAAGTCTCCCCTCATACTCCTGGACTTTTTTTATTTCTTTTTCTCAGTTTCTTCTTTTTCCTAATTTTATCTTATAATTCACTTATTCTCTCATCTGCCTCTTCAATCCGAGCTGTGGTTGCCTCCATTTTATTTTGCAGCCCATTTATAGCATTTTTTTAGCTCCTCCTGACGGTTTCTTAGTCCCTTGATCTCTGTAGTAATAGATTCTCTGCTGTCCTCTATACTTTTTTCAAGGCCATTGATTAATTTTGTGACTATTGTTTTAAATTCATTTTCTGCTATATTGCTTAAATCGTTTTTGATCAGTTCATTAGCTGTCGCTATGTCCTGGAGTTTCTTTTGAGGAGAATTCTTCCATTTCATCATTTTGGATAGTCCGTGGAGTGGTGGGGAACTGCAGGGCTCTTCTCCTGTGCTGTCTGGAGTAAGTTGCATTGGTGGGCGGGGCTGCAGTCAGACCTGATGTCTTCCCCCAACCCACCCTGGGGCTGCAGTCAGACTGGTGTGTACCTTATCCTCCCCTCTCCCAGGGCAGGACTCACTGTCGAGTGGTGGGGCCTCTCTCTGGGCTACTTGCACACTGCCAGGCTTGTGGTGCTGTTTTGATTGGATCTGGCATATTAGCCGGGGTAGACCTGCAAGGTGCACAGGGGCAGGAGGGGCAGGCTCAGCTCGCTTTGCCTTCAGTGGTCTGCTTCAGGAGGGGCTCTGCGGCACCAGAAAGGAGGCAGACCCATCGGAGGGATGGATCCACAGAAGCACAACGTTGGGTGTTTGCACGGCCCATGCAATTCCGTGACGGGAACTGGTTCCCTTTGGGATTTTGGCTGGGGGATGGGCGAGGGAGATGGCACTTCACAGCACCTTTGTTCCCCACTAAGCTGAGCTCTGTCCTCTGGGGCTCAACAACTCTCTCTCCCAATATCCTTTAGCCCCCCGGCTCTCCGAGCAGAGCCGTTGATTTATAATATTCCAGAGGTTAAGTCCTACTGGCTGTCAGAACACACTCTGTCCCGCCCCTCCACTTTTGCAAGCCAGACTCAGGGGCTCTGCCTTGCTGGGTGGGCTGGCTGCCCCTCCACCGCCCTGGCACCCTCCCACCAGTCCGTGTAGTGTGCACTGCCTTTCCCCCCATGCTACCATCTTCCATGGGCCTCTCATCTATGCTTGGCTCTGGAGAGTCCGTTCTGCTAGTCTTCTGGTATTTTTCTGGGTAAATTAGATATATGTGGGTGGGATCTAAGCAATCAGCAGGACACGGTGAGCCCAGTGTCCTCCTACACTGCCATCTTCCTCGAGGGGGTGTGACATTTACCTTTTAGTATTTTTTTAAGTTTATATATTTATTTTGAGAGAGAGAGAGAGAGAGAGAGAGAGAGATAACAAGTGGGGAAGGGCAGAGAGAGAGGGAGAGATAATTCCAAGCAGGCTCTTCACTGTCATTATTGAGCCCCATGTGGGGCTCAAACTCATGAACTGTGATCATTACCTGGGTTGAGACCAAGAGCTGGATGCTTAATTGACTGAGCTACCCAGGGGCCCCCATTTAGTTGTTAGTATTAATGAAATAATATAAAGTAATAAAGAGCTGATTAAGATGATCATCAGCATGTTGTCATGAAAATGTAAGTATTCTTTTATCATTGGAGATGTCACATCTTAGAAACCTAATTGAAAGGGGTATGCCATAGAAATATACAGGACTTCAACCTATAATTTAACTTTGACAAAGTTTTGTAATTTTTAATAACATCTCATTATTGAGAAAAACGTAATGGTTATGGTGTTGGCTTGAAACAAGTTTGAGAAGTTTTGACTCCTTCCTTTCTTATTTTAGACTTATGCAAGTGGATTCTTCAAATATGTGAGATGGAGGACGGCATCAGAGTAGTCATTTGAAGTTAGAATTAATCGCCTCTACCATTGCTAGTTCTCATTTGGATGCAAAAGCTTCTCAAACTATAAAGATTATTAATATAACTGTGGTGATGAGATGAATGAGCCTGTTTATGAAATGGTATTTCATGTTGTGTACACATCTGGATAATTGGAATAGCATGAAGGTATTCTTGATAAGTCAAGAAAGTGTTGTGGGAAGAAGATTATATCAACCTCAACAAATATAATTATGAAGTGAACTTTTGCCTAAGTAGAATTAAGTGTGCAGAATGAAAATAGAGGGAATCAATGAATGAAACTTCCAATAATAGCAAATACTGCTTCTATTGATAAGACATAGTGGAAATGTGCTACTATATAATATGTGTCATGGAGGAGAATATCTAGGAATGAATTAGCTACTACAATTCCTGTTAAGCCCCCCACTGTGAATAAATAGATAAAACCCAGGACTTATAGCATGCCTGGTGATCATTTGATGTCGCCTCCATGAAAGGTTATTAGTCAACTAAATACTTTTACTCCTGTTTGGATAGCAATAATTAAAAAGGCTGATGTAAGGTATGCTCATGTGTTGGCATTCATGCCTACAGTAAATATATGGTGAGCTCATGCAATGAAAGCTAGGAATCTGATGGACTTATGGCTGAAACTATTTCTATATATACAAAGGGTTCTTTTTTTTCCTCCTGAATAATAGGTAATAATACATGCAATCATTCCCAAATCAGGTAAAATTAAGATATACACTTCAGGGTGCCAGAAGAATCAATATATCAATATAGTTGTTACAAAATAGTGTCTCATATTTCTGTAGGGTCAAAAAATGTGGTACTTAGGTTGTGTTCTGTTAGTAACATAGCAATTCCAGTTGCTAAAATTGAAAGTGACAGAAGTAGAACAGCTGTAATTAGGACAAAACAAATGAATAAAGGTGTTTCATATTGGGATATAGCAGGTGGTTTCATGTTGATATAGTAATGAAGTTGATAGCCACTAAAATTGAGGATACACCTGCTAAGTAAAGGGGAAAAATAGATCTAGTGATGCTCCTGTGTGTGCTGGATTGCCAGCTAGAGGAGGATATACAGTCCAACCGGTTCCTGAACCTGTTTTAACTATGGATGATGTAAGAGTACAAATGATGGTGGTAATAGTCAGAAGCTTTTATTGTTGATTCAGAGAAATGGTATATCAGATGTTCCAATTATTAGTGGTACTAGTCACTTTCCAAACCCTCCAATTATAATAGACAATATTATAAAGAAAATTATTATGAATATGTGTGGGCAGTCACAATTACATTATAAATTTTGTCATCTTACAGTATGGCCCTGGATTGACCTAGTTTGGCATGGATTAGGACATTTAGGGTAGTTCCCACTATTCCAACTCCTGCACCAAATAGAAGATACAGAGTGCCAATATCTTCATGATTTTGTGAAAATAATCAGTGGTTTATGAACATAGGTAAAATGACTGAGGAAAACATTAGACTATAATTGTAAAAACAAAGGTTGAGCCCTCTTTTTGTCAAGCTCTGTGGTGAATATATCGAATTGCAAATTCAAAGAAGCAGCTTTAGCACAGAAAACTCCCTTCAGACATAGCTTGAATTGATCTTCTGCACATCACATCATAGTGAAACTGGAAAAATACAAAGATAAAGAGAGATTTCTGAAAGCAACTAGGGACAAACAGGTCTTAATGTACAAGGGTAGACACATAAATGTATTAGCAGAACTATCTACTGAAATTTGGCAGGCCAGAAAGGAATGGAAGGAAATTTTCAATGTTCTGAATAGGAAAAATGTGCAGCCAAGAATCCTTTATCCAGCAAACCTGTCATTCAGAATACAAAGAGAGATAAAGGTTTTCTTAGACAAAGAAAAACTGAAGTAATTCATCACCACTAAAACAGCCCTACAAGAGGTCATAAGGGGGACTCTGAGTGGAATGTTTCAAAGACCACAAAGGGCCAGAGACATCACTACAAGCACAAAACCTACAGATAACACAATGACCATACACCCATATCTTTCAATAATAACACTGAATGTAAATGGACGAAATGCTCCAATCAAAAGACATAGGGTACCAGATTGGATAATAAAAAAAAAAAAAAAAACAAGACCCATCTATTTGCTGTCTACAAGACACCCATTTTAGACCTGAGGACACCTTCAGATTGAAAGTGAGGGGATGGAGAACTATCTATCATGCTACTGGAAGTCAAAAGAAAGCTGGAGTAACCATACTTATATCAGACAAACTAGATTTTAAACTAGAGGGTGTAACAAAAGATGAAGAAGAGCATTATATCACAATTATGGGGTCTATCCTTCAAGAAGAGTTAACAATTTTAACCGTTTATGCACTGAATTTAGAAGCCCCCAAATATATAAAACAATTAATCACAAACATAAGGAATCTTATTGGTAAGAATGTGGTAATTAAAGGGGACTTTAATACTTTCAGCAATGGAGAGATCGTCCAGACAGAAAATCAATAAAGAAACAATGCCCCTGAATGATACACTGGATCAGATGGACTTGACAGATATATTCAGAATTTTTCATCCTAAAGCAGCAGAATACACATTCTTCTCGAGTGCACATGGAACATTCTCCAAGATAGATCAAATACAGGGTTACAAAACATCCCTCAATAAATATAAAAGAATTGAGATCATACCATGCATATTTTCAGATCACAATGCTATGAAACTTGAAATCAACCACAGGAAAAAGTTTAGAAAACCTCCAAATTCATGGAGGTTAAATTACATTCTGCTAAATAATGAGTGGGTCAACCAGGCAATTAAAGAAGAAATTTAAAAATATATAGAAACAAATGAAAAGGAAAACACAACAGTTTTCATAAACATTCATACCCTTTCAGATGCAGTGTCTCCTGTATATTCAGTTGTGGAGTTTGTTCTGCCAGTCTTCAGATTGCTTTCCAATTTATTGAGTTGGATGTAGATGATATGTAGTTGTAAATATCGGGCAGGGAGAGCTCAAGGTCCTTCTACTCTGCAATCTTCCCCCAGATTCCAGAACTGGTAATTTTAAAGATGTATTTTTAGGACTCTTTTTTTTTACCAAAGGCTTACCATGTTGAATGAATTATTTCTTGGCCCCATATTCACTGTCTTTGTTCCAATCCCTTCAAAGGCCCTGGCACATGCATCAAGGAGTTAAAAAGTAGGCAGCTTTAAAAGAACCATTATAGTAATGAAAAGAGTAACATGATGTGGAAAAATACCATTTGGAGTATCAGAGAGAGTAACAGACATTCCCTGATTTTCACATGCAACTTCCTCCCCAAGTTAGTACAACACATGATATGTGAGTATGGATTTTATGATGTGCCACACACATTATTGGTGTAGTTAAAATGGTTACACAGATGTAAGAAGGCTAAGTTTTTATCATTATCTTTTTGAAAATGTAATCTTCATACCCTCACAGAACAAGGAAAAGTGTGATGTACTTTAAGTCCCTGATTTCAGGTACATTGATAATTTCATCACATTTTCAACAGTTAAAAAACTTTTTCTCTGGGAAATATGAGTGGTGTGACATGGTGTGTGTCCTCCTTTCTTTCCTGTTCTAATGGTAAGAATTATAAAAAGCTTTCTTTTCTACTTTCTTGATTCCTTGAATAGTAATACAGGAAGAGGTTAATTTGATAACCTGAGGTTTATTCTGTCCAGTTAGTGCCTTTAACTCTCCAGAGTGGGGAAGGAGAATCCAAAAGGAAAGAAAACAAGTTTTCCTTGCCAGAGGTCTCCTTTAGCTTTAATGACTTTAGGAATGGCAGTAGAGGTGATTTTATTGACCAGCCTAGTTAACCATGGCAGGAAAACAAGCAAGCTTTGGGACAAGAATCTACCCAGGAATAGATTGCATTTGGCAGACATGTGGCCAGTGAGGCATTTCTCAGGAGTCTGGCTTGAATGAGGAAATCAGAGACTAAAGGTAGCAACCATCCAGCATACATATGAGAAATCAAGTAGCTTTTACCTACTTCTCATTTCACTTACTATTCCTTGGTAGCCTTTATAAAGGAGAGGATTGATATTATATATATTGCTATATTTTCAGCCCTAATTTCTAAAGTAATGCATACTTATTGAAGAAAACTAGAAAAATATAAGAAGGAAAAAATAACATAAATCATCCATAAGTCAATTTCCTAAAGACAAATGTTATTCCAGTCTTTTATGCAAATTCATAGAGATTTAAAAAACAAATAGTATCATCTGAACATATTATCTTGTTACTTGCTTTTCATCTAGCCATATTTCAAAAACATTTCAATGCCAATACATATTACATTTAAAAATTTTAATAGCCATGTAATAAAACTGTATCATACTTTAATAGATATTTTATTGTTAAACATTAACTTTGATATTAAAAACAGCTTTGATAAATATTCCTATAAAGAAGCCTTTGTGCTTTTCCTAATTATGTTCTTAGATTAAATTAACAGAAGTAGGTAATAAAGTATATGTTATTTTGTCAAAAATATTTTTGATTTGCCCTTGGAAAATACTCAAAATTGCACATCTACCATCAGGGTATGAGTGTGCCCACCTCATTTTAACTTTGCCAAGGGAAAGAAACATAGATTTTGTTCTTTCAAGAGACCATACATATTGATTGAATTGGATGCTACTAAATCAGGCATAAATACTACCATTTGTTAAATGTTTTCTATAAAACATATCTCTTCACCTAATTTTTTATAATCTTAAAGGAAAGGAGAAGACAAACTAATGAGATATTAATATACACAGATGTGTAGAGAAAAACATATATGTCAGCCTATGCTAATTATAAGTGTTCACTAGGAGAAATGGTCCAAAATGAAAGGTGAGTTTTTAAGGTTACTACAGGGAAAGCCTCCTGCAGAAGAAATAGTCATTATTATCATCATCTTGACCTAAGTAGCCACCAGGAATATGCTGCTGCATTAAGTGTTTTACGTGCTGTACTTAATAAGAAACAAAACAACTATTAATTTTTCCTCATCATGGAAATTACTGTTTCCAAGGAATTGCTGAAAGAACTCATCTCTAAAGATAGTATTTATCTAGCCTCTTTTTCTAGTGTCTTATCCATAGTATAGTTTTATTAACTTCTAAAAGTCACTGCAAAGGCACTTACTTTAAAATAAGTCAAATGATTCATTTTAGCACTGACACACAGATTAAAGGCACAAATATAATCAAATACTGTGCTTAGTGAGAAAGAGCTTGAAAGAAATCTATCCTAAAAAATAAAATTCAACCTCACAGATGGGGGTAAGATGTTTTATTTTTAATCAATGTTTCTGTTTGATTTGAAAAAGGAAGTTGACTGAAGGCTATTTTGGAATGATTCATGTTTGTTGCAGTGACACGGATTAAGTAGAATGGTTGCCCATAAGGATATTGAAAACAGAGCATTGAGAAATTATCTTTGACTCAAATACTATTGAAAATAACACCAAAGGTCAATCAATTTCTTCTACACGTCTGAAAATTTTCTAATTTTCCTAAATTTTGAACTAAGGTATAATATTTCTTCAATGTTCAGAATAGCTCTTAGAATACCAAAATTTTAAAAATTGGCATATTCTCTTGGTAGTTAAATATTAACACATAACCTTCATAAGATATAGCAAATAAATATTTTAGTAAGGAACTACTTGGAACACTATTCTTTAGAATGAGTTCTTAAGTGCAAGAACTGGCTTTGTCCTACTAAACACTTCATTAGAAATTTCTTTCCAACTAGTATGTTCTACCACATTAAGGGAGATTTCCAGAGAAAATGTTAGTAATTAGCTCATAGTGTGCCACACCCAAGCATGTTCTCAGCTGTTTTTTTTCCCTAGGGTCCTGCAAACAATCACACATCAGATATTTATCACAGATAGGTATAATTATAATCGTATATTTTATGAAAGGTCATGCCAAGTCTCTCTTTTTTAAAGATTATCAGATCTCAGTGCTCAGCAAAAGGTCTCATGAAAAGAGAAGCTTAGATAGGAGAAGGCAACGCTGGGTCTGTAGCTAAATAGCACAGTTGACTCTCAAATATTCATGCTCATAGAAGGAACATGAATATGATGCAGATTCCAAAAAAAATAAAAGGTAGTCAAAGCTTCTTTCCATTGGTGTGAATAACTTAAGGTTAGACAATTTTATGAAATTGGTGAGGAGGGTAATCCTTAGCCACTTGAACGTGTATCTGAGACCAAAAGGTGATGGAATTCAAAGAAGAATTTGTAATGCATGTATGTGTGCATGTGTGTGTTGGAAGGATTAAGACACAATGGTTTGGGCTTTCGCTGGTGTTCTGAAGCCAGATGGAATACAACTGTCTGCTACCTAGTTTTGGGACTACTTTCTCCCTATATACTCCTTCATGTTCCCAATATTAATCCTTATGACACATTCATTAATCCTATCACAGTTTTGTTGGATTAGGGATCCTTTGGAGATAAGTCAAGTGCAAGATAAGTAGTCCTTTGCAGACACAGGACATTATTCATCACTTTAGAATTTGGAGTGGGGAATTACAGGGGAGGAAATTCTGGTGTTACTGCTATGGAAATCACATGTCCAGGAAGAAAGTTATGGTTTTTTTTACAATTCCTGTAAAATTTTACCTCCACTGTTCCCAAATCCATAATTCTTATTTCTGAAATATTTAATACTTCAATTATTTTTTTATTCTTAACTCATTAAAGAGTTGCTCCTTCTAATGTCCTTTCACCAATTGTAAGGTCTTTTTTTCTTAAATGAAGCATAGTTGGCATACAATGTTATATTAGTTTCAGGTGTACACATAGTGATTTGACAATTCTATACATTATGCAGCACTCACAATGATAAGTGAAGATGTTATCTGTCATCATACAAAGTTATTACAATATGATTGGCTATATTCTCTATGCTGTACTTTTCATCCCCATGACTTTATTTTTTAATATGAAATTTATTGTCAAATTGGTTTCCATACAACACCCAGTGCTCATTCCAACAGGTGCCCTCCTCAATACCCATCACCCACCCTCCCCTCCCTCCCACCCCTCATCATCCCTCAGATTGTTCTCAGTTTTTAAGAGTCTCTTATGGTTTGTCTCCCTCCCTCTCTAACTTGTTTTTTTCCCTTCCCCTTCCCCATGGTCTTCTGTTAAGTTTCTCAGGATCCACATAAGAGTGAAAACATATGGTATCTATCTTTCTCTGTATGACATTGCACTTAGCATAACAATCTCCACTTCCATCCATGTGGCTACAAAAGACCATATTTCATTCTTTTTCACTGCCACGTAGTATTTCATTGTGTATATAAACCACAACTTCTTTATCCATTCATCAGTTGACGGATATCTAGGCTCTTTCCATAATTTGACAATTGTTGAGAGTGCTGCTATAAACATTGGGGTACAAGTGCCCCTATGCATCAGTACTCCTATATCCCTTGGGTAAATTCCTAGCAGTGCTATTGCTGGGTCATAGGGGAGATGCATTTTTAATTTTTTGAGGAATCTCCACACTGTTTTCCACAGTGGCTGCACCAGTTTGCATTCCCACCAACAGTGCAAGAGGGTTCCCGTTTCTCCACATCCTCGCCAGCATCTAGTCTCCTGATTTGATCATTTTAGCCACTCTGACTGGCGTGAGGTGGTATCTGAGTGTGATTTTCATTTGTTTCCCTGATGAGGAGTGACATTGAGCATCTTTTCATGTGCCTGTTGGCCATCTGGATGTCTTCTTTAAAGAAGTGTCTATTCATCTTTTCTGCCCATTTCTTCACTGGGTTATTTGTTTTTCAGGTGTGGAGTTTGGTGAGCTCTTCATAGATTTTGGGTACTAACACTTTGTCCCATGTCATTTGCAAATATCTTTTCCCATTCCGTTGGTTGCCTTTTAGTTTTGTTGATTGTTTCCTTTGTAGTGAGGAAGGTTTTTATCTTCATGAGGTCCCAATAGTTCATTTTTGCTTTGAATTCCCTTGCCTTTGGGGATGTGTCAAGTAAGAAATTGCTGCGGCTGGGGTCACAGAGGTTTTTGTCCTGCTTTCTTCTCTAGGGTTTTGATGGTTTCCTGTCTCACATTCAGGTCCTTCATCCATTTGGAGTTTATTTCTCTGAATGGTGTAAGAAAGTGTTCTAGTTTCATTCTTATGCATGTTGCTGTCCAGTTCTCCCAGCACCATTTGTTAAAGTGACTGTCTTTTTTCCATTGGATATTCTTTCCTGCTTTGTCAAAGATTAGTTGGCCATACGTTTGTGGGTCCAATTCTGGAGTCTCTGTTATCTTCCATCAGTCTCTGTGTATCTTTTTGTGCCAATACCATGCTGTCTTGATTACAGCTTTGTAGTAGAGGCTAAAGTCTGGGATTGCGATGCCTCCTGCTTTGGTCTTCTTCTTCAAAATTACATTGGCTATTCTGGGTCTTCTGTGGTTCCATACAAATTTTAGGATTGCTTGTTCTAGCTTTGAGAAGAATGCTGGTGCAATTTTGATTGGGATTGCATTGAATGTGTAAATCGCTGTGGGTAGTAGTGAAATTTTAACAATATTTACTCTTCCAATCCATGAGCATGGAATGTTTTTCCATTTCTTTGTATCTTCTTCAATTTCCTTCATAAACTTTCTATAGTTTTCAGCATACAGATCTTTTATATCTTTGGTTAGGCTTATTTCTAGGTATTTTATGCTTCGTGGTGCAATTGTGAATGGGATCAGCTTCTTTATTTGTATGTCTGTTGCTTTATTATTAGTGTATAAGAATGCAACTGATTTCTGTACATTGATTTTGTATCCTGCGACTTTGCTGAAGTCATGTATCAGTTCTACTAGACTTTTGGTGGAGTCTATTGGGTTTTCCATGTATAATATCATGTCATCTGCAATTTTGATGCCTTTGATTTCCTTTTGTTGTCTGATTGCTGATGCTAGAACCTCCAACACTATGTTAAGCAACAGCAGTGAGAGTGGACATCTCTGTCGTGTTCCTGATCTCAGGGGGGAAAGGTCTCAGTGTTTCCCCATTGAGGATGATATTAGCTGTGGGCTTTTCATAAATGGCTTTGATGATGTTTAAGTATGTTCCTTCTATCCTGACTTTCTTGAGGGTTTTTATAAAGAAAGGATGCTGAATTTTGTCAAATGCTTTCTGTGCATCGATTGACAGTATCATATGGTTCTTTTCTTTTATTAATGTGATGTTTCACAGAGATTGATTTGCAAATATTGAACAAGCCCTGTAGCCCAGGAATGAATACCACTTGATCATAGTGAATAATTCTTTTTATATGCTGTTGGATTCGATTTGCTAGTATCTTATTGAGAACTTTTGCATCCATATTCATCAGGGATATTGGATTGTAGTTCTCTTTTTTTGCTGGGTCTCTGTCTGGTTTAGCAATCAAAGTAATTCTGGCTTCATAGAATGAGTCTGGAAGTTTTCCTTCCCTTTCTATTTTTTGGAAAAGCTTGAGAAGGATAGGTATTATCTCTGCTTTAAATGTTTGGTAGAATTCCCCTGGGAAGCCATCTTGTCTAGGATTTTTGTCTGTTGGGAGACTTTTCATTACTGATTCAATTTCTTTGCTGGTTATGGGTGTGTTCAAGTTTTCTATTTCTTCCTGTTTGAGTTTTGGAAGTGTGTACGTGCTTAGAAATTTGTCCATTTCTTCCGGGTTGTCCAGTTTGTTGGCATATAATTTTTCATAGTATTCCCTGATAATTGCTTGCATTTATGAGGGATTTGTTGTAATAAATCCATTTTTCACTCATGATTTTACCTATTTGGCTCATCTTCCTTATCTTTTTGAGAAGCCTGGCTAGAGGTTTATCAATTTGTTCAGTTTCTTTCAAAAAACCAACTCTTGGTTTCATTGATATGCTCTACAGTTTTTATAGATTCTATATTGTTTATTTATGCTCTGATCTTTATTATTTCTCTTCTTCTGCTGGGTTTGGGATGCCTTTGCTGTTCTGCCTGTATTTACTTTCCATGTGCTTTTAGATTTTGTATTTGGGATTTTTCCTGTTTCTTGAAATAGGCCTGGATTGCAATGTATTTTCCTCTCAGGACTGCCTTCGCTGCATCCCAAAACGTTTGGAATGTTGTATTTTCATTTTCATTTGTTTCCATATATTTTTGAATTTCTTCTCTAATTGCCTGGTTGACCCATTCTTTCTTTAGTAGGGTGTTCTTTAACCTCCATGCTTTTGGAGGTTTTCCAGACTTTTTCCTGTGGTTGATCTCAAGTTTCATAGCATTGTGATATGAAAGTATGCATGGTATGATCTCAATTCCTGTATACTTATGAAGGGCTGTTTTGTGACCCAGTATGTAATCTATCTTGGAGAACGTTCCATGTGCACTCAAGAAGAAAGTATATTCTGTTGCTTTGGGGTCCAGAATTCTAAATGTATCTGTCAAGGCCATCTGATCCAATGTATCACTCAGGGCCCTTGTTTCGTTACTGACTCTGTGTCTAGATGATCTATCCATTGTTGTAAGTGGGGTATCAAATTCCCTGTAATTACCACATTCCTATCAATAAGGTTGCTTATGTTTGCAATTAATTGTTTTATATATTTGGGGGCTCCCGTATTCAGTGCATAGACATTTATAATTGTTAGGTCTTCCTGATGGATAGACCTGTAATTATTATATAATGCCCCTCTTCATCTCTTATTACAACATTTAACTTAAAGTCTAGTTTTTCTGATATAAGTATGGCTACTCCAGCTTTCTTTTGACTTCCAGTAGCATGACAGATAGTTCTCCATCCCCTCACTTTCAATCTGAAGGTGTCCTCAGGTCTAAATGAGTCTCTTGTAGACAGCATATAGATGGGTCCTGTTTTTTTTTTATCCATTCTGATACCCTATGTCTTTTGGTTGGAGCATTTAGTCCATTTACAGTCAGTGTTATTTCTGAAAGATATCAGTTTAGAATCATTGTGATGTGTGTAGGTTTCATGCTTGTAGTGATGTCTCTGGTACTTTGTGGTCCTTGCAACATTTTACTCATATAATCCCCCTTAGATCTTTTGTAGGGCTGGTTTAGTGGTGATGAATTCCTTCAGTTTTTGTTTGTTTGGGAAGACCTTTATCTCTCCTTCTATTCTGAATGAAAGACTTACTGGATAAAGGATTCTTAGCTGCATATTTTTTCTGTTCATCACATTGAAGTATTCCTGCCATTCCTTTCTGGTCTGCCAAGTTTCAGTAGATAGATCTTTCACTAGATCTATTGGTCTCCCTTTATATGTTAGAGCATGTTTATCCCTAGCTGCTTTCAGAATTTTCTCTTTATGCTTGTATTTTTCCATTTTCACTATGAGATGTCCTGCAGATCGATTCAAGTTATGTCTGAAGGGATTTCTCTGCGCCTCTTGGATATCAGTGCCCTTTTCCTTCCCCAGATCAGGGAAATTCTCAACTATTATTTGTTCAACTACACCTTCAGCCCCTTTCTCTCTGTCTTGGTCTTCTGAAATTCCCATGATACGGATATTGTTCTGTTTTATTGTATCACTTAGTTGTCTAATTCTCCCCTCATACTCCTGGATTTTTTATCTCTCTTTTATGCAGCTTCCTCTTTTTCCATAATTTTATCTTCTAATTCACCTATTCTCTCCTCTGCCTCTTCAATCCATGTTATGGCTGCCTCCATTTTATTTTGCACCTCATTTATAGCATTTTTTAGCTCCACATGACTATTTCTTAGTCTCTTGATCTCTGTAGCAATAGATTCTCTGCTGTCTTCTATGATTTTTTCAAGACCAGTGATTAATTTTATGACTATTGATCTAAATTTTTTTCTGTTATATTGCTTAAATAGTTTTTGATCAATTCTTCAGCTGTCGCTACTTCCTGGAGTTTCTTTTGAGGAGAGTTCTTCCTTTTTGTCATTTTGGGTAGTTCCTGCAGTGGCTCCCAACTGCAGGACACATCCCCTGTGCTGTCTGGAGTAACTTGTGTTGGTGGGCAGGGCGGCAGTCAGACCCAATGTCTGCCTCCAGCCCACCACTGGGGCCACATTCAGACTGGTGTGTACCTTACCTTCCCCTCTACCAGGGGCAGGACTCACTGTGGAGTGGTGTGGCCCCTGTCTGGGCTACTTGCACATGACCAGGCTTGTGGTGCTGCTTTGATGGGATCTGACATATTAGCCGGTGTGGATCTGCAACGTGCACAAGGGCAGGAGAAGCAGTCTTAGCTTGCTTTGCTGTTGGTGATCCCCTGTGGGAGGGGCCCTGCAGCACTGGGAGGGAGGCTGACTGGTGGGAGTGATGGATCCACAGAAGCACAGAGTTGGGTGTTTTTGAGGTGCAAGCAAGTTCGGTGACAGGAACTGATTCCCTTTGGGTTTTGGCTGGGGGATAGGAGAGAGAAATGGTGCTTGCCATTGCCTTTGTTCTCCCTGGAGCTGAGCTCTGACTTCAGCGGCTGAGCCACTCTCACTTCCAGTGCCCTCTCGCCCTCCCCACTCTCCGAGAGCAGAGCTATTGACTTTTAATATTCCAGATGTTAAGTCTAGCTGGCTGTCCCAACACATGGAGTCTGGCCCCTCTGCTTTTGCAAGCCCCTCAACTCTGCCTTGCTGCGTGGGTTGCCCCTCCACCACCCTTGCTACCTCCTGCCAGCCCATGATTTTATTTTATAACTGGAAGTTTGTACCTCTTAATTCCCTTCACCTGTTTTACCTATCCCCCCCCCACACACACACACTGGCAACTACCAGTTTGTTCTCTGTATTTATGAGTCTGTTTCTGTTCTTTTTTGTTGTTGTTTATTTCACCTCAAGCCAGTTAAAATAGCTAGTATCAGAAAGACAAGAAATAACAGGTGTTGGCAAGGACTTGGAGAAAAGAGAACTCTTGTGCACTGTTGTTGGGAATGTAAATTGGTGCAGACACTGTGAAAAACAGTATGGGGGTTGTTCTAAAAATTAAAAATAGAATTACCATATGATCCAGTAATTCACACTACTGAGTATTTACCAAAAGAAAATAAAAATACTAATTTGTCAAGATATGTGCACTAATTTGAAAAGATACATTAATTTATTTCATATACTTTTAGTGTCTCAGTTTTTACTGTGATGAATTTCCTCCACTCCAAAGTTTCCTTTAGTGTGACATAGATTTTTGTTTACAATGTAAATCAAAACAAATCAAGTTTCTTTACTGTGGTTGTTGAATTAGATTACATTAGTTCTGTTCTATCTTGATTGTAAATAAAAGCAAGAGATTATGAAGCTGTGTAAAAAGTGCTCTTATCTTAATAGCATTCTCATTTAGAATCCACTTTTTTTTCAATATATGAAGTTTATGGTCAAATTGGTTTACATACACCACCCAGTGCTCATCCCAAAAGGTGCCCTCCTCAATACCCATCACCCACCCTCCCCTCCCTCCCACCCCCCATCAACCCTCAGTTTGTTCTCAGTTTTTTAACAGTCTCTTATGCTTTGGCTCTCTTCCACTCTAACCTCTTTTTTTCTTTTCCTTCCCCTCCCCATGGGTTTCTGTTAAGTTTCTCAGGATCCACATAAGAGTGAAACCATATGGTATCTGTCTTTCTCTGTATGGCTTATTTCACTTAGCATCACACTCTCCAGTTCCATCCACGTGGCTACAAAGGGCCATATTTCGTTCTTTCTCATTGCCACGTAGTAATCCATTGTGTATATAAACCACAATTTCTTTATACATTCATCAGTTGATGGACATTTCGGCTCTTTCCATAATTTGGCTATTGTTGAGAGTGCTGCCATAAACATTGAGGTACAGGTGCCCCTATACATCAGTACTCCTGTATCCCTTGGGTAAATTCCTAGCAGTGCTATTGCTGGGTCATAGGGTAGATCTATTTTTAATTTTTTGAGGAACCTCCACACTGTTTTCCAGAGTGGCTGCACCAATTTGCATTCCCACCGACAGGGCAAGAGGGTTCTCGTTTCTCCACCTCCTTTCCAGCATCTATAGTCTCCTGATTTGTTCATTTTGGCCACTCTGACTGGCGTGAGGTGATATCTGAGTGTGGTTTTGATTTGTATTTCCATGATGAGGAGCGACGCTGAACATCTTTTCATGTGCCTGTTGGCCATCCGGATGTCTTCTTTAGAGAAGTGTCTATTCATGTTTTCTGCCCATTTCTTCACTAGGTTATTTGTTTTTCGGGTGTGGAGTTTGCTGAGCTCTTTATCGACTTTGGATACTAGCCCTTTGTCCGATATGTCATTTGCAAATATATTTTCCCATTCCATTGGTTGCCTTTTAGTTTTGTTGGTTGTTTCCTTTGCTGTGCAGAAGCTTTTTATCTTCATAAGGTCCCAGTAGTTCATTTTTGCTTTGCATTCCCTTGCCTTTGGGGATGTGTCAAGTAAGAAGTTGCTGAGGCTGAGGTCAGAGAGGTCTTTTTCTGCTTTCTCCTCTAGGGTTGTGATGGTTTCCTGTCTCACATTCAGGTCCTTTATCCATTTTGAGTTTATTTTTGTAAATGGTGTGAGAAAGTGGTCTAGTTTCAATCTTCTGCATGTTGCTGTCCAGTTCTCCCAGCACCGTTTGTTAAAGAGACTGTTTTTTTCCATTACATATTCTTTTCTGCTTTGTCAAAGATGAGTTGGCCATACGTTTGTGGGTCTAGGTCTGGGGTTTCTATTCTGTTCCATTGGTCTATTTGTCTGTTTCTGTGCCAATACTATGCTGTCTTGATGATTACAGCTTTGTAGTAGAGGTTAAAGTCTGGGATTCTGATGCCTCCTGCTTTGGTCTTCTTCAAAATCACTTTGGCTATTCGGAGCCTTTTGTGGTTCCATATGAATTTTAGGATTGCTTGTTCTAGTTTCGAGAAGAATGCTGGTGCAATTTTGATTGGGATTGCATTGAATGTGTGGATCGCTTTGGGTAGTATTGACATTTTGACAATATTTATTCTTCCAATCCATGAGCACGGAATGTTTTTCCATTTCTTTATATCTTCTTCAATTTCCTTCATAAGCTTTCTATAGTTTTCAGCATACAGATCTTTTACATCTTTGGTTAGGTTTATTCCAAGGTATTTTATGCTTCTTGGTGCAATTGTGAATAGGATCAGTTTCTTTATTTGTCTTTCTGCTGCTTCATTATTAGTGTATAAGAATGCAACTGATTTCTATACATTGATTTTGTATCCTGCAACTTTGCTAAATTCATGTATCGGTTCTACTAGACTTCTGGTGGAGTCTATTGGATTTTCCATGTATAATATCATGTCATCCGCAAAAAGTGAAAGCTTAATTTCATCTTTGCCAATTTGGATGCCTTTGATTTCCTTTTGTTGTCTGATTGCTGATGCTAGAACTTCCAGTACTATGTTAAACAACAGCAGTGAGAGTGGATATCCCTGTCCTGTTCCTGATCTCAGGGAAAAAGCTCTCAGTTTTTCCCCATTGAGGATGATGTTAGCTGTGGGCTTTTCATAAATGGCTTTTATGATCTTTAAGTATGTTCCTTCTATCCTGACTTTCTCGAGGGTTTTTATTAAGAAAGGTTGCTGAATTTTGTCAAAGGCCTTTTCTGTATTGATTGACAGGATCATATGGTTCTTATCTTTTCTTTTATCAATGTGATGTATCACATTGATTGAATTGTGAATGTTGAACCAGCCCTGCATCCCAGGAATGAATCCCACTTGATCATGGAGAATCATTCTTTTTATATGATGTTGAATTCTCTTTGCTAGTATCTTATTGAGAATTTTTGCATCCATATTCATCAGAGTTATTGGCCTGTAGTTCTCTTTTTTTACTGGGTCTCTGTCTGGTTTAGGAATCAAAGTAATACTGGCTTCACAGAATGAGTCTGGAAGTTTTCCTTCCCTTTCTATTTTTTGGAATAGCTTGAGAAGGGTAGGTATTATCTCTGCTTTAAACGTCTGGTAGAACTCCCCTGGGAAGCCATCTGGTCCTGGACTCTTATTTGTTTGGGAGATTTTTGATGACTGATTCAATTTCTTCGCTTGTTATGGGTCTGTTCAAACTTTCTATTTCCTCCTGATTGAGTTTTGGAAGCGTGTGGGTGTTTAGGAATTTGTCCATTTCTTCCAGGTTGTCCAGTTTGTTGGAATATAGTTTTTCATAGTATTCCCTGATAATTGCTCATATCTTTGAGGGATTGGTTGTAATAATTCCATTTTCATTCATGATTTTATCTATTTGGGTCATCTCCCTTTTGTTTTTGGGAAACCTGGCTAGAGGTTTATCAATTTTGTTTATGTTTTCAAAAAACCAACTCTTCATTTTGTTGATCTGCTCTACAGTTTTTTTTAGATTCTATATTGTTTATTTCTGCTCTGATCTTTATTATTTCTCTTCTTCTGCTGGGTTTGGGGTGTCTTTGTTGTTCTGCTTCTATTTCCTTTAGGTGTGCTGTTAGATTTTGTATTTGGGATTTTTCTTATTTATTGAGATAGGCCTGGATTGCAGTGTATTTTCTTCTCAGGACTGCCTTCGCTGCATCCCAAAGAGTTTGGATTGTTGTGTTTTCATCTTCATTTGTTTGATATATATTTTAAATTTCTTCTCTAATTTCCTGGTTGACCCATTCTTTCTTTGGTAGGGTGTTCTTTAACCTCCATGCTTTTGGAGGTTTTCCAGACTTTTTCCTGTGGTTGATTTCAAGCTTCATAGCATTGTGGTCTGAAAGTATGCATGGTATGATCTCAATTCTTGTATACCTATGAAGGGCTGTTTTGTGACCAAGTATGTGATCTATCTTGGAGAATGTTCCATATGCACTCGAGAATAAAGTATACTCTGTTGCTTTGGGATGCAGACTTCTAAATATATTTGTCAAGTCCATCTGATCCAATGTATCATTCAGGGCCCTTGTTTCTTTATTGACCGGGTGTCTAGATAATCTATCCATTGCTGTAAGTGGAGTGTTAAAGTCCCCTGCAGTTACCACATTCTTATCAATAAGGTTGCTTATGTTTGTAATTGTTATATATATTTGGGGGCTCCTGCATTCGGCGCATAGACATTTATAATTGTTCACTCTTCCTGATAGATAGACCCTGTGATTATTATATAATGCCCTTCTTCATCTCTTGTTACAGCATTTAATTTAAAGTCTAGTTTGTCTGATATAAGTATGGCTACTCCAGCTTTCTTTTGACTTCCAGTAGCATGATAGATAGTTCTCCATCCCCTGACTTCAATCTGAAGGTGTCCTCTGGTCTAAAATGAGTCTCTTGTAGACAGCAAATAGATGGGTCTTGTTTTTTTATCCATTCTGATACCTTATGTCTTTTGGTTGGAGCATTTAGTCCATTTACATTTAGTAATATTATAGAAAGATATGGGTTTAGAGTCATTGTGATGTCCATAGTTTTCATGCTTGTAGCAATGTCTCTGGTACTTTGTCTCACAGGATCCCCCTTAGGATCTCTTGTAGGGCTGGTTTAGTGGTGACCAATTCCTTCAGTTTTTGGTTGTTTGGGAAGACCTTTATCTCTCCTTCTATTCTAAATGACAGACCTGCCAGATAAAGGATTCTTGGCTGCATATTTTTTCTGTTCATCACATTGAAGATCTCCTGCCATTCTTTTCTGGTCTGCCAAGTTTCAGTAGAGAGATGGGTCATGAGTCTTATAGGTCTCCCTTTATATGTTAGAGCACGTTTATCTCTAGCTGCTTTCAGAATTTTCTCTTTATCCTTGTATTTTGCCAGTTTCACTATGACATGTTGTGCAGAAGATCGATTCAAGTTATGTCTGAAGGGAGTTCTCTGTGCCTCTTGGACTTCAATGCCTTTTTCCTTCCCCAGATCCGGGAAGTTCTCAGGTATGATTTCTTCAAGTACACCTTCAGCACCTTTCCCTCTCTCTTCCTCCTCTGGAATACCAATTATGCGTATATTATTTCTCTTTAGTGCATCACTTAGTTCTCTCATTTTCCCCTCATACTCCTGGATTTTTTTAATCTTTTTCTCAGCTTCTTCTTTTTCCATGATTTTATCTTCTAGTCACCTATTCTCTCCTCTGCCTCTTCAATCCAAGCCGTAGTTGTCTCCATTTATTTTGCAAGTCATTGATAGCATTTTTTAGCTCCTCCTGACTGTTCTTTAGTCCCTTGATCTCTGTAGCAATAGATTCTCTGCTGTTCTTTATACTGTTTTCAAGCCCAGCGATTAATCTCATGACTATTATTCTAAATTCACTTTCTGTTAGATTGTTTAAATCGTTTTTGATCAGTTCGTTAGCTGTTGTTATTTCCTGGACTTTTTTCTGAGGAGAATTCTTCCGTTTCGTCATTTTGGATAGTCCCTGGAGTGGTGAGGGACTGCAGGGCACTTCCCCTGTGCTGTGGTGTATAACTGGAGTTGGTGGGCAGGGCCACAGTCAGACCTGATGTCTGCCCCCAGCCCACCACTGGGGCCACAGTCAGACTGGTGTGTGCCTTCTCTTCCCCTCTCCTAGGGGCGGGATTCACTGTGGGGTGGTGTTCCCCATCTGGGCTACTTGCACACTGCCAGGCTTGTGGTACTGGGGATCTGGTGTATTAGCTAGGGTGGATGGGAAATTGCACAGGGGCAGGAGGGGCAGGCTCAGCTCGCTTTTCCTTCAGAGATCCGCTTCGGTAGGGGCCCTGTGGCACCGGGAGGGAGTCAGACCCGCCGGAGGGATGGATCCGCAGAAGTACAGCATTGGGTTTTGAGCGGTGCAAACATGTTCCCTGGCAGGAACTGGTTCCCTTTGGGATTTTGGCTGCGGGATTGGCGAGGGAGATGGCGCTGGTGAGTGCCTTTGTTCCCCACCAAGCTGAGCTCTGTTTCCAGGGTTCAACAACTCTCCCTCCCGTTGTCCTCCAGCCCTCCCGTTCTCTGAGCAGAGGTGTTAGCTTATAACCTTCCAGATGTCAAGTCCCTCTTGCTGTCCGAACACACTCCGTAGGGCCCCTCTCCTTTTGCAAGCCAGACTCAGGGGCTGTGCTTGGCCTGCAGGCCGCCCCTCCACCCCAACTCCCTCCTGCCAGTCCGTGTAGCGTGCACCGCCTCGCTGCCCTTTCTGCCCTCTTCCATGGGCCTCTCGTCTGGGCTTGGCTCCAGAGACTCCATTCTGCTAGTCTTCTGGCGGTTTTCTGGGTTATTTAAGCAGGTGTAGGTGGAATCTAAGTGATCAGCAGGACGCCCGCGGTGAGCCCAGCGTCCTCCTACGCTGCCATCTTCCTCTCTTCTTTGCCTGCCACCTGCTCCACCTTCAGTGTCACCCAGACACAGCCCCTTGCTGGGGCATGAAAGCGCCAGCTAGTCAGCCTGCCACAGCCTGGCAGGGGGACTTGCTCCCGTGGCCGCCGCCACCACCTAGAACCCTTTTTGGACCATATAATTGCCAAGGACATATTCATTTATCTTGTCCAGTGACAAGCAAGGTGGAACAGAAAGAAAACTGGAAGGGGGCTCTCAATACCAAAATTCAGACTGTATCTTTAAAGTAAAGAAGTGAAGCCTAAGACAGGGGAGACAATATCGAGGTATCAGTGAGCCACCTTTTGTAGGTTTAACTCTTTAACTCAGACAAATTAGAGTTTACTGACTTGGTTGCTGAACCAGTCAGTAATCTTGAGCAAAATATGAAAATCGGTAAAGATGCCATAAGAGTGGAAAGTTGGATTCTGGAAATTATTAACAGGTAGATTTAACCTTGACTCTTAAAGATTAAAGAATATAATACTGTGGGTGATTTATGCATACTTAGCAGACATCTAAGAGGACAGCAAAGGTTGATTGGTAACAAGTTATACCACGTGGGTGTCTTTTTTTTTTTTCTTAATGAAGTTACTAGTTAGGTAGAAAAGTGAATACCCCAGATATTATATATGTTATTCCTAATAAGTTTAGACAAAGTGTTTCATAATGTCCTAGTTAATAATATGATAAAATGAAAGCTGAATAGTGGTTAGGTGCATTGAACAACTGAACCCAAACACTGTTGTTTTCATTATTCTGGAAAGATCTATTAAATGCTGTGCTACAGAATTCTGTCCATAACTCTGTTTTCTTTAGGATTATTATTATTATTTGGATGAAGATGCAGGAGGCAATTTTATCATGCATGTAAATGAACAAAGCTGGGAAGAGTAATTAACACTCTGAATGATAACCTCAATGTTGTAAGATGTGAAATGTTTATTTAGATCAAAATAGAATTCTATGAAAATTCTAGAAAAATGCACCCCCATCCAGAAAACAAAGAAGATAAATAAAAATAGTACAAAACTGTTAAGGAGAAATTTAGTAAGTGCAAATGTAAACTTCTATATTAACTTAGAAAATCAGAAAACTGAGAGAGAAACCTGACAGCAATTCGCGGTGAAAAAAATATGGGATTTTATTAATCGCAAGCATCCCTGGAACCAACTAATACAACAAAATGAAAAAAAAAAAAAAGCAAGCACAACCTTAGGTGGCACTAATAAGAGCCAGATTGTCAGATCTGTAAAATCAGGGTAATAATAATACTACTTTCCCCATAGGGCTTTTGTAAGGATTAAATGAGAAAATCAATGTAAAACAGCACTGGGCTACGTACAAACATTCAATATACTAGTTATTATTATTCTTAATAATATGATAGTCTTACTTGTGTCAAATCATATCGAGAAGCGTATGTCTATGTGAGGGATACTGAAGAGGGTATATATATGGGAACCAATATGAGGACTGGAGAAAACGTGTAGTGGGGAAGGTCAGTTAATGGTAGTCTTCAAAAATCTTAAGGGCTAGTAAAGAAGAATTAGATTAATTTTTCGTGACTCCAAGCATTATCAATAGGAGAAATAAGTAGGTGGGAGCCACAAGGAAACTCATTTTACTTCTTTCTAATAATCAGAGCTTGGAATCAAGATAGAATGGATTACTCAGGTGGTGTTAAATTTCTTGTTATTTGAGGTATTCAGGTAGAGGCTGGTTAACCACTTGGCAGGAACCTCTGTAGTAGGGATTCTGGCATGTGGTGTATTTATGCGTTTATCCATTTATTAAGTCTGTCATGAGGCAAATAGTTAAGGAGTCCCTACTATGGGTAAGCATTCTGATAAGCTCTAGTGGACATCTAAGTTTCTTTCCAAGTCAACAATAATATGATTTTGAAGAAGCAGGTTGTCTTAAGATTTCACAGAGAGACACCTAAGCTTCATGTAGGGACTATTTTTCTTAGAGCTTATGTCTGCTGTCTGCCCCCCAAAAGTCCCTAACATCACTTATTGTAAGAGTAAATACCTGCTATCCTACTCCATGGTGTGCACTAGAAACCAATGCCTCATTAATCACATCAAGTTGAAGGCTTTGCCACTTTCAACAGTTTGACTTTTTTTCCAACTCAGCTGAGCCAGAGGGACTGTCCATAGTTTCCAGTTCATGTTTTGCTGCTGTGTAATGCTTCATGTTGAAATGGCATTTTAAAAAATGTAGACATTTTTAGAAATGTTTTCAAAAGATTTAAGTGTAACAAATGTATGAGAAGAGCTATGCCTAGCTTCCTTGGCAAAATTCTTTTTGAAACAATGTTAAAAAAAATCACTCCCTGTAAATGGAGTGCTAGCTTGCAGATCATATAAACAATATTCACACTATGTTTCAGATGAGATACTCTCCCTGATGCTGTCAGCAACATTTGCTGCCAAATCCACTAACTTCTTTAGCTTGACCTTGAGAGCATAAACAATATAATCTCCCATGCCACATTTCACCAGCTTCTGCTAGTCAATAAAAGCATACCGCTTTCATAATTACATCACAAAAGAATCTTGCTGTACTAGAAGAGCAAAGCACTTGAATTAACAAATCACTTGTCCAAGACTTCAGCCAACAAAACAAAATGAAACAAAACAAACTCCCTCAAAGCCCCAAACACACAACAGAATAACAAGGCACTGGGTGACCCGGAAGAACAGCTTGAATGTACTACAAAATGCCTTAGTAGCAACAAGATAGCACAGAGATGGGAAGACTGGAACAAAAATTGTGGAATGGAAGCATAAGAAACAGACAGACTTCTTATTCCCAAAAAGAGAGACTTGAAAGAACTTTAAATGCTGGTGTATGCTCTTTTTTAAAGGGAGTAAAGAAATTTAACATTTAAGGCAAGTATAAAACATTAAAATAAATATAAATATAAAATATCATTAAGAGTTCACACTTTCCCATCCCACCATACTCCCAGCCAATTTTCAATGCAGCACACACGTAAATAGTAAATCAATAGCAATTGTCATTCTTCTCTATTTGCTTGGAATAAGTTGTTCCTTGTGTTGATTGAGTGACTATTTAGAAGTCTATTCTAATACACTTTTAATACAAAGTATAACTTTGTGTCCACTCAGTAATATCTGTAATATCATCATTTATGAAAGATGTGGCAGTGTGAAAAGGTTATCAATTTAGAAGTATTTAAATAAGTCAATGAAACAAAACTTTATAACACAAAACAAAATGAAGTGGCTCAACACTACCACTTCTTATATCCTTTGCATGAAGGACTGAATGATGTCATCACTCTGTTCTAGGAGGAATATTAGGATGATATAACAGAGCTGTCTTTGGTAGGAGAGTGGCACAACTGACATAATTTTGACTCATTGAGTGAATGATAAACAGAAGGGAGTATTATCAGTCACAACTACATAGAGATTCGTGATTTAAAAAAGATAAGAAAGATTAATGGTTAGAATGTCATACCCAGAAATGGATCTATAACTATATGGTCAAATCATCTTTGACAAAGCAGGAAAGAATATCCCATGGAAAAAAGACAGTCTTTTCAACAAATTGTGCTGGGAAAACTGGACAGTGACAAACAGAAATATGTAACTAGACAGCATTCTTACACCATGCACAAAAATAAATTCAAAATGGATGAAAGACTTAAATGTGAGACAGGAAACCATCAAAATCCCAGTGGAGAATGCAGGCAGCAACCTCTTTGACCTCAGCCACGGCAACTTCTTATTAACATGTCTGTGGAGGCAAGGGAAACAA
This sequence comes from Acinonyx jubatus, assembly GCF_027475565.1. Classification (NCBI taxonomy): domain Eukaryota; kingdom Metazoa; phylum Chordata; class Mammalia; order Carnivora; family Felidae; genus Acinonyx; species Acinonyx jubatus. Next base: position 68,685,557 of record NC_069389.1, read on the forward strand.
AAGCAAAAAATGAACTATTGGGATCTCATCAAGATAAATAGCTTCTGCACAGCGAAGTAAATAATCAATAAAACTAAAAGGTAACCTAAAGAATGGGAGAAGATATTTGCAAATGACATATTGGATAAGGGGCTAGTATCCAAAATCTATAAAGAACTTATCAAACTCAACACCCAAAAACAAATAATCCAGTGAAGAAATGGGCAGAAAACATGAACAGGTATTTTTCCAAAAAATACATACAAATGGCTAACAGACACATGAAAAAACAGTCAATATAACTCTTCATAAGAGAAATTCGAATCAACACAACAGTGACATACCACCTCACACCTGTCAGAATGGCTAAAATGAGCAACTTAGGAAACAGATGTTGGCAAGGATGTGAAGAGAGGGGAACCCACTTACACTGTTGGTGGGAATTCAAAGTGGTGAAGCCACTCTCGAAAACAGTGTGGAGATTCCTCAGAAAGAAGAACTACCTTTATGTAAATAGAACTACTCTGTGACCCAGCATTTGCACCACTAAGTGTTTATCCAAAGGATACAAAAGTACTGATTCAAAGGGGCACTTATATGCCAATGTTTATAGCACCACTATCAACAACAGTCGAATTATGGTAAAAAGCCCAAATTTTCGTTGACGAATGAATGGATAAAGAAGATGTGGTATATATGTAAAATATGAGTGAAATCATATGGTATTTATCTTCCTCTGACTGACTTATTCAACTTAGCATAATACTCTGTAGCTCCATCCATGTCATGGCAAATAGCATGATTTCATTCTTTTGATGGCTAATATTCCATTGTATATATAGATCACAACTTCTGTATCCATTCATAAGTTGATAGATATTTAGGCTTTTTCCATACTTTGGCTGTTGTTGATAATGCTGCTATAAATATTGGGGTGCATGTATTCTTCTGAATCAGTATTTTTCTATCTTTGGGTAATTACCTAGTACTGCAATTGCTGCACTGAAGTGTAGTTGTATTTTTAACTTTTTTGAGAAAACTCCATACTGTTTTCCAGAGTGGATGCAAAACTGAATTCCCACAAACAGTGCAAGAGGGTTCCCAATTCTCCACATATTCACCAACTTCTGTTGTTTCCTGTGTTGTAAATTTTAGCCATTCTGACTGGTATTAGATGATATCGCATTGTAGTTTTGATTTGTATTTCCCTGATGATGAGTGATGTTGAACATCTTTTAATGTGTCTGTTAGCCATCTCGAAGTCTATTGTAAAAGGGTCTATTCACTTCTTCAGCCCATTTCTTAACTGGATTGTTTCTTGGGTGTTGAGTTTGATAAGTTCTTTATAGATTTTGTATACTAGCTCTTTATTTGATATGTCATTTGCAAATATCTCCTCCCATTCCATAGTTTAGTTTTAGTTTTGTTGATTGTTTCCTTCACTGTGCAGTAGCTCTTTATCTTGATGAAATCCCAGTAGTTCATTTTCACTTTTCTTTCTCTAGCCTCAGGAGACATATCTAGAAAGCAGTTAATACAAATGATGTCAAAGAGGTTACTGCCTGTGTTCTTTAGGATTTTGATGGCTTCCTGTCGGACATTTAGACATTTCATCCATTCTGAATTTATTTTTATGTATGGTGTAAGAAAGTGGTCCAGTTTCATTCTCCTGCATGTGGGTATCTAGTTTTCCAACATTGTCTGTTGTAGAGACTGTCTTCATTCCATTGGACAGTTTTTCCTGACTTGTCAAAGATTAGTTAACCACACAGTTGTGGGTCCATTTCTAGGTTTTGTATTCTGTTCCATTGATCTATTTGTCTGTTTTTTTGTGCCAGTACCATACCATCTTGATCACATTGTAATATAACTTAACATCTGGAATTGTGAGTCCTCTAGCTTTGCTTTTGTTTTTCAAGACTGCTTTGGCTATTTGGGGTCTTTCATGATTCCATACAAATTTAAAGATTGTTTGTTCTAGCTCTGTGAAAAATGCTGATGGTATTTTGGCAGGGATTGCATTAAATGCATAGATTACTTTGGGTAATATAGACATTTTAGCAAAATTGGTTTTTCCAATCCATGAGCATGCAATGTCTTTCTATTTCGTTGTGTCTTCTTCAATTTCTTCATCAGCGTTTTATAGCTTTCAGACTACAGATTTTTATTAGATTTATTACTATGTATGTCATGGTTTTTGGTGCAATTGTAAATGAGATTGATGCCTTGACTTCCATTTCTGCTGCTTCATTATTGATATAGCCATGCAACATATTTCTTTACATTGATTTTGTAACCTGTGACTTTACTGAATTTGTGTATCAGTTCTAGTGATTTTTCTGATGGAATTTTTCATGTTTTCTACGTGGAATATCATGTCCCCTACAAATAGTGAAAGTTTGACTTCTTCTTTGCTGATTGATGCCTTTTTATTTCTTTGTTGTCTCTGATTGCTGAGCCTAGGACTTCCAGCACTACATTAAATAACAGTGGTGAGAGTGGACATCCCTGTATTGTTCATGACCATAGAGAAAAAACTCTGTTTTTCTCCATTGAGGATGAAATTAGCTGTGGGTTATTCATATATGGCATTTATGATGTTGAGGTATGTTCCCTCTATGCATACTTTGTCGAGGGTTTTTATCAAAAATTGATGCTTTAGTTTGTCAAATGTTTTTTTTTCTGTATCTACTGAGAAGATAATATTGTTTGTACCCTCTCTTTAATTAATATGATATATCACATTGATTGATTTGTGAATATTGAACCATGCTTGCAACCCAGGAATAAATCCCACTTATTGTGATGAATGATTCTTTTAATACACTGTTGGATTCTATTTCCAAAAATAGTTTTGATAATTTTTGCATCCTTGTTCATCAGGGATATTGGCTTGTAATTCTCCTCCTTGATGGGATCTTTGTCAGTGTTGGAATCAAGGTAATGCTGGCTTCATAGAAGGAGTTTGGAAGTTTTCTTTCCATTTTTTTTTTTTTTGGAATAGTTTGAGAAAAATAGGTATTAACTATTCTTTAAATGTTTGGTAGAATTCCCCTGGGAAATCATCTGACCCTGGACTTTTGTTTGTTGGGATATTTTTCATAAGTGATTCAATTTCTTTGCTGGTTATCGGTCTGTTCAAGTTTTCTATCTATTGCTGTTTCAATTTTGGTAATATTATATGTTTCTAGGATTTATTAATTTCTTTCAGATTTCTCAGTTTGTTGGCATATAGTTTTTCATAATATATACTTTTTGTATTTCTCTGGTGTTGGTTGTGATTTATCCTCTCTCGTTAGTGATTTTATTTGAGTCCTTTGTCTTTTCTTTTTCATATGCCTGACTACAGGTTTATAAATTTTAACAACTCCTTCAAAGAACAAGTTCCTGGTTTATTGATCTGTTATACTGTGTTTTTTGTTTGTTTGTTTGTTTCAGTATCATTTATTTCATTTCTTTAACTTAAATTCAAGTTAGTTAATATACAGTGTAGTGTTGGTTTCAAGAGTAGAATCCAGTGATTCATAACTTCCATATAGCACCCAATGCTCATCCCAGCATGTGCCCTCTTTAATGCCCATCACACATGTAGCCTATCCCCACCACCACCCATCTCTCCACTAGAAATCTTCAGTTTGTTCTCTGTATTTAAGAGTCTCTTATGGTTTGCCTCCCTCTCTGTTTTCGTCTTATTTTTCCTTCCCTTCCCCTATGTTCATCTTTTTTGTTTCTTAAATGCCAAACACACAGGAGTGAAATCATATGATATTTGTATTTCTTTGCCTGACTTATTTTGGTTAGCATAACACTCTCGTTCCATTCATGTTTTGCAAATGGCAATATTTCATTCTTTTTGATCGCTGAATACTAGTCCATTGTATATATGTACCACATCTTTTTTATCCATTCATCAGTTATTGGATATTTGGGCTTTTCCCATAATTTGGCTATTGTTGTTAGCACTGCTATAAACATTATGGTGGATGTGCCCCTTTGAATAGGTATTTTTTTATACTTTGAATAAATACCTAGTAGTACAATTACTGGATTTTAAGGTCATTGTATTTTTAATTTTTTGAGGAACCTGCATACTGTTTTCCAGAGTAGCGGAACTAGTTTGCATTCTCACCAACAGTGCAATAGTGTTCTTTTCTCTTTGCATATTCACCAACATCTGTTGTTTCCTGAGTTCTACTCTACTCTTTATTATTTCCCTTTTTCTGCTGGCTTTAGGCTTCATTTGTTTTTCTTGTTCTAGCTCCTTTAGGTGTAAGGGTAGGTTGCATATTTGAGATCTTGCTTCTTGAGATAATCCTGTATTGCTATGTACTTCCCTCTTATGAATGCTTTTGCTGCATCTCAGAGGTTTTTGACCATTATGATTTCATTTTCATTTGGTTTTCAATTTCTTTAATTTCCTGCTTGACCTGTTCATTCTTTGGTAACTTGTTCTTTCACCTGCATTCTTTATTAACATGTTTTTTAACCAAAACTGAAACAGGAAGAAATAGAAAATTTCCACAGACATAACCTCCTTTAACCCTGGGGTGTTACCAATTTTTTTCTTGTGCTTAACTTCTATTTTCATAGTGTTGTGATTGGAAGAAATTCATGGTATGATCTGAATCTTTTTGTACTTGTTGAGGCTTTATTTGTGATGTAGTATGTCAACAATTTTGGGAAATGTCCCCTGCACACTCAAAAGAATGTGCATTCTGCTGCTTTAGGATGAAATTTTCAGAATATATTTGTTAAATCCATCTGGTCCAATGTGTCATTCAAAGCCAGTTTTTCTTTGTTGATTTTCTGCCTAGATGATCTGTCAAATGATGTCAGTGGGTGTTAAAGTTCCCTATTATTGTACTATTATCAATGAGATCCTTTGTTTGTTATTTGTTGTTTTATTCTCACAATTTGGGGCATGTATATTTATAATTGTTAGATCTTCTTGTTGGATAAATCCCTTTATTATAATATGGTGTCTTTCTTCATCTCTTGTTATAGTCTTTGGTTTAAAAATATACTCTGTCTGATAAGTATTGTTATTCTGGCTTTCTTTTGACATCCATTTGCATGGTTAATGTTTCTCCCTCTACTCACTTTCAATCTGCAGGGGTCTTTATATCTAAAATGAGTCTCTTGTAGGCAGTATATAATGGAACTTTTTATTTAATACTTCTGAAGCCCTGTATCATTTGATTGGAGCATTTAATACATTTATATTCAGAATAATTATTGAGAGATATGAATTTAGTGCCATTGCATTACTATTAAATCTTTGTTTCTGGGTATTTTCTTTATTCCTTTCTGATCTTTGTCACTTTTGGCCTTTCTGTCCCATTCAAGGAAACCCCTTCAATATTTCTTGCAGGGCTGGTATACTGGTCATGAACTCCTTTAGTTTTTGTTGGTCTGGGAAATTCTTCATCCTTCCTTCTATTCTGAATTATCACCTTGCTGGATAGAGCATTTTTGGCTCCCTATTTTCCTCAATAAGCATCTTTTATATATCATGCATGCCCTTCTTGCCTGCCAGATTCTGTGTAGACATCTGCTGCTTACTTTATTTTTCTTCCCTTGTAGGTTAGGGACTTCTTTTGTCTTGCTGCTTTTTGGATATTTTTATCCCTATATTTTGCAAGTTTAACTACAATATATCTTGGTGTTGACCCTCTTTTGTTGATTTTGGTAAAAGTTCTCTGTGCCTCTGGTTTTGGATGACTGTTTCCTTCCCCTGAGTAAGGAAGTTTTCAGCTATTATTTCCTCAAGTAAACCTTCTACCCTCTCTTCCCTCTCTTCTTCTTACAAGACTCCTATAATATGAATGTTATTATGCTTTACAGAGTCACTGAGTTCCTTAAGTTTACTTTTATGATCCATGTTTTCTTTAGCTCTTTTTCTTTTATTATTTTCCATAATTTTACTTGTATATAAGTGTTTCTCCCTTGCATGTAACTTGTGTATAACTGTTTCTCCCTCCTTGTGGTCATTACATCAATTTCTTGGTTCTTGGTTATTACATTTTTCATTTTGGCCTGATGGATTTTTAGCTCCTCTGTCTGGGAAGAAAGGGACTCCCTCGTGTCTTTTATGCTTTTTTGAAGCCCAGCTAATACCCTTACGATTGTTGTTTTAAATTCTGGATTTTACTTATTCTGGATATTACTTATATCTGTTTCAATTAGATCCCTGACTCTGACCTTTCGTTGTTCTTTGAGTTGGGATGAATTCCTCCATCTTGGCATTTTGTCTGGGTCTCTGTCTTCTTCTCTATGTTAGGATAGTCTGTTATGTTTCCTGCTCCTTAAAAGAGTAATTGTTTTATTAAAAAGTGGTCATATACTGTCCAGGACCTGGCACTTCAAAAAATGTCTTTCGTGTATGCTACCTTCACTCTGCTGCTGATTGTCTGCTCTATCTGTAAGGTCAGTCCTCTGCAGATTTTCTCCTTTCCTGCAGTGTGGAGTGATTGGACCTTGGCCATAGTGTGGTGAGTTTTAACTAGGTGTGCTCTGGTCTGCTTTTTAAGAGACCTGATGATATTTACTCCATAATTGAAGCTTTACAGATCTCTATGGTCAGTAGACATGGTGCATGTAGAATTTGTTCTGGTCGTCTGAGGTAAGTGCCAACTGCTGTGCTGGTTATCAGGCTTACTTCCCTGAGAAAAGCAGTATCAGCAGAGTGCAGGGGGTCAGGGTTTGGTATAAGCAGTTTAGGCCACCAGTGTTGGTGCTGTACTGTTTACTGAATTTAGTTTATGCTGAGGGGTGGGGAAGGGAAATGGCACCAGCCAGATCCTTCATTCATGGAGATGGGAGTCTGTGCTTGCTGCTGCCTGGAAAGCTTTCCCAGAAGAGTGAACAATTTCCCCTCATGCATCCCAGGTGTCCTTCAGATCTCTGCCTTCACAATTTCTGTTGCTAGCCCACCTGGAGCAGCACAGTGCACTTTGGGCTCTACACCAACCAAATCAGCTGAGTTTTAAAACCTCATACTCAAAGCAACTGGTGTAGAGAAGCTATACTAGTCTTTTGTAGTAGGGTCTTGATGCACTGGTCTGATGCAGGTTTGACCTAGAAAAGCAGTCACACCAGAGCACAGTAGCATGGGGTTTGAAGTGAAGTATAGTAAAGAGCCAGTGTCCAGGTTAGCTGCACTTAGCAGGGGTGCCTATGTTGAGAGGTGGGGGAGGAAAATGGTGACTGCTGGTACTTTATCCCTGGAGAGGCAATGCCACTTCTCCTAGATGGGCTCCATTCTTTGAGCCCTTCTGGTGTGAAAACTCACAAAAATAAGACCCTCTCATTTTCCCAGCCAATGGTTTTGGGGAAGTATTTTACTTTGGCAATCCCCTGTGTGCTCTCTCTCTCTCTCTCTCTCTCTCATCTCTTTCCTCTCTCCGTGACTGGGGCTCTCTCCCCTTTGCAGAACCCAGGATCTGTTTCTCCCCCAAACCACATCTCTGCACCTGTTACCTTCCATGATGTAACCTCTTCTTTCCCTCTGGTTGTTCAGATTTTTTTTCTGCCATTCCTCAGACCTATTTCTTGTGTATTCAGAATGATTTGAGATTTATCTAGCTGTGTTCAAGGGATGAGGCAAGCCTAAGATCCTCCTACTACTCTGCTACCTTAGCTGCTCCCCTTTCTTAGCCACTAAATGTTGAAAATGTTGGAGTTCCACTAACTCATCTGTTTTGTTTACCTCCAATATCTAATCACCAGGTCCTTTAGATTATTTTCAGTGACTTGTTATCGTTTTAATTCCCATGAATGAAATAACCATCTTATTTATAGCCTCAGAACTTCACTCTGGACCAGTACAGTTGCTTCTTAACTGGTCTCTCTATCTTATACAATATTCTTACATCAATCTTCAGAAAACAAAACTTTATATGGGACACTCCCCTGATCAAGGGGGAAATGTTCTGTGAACTAAGGAATAAACCCAATACACTCTGGCATTTACATTCATTTAGATTTATATTCATTTACATTCATTGAGAGAGAAAGAAAGAGAGAGAGAGAGAAAGAGAGAAAAGCACACAGGGGGTTACAAAAGGAAAATACTTCCCCAAAACCATTGGCTGGGAAAATGAGAGGGTCTTATTTTTGTGAGTTTTTGCACCAGAAGGGCTCAAAGACTGGAGCCCATCTAGAAGTGGCATTGCCTCTCCAGGAATAAAGTGCCAGCAGGCACCATTGGTTTCAACCTATATTGCATTTGTATTACTCCCTATTAACAGTAACAACAAAATAGTATTTATTTAGTGCTTACTAAGGGTCATACCTATGTATATGCTTTTGTAATATATAAATACATATCTAATAATATACCTATTATTAAATGTATATTATATATTTATATATAATATATAAACAATGTAATAAATACATTTATATAATATAAAGCATTACATATGTGCATATATGTCTATAATATATATTAATATTAATATTTAATATTATATATTTAATTTCCTGACAACCCTATGAGATAAGAAACATTGTAATCCTCTTTTACTAGTGAGGGGACTCAAGATCACACAGTGAGAAAGTGGTAGAACTAGGTTTTGAACTTTCCACTCTTAATAGATGTTTCTAGTAGCAGTTCCCTGAACATAATACATGTGTCCCTGCTTTGGTATATTTGCTCATTTCATAATTTCTGTCAAAAATGGCCATTTCTTCATCCTAACAAAATTCTGCCAATCCTTTGGGGAAAAGTTCACGCTTCCAGCCCAGATTACTTCTTTCCTCTTTATCATCTTTCTTCATTCATTGTCCCATAACATTTGTCCTTATCTCCCATTTGGCACTTATTGTGGATACCCTATGTTTTTATTTATGTATATATCTGTTTTATATTAGTTCTGTTATTTTAACTAGATTGGAAGTGAGCTGAGGATCAACACCATGTCATGTATTTTATTTGACTTACTCTGCACCTAGCACAAGCCTGAGAATAGTAGATTCCCAATAAATGTTTACTGATAATATTTATTCATTTATTTACTCATCAAGTATTTACTAAACATCAATGCATGTTGTTTTAAGATCTGTGTAAATAAAGATATGAAGATAATTTGAAAGTTGTCTTCTTCCTGCTCCCAGGGTCTCACAGTCTGGAGGGGAGAAAGAGTTGTAAATGAAATACTACAGTAATGCAATTAGTGCTATATGGATGAGGTGCTATGGTATGATATAGAAGAAAAAAGGTTTATCTTTGACTAAAGAGATTTGCTAAAATTTCATCTGGTTGTCACATTATGTTTAGTTTTAAAACTAGTTCATCAAGTACATGAGTTTTCCAGTATGGAGAAACAACATATACAAAAGTGTTGGGAAAAATTATTGTATACTCTTTGAATTGCAAACATTTGAACATAGTTGGAGATCAGGGTATATATAGAGAGGGAGATGAACCTATAAATGTAAGTAAGGGCCACATTATCAAGGGCCTCATAGTCTGGACAAAGGAAGTATGATTTTTATTTTCTATTTAAACACTAAAATTTGTCCATTCAGTATGGCAATTGGAAGGCTCACTGTGATACTATCAAAATAGATTTCACTGGGGTAATAATGTGGAAAACAAATCAAAAGAGGTTGAAGATTGGACAATGAAAGAAAAGCAGCAGTGACTTTAAACTATTATTTCCACACAAAGACTATAGAGAAAGTATGATATATGGAAGGACTCCTGGGGAAGGTGATGGAGTAAGAGGACCTTAGGCTCACCTCATCCCAGATACAACTAGATAATACTTACCTCAGTGTAAATAACCCAGAAAATAATCTTAAGACTGGAAGAACAAATTCAACAACTAAAGGTAGAGAAGAGACCACAGTGAAGAAGATAAGGAAGGTGGAGACACCATTGGGAATTAAACAGACTCACAAGAATGTCCATGAAAAGGATGGATATTGAAGGCATGGAGAGGTGAAAGAAACAGACCCCCACACCAGGGAGCCCCCATGGTGAAGATGAATCCCCATAACATTTGACTTTGAAAACCAAGGAGGCCGAATTTCTTGTGTTCTTACAAGTAGCAAGACTTAAAACCTGAAATTAAAAAAAAAAATCAGTGGGCTTGAATAGGGAGAGCCAGTGGGCAAGAGAAAACTGAGTCCCTACACTTTAAGAGAGAGCACCATAAACAGTCCAAGAAGATACAACATAGAAGTAGAAGTTTGAAAGTCACCTGGAGCATATGGGAGGGGCAGTTATTTACTAATCTCAGAGCATGTCCTGGAGTGACAGAAATCACTGGGGAACTCCCCCAGGAACAATGGAACTGACAGGCATCACTTTCATCCCCCATTTCCCAGTGTAAGCACACAACTACCTGTGGGACTCCCTACTTATCTTATTAGCACTGCTGCTCTCTCCCCCTCTCCCCCCAGCTTTGTGCTTCTGCCAGTCCACCCTTCTGGACAGTGCACATCAGTATGGGCACTGCAGGGTCCCTCTCACAAAGAAACAGTGACACACTTTGCTAGTACTGCCACACTGCCCCCCGCCCCACTGTGCTTTGGCAGATCAACCCTCTCCCATATGCTCTTGGCCAGAGCCCATACATGGTGGAGCCACAGGGCTGGAAATGTGTAAACAGCCACCACTCTAAAACAATTCCTGCCCCAGAGGGAAGGAAAGATAACCACACACGCAAGTCATACAGAGGCCCCAGGAGTGGGCTGGAGGCAGACAACTAGTCTCATTGCAAGCCCCATACACCAACAAAACCTTCTTGGAGGACAGCACAGGAAAATTGCCCTGCCATTTGATGCTAGTGAATCTCTGGCAAATGCCTGGTCTGACACAACTCAAGCCCAACGAGTCCCCAGACACACTAACATCATGGGAACCAAGCACTGACCATAGTAGGCAAAAGATACATTGAAGATGACTGGCCTGAAGGAAAAACCAGCTCAGCCACAACAGTTGGATGCATGCATCACACATAGGAGACACCACTGAAACACCAGGTTCTGGTGAACAGAGGACACTGCATGGTAGGACACTGCAGGACCTCTTCTTCACAAGGCCATCACATTCAAGTGCAGATGCAACTGCCTTTCTTCACAATGAAACAGACTCAGGGAGTTAGACAAAATGAGGAGACAGAGGAATATGTCTCAAATGAAAGAACAGAATAATATCACAGCAAGAGACTGAGGTGAAATATACATAAGTAATATGCCTGATGGAGAATTTAAACTAATGATCTTAAAGATACTCACTGACCTTGAGAAAGAGGTGGACATCGGTGAGGCCCTTAAAATAATATTTAAAAAAGAACCAATAAGAGATAAAGAGCAAAATAAGTGAAATTAAAAATACACAAAATGGAATAAACAGTAGACTAAACAAAGCAGAAAAATAAATCTCAGTGACCTGGCAGACAGTAATGGAAAGTAATTAAGCTAAACAAATGAGAGAAAACAATTATGCAAAATAAGAATAGACTTAGAGAACTCAGCAATACAGTAAAAAGTAATAGCATTCACATTATAGGGATCCAAGAAGAAAAAAAAGAAAAGATGGCACAAAATTTATTTGAAGAAATAATAGTTTAAAACTTCCCAAGTCCAGGCAAAGAAAGAGAAGTCCAGATTCAGAAGGGACAGGGATCTCCCAACAGAATCAATCAAAAGAGGTCCACACCAAGATACATAGTAATTAAGTTGGCTAAGAGTAGTAATAAAGAGAGAATTTTAAAGACAACAAGAGAAATCAGTTACATAAAAGGGAAACCCTATAAAGATATCAGAGGATTTTTCAACAGAAACTGAAGTTCAGAAGGGAGTGGCATGACATATTCAAGGTACTAAAAGAAAAAAAAAATTGCAGCCTAAAATACTCTATCCAGAGTGGTTTTCAATCAGAATGAAAGGGGAGATAGTTTCTCAGACAAATAAAAGTTAAAGAAATTCATGACCACTAAATGAACACTACAAGAAATGTTAAAGGGAACCCCTTGAAGGGAAAGGAAAGACCATAATCAAAAGTAAGGAAGGTAGGAAACATAAAATCAGTAAAAATAAGTATGGCTGTAAAAATCAGTCAATGGACACACAGAATAAAAGGATGTAAATTATGACACCATACAATAAAAAGTGGGGCATAAAGGAGTAAAGAATGGCTTCAAACTTCAGCAACAATCAACTTACTATAGACTGCTTATAAAGAATATGGTATATACAAACCTAACGGTAACCACAAATAAAAAACCAGTAACAGATTTGCAAAAATTAACAGAAAGTAACCCAAGTATATCACTAAGAAGAGCCAACTAATCATGAGAGAAAAGATGAAGAAAAGAAAGGGATGGAGAAAACTAAAAAAGCAAATATAAAAGAAGTAACAAATGGCAATAAATACATATTTACTAATAATTACTTTCAAAGTAATTGATTAAATGCTCCTATAAAAGTACATAGGGTGAAAGAGTAGAAAAAACAAGACCCATCTATATGTTGACTATAGGTGTCTGATTTTAGAACTGAAGACACTTGCAGATTGAAAGTGAGGCGGTGGAGAATTATTTATCCAGCAAAAGGATGTCAAAAGAAACCTTAAGTAGCAGTTCTTAAATTAAACAAAACAGACTTTAAGACAAAGATTGCAATAAGATAAGAAGGACACTATATAATCATTAAGGGGAAAAGCCAAAAAAAAGATATAACAATTGTAAATATTTACTCACTTAACATGGGAGCATCTAATACTTAAGACAGTTAATAACAAACATAAAGAAACTAATTAATAGTAATATAATAATAGGGGACTTTAAACACCCCACTTATATCAGTGGACAGATCATCCAAACAGAAAACCAACAAGGAAACTGTGGCTTTGAATGACACATTAGAAATGATTGACTTAACATATATTCAGAATGTTCCATCCCAAAACAGCAGAAGAACACATTCTTTTCAAGTGGGCATGGAACATTCTTTGGTACAGACAGCATATTTGGCCACAAACCAAGTATCAAAACATTCAAAAAGACTGAAGTTATTTCATGCATCTTTTCTGCTGACAACTACGAATAGAAATCAAACACAAGAAAATATCTTACAAGATCATAAATACATGGAAGGTAATTAATATGCTTCTAAACAATAAATGAGTCAACCAAGAAATCAAAGAGGAAATTAAAAAATACATGAAAACAAAAGAAAATGAAAACACCATAGTCCAAAACCTTTCAGATGAAGTAAAAGTGATTCTAAGAGGGAAGTTTATAGCAATACAAGACTATTTCAAGAAGGAATAAAACTCTGAAATAAACAAACTAACCTTACACCTAAAGGAACTAGAAAAAGAGCAGCAAACAAAACCTCAAACCAGTATAAGTAAGGAAATAATAAAGATTAGAGCAGAAATGAATGATATAGAAACTAAAAAAAAAAAAAAAAAAGAAAAGAAAATATTAATGAAACTGGGAGCTGGTTCTTGGAAAAGACCAACAAAATTGATGAATCTTTATACAGACACATTAAGAAAAGAGAGAGAAGACCCAAATAAACAAAATAAATGAAAAAGAAATAATAACCAACAACACAGAAATACAAGCAATTGTAAGTTAATATTATGAAAGACTATATGACAACAAATTAGATAAGCGAGAAGAAATGAAGAAATCCCTGGAAACATCGGACACACCAAAAATGAAGTAGGAAGAAACAGAAAATTTGAACAAACTGATTAGCAGCAATGAAATGGAATCAATAATCAAAAAAATTTCCAACAAACAAAAGTTTAGAACCAGATGGATTCACGGTTGAATTCTACCAAAGATTTAAAGAAGAATTAATGTGTATTCTTCTAAAATTATTCCAAAAAATAGGAAAGGAAGTAAAATTTCCGATTTCATTCTTTCAGGCCAGTATTACCCGGATACCAAAACCAGAAAACCAAAATAGAGAGAACTACAGACCACTATCTCTAATGAACATAGATGCAAAAAAACCTCAAGAAAATACTAGCAGACCAAATCCAACAATACATTAAAAAAATTATTCACCATGATCAGTGGGATTAATTCCCAGGATTCAAGCATGGTTCAATATTCACAAATCAGGGGCGCCTGGGTGGCTCAGTTGGTTGAGCAGCTGGCTTCGGCTCAGGTCATGATCTTGCAGTACATGAGTTCGAGCCCCGCCTCAGGCTCTGCTGACAGCTCAGAGCCTGACGGCTAAGAGCCTGGGCTAGCTTCAGATTCTGTGTCTCCCTCTCTCTCTGCCCCTCCTCTACTCATGCTCTGTCTCTGTCTCTCAAAAATGAATAAATGTTAAAAAAATTTTTAAATATTCACAAATCAATGTGATGAGTCACGTAAATAAGGGAAAGGATTAGAACCATATGATCATTTCAATAGTGCAGAGAAAGAATTTGACAAAGTACAGCATCTATTTATGATAAAACTTTTCAACAAAGTAAGTCTAGAGGAAACATACCTCAACATAATAGAGACCTTATAAGAAAAATCCACAGCTACCATAATACTCAATGGTGAAAACTGAGAGCTTTTCTCCTAAGGTTAGGAATGAGACAAGGATGTAGACTCTTACCACTATTATTCAACATAGTATTGGAAATACTACCCACAGGAATTAGATAAGAAAAAGAAAGAAAAGTGATCCAAATCATCAAGGAAGAAGTCAAACTTTCACAATTTTGCAGGAGACATGATACTCTATATAGAAAACCTGAAAGGCTCCACCAAAAAGCTACTAGAACTGATAAATGAATTTAGTAAAGTCACAGGATACAAAATCAATTTTCAGAAGCCTGTTGCACCTGTATACACCAAGAATAAAGCAGCAGAAAGAAAATTAAGGAATAAACCCCATTTAAATTTGCATCAGAAGTAATAAAGTGTTTAGAAATCAACTAAAGGGGTGGAAGACTTGTACTCTTAAAACGTAAAAATGTTGGTGAAAGAAATTCAAGATAATACAACGAAATTGAAAAATATTTCATGTTCATGGATTGGAAGAACACTTGTTGTTAAAACATCTATACTATCCAAACCAATCTACACATTCAATGTAATCTCTACCAAAATACCAATAGCATTTCGCAGTACTAGAACAATCATAAAAAATGGTTGGAATCACAAAAGATCCTGAATAACCAAAGAAATCGTGAAAAAGATAAACAAAAACAAGGTTATTGCAATTCTGAACTTGAAGTTATATTACAACAGTGTAGTAATCAAAACAATATGGTACTGACATAACAATAGACACATAGATCAATAGAACAGAACAAAAAACCCAGAAATAAACCTATATTTATATGGTCAATGAATGTTTGATAAAGGAGAAATAAATACACAATGGGAAAAAGACAGTCTTCTCCAAAAATGATGATGGGAAAACGAGACAGCAACATGCAAAAGAGCGAAACTGGACCTTTTTCTCACACTACACAAAAATAAACTCAAATGGATTAAAGACCAAAATGTGAGATCTGAAACCATAAAAATCCTAGAAGAGAGCACAGGCAGTAATTTTTCTTACATTGGCCTTAGCAATATATATATATATATATATATATATATATATATATATATGTCTAATGAAGCGAGGAACTTTAAAGTATAGTTCAAATACTGGGATTCCATCAACATAAAAAGCTACTGCACAGTGAAGGAAACAATCAACAAAACTAAAAGGCAACCTATGGAATATGAGAAGATATTTGCAAATGACATCTCTGAAAAAGGGTTTGTACACAAAATATATGAAGAATTTATAGGGGCGCCTTTGTAGCCCAGTTGGCTAACTATCTGACTTCAGCTCAGGTCATGGTCTCGCAGTTTGTGAGTTCGAGCCCCACATTGGGCTCTGCAGACAGCTCAGAGCCCCAGCCTGCTTCGGATCTGTCTCCCTTTCTCTCTGCCCCTTCCCCACTTGCGCTCTCTCTCTCTCTCTCTCCCTCTCTGTCTCTCTCTCTTTCAAAAACAAATAAACATTAAAAAAAGAATTTATAAAACTCACACCAAAAATGAAAAGTCCAATTAAAAAATGGGCAGAAGACATTAATAGACATTTTTACAAAGAAGGTATCCAGATGGGTAACAGATACATGAAAAGATGCTAAACATGAGTCATAATCATGGAAATACAAATCAAAACTAAAATGAGCTCTCACACCCACCAGAATGGTTAAAATCAAAAGCACAAGATTCAGTGGATAAGTCTGCTGCTAACCTTAGTATCTATGCTTGTAGATTAAGTTCCTTTTGTCCTAGCTGCTTTCAGAATTATCTCTTTATTTTTATATTTTGCAAGTTTCCCTGTAATTTGTCGTGGTGTTGATGTGTTTTTATTGGTTTTGAGGGAAGTTCTCTGTGCCTCTTAGGCTTGAATGCTTGTTTCCTTCCCCAGATTATGAAGTTCTCAGCTATAATTTGTTCAGATAAACCTGATGCCCCTTTTCACCACTCTGCTTTTTCTGGGATTCCCGTGCTATGGATATTATTTCTCTTTATGGAATTGAGTCTCTCTTTGTAATCTAATAGTTTTCTTTTTCTCTTATTTTCAGGTCCATTATTTTCTGTAATTTTATTTCTTTTTTTTTAAATTTTTTTTTCAACGTTTATTTATTTTTGGGACAGAGAAAGACAGAGCATGAACAGGGGAGGGGCAGAGAGAGAGGGAGACACAGAATCGGAAACAGGCTCCAGGCTCTGAGCCATCAGCCCAGAGCCCGACGCGGGGCTCGAACTCACGGACCGCGGGATCATGACCTGGCTGAAGTCGGACGCTTAACCGACTGCGCCACCCAGGCGCCCCTCTGTAATCTTATTTCTATATCACTTATTCTCTCCTCTGCTTCTTCAATCCCCATGGTGACTGTATCCAGTCAAATTCGCATTTTTATTCCGGCTTGACTAGGTTTAGGTCTTTGATCTCTGCAGCAAGGGTCTCTCAACATCACTCATCGTCAGGAAAATACAAATCAAAACCAGAATGAGGTACTACCTCACACCTGTCAGAATGGCTAAAATCAACAACACAAGAAACAAGTGCTGACAAGGATGTGGAGAAAAAGGAAATCACTTGCAATGTTGGTGAGAATTTAAACTCGTGCAACCACCCTGGAAAACAGTATGCAGTTTCCTCAAATAACTAAAAATAGAACTACAATATGATCCAGCAATTTCACTATTATGTATTTACCCAAATGATACAAAAATATAGATTCAAAAGAGTACACGCACCCAATGTTTATAGCAGCATTATCAACAATAGCCAAACTTTGGAAATATCCCAAATGTCCATTGGTTGATGAATGGATAAAGAAAATGTGGTATGTATGTATGTATGTATGTGTGAGTATATGTATGTACATGTATATATACATATATATGTGTGTATATATACACACACACACAAATCTGGTACACACACACACACACATATACACACACTGGAATATTACTCAGCCATCAAAAAGAATGAAATCTCTCAATTTGCAATGATGTGGATGGAGCTAGAATTTATTATGCTAAGGAAATAAGTCAATCAGAGGAAGACAAATACCATATGATTTCATTCATATGTGGAATTTAAGAAACAAAACAGATGAACATAGGGGTGAAGAAGAGAAGAGAGGGAAACAAACCACAGGAGATCAACTATAGACAACAAATTCAGGGTTGATAGAGGGAGGTGGCTGGGTATTGGCTAGATGGGTGATGTGTAATAAGGAGGGCACTAGTTGTGATGAGTACTGGGTGTTGTATGTAGGTGATGAATCACTGAATTCTACTTCCAAAACCAATATTGCACTGTGTGTTAATTAACTAAAAATTAAATAAATTAATTAAAAAAAAAACATGAGAAGCAAGTGTTGGCAAGAATGTGGAGTAAAAGGAATTCCTGTCACTGATGGCTGGAATGCAAACTGGTACAACCACTATGGAAAATAGTATGGAGATTCCTCAAAAAGATAAAAACAGAACTACCCTTTTAATATAGAAATCACACTACCGTGTATTTACCAAAAAAATTCAAAAACATAGATTCAAGTGTATAAGGCACTCCTATGTTAATTGCAGCATTATGTACAACATGTACAAGAAATGGAAATAGCCCAAGTGTCTAACAAGTAATGAATGGATAAACAATATGGATTGAGCTATGGAGTATAATGCTAAGTGAAATAAGTCAGTCACAGAAAGACAAATACCATATGATTTCACTCATATGTGGATTTAAGAATCAAAACAAATAAGCAAAATAAAAAAAAAAGAGATGGAGAGAAACCGAGAAACAGATTCTTAACTATAGAAAAAAATTATGGTTAGTGGAGTTTAGGTGGAGAGGATGAATGAAATAGATTATGGGGATTAAAGAGTATAATTATCATGGATAAGAACTAAATAATATATAGAATTGTTGAATCATCATACTGTACACCAGAAACTAATATGACACTGTATATTAACTATGCTGGAATTAAAATTGAAAACTTAATAAAAAGTAAAATTAAAGAAGATCTTATTGATATTTTAGTTGGGATTATATTTGATTTTAGAGTTTAATATCGGTGAGTTAATTTTGGGTAGATTTATTACTTTCTTCAAGCTTAATTGAAATATATTTGACATATGACATTGTGCAGTTTAAGGTGCATGACGTGTTGATTTGAAACACTTATATATTGCAAAATGATTACCGCTTTTAATGTTAGCCATAAACAATGTGATCCTTTTTTCACCCGTTTACATTTCCTTTTACATGTTAATAAAGTTTTAAGGTTTTCTCATATGGTTCATTCACATTAATTGTTTGGTTACTGCCTGGGTATTTTATCTATTTTGTTGCTTCATAAATTGAATCTTTTCTTCCACTGTATTTTCTACCTGCATTGATGGGTTACCAAAGAGCAGTTTGGGGCCATTGTACTTGGTAACAATGAACTATATGGAATGGCTCGTTATGAAATTTATTTTTTTATTTCATAAATGAAGTACAGAGGTAAGCCCTCTGGTATATTTGTTCCATGATCATCAAAGACCTAGGTTTGCTGTTGTTGTTGTTGTTATTGCTGCTGTTGCTGTTGTTGTTTTTACTGTATTGCTTTGCCATCTGTAGCACATTTCTACATGCTATGATATGCTGCCTGAATAGTTCCAAATAACAGCACCAACTCCGTTCTTCCCAACAGGGTGATTTCATTCCACATCTCCAGATGGAATGCATTCTGTCTGCATTTTAGACAGCAAGAAGGTGAAAAAGGAAAAGAAGTATGAAATCTTCTGCTGTTTAAGGAGGCTTCTTGGAAAACCTATACATTTTCCTTTATCTCATTGGCCAGAATTTAGTTACATAACTACTCAGAGATGTAAAGAGGCTGCAAGAAATCCTCTCTTCAGAGAGGTGCTGTGCCCATATTAAAAATATGGTTTTGTTACTAAAGAAAAAAAAGCGGGGAAGAAATGATGAGGTAGGCAACCAGCAGTCATTCCCATCCTTCTGCATGTACTCTCGCTTCCTCCAAACTGAAACCAAAGCATTTTCTGAAACACATATTAAATTCACCCCTTTCCTTACACCAATCAATGCCTTCTGCGTCATGGGGTCAAAGGCCATACATTGCCTTGATATCACCTCTTTTCTAGATTCTTCTGCCCCTCTTTTCATCTTGGTTTGTGCACTCAAGCCACTCTGTATTTAAGTTATGCAAACATGCTATGGATTCTTTAGCCTCACAACCTTTGCCCATGTGGTTCTCTGTGCTTTGGATGCTCTACCCTCTAGCTACTTCCTTTAGCCAACCCTTACTTTCCTTTTATTTTATTTTTTTTAACATGAAATTTATTGTCAAATTGGTTTCCATACAACACCCAGTGATCATCCCAACAGGTGCCCTCCTCAATGCCCATCACCCACTTTCCCCTCCCTCCCACCCCCATCAACCCTCAGTTTATTCTCAGTTTTTAAGAGTCTCTTATGGTTTGGCTTCCTCCCTCTCTAACTTGTTTTTTCTTCCTTCCTCTCCCCCATGGTCTTCTGTTAAGGTTCTCAGGATCCACATAAGAGTGAAAAAATATGGTATCTGTCTTTCTTTCTATGACTTATTTCACTTAGCATAACACTCTCTAGTTCCATCCACATTGCTACAAAAGCCAGATTTCATTCTTTCTCATTACCAAGTAGTATTCCATTGTATATATAAGCCAAAATTTCTTTATCCATTCATCAGTTTATGGACATTTAGGCTCTTTCCATAATTTGGCTATTGTTGAAATTGCTGCTATAAACATTGGGGTACAAGTGCCCCCATGCATCAGCACTCCTGTATCCCTTGGGTAAATTCCTAGCAGTGCTATTGCTGGGTCATAGGTTAGATCCATTTTTAATTTTTTGAGGAACCTCCACACTGTTTTCCATAGTGGCTGCACCAGTTTGAATTCCCAGAAGCAGTGCAAGAGGGTTCCCATTTCCCCACATCCTCTCCAGCATCCATAGTTTCCTGATTTGTCCATTTTAGCCACTCTGACTGGTGTGAGGTGATATCTGAGTGTGGTTTTGATTTGTATTTCCCTGATGAGGAGCGACGCTGAACATCTTTTCATGTGCCTGTTGGCCATCCGGATGTCTTCTTTAGAGAAGTGTCTATTCATGTTTTCTGCCCATTTCTTCACTGGGTTATTTGTTTTTCGGGTGTGGAGTTTGGTGAGCTCTTTATATATTTTGGATACTAGCCCTTTGTCCGATATGTCATTTGCAAATATCTTTTCCCATTCCGTTGGTTGCCTTTTAGTTTTGTTGATTGTTACCTTTGCAGTGCAGAAGCTCTTTATCTTCATGAAGTCCCAATAGTTCATGTTTGCTTTTAATTCCCTCGCCTTTGGGGATGTGTCAAGTAAGAAATTGCTGCGGCTGAGGTCAGAGAGGTTTTTTTCTGCTTTCTCCTCTGGGGTTTTGATGATTTCCTGCCTCACTTTCAGGTTCTTTATCCATTTTGAGTTTATTTTTGTGAATGGTGTAAAAAAGTGTTCTAGTTTCATTCTTCTGCATGTTGCTGTCCAGTTCTCCCAGCACCATTTGTTAAAGAGACTGTCTTTTTTCCATTGGCTATTCTTTCCTGCTTTGTCAAAGATTAGTTGGCCATACTTTTGTGGGTCTAATTCTGGGGTTTCTATTCTATTCCATTGGTCTATGTGTCTGTTTTTGTGCCAATACCATGCTGTCTTGGTGATTACAGCTTTTCAGTAGAGGCTAAAGTCTGGGATTGTGATGCCTCCCACTTCATTCTGCAAGTCTTAATGCTGGCATTTACTCTTTCAGTGGTACATATTTGTTTCACTAATGTCAACAAATTACACCCCACTGTTCCATTTTCATACCTTTCTGCTTACACAATAATATTTTGTTCTGATGCTTACTGGCAGTGTAATCTTTTTGAAGATATTTTATATGGCAATTAACACATGTAGTACCAACAGTGCATATAACTCAACTGAAGTGTTCATAACATGAACAGCTATGACCAGGTTTCCACATGTACATGAAATGACAACTATATCTTAATAGCTACCTGGCCAACTTTAGCTATAAGACAAAATTTTTTAAAATAATTCCTAATGTCAGAAATATATAATTTGTTGGAAGTAAATCCTAATGTCAGAGATTTGTTATGGTGAAAATATGTGAAATAGTGTGTCTTGGAATTGATTAAATATGGTATTTACATTAGAATTAATCCTAAGAGGAGAGACTATTAAGATTTACTAAGTTTACCCAAGGCAATGAAGTAAGATCAGAGGAAGGCACTGGCTGGGATCACCATAATGACTTTCACTCCGAATATCCTCTGTACCAGTAACCTTGCACTCCTCCTGAATCCCTGGGTGAGGTGACTACTCTCAGTGCAAACATTAGTGGGCATCATTCTATTTGATTAGACTAAAAGCACTATCATTGGTGGTGACAAGAGACATACCTTATCAGACCTAAGAAGGAGAGGCAAATCATTAATTAGCTCTAATTAATACATTTCTAACCCAATTCTCCCTTGCTACTTTCTACTATAGAAACTAGAAAGTAGAAAACCCAATTTCCCTCACTTACTTGCAGATAGGAGGGACAATGTGACTCAGTTCTAATAGTGACACTTCAAGCAGAAATATGCTGGCACTGAATCTTTCTTCTTCTTTCTCTCTGCTTTGAATGTAAACATGATATCTGGAGCTTCAGCAGCCATCTTATAACAATGGAATGACAGGCCTGAAGATGAAAGTCTACATAGTATGAATAGTGGGTCAGAAAAAAAAAAAATTCCTTGGGTCCAAATGGCATTGTTGAACAACTAAATAAACACCAGCAATGACCTACATCCAGACTTGCTTTTAAGACTTGCTTTTATTTGGAAAAATAAGCCATTTATTTGCTTAAGCCACAATTGGTTAGTTTGTAACTTGCATCTGAACATATTTTTAATAAATATGGATGCATATGGCAGTTGTCACTGAGTGCTCAAAAGTTCTAATTTGTGGAACGTGTGAGAAATCACCCACTTTCCCCACCCCTCCTCTTATAAAGGAATTTCCAAGTATCTGGGGAGAAAATGATGGTCTAGAGTTCCTGCAGAATGGCCATGGATATTCATTATAAATTTTCTTAGGAAATTTGCAAAGGCATTATGTTAGTCTGCAATGAACTATGTTTTTAAAAAGTAAAAGCATTTGCAATTGTATGGTATTCTTCTGAAATGGGGCCTTCAAAATATCCTCTAAATGTTTTCACAAATAAAAATACCTATGATTTACATAATGTTCCATTTTCAGCTCACAGAAAAAAATTATTGTTTCAGGAATATGTTAATTACATAGTACACAGATCTGCATTTATATTCCAACAAATATTCCAGCCACCTTATTACCCACTCAGCTTTGAAAATGTAGGTTATACCTCAAAAACTGAGGAGCCCTGCTGAGCTGGGACCATTTCTCCCAACTATTGCCTACAGGGACAGGAGAATAAATTTAGTGGCATTCTTCACGCTGCCACTACCAATGGAAAAAAATATTCTGTTTCTCTAGACAAAATTCTTGCTTTTGATAGCCTAAAATGGACAGATTAATACTCAATTATAGACCACATTAGAGATTTATTTTCAGAGAATCTTTCATATAATTACATTTGAGAGACATTAGGCTTCAAAGATAGAAAAGACTGGTGATTCTACGGTTTTAATCCATTCTATAGCACAAAAATGTTTAACATCTAAAAGATGAAATAAAACAGAAATATAGGAGAAATTTCAAATTACAAAGAAACTCGAGAGTTCCTGATGTATAAACATCATTATACATTAAATGTATACATTAAAAGCATTATCATGCTTTATATGTTGAGTTTAGATGAATCAAGTGTTAACAGTATAATAAGTGGCCAAATACAATAATATGTTGTTTGTACAGAAATCTTACAGTTTGTCATGTGTATAGAAACATTTCTTTCTGAAATGACACGCAAATAAATTACCAATAGATGATGTCTAGTGTATAAGCAATGAGCCCATTCAGTGCTAGAACTAGTTTTATTCTGATAGTATTTTTTTAACCTTTTTTTTCTTTCCAAATTTTTCTTTAATTTCCACATAGTTAACATAGAGTGTAAATGTAGCTTCAGGTGTAGAACTTAGTGATTCAACACATACATACAACACCCAGTGATCATCACAAGTGCCCTCCTTAATCCCCATCACCTATTTAACTCATCACGGTTCCCATTTCCCCTCTGGTAACCGTAAGTCTGATCTTATTAGTTAAGAGTCTGTTTCTTGGTTTGCCTCTCTGTATCCCCTGTGTTCATTTTTTTGTTTCTTGAATTCCACATATGAGTGAAATCATATGGTTTGTCTTTCTCTGGCTTATTTCGCTTAGCATAATACTCTAGCTCCATCCATATCATTGCAAATGGCAAGATTTCATTCTTTTTTATAGCTGAGTAATATGTCATTATATATAAATGTATATATTTTATCACACGTCTTCTTTCTCCATTCATCAGTCAATGGACATTTGGACTTTTTCACCATTCGACCATTGTTGATAATGCTGCTATCAAAATCAGGATGCGTGTATCCCTTTGAATCAGTTTTTTTTTTATCCTTTGGATAAATACCTAGTAGTGCAGTTGCTGGATCATAGGGTAGTTCTATTTTTAAATTTTTGAAGAACCTCCATGCTGTCTTCCAGAGTGTCTCCACTTGTTGGCAATCCCATCAGCACTGCAAGAGTGTTCTCCTTTCTCTGCATCCTCACCAACATCTGTTCGTGTTATTAATTTCAGCCATTCTGACTGGTTTAAGGTGATATATAATTGTGGTTTTGATTTGTATTTCCCTGATGATGAGTGATGTTGAGTATCTTTTCATGTGTCTGTTCACCATCTGTATGTCTTCTTTGGAAAAATGTCTATTAATGTCTTCTGCCCATTTTTTAATTTGACTATCTGTTTTTTGGGTGTTGAGTTTGATAACATCTTTATAAATTTTGGATGCTAACTTTTATCATCTATGTAATTTGCAAAAACCTCCCATTCCAATGTTGCCTTATAGTTTTGTTGATTGTTTCTTTAACTGTGAAGAAACTTTATATCATGATGAAGTCCCAATAGTTTCTTTCTGCGTTTGTTTCCCTTGCCTCAGGAGA
This sequence comes from Acinonyx jubatus, assembly GCF_027475565.1. NCBI lineage: Eukaryota > Metazoa > Chordata > Mammalia > Carnivora > Felidae > Acinonyx > Acinonyx jubatus. The sequence goes on from NC_069389.1 coordinate 68,710,228, forward strand.
CAGATCTATTAAGAAGTTGCTACATCTGATGTTGAAAATGTTGCTGCCTATGTTCTCCTCTAGGATTTTAATGTTTTCTTGTCTCACATTTAGGTATTTCATCCATTTTGAATTTATTTTTCAATAAATTGTAAGAAAGTGGTCCAGTTTCGTTCTTCTGCATGTTGCTGTCCAGTTTTCACAATACCATTTGTTGAAGAGGCTGTCTTTTTCCATTGGATATTCTTTCCTGTTTTGTCAAAGATTAATTGACCATATATTTGTGAGTTCATTTCTGGTTTTTGTGTTCTGTTCTATTGATCTATTCGACTATTTTTGTGCCAGCACCACACTGTCTTGATCACTACAGCTTTGTAATATAGCCTGAAGTCTCAAATTGTGGTGCCTTTATATTTTCTTTTCTTTTCAAGATTGCTTTGGTTATTCCATATATTTTTTGGTTCCATACAAATTTGAGGATTGTTTGTTTTAGTTCTGTGGAAAATGCTAGTGTTATTTTGATAGGGATGGCATTAAATGTGCAGTTTATTCTGGGTAGTGTAGACATTTAAAGAATATTTGTTCTTCCAATCCAAGAGTATGGAATGTCTTTCCATTTCTTTGTGTTCTCTTCAATTTCTTTCATCAGTGTTTTATAGTGTTAAGAGTACAGGTATTCTACCTCTTTGGTTAGGTTTATTGCTAAGTATCTTATTGTTTTTTGTGAAATTGTAAATGGGATTGATACCTTGATTTCTCTTTCTGATCTTCATTATTTGTGTATAGATATTCAACAGATTTCTGTATGTTGGTTTTGTAACCTACAACTTTGCTGAATTTATGTATCAGTTCTAGGAATTTTTTGGTGGAGTCTTTAAGGTTTTCTATATAGAGTATCATGCCATCTGAAAATAATGAAAACTTGACTCCTTCCTTGCCAATTTGAATTCCTTTTATTTATCTTTTTTGTCATATTCCTATGACTAGGACTTCCAGTACTATGTTAAATAACTGTGGTGAAATTGGACATCCCATCTTGTTCCTAATTGTAGAGGAAATGTTCTCAGATTTTCCACATTGAGGATAATATTATCTGTGGGTTTTTCATAATGGCCTGTGTATATTCCATCTAACTCTATTTTGTTGAGGTTTTTTTTTTCCTCATGAATGTTCTTTGTAAAATTCTTTTTTTGCATCTGTTGAAATTATTATATGGTCCTTATCCTTTCTTTTAATGTTCTGTGTCAGGTTTGCAATTATTAAACCACCCTTGCAGCCCAGGAATAAATCACACTTGATTGTGGTCAATTTCTTTTTAACTACTGTTAGATTCATTTTGTTAGTATTACTTGAGAATTTTTGCATCCATGTTCATAAGGAATGTTGGCCTGTAGTTCTCTTTTTTTAGTGGAGTCTTTATCTGGTTTCGGTATCAGGGTAATTCTGGCCTCATGGAAGGAATTTCCAAGTTTTCCTTCCTTTGCTTTTTCCTTTTACTTTTCTCTTTCTTTCTTTCTTTTTTTTTCTTTTGAATATTTTGAGAAGAGTTGGTATAAACTCTTCTTTAAATGTTGGTAAAATTCCCTGTAAAGCCATTTGGCCCTGGTCTTTTGTTTCTTGGGAGATTTTTTTATTACTGATTCAATTTCATTGCTGGTATCAGTCTGTTGATGTTTTCTATTTCTTTCTGTTTCAGTTTGGTAGTTTATATCTTTCTAGGAATTTATCCATTTCTTCCAAGTTCTCCAATTTGTTGGCATACAGGTTTTCATAATATTCTCTTATAATTGTTTGTATTTCTGTGGTGTTTAGTCCAATAATCTTAAATTTCTAACTTTACTTTTCTCCTGTGCCATTGTCTGTCATGTCTTTTTAGTATTTTTCTTACTTGTTTGTAGTATTTTGATTTCTTTTTATTTCTACCCAGATGATCAAAAAGTGGCTCTTATTTAAAAAATCAGTATATAAAAAAGGGGGATTTTTGGACTATATCCAGGGTCTCCAAATAATTTAGGAGTTTTTCTCCAAGAGGTAAAGTATGAAATGCATAATGGATCAGAGAGATGCAACTCTGTTTAAAGTTAGTCTTGATAATAAAGTGATTGACAATATTGCAATTCTAAGAAAAGGAATCAGTCAAGGAGGGAATTGGTCAACAATGGAAGTATAGATTATCAGAATTCAGTTACATTCTTTTTAAAATCTGAAACTAATATAACATTGTGTGTCAATGAAATTTCAATAAATAAACAAGTAATTTTACTGAGCACTTAGAAGGTGATTTACATACAGATTCTATTCTTGAGGAGCTTACATTTTAGTGATAAATAAAAAAAAGAGAGATAGAGAGAGAGAGAATGCCAGTGTAGTGGATTAAGTATTATAATTGATATAATTACACTACTGGGCATTTACCCCTAAAATATAAAAACATTAATTCACAAGGATACATGTACTCTAAAATTTATTGCAGCATTACTTACAATAGCCAAATTATGGAAGCAGCCCAGATGTCCATCAACAGATACATAAAGAAGATATAGTATATGCATATATATGGAAATATACACACACACAGAGTGGAATATTATTTAGCTATACTAAATGATGAAATCTTCATATTTGCAACAACATGGATGAGGCTAGAGTATAATGCTAAGTGAAATAAGTCAGTCAGAGAAAGAAAATTATATGATTTCACTCATATGTGGAATTTAAGATATAAGACAAGTGAACAAAGGACAAAGGAGAGAGAGACAAAGCAAAAAATAGACTCTAACTATAGAAAACAAACAGAAGGTTGCCAGAGGGGAGGTGGGTCTGGGAAATGGGTGAAATAGGTGATGGAGATTAAAGAGACACTTATCATGATGAGCACTGAGTAATGTATAGAACTGTTGAACTGTTGAGCCACTCTATTGTACACATGAAACTAATATAACACCATATTTTAACTATACAGACATTAAAATTAAAAACTTAATAAAAGTTTTTAAAAAATATGTCAAAAATTTCATCAGACATATGGTAACTAGAGAGGATAGAGAATTGAAGGGAAAACCCTTTGGAGAAACTTGAGGGAGGCAATATTAATAGTCTTTGGACCCTAAAGAAATGGGAAAGGCTAATATACACAGCATAGGCTAAGGAATTATTTAGAATGAAAAAGGAAGATGGGAAACAAGGGAAAATGGGTATGAATATAGATAAATTTATAAGTATGAAATTATATGCTTAGATATTCTAGCCTAATGGTTTTGGAAGGAGGTAAAATAGTTTGCTGAGACTGTAGGTGTGGGAGTTTGTGGGTGACTTGAAAGAAGACGTACGTAAAAGGAACAGTCTTACAAATGGATGTCAAATAGTAGATAAGATGGCAGATGATGCAGCCTGGAATGATTGATGGAGGAAAGAAATACAAGAGGGGTTTGGCAACCTAGAAATAGTCCTGGAAGTAAAAAGACCAAAGGTATATGAAAGGTGAAATATGATTATAGCAGAAGAAAGAGGAGAGAATGGAAAGGATTAGAGGCTATTGTAGTCAGAGAGTGGGACAATAAAGTTTAAAATCTCAGGAGAGTTCACCAGCAGAGTCCATGATTTGATCAGCAGATGTAGAGGTAATAAGGATATTTGGGAAATTAAAAAAAAGTGAAATTTCTGCAGATACCTGATAACCTATAAAATGTATCTCAAATCTGACCATTGCTCACCAATTCCACTACACCAAAGTTTCCAAGCTGCCATCAACTTTTAAAAAAAATAATTAATTTTTAAATTTATATCCAAGTGAGTTACCATTAAATTTATATCCATATAGTGAGAATATGACTTCAGCAGTAGATTCCTTAATGCCTCCTACTCGTTTAGCCCAACCCCCTCCCACACAACCCCTCCAGCAACCCTCTGTTCTCTATATTTAAGTGTCTCTTATGTTTTGTCCCCCTCCCTGTTTTTATATTATCTTTGCATCCGTTCCCTTATGTTCATCTGTTTGTATCTTAAATTCTTCATGTGAGTAAAGTCATATATTTGTCTTTCTCTGACTAATTTTGCTTAGTATAATACCTTCTAGTTCCATCCACATAGTTGCAAGTGGCAAGATTTCATTCTTTTTAATTGCCGTGTAATACCCCATTGTGTATATATACCACATCTTACTTATCCATTCATCTGCTGAGGGACATTTGGGCTCTTTCCATACTTTGGCTATTGTCAATAGTGCTGCTATAAACATTGGGGTGCATGTGCCCCTTCAGAACAGCACACCTGTATCCCTTGGGTGAATGCCCAGTAGTGAAATTGCTGGGTCATAGGGTAGTTCTATTTTTAATTTTTGAGGAACCTCCATACTGGTTTCCAGAGTGGTCGCACCAGTTTACATTCCCATCAGCAGTGAAAAAGAGATCCTCTTTCTCCACATCCTTGCCAACGTCTGTTGTTGCCTGAGTTGCTAATGTTAGTCATTCTGACAGGGGTGAAGTGTTATCTCAGTGTGGTTTTGGTTTGTATTTCCCTGATGATGAGTGATGTTGAGCATTTTTTTCAAGTGCCTGTTAGCCATCTGGATGTCTTCTTTGGAGAAGTGTCTATTCATGTCTTTTGCCCATTTCTTCACTGGATTGTGTTTTGGGTGTTGAGTTTGATAAGTTCTTTGTAGATTTTGGATACTAACTCTTTGATATGCCATTTGCAAATAATCTTTTCCCATTCTCTCGGTTACCTTTTAGTTTTGCTGATTGTTTCCTTTGCTGTGCAGAAGCTTTTTATTTTGATGAGGTCCCAATAGTTCATTTTTGTTTCTTTCCCTTGCCTTGGAGATGTGTTCAGTGAGAAGTTGCTGTGGCTGAGGTCAAAGAGGTTTTAGCCTGCTTTCTCCTCTAGGATTTTGATGGCTTCCTGTCTTACACTGAGGTCTTTCACCCATTTTGAGTTTATTTTTGTCTATGGTTTAAGTGGTCCAGGTTCATTCTTCTGCATGTGGCTGTCCAGTTTTCCCAGCACCACTTGCTGAAGAGGTTGTCTTTATTCCATTGGATATTCTTTCCTGCTTTGTCAATATTAGTTGGCCATACATTTATAGGTCCATTTCTGGGTTCTCTATTCTGTTCCATTGATTTGAGTGTCTATTTTTGTGCCAGTACCATACTGTCTTGATGATTACAGCTCTGTAGTTTAGCTTGAAGTCTGGGATTGTGATGCTTCCTGCTTTGGTTTTATTTTTCAAGATTGCTTTGGCTATTTGAGGTCTTTTCTGGTTCCATACAAATTTTAGGATTGTTTGTTCTAGCTCTGTGAAGAATGCTGGTGTTATTTTGATAGGGATTGCTCTAGCCTTCTAATTGATGTCTTGGATTCCCTTTATGTCCACTCCCTAACCCACACCCCACTCAGTTCCTCACATATTGGCCAGATGTAAATTAGGTAAAATAATGACTGCTCCATCCTTTTCTCAAAATTCAGTATTGTACTGGCTTCCCATTACACTCACTTAGCTATAAGTCCTTACATGATTTTATCACATTCTTTTCAACTTTACCACCTAGAATTTTTCCTATCTTCATTGTGTTTCAGCTACCCTGGGATCCTTGCTATTCTAAGAGCATAGTAAGCTTGTCATAAGGCCTTAAGGTTTGAGGGTCTTTGAACTTGTTCCTCTGCCTATAATTCAACCTCATTACCATCTCTACAGGTCTTTACAGGACTCTTACTTCATTCAAACCTATGCTAAAATTTACCTTTAGAGAGGCCTTTGCTTACCTTTACTACTTAAAATTATAAGCCTCTGTTTTTCTCTACCACAATTCCCTTCATTATCTTCCATATAACACTTACCACTAAGTGAGGTATTTTATAAAGGCATACCTCAGGGGTATTGTGGGATACTTACAGATCACTGCAATAAGGCAAATATCACAAAAGAGTCAAATGATTTTTTTTATTTCTCAGTGCATATAAAAGTTATGTTTACAGTATCTGTAGCTTATTAGGTGCATAATAGCATATGTGTAAAACAGCAATGTACATACTTTAATTAAACTTTACTGCTAAAAATGCAAACCATTATCTGAGCTTTCAGTGAATTGTAATCTTTTTGTAGGTGGAAGGTCTTGCTTCAATGTTGATAGCTGTTGAAGTTTTGTGTGACTGTGTCAATTTCTTAAAACAACAATGACGTCTGAAGGATCAATTGACTCTTTATTTCATGAAAAATTTTGCTGTAGCCTGCAATGCTGTTTGATAGCATTTTACACATAATAGAACTTTCAAAATTGGAGTCAATCCTCTCAAAACTCCCTCTTCTATATTGTCTAAGTTTGGGTAATACTCCAAATCCTTTGTTGTCATTTCAATAATCTTCACAACATCTTCACCAGGAGTAGATTCCATCTCAAAAACTCAGTTTCTTTGCTCATCAACAAGAAACATCCCATTTGTTAAGTTGTATCATGAGATTGCGGTCATTCAGCCACATCTTAAGTGTTCACTTTTAATCCTACTTTTTCTTGCTATTTCCACTATATCTCAATTACTGCCTCCACTGAAGTCTTCAACCTTTCAAAATCATCCATGAGGGTTGAAATCAGCTTCTTGCAAATTCTTGTTAATATCGATGTTTTGAGCTTTTTGCAAGAATCATAAATGTTCTTAATGCCATCTAGAATTGTGAATCCTTTTCAGAAAGTTTTCAGTTTACTTTTCCTAGATCCATCAGTGGAGTCACTATCAATGGCAGCTATAGTCTCACAAAATATCTTTGTTAAATAATAAGACTTGAAAGTCAAAATTACTCCTAGATCGATGAACTGCAGAGAAGATGTTGTGTTAGTGGGCATGAAAAAAACATTAGTCTCATTGTACATCTCCTTTAGAACTCTTGGTTGACGAAGTGCATTTGCAATGAACAGTCATATTTTTAAAGAAATCTTTTTTTTTCTGAGCAGTAGATCTCAACCATGGGCTTAAAATACTCAATAAACCATGTTGTATGATCCAGGATTTATTGTTCCATTTATAGAGCACAAGCAGAATAGATTTAGCATAATTCTTAAGGGTCCTATGAGTTTCAAAATGGTAAGTGAGCATTGACTTCGACTTAAAGTCACCAGCTGCATTAACCCCTAACAAGACAGTCAGCCTGTTCATTGAAGCTTTGAAGCCAAATATTGTCTCCTCTCTATCTCTGGAAATCCTAGATGGCATCTTCTTCCAATGGAAGGCTGTTTTGTCTACATTAAAAATCTGTTGTTTAGTGTAGCCACCTTCATGAATTATCTTAGCTAGATCTTCTGGATAACTTTCTGTAACTTTTTCTTTTTTTAAAGACTACATTTTATTTTAATTATTTTTAAAACTTTTATTTTAATGTTTATGTATTTTTGAGATAAAGAGAGAGAGACAGAGCATGAGTAGGGGAGGGGTAGAGAGAGAAGGAGAGATAGATTCCGAAGCAGGCTCCAGACTATGTGCTGTCACCACAGAACCTGATGTGGGGCTTGAACTCATGAACTGTGAGATCATGACCTGAGCCGAAGTTGGATGCTTAACTGACTGAGCCACCCAGGTGCCCCAACTTTCTGCAACTTCTACATCAGGACTTGCCGCTTAACCTTGCACTTTTATGTTTGGAGATGGCTTGTTTTCTTAAATCTCATGAACCAACCTTGGCCAGCTTTAAACTTTTCTTCTGCAGCTTCCTCACTTCTTTTAGCCTTTGTAGAATTGAAGGTCATTAAAGCCTTGTTCTAGATAAGACTTTGGCTGAAGGAAACGTCACTGGTTTGATCTTATATCCAGACTACAACTTTCTCCATATCAGCAATAGGACTGTTTCACTTTCTTATCATTTGTGTGTTCACTGGAATTGTACTTTTAATTTGCTTCAGAAACTTTTCCCTTGCATTCACAACTTGACCAAATGTTTGATGCAAAGGGCCTCAGCCTATCTCAGCTTTCCATGTGCATTCCTCACTAAGCTCAATTATTTCTAGCTTTGTAGCTGAAGGGAGACATGTGACTCTTCTTTTCACTTGAACACTTAGAGGCCATTGTAGGCCATTGTAGGATATTTATTGGCCATTCAATATTGTGTCTCAGGAAATAGCCCAAGGAAAGGAAGAGAGATGGGGGAATGGCAGGTTGGCAGGGCAGTAAGAACACACACATTTATTAAGTTCACTGTGCTATGTGGGAGCAGTTCATGGTGCCTGAAAAGAATTACAATAATAACTTCAAAACTACTGATCACATATTACCATAACAAATAAGATATGAGGAAAAAGTTTAAAATATTGATAGAATTACCAAAATGTGATACAGAGACATAAAGTGAGCAAATGCTATTTGAAGAAATGACACTGATAGACTTGCTTAATGCAAGGTTGCCACAATCTTTCAATTTGTAAAACACCCATATCTGTGAAACACAATAAACTTAAGTGCAATAAAAAAAGGTATGCCTGTATATATTTGCTTGTTTATTACCTTTAGTCTACCTTCCACCTAAAATTTATTCTATTCGGGATAGTGATTGTGTCTGTCATATCCCCTGTTTTATATCATAGCACTTAGCAAATTTCCCAGCACAAAATAGGTTTAAGACAACCACTAGAATACTTGTTCAAGGCAAAGCTGCGTTCCATGTGCTGCAGCTACAAAAATGAATAAGGTATGGTTTCAGAAGCAGCTGCCAGATTTAGGAACCAAGAGGAGCTACAGAGTGAGGTGCACTGACTGGAGAATGACAGAAAATAAAGTGCATGATGAAAGTTTAACTGTCTAACTCTTCCTTTTGTATATTTTCCCCCTCTGAGTAAAATCTTGAGATCTTGGTTTCCCAAAGATCACCCTAAAGAGATCTCTGTAAACATGTAAAATTCTGGGGCATGGATTGGGCTCTTGTCTTTCTATTAAACAATAACAACAGACAATGAACACAGAATTGGAATCATATGCCAAAAGTATTTCAAAATATCAGAAAACAGTAAAAATAAGTGCATATAAATTTTTATTTTATTTAAATATAACCTTTTTCAATGAGTTAAAACTGCAAAAATGCTCTTCAAACTTACATAAGAAATTTTTTTACAAGATTACCTCAATCCCTCTTGTAGGATGATTTAACCTTTTCAAGATCTTTGTCCTAAGTAATAGATCCATATTTAGTACTTTTTTATCTGCACTCATTTTTCAGGTCAAACAAGAAAAAAATAGCCTAGACTTTATTGCAAATGTTTGCAGTCATCCAAAAAAGTTTTGCATTTCATTGACTTACTTTTTCTCCCATGTTTTGCCTAAGATTTGTGAAGCTTGTTATTGAAGATAGCAACTAAAGACTAAGCCATGGATGAGTTATAATAGTCACCAAACAAATTAAAAATGTCTGGTGTTATGCTAGTGTTTTCGAAGCCTTTATTCTTTACACCCACTCCTTATCACTCTCCTTTCAAAGAAAATAAAGCCCCTATTGCAAAGGCACTGTGACATCCTTCCTAAACTTCATCTGTTGAAATGAATCTGCTACTCCCAAGCATCTGTAAATCTGTAAATCCCAAGAATTGAATATTTTTATTTCAACACATGAAAATAATTTCTAGTACATTTTATTTTTATTTTTGTTATGTGTTATAAAGATATCTTTGTCTATGTCCAGACTTGTCTGAACCATTACATGAATGAGGGAGAATGGAGGCAGTTAAAGGGGCAAATTTGCTTCCCATAGGAAACAAGTTGCAACTGAAGCTACTTCTAAGCAAAATTGTGGAACATTGCATAATGTGAAGCATGCTCCATGTAATTAGTGCAGTTTCCAACTTCTTGCTCAAGCTGTGCTTCTATTTTGGTTATATGATCTCATGTGTTTGAATGAGAGACAGGTTTTACTGTTCCAACTTTCTGAGTTAGCTTGTTTTAAATCAGGATAATTACAATAGGTCTGTGTGAGCTACCTGTTTTCTAATTGTTTTTCCCCTAACGAAGGCCGTGAAAATAGAATGGCAAGTACATTTAAAAAAAAGCACTACAAGGAGGATTTAAGATAGCAGAGTTGTAGGGAGACCCGATGTTTTCCTAGTCCCTTGAACAAAGCTAGTTAAGTATCAAATCATTTTGAAATAGATCTGGGGACTGAGAAAACAAACTGCACAACCACAGGGAGAAAAGATGCCACAATGTGGAAGGTAGGAAGTGCAGAGACATGATTTGGGGGAGAAAAGAATCACAGGTGCTGTGGAAGGAAAGGAACCCTGATCATGGAGAGAGGAGAAAAAGAGAGAGAGAGATAGAGAGAGAGAGAGAGAGAGAGAGAGAGAAAGAGTATTGCACAGGGGATTGCACAAGTAAAACACTTCCCCAAAACTTTTGACTGGGAAAACAAGAGGGGCCAATTATTGTAAGTTTTTACAAGCAGTGGAGCTCAAAGACTGAAGTTTTAGAAGTCCATGCCATCACCTGTGTGGAGCCTGGCCAGCACAGTGGGGTTTCTGTAGAGAAGGAGGGCAGAGGCCCAGGAGAAGACTGTATGGTCTGAGGATCTCCTGGGTCACACTAGGAGAGACAGTTACCTCTTCTTGGAGTGCATTCGGTAGAGGTGGCACTGTATCTCTGGGGACAAAATACCCATGGTGCCACAAAGCTGCCCCATTGATTACCACAGGAACAGAGACACCTGCTGAGGGCAGCTAACCGGGATGCCAGTTTTTGCTGTGCTTTACCACAAATTCCAACGCCCTGCATGTTTGTGTGCTGCCCATCTGAAACAAACCAGCACCAGCCACACAAAGCAAGACCCTCCCCCAGAGGATCAGTGCAGGTCTGCACCATGTCAGGTCCCTAAAATTTGGAGTTTTGAAGCACAGCCAGCACATTTGAGAGAAAACAAAGGAACACCGCAAAAGGCCTGAAACAAATGCATGAAAGCAGGGATCTGAGGGAAATCAGGGACAAATGAAAGGAGAATATCTGCTCTTCTGCGGGGCTTTCTGAACAATGGAAGGCATGAACTCCCCTTTCCAGGGATGAGAGAGTGGACAGACAATATTTACTACCCTTGCCCATTAGCACATAAGGACAACACTGACCAGCTCAGTGCCCATAGTGGAGGGCTGAGCTGCTTATACCAAGCTTCTCCCCACTGTGCTCTGCAGGTTCTTGTTTTACTTAAGGCAAATGTACCTGAGAGCCACAACAGCAGCAAACCCTTCCCACAGAAGACCAGCAAAATCTCTCCCACATGCACCAAGTCTAATGACATAGAGGGCTGTAAATCTTCTGCCAAGTAGAAACAAGATCTAGACTTTTTTAACAAGCAGACCAAAGCACACCTAGTTAAAACACACCACACACTGGACAAGGTCAAAACACTCCCCACTGCAGACAAGAAGAAACTCTTCAGAGGATTGATCTAAGGGAAAGAGCAGGTAAACACAATAGGAAAGTACACACAGCATACACAAGAAATATTGCTGAAGTACCAGGCCATGGACAGTATATGACCTATTATTAATATAGCCATTACTCTCAGGAGTGAGAAACACAACAGCATTTCCTAAAACACAGAAGATAGAGACATAGACAAAATGCCAAGATGAGGGATTTCATTCTCCAAAAAATAACAAGAAAAGGTCATGGCCAGGGATCTAATCAAAATGGTTATAAGTAATATGCATGAACCAGAATTTAAAACATTAATCATAAGGACACTAGCCAGGCTTGAGAAAAGCATACAAGACACCAAGGAGTCCCTTACCATAAACATAAAGGCTTAAAAACTAGTAAGACCAAAATAAAAAATGCTATAACTGAGATGTGAAAACAACTGTATGTAATTAGCACAAGGATGGACAAAGTAGAGGAGTTAATCAGTGATATAGAAGATAAAATAAAGAAAAATAATGAAACTGAGGTACCTGGGTAGCTTGGTCAGTTAAGCATATGACTGTTGGTTTCAGTTCAGGTCATGATCTCATGGTTTGTGTGGTCGAGCCCCACATTGGGCTCTGTGCTGTGCAGAGCCTGTTTAGGATTCTCTCTCTCTTCCTCCATCTCTCTCTCTCTCTCAAAATAAATAAATAAACATTAAAAAAAGAAAATAATGAAGCTGAAAAGAAGAGGTAAAGAAAAATATTGGCTCACTAATGTAGACCTAACGAACTCAGGGATTCCACAAAACATAATAACATTCCTATCATGAGTCCCAGAAGAAGAAGAGAGGAAAAAGGGGCAGACTTTTTTGAGCAAATTATAGCTGAAAACTTCCCTAATCTGGGGAAGGAAGTAGCCAACCATATCCAGAAGGTACAGTGAACTCCCATCAAGATCAACAAAAGCAGGCCAACAATATGACATATTGTACTTATAAAGAAAGACAATTGGGTTAGCAGCAGACCTGTCCACAGAAACTTGGCAGGCCAGAAGGGAGTGGCATAATATTCAATTTGCTGAGTGGAAAAAATATGCAGCCAATAATACTTTATCCAGCAAAGCTGTCATTCAGAATAGAAGGAGGGATAAAGAGTTTCTCAGGCAAACAAAAACTGAAAGAGTATGTGACCACTAAACCATCCCTGCAAGAAATAATAAAGGGGACACTTTGAGTGGTAAAGAAAGACCAAAAGCAACAAAGACTAGAAATGAACAGAGAAAATCTCAAGAAACAATGAATTTACAGGAAATACAATGGCACAAAATTCATATATTTCAATAATCATTATGAATATAAATTGACTAAATGCTCCAATCATAAGACATAAGGTATCAGAGTGGACAAAAAAATAAAAAATCAAGACTCACCTATATGCTCCTACAAGAGATTGACTTTAGACCTAAAGACACCTACAGACTGAAAGTGAGGAGGTGGAGAACCATTTAACATGATAATGGGTGTCATAATTAAGCTGGAGTAGACATGCTTATATCAAACAAACTAGATTATTAACCAAAGGTTGTAACAAGAGATGAATAAAGGCACTATATATAAAGGGGACTATCCAACAACAAGACCTAACAATTGTAAATATATATATCCCCAACTTGAGAGCACCCATTTATACACACACACACACACACACACACACACACATATATATATATATATACACACACTGGTAACAAAAAAAACCCTCACTGTTAATGGTACAATGACAGTATGGGACTTGAACACCCCACTTACAGCAATGGGCAGATCATCTAAGCAAAAATTCAACAAGGAAATAATGACTTTGAATGGCATCCTAGACCAGAAGGATTTAACAAATATACTCAGTACACTTTTTCTTAAAGCATCAGAATATACTTTTTTTTTGAATGCACATGGAACACTCTCCTGAATAGATCACATACTAGGTCACAAATGAGGCCTTAACAAATACAAAAAGATTGAGATTTTACTGTACATATTTCTTCCCCAAAATGCTATGAAACTTGAAGTTGAGCAAAAGAAAAAAATTTGGAAAGCCTTCAAATACATGAACGACCCTACGCTAATATCATCCTCGATGGGGTAAAACTGAGAGCTTTCCCGCTAAGGTCAAGAACAAGACAGAGATGTCCACTCTTGACACTGTTATTCAACATAGTATTGGAAGTCTTAGCCTCTGCAATCAAACAACACAAAGAAATAAAAGGCATCCAAATCGGCCAGGAGGCGGTCAAACTCTCACTCTTCACAGATAACATCATACTCTATATGGAAAACCCTAAAGATTCCACCAAAAGACTGCTAGAACTGATTCATGAATTCAGCAAAGTTTAAGGATATAAAATCAACGCACAGAAATCAGTTGCATTGCTATACACCAACAATGAACCAACAGAAACAGAAATCAAGGAATCGATCCCATTTACAGTTGCACAAAAAACCATAAAATACCTAGGAATAAGCCTAACAAAGAGGTGAAAAATCTATATGCTAAAAACTATAGAAAGCTTATAAAAGAAATTGAAGAAGACACAAATAAATGGAAAAAGATTCCATGCTCCTGGATAGAAAGAGCAAGTATTGTTAAAATGTCGATACTACCCAAAGCAATCTACATACTCAATGCAATCCCTACCAAAATAACACCAGCATTCTTCACAGAGCTGGAACAAATAATCCTAAAATTTGTATGGAACCAGAAAAGACCTCAAATAGCCAAAGCAATCTTGAAAAATAAAACCAAAGCAAGGCATCAAAATCCCAGACTTCAAGCTATACTACAAAGCTGTAATAGTCAAGACAGTATGGTACTAGCACAAGAACAGACACTGAGATCAATGGAACAGAATAGAGGACCCAGAAATCGACCCACAAACGTATGTCCAACTAATCTTTGACAAAGCAGGAAAGAATATCCAATGGAATAAGGAGAGTCTCTTCATCAAGTGGTGCTGGGAAACCTGGACAGTGACATGCATAAGAATGAACCTGAACCACTTTCTTACACCATACACAAAAATAAACTCAAAATGGATGAAAGACCTCAATGTAAGACAGGAAGCCATCAAAATCCTCGAGCAGAAAGTAGACAAAAACCTCTTTGATCTTGGCCGCAGCAACTTCTTACTCAACATGTCTCTAGAGGCAAGGGAAACAAAAGCAAAAATGAACTACTGGAACCTCATCAAAATTAAAAGCTTCTGCACAGCAAAGGAAACAATCAACAAAACTAAAAAGCAACTGACAGAATGGGAGAAGATATTTGCAAATGACATATCAGATAAAGGGTTAGTATCCAAAATCTATAAAGAACTTATCAAACTCAACATCCAAAAAACAAATAATCCAGCGAAGAAATGGGCAAAAGACATGAATAGAAACTTCTCCAAAGAAGAAATCCAGATGGCCAACCTACATATGAAAAATGCTCAATATCACTCATCATCAGGAAATACAAATCAAAACCCCAATGAGATACCACCTTACACCTGTCAGAATGGCTAACATTAACAAGTCAGGCAACAACAGATCTTGGCAAGGATGTGGAGAAAGAGGATCTCTTTTGCATTGCTGGTGGGATTGCAAGCTGGTGCAGCCACTCTGGAAAACAGTATGGAGGTTCCTCAAAAAACTAAAAATAGAACTACCCTACAACCCAGCAATTGCACTACTAAGCATTTACCCACGGGATACAGGTGTGTTGTTTCGAAGGGACACATGCACCCCCATGTTTATAGCAGCACTATCAACAATAGCCAAAGTATGGAAAGAGCCCAAATGTCCATTGATGGATGAATGGATAAAGAAGATGTGGTATATATATACAATGGAGTATTACTCAACAACCAAAAAGAGTGAAATCTTGCCATTTGCAACTACATGGATGGAACTGAAGGGGATTATGCTAAGTGGAATTAGTCAGTCAGAGAAAGACAAAAATCATATGACTTCACTCATATGAGGACTTTAAGAGACAAAACAGATGAACACAAGGGAAGGGAAACAAAAATAATATAAAAACAGGGAGGGGGACAAAACGGAAGAGACTCATAAATATGGAGAACAAACTGAGGATTATGGGAGGGATTGTGGGTGGGGGGATGGGCTGAATGGATAAGGGGCACTATGGAAACTACTCCTGAAATCATATGCTAAGTAATTTGGATGTAAATTTTAAAAAATTAAAATACATGGAGGTTAAAGAACATCCTACTAAAGAATGAATGACTTAACCAAGAAATTAAAGTAGAAATAAAAAAAAAATTCATGGAAGCAAATGAAAACAAAAACAAACAATCCAAAACCTTTGGGATGCAGAAAAAGTGCTCATTAGAGGGAAGTATAGAGCAATACAGGTCTACCTCAAAAAGCAAGAAAAGTCTCAAATATACAACCTAGCCTTACACCTAAAGAAAATAGAAAAGGAACAGCAAATAAGCCCTAAATACAGCAAAATACAGCAGAAGAAAGGAAATAATAAAGATAAGAGAAAAAATAAATGATATAGAAAAAACAACAAAACAACAATAGAACAAATCAATAAATTAAAGCTGGTTCTTTGAAAGAATTAATAAAATTGATAAACCCCTAGTCAGACTTAAAAAAAAAGAGAGAAAGGATCTAAATAATTAAAATCACATATGAAAGAGGAGAGGTCATGAGCAACACCACAGAATCACAAACAATTACAAGACAATATTATGATAAATTGTATGCCAAGTTTTTGGCATTCTGGAAGAAATAGCTAAGTTCCTAGAAACATAAACTATCAAAACTGAAATAGGGAGAAATAGAAAATTTGAACATACCTATAACTAGCAAAGAAATTGAATGAATAAAAAAATAAAATCTCCCAACAAACAAAAGTCCATGGCCAGATGGACTCTCAGGGGAATTCTACCAAACATTAAAAGAAGAATTAATACTTATTCTCAAATTATTCCAAAAAAACCCAACCAGAATTGGAAGGAAAACTTCCAAATTCATTCCACAAGGCCAGTATCACCTTGATGCCAAAACCAAAGACCCCACTCAAAAGGATAATTACATGACAATATTCCTAATGAATATGGATGGAAAAATTCTCAACAAGACACTAGCAAATTGATTCCAACAGTACACTGAAAGAATCTTTCACCACGATCAAGTGGCTTTCTGAGCTGCAAATGTGGTTCAATATTCACATATCCATCAATGTGATAAACCACATTAACAAAAGAAATGATAAGAACCTTATGATCCTCTCAATAGACAAAGAAAATTCATTTGTTAAATTACAGCATCCATTCTTGATAAAAAAACCCTCAACAAAGTAAGGATAGAGAGAACACACCTCAACATCATAAAGGGCATATATAGAAGACCCACAGCTGATATAATCTTCAATGGGGGAAAACTGAAAGCTTTTTCTTTATGGTCCAGAATTGACAGGGATGTCCACTCTCATCACTGTGATTTAGCATAGTAATGGAAGTCCTAGCCTTAGCAATCAGACAACAAAAAGAAATAAAAGGTGTCAAATTGGTAAGAAAAAAGTCAATCTCACTATTCACAAAGGACGTGATACTTTATGTAGGATATCCGAAGGACTCCACCAAAAAATTGATAGAACTGATACATTAATATACATGAATTTAGTAAAGTGGCAGCATACAAAATCAATCTACAGAAAACTGTTGCATTTCTATACACCAATAATGAAGCAGAGAAGGAGAAATCAAGGAATTGATTCCATTTACAATGCGCCAAAAACCATAAGATACCTAGGAATAAACCTATCCAAAGAAGTAGAAGATCTGTACTCCAAAAACTATAGAACACTATGAAAGAAACCGAAGATAATACAATGCAATGGAAAAATATTCCATGCTCATAGATTGGAAGAACAAATATCGTTAAAATGTCTATACTACCCAATGCAATCTACACATTCAATGCAATCCCTATCAAATAACACCAGCATTTTTCAAAGAGGTACACCAAACAATATTAAAATTTTTATGGAACCACTAAAGATCCCAAATAGCCAAAGAAATCTTGAAAATGAAAAACAAAGATGAAGGAATCATATTTCTAGACTTCGTGCTATTTTACAAAGCTGTAGTCATCAAGACAGTATAGTATTGGTTCTAAAAATGACACAGATCAACAGAACAGAGTAGAAACCCTGGAAATGGACCCACAACTATATGGTCAACTAATGTTTGACAAAGCAGGGGAAAATATGCAATGGAAAAACACAGTCTCTTCAAATGGTGTTGGGCAACCTGGACAGCCACATGCACCAGAAAGAAAGAGGACAACTTTCTGACACCATACACAAAAATAAATTCAAAATGAATGAAAGACCTAAATGCAACAAAGGAATCCATCAAAATCTTAAAGGAGAACAGAGGCAGTCACCACTTTTACAACAGCCATAGGAACTACTTATTAGACGCATCTCAGGAGGCAAGGGAAAGAAAAGCAAAAATGAATTATTGGGACTTCATTAAGATATAAACGCACACTTTTGCACAGTGAAGGAAACAATCAACAAAACTAAAAGGTTATCTACAGAATGGGAGAAGATATTTGCAAATGACATATGTGATAAAGGATTAGTATCCAAAATCTATACAGAACTTAGCAAACTCAACACCCAAAAAGCAAATAATCTAGTTAAGAAATGGCTAGAACACATGAAAAGACACTTTTCCAAAGAAGACATACAGATGGTTATCTGTTATAAGGCCTTTATCAAGGAGAAAATGAATCATGCCTTTTCATTAATCCTATTTTCCCTTACCTTTGTGGATACTCTGTATTAGCCCTACCTTGTCTTCAAATATATGTTTACTTTTTACTCCATTGGGTATTACTGAAATATATTAATTTATATTAATTTATGTTCATGTGTACAACCTTTCAATAGAAACATTCCTAAGTTTGTCCTATAGACATATACTGTATATTTTGAATTCCATTATAGGTTTCCTGATTGACAGTGCGTTTTGTTATATTTTTAGTAGGTACTTCATGGTTCTTAATCTAGATTTTATCACAAATTGGTTACTTAATTCATACATCTCCATCCCTGAGCTTGCTCTTTGTCCACCAGACTCAAACCCAACTACCTATGAATGCTCTGTTTAAGGCAACTCACTTAGTATGACCAAAATAGAACTTATGATTATCCCCATCCAAAACTCTCTCCTTCAGTACTTCCCATCTCAATAAATGTCACTACTATTTGCCAAACTGCTAGAGTCATAGATCTAGGAGTCATTTTTTACACATGAAGGTAATATACCATTGTATGCCAATTATACTTTAATAATAATAATAATAAATTGCTGTAGAAAAATATTTTAAAACTAGGAATTATTTCTGACTTTTCTCTTTTCTTCACAACCTAATCCATTCCACCGAGAAGACATGTCAGTTTTTCCTTCAAAATTTATTGAAAATCAAAACGCTCTTCACATTTTCACTATCATAACCCTCGTTCAAACCACTATCAACTCTGGCCTAGACTTAATTGCCTGCATAGTGTAGTAGTCCTTGACTGGTCTTGCTTCTACTCTTGACCCCCTATATTCTATCTATCACACAGCACTTAGATTGATCTTTAAAAACCCATATTACATTATACTAGTTTCCTTCTTTACATATTCCAATGGCTTCTTATTGCATTGAGAATAAACTCCAAAGTCATTTACCATGGCTTACAGATTGTACATTATTTAAGCTCTCTGCCCTATTCCCTATCACTCTGCCCTCTACTGACCCTTATCCAACCACCATGGCATTCTTACTATTAAAAAAAAAACAAAACACTTATTCTCTGATCCAAATCCTTTATACTTATTTTTCTTTATATCGTGAATGCTCTCTTCTCAGGCTTTGGCTTGCTCCGTCTCTTCTTCCAGGCTTCTATTCTACTATTCTCTTCAGAAAGGCCTTCCTTAACCACTTTAACTTTGTTTACATTTACCCCAGCTTTATTGATGTGTAGTTGACAAATAAAAATTATATATACTTAAGGTGTATACGTAATGTTTTGCTATACATTGTGCATTTACATATACACTGAAATGATTACCATGAACAACTTAATTTACTATCCATCACCTCACATATTTAGCATATTTTTTGCAGTAGGAAACTTTAATATCTACTCTCTTAGAAAGTTTCAAGTATACAATACGGCTTTATTAAGGATAGTCAACATGCTGTACATTAAATCTCCAAACTCATTTATCCTGCATAACTGAAACATTGTACCTTTGATGAACACCTCTCTATTTCCCCCACACCATCCCCTGTCAGCTTCTATTCTATTCTCTGCTTTTATGAGTTCTAAATAGCCAATGGAAAGCAAGTTGCACACAGTTGTATGTCCACAAATGTTTCCCACTGAATTTAGAGGTTAGTATAATGTTAGGTTCCACATTTATTTGTTTTCAGCCTAGTGACTTCATTTTCTCTACACTAGAGAGAAATATAGACAGACAGAGAGAAAGACTATGAGAGACATAGAGGCATGTTGGCAGAGAGGGATAGTCAAATAGCCATAAAAAGTGATGAGAGAGTGATGGATTGGAAAGGTTCATGCAGATTTCTACATAAAATCTCTCAAGAGAATAGGTAAACTTCATAATGTAAAGGATGTTGAGAAAGAAAAATGAGGGGCATGGGAAATATTCCTGAGGAACAGTTGGCTGTTTTAAATTCCTGTGAATTCCCCACTCTAAATCTTGGATATGGACCAGATATATATCATCGCTATTTTCCAAAACTGTGGTAATAGCAAAGCCACATACTAGTTTTATAACCTTTAGCAATTTAGTCTTCTTGAGCTTTAGTTTCCTTATCTGTAAAATAAGAATATTATCATCTTCCAGGCATAGTAGCATATTGCCTTGAATATAATAATAATGGTAGCTGCTATCACCATCACTACCATCATCATCACCAAAATACCTGGACTGCCCCCTTATACTGGTCACTATGATAGCTACATGGTCCTTAAAACCACAATTGTCTCCCAACAAGAACTAAAATGTAGATTAGATGAGAGTTGTCTTGGGACTGTCTTGTGTAGCACAAGTGTCAAATTTTTGTTCATTTGCTTCCTAAAATATATTTTCTTGCTACATTCATTAAATGTTGTCATTTATATTTGTGACTGAGGAAGAGAGAGAGAAAGAGTGAGTGAGGGAAGGGAGGGAGGAGAGTAGAGTTGGTTTTGTGAGCTATTTAATCAAAAGCCTCTATGGGTTATTGGTTATCATTATTAATGCATTTACTGAGGCAATGGTATTATTTTATTGTGCAGAGCAGTTGTTTTTCAAATTCATTTATTCAGAATATGATCCCTGCTTATTTCATAATCAACTAAGTGGGTTTTTAATTTTTGATATCTCATTGCTTAACCTAGTCATTTATGAACAGGGGAAAAAAAGAAAACTGGAAATAAATCCACAGTAAGCAAATGAGGCAAACAAACATTGCAAATCATAGAATTTTACAGTCTGAAGAAAATATAGCCATTATCTAAACCATCTAGTTATACAGGAGAAAAATTGAAGTCTATAGACAAACGAAGAACAATATTTTAATCAATCCAGGCTTCAAATCCAGTATTTCTATTTCTAATATAATGCTCTTCCCTCTACCAAGCCTCCCTGCTTAAATACATGAAACAGAGCTCTGCAGAGGGATTATTCATTGAGAGCACTTAGCCCATTTCAGATTACAGAAAAAAAATGAGTAAAGGAGAGCACCATGGGAAACTGGAGATGGGAAAATAGGAATGGAGATAGGGTGCATTCATACTCTGCATTGTTAGCAACTGATTTTGGTTTATTAAGTTTGAGGATTGGGGGAGCAGCAGCCTTACTTTATGATCTCTCTCAGAATTTCAGTTCTGAAATTTAACCTGTGACATGAATAAGTAAACTTCCAATGCAAATTAAAACAATTCTATCAACTTTTGACTTTATTTTCTTTGTTTTTTTTATCACAGTTTCAGGTTTTGGTTTGTGTTCCCTGAAATTGAAAACTATGGTTTGAAAAGAATCTTCCCCTTTCATTCTCACTGGACTACAGAATAGTACTATAATAGTTCTGGTGTGAGTGTGTTTTTGTTTGTGTGTGTGTGTGTGTGTGTGTGTGTGTGTGTGTACTAGAATTAGTACACAAATTACAACCCTTGACATAGTCTGATGATAATTTCTTTTGATCTTAAATGATTGGTATTGTAGATTTTATTTAGAGGTATTGAAAGATAAAATTTTAAAGAAAGCTCAGCCTTTGATTGTTTTCTTTTCTTTTCTTTTCTTTTCTTTTCTTTTCTTTCTCACAGAATGAATTCTAATGGTTTACTAGACAACTGATCACTTGTGATTATATATAACTTATGATTGCTTTGTAAGAAAAAAGTAGAAAATGGAAGATAAATTCTGTGGATTATGTGGGGAGGGAAATCTCCTTTCAATGTATTACAGTTTTGTTAGTCATGACATGATGGCATTAGTAGGAGACCATGGGGATATAGAGGAATCTATGTTCACTTACTCTGAGTCAAAATAGAATTTTTTAAGAAATTAAATTTTATACAACAATATATTCCAGGCTTCAACCTATCATTTTTGTGGTTGGAGTGGAGATCGTGTCAAAGGAGAGTTGGAGCTCCACATTTTTGATGGATCTCTAATTCATTGTGAAATTCAGGCTTTTCCAAGCCACATCTTCTACTTATTAATAACTATATTTACTGCTGTGGTGACATACTAGCTTGGACTGTAGAATTGCTTTATTTGATGTACTTTGTTCCAAGTTCCTAAATTCTTAGACAGGAATCACTTACAAAGCAACCTATAGAAGTTTGCTACTGCTGAATATTGAAATCATTCCCTCCAAAAGAAGTTTAAGTTAGTATAAAGCTACTCAAGCAATGATTCATAACTTGAAATACTATTATTATTACAAAGTTTTATAGCTCTATTTACATTATTAGTGACATGATAGGAAAAAGAAAATGTGAAAAACTTGGATCTCTATGTACTTGTTATACTCAATAAACAATTTATAAATTAAGACTTCAACTTTATGTTCTGAGTCTCATTTCTCTCATTGAGATCATTTTTTTATTATAGTTACTGAAATAATGTGCCTTTGAAAAAACTCAATATATGGACAGATTCTAAATCAAGAATAATATCATTTAAAACGAGCTTTCAATCAGAAGTAGCCTTCTTTTTTTGTGTTAGTTTTATTGCTAATAAACAGGATAAGATATAAACAGAATATTTGAAGAAGTAAATAAACTAAAAGGAAGAATCATAACATAAGCAACTTCTAAAAACCACAGTAAGTTGAAAAGTTTGCAAATTGAGATAAAGACTGAATAGATTATTATAAAATTGCATCGAATTAGACACTTTTCCAAGATACTTAGAATTTTTTATGCCATTAATTAAAATTTTTATTGAACTAGGGAATAATGATTATATACTGTCATATGTAATCAAAATTTTGGGAATTATGAAATGCATGGAATTAGAACAATTTTAAAGGTCATCAGATACAAATATTTGTCCACCAGCATTTCAGCTTTTGCTCTCAAATAGAAAGTAGTATCAATTAATCTAGTTCAACCACTATAGCACTCAAATTATGGACATAGCTATATAAATATTAAAATATAACATTCAGCACCCTCTTGACTGAATCTGAGAAACTTGAAGTTGAGAAACTATCCAGTATGGTATGCATACTAGAGAGAATTAAGAAACTCCCAAGTCTTTTCTGTGTTCCATCACTGACCCACTGGTTTTTCAATTTACATTTCTTTCATTAAAACAATTATAATGATGTTATTTACTCATAATAATTGTGGCATCAAGTGAGGGCTTTGGAAAGCAAAAAGTCCTAATCAATATAGTAGCTATTTGGTGTGAGATCTACACTATGAGTATAAAGGGTTCTTTGATTTTATTTTATTTTATCTTTTTAAATTTTTTTAACGTTTATTCATTTTTTGAGAGAGACAGAGACAGAGGATGAGCGGGGGAGGGGCAGAGAGAGAAGGAGACACAGAATCCGAAGCAGGCTCCAGACTCTGAGCTGTCAGCACAGAGCCCACCGCGAGGCTTGAAACCATGAACCTGAGATCCTGAACTGAGCTGAGGTCAGATGCTCAATCGACTGAGCCACCCAGGCACCCCGGGTTCTTTGATTTTATATGTGACATCTCTGGCAAAAGTAGAGGGCTACCGAGGGCAAATATAAATCTTGTCACTAGCTACATTCTCAGGAAAATGGCAAGTGGCTTAAGCATCTCTTGAGAGGAACCAGGAGGGTGGAGGAAATGAGAGATTGAATATTCTAATAGCCCCAAAAGGCTGAGAAGTACTCATGAACCATCTATACTAAAAACTACGGGGGGCTCAGGAATGTAATTTCAGTGACATCCCTATCCAGAATGCATAGCAGCTTGCCACCATACATGAAATATTACCACCTGAGAATTATTCCTTTGGCTAGTACCATTACTTTTTCTAGAAGTCTCCTGTGGCAATTCATTATTTCTTTTTGTTGTTGTTGTTTGAAGTTTTTATTTAAATTCCAGTTAAGACAAGTCATTATTTCATATATATATATATATATATATATATATATATATCCCCAATTTATATATATATATATATATATATATATATATATATATATATATATATTTACATCCAAGTTAGCCAGCATACAGTGCAACAATGATTTTATGGGACCACCCCACCACCCCTCACCTATTCAGCCCATCCCCCCTCCCACAACCCCTCCAGTAACCCTCTGTTTGTTCTCCATATTTAGAGGCTGTTATGTTTTGTCTCCTTCCCTGTTTTTATATTATTTTAAATTTTTTATTATTTTTTTTTAAATTTAATGTTTATTTTTGACAGAGACAGACAGAGCATGAGCAGGGGAGGGGCAGAGAGAGAGGGAGACACAGAATCCGAAGCGGGCTCCAGGCTCTGAGCTGTCTGCACAGAGCCGGACGCGGGGCTGGAACTCACAGACTGCGAGATCATGACCTGAGCCGAAGTCTGCTGCTCAACTGACTGAGCCACCCAGGTGCCCTTATTATTTTTAATTTTTTAAATGTTTGTTTATTTTTGAGAAAGAGAGACAGAGAGTACAAGCAGGGGAGGGGCAGAGAGAGAGGGAGACACAGAATCTGAAGTGAGCTCCAGGGTCTGAGCTGTCAGCACAGAGCCAGATGCAGGGCTTGAACCATGAATCATGAGATGACCTGAGCCAAAGTCAGATGTTTAACCGATTGAGCCGCCCAGGCACCCTTCATGAATATATTTAGAGTAGTTTTCACATTAAAAACAACTGGGAATTCTGCTTACCATACATTTCTAGACTCTAAGAGCTCATGATTCAGTGTGTCTGTCATGGGACATTGGAATCTGTATACTTGTCAGACTACCCAGGTGATTTGATGTTGCAGGCTAGATTTCTTTTTTTTCTTTTTTATTAATGTTTATTTATTTTTGAGAGACAGAGAGAGACAGATAATGAGCATGGGAGGGACAGAGAGAGAGGGAGACACAGAATCTGAAGCAGGCTCCAGGCTCTAAGCTGTCAGCACAGACCCTGATGAGGGGCTCGAACCCATGAACTGTGAGATCATTACCTGAGCCGAAGTCAGACGCTCAACCGACTGAGCCACCCAGGCTCCCCTGCTTGCTAGATTTAATTACCAGATATTAATAATGAGTGGCAAATGATTTTATTTTTCTCATCTGCTATGGTTGTGAAGGAATAATATAGATAAAAGGCTTTGATGGATGGTTTTGATGGGAGAAAAAAGGTTCAGAGCTGAGAGATACCTTGGAAAGAAAACACAAAATTCAAGAGTATAAAAACTCAAAGTACTACAAAGAGACATTGGCTACCTGAGGGAGGAAGTCTCCCCACAAGGAAAAAAAAAGGCTATGAATTCTAACACAAAAGTAATGTATATCATAACTTTTTCCGGATATACTTCAACTTTCTTCAACAACCAACAAATGGACCTCTACATGGAGAGCTTCCTGCTGAGACCTCATCAGGAAATGAGATGAGTGGAGAAAACAAAACATTAAGGGTTCATCTGTACCAAACATTTTGAAACAATTAATTACTACTTCTTCTGTGCTCATGAGAATTCTGGGTGACATTTCTGCCAGCCCATTAAAGCTCATTTGGGGACATTTAAAACATCCAAGCTATTACCTTTTCCCCAGGATCATTTTCTCCCCATCTCTCCCCCAAAAAACAAAAATGTGAATTTTAGAAGGTCCTAACACATTGCCTTAGAGCTTTGGATCCTTGATTAGATGCTTGTTCACTCATCATTGGTTCCTATTTTAAAATGTAAACCTGGTCCAATTGTCGAAGATATGATGGGAATAACTGAAAAATATTGAGTGGAGGCAATAACTGGCAACATTGGGATTGTGTTATTATTTTAGTACTTGAGTGTAAGCCCGGGTATAGGAATAA
Source organism: Acinonyx jubatus (assembly GCF_027475565.1). Classification (NCBI taxonomy): domain Eukaryota; kingdom Metazoa; phylum Chordata; class Mammalia; order Carnivora; family Felidae; genus Acinonyx; species Acinonyx jubatus. The sequence continues at coordinate 68,736,158 of NC_069389.1, forward strand.
GAAAGCATCAAACCAATTCATCTACTGTTTCATTTTCTGTGTTAAGTTATTTGATTTCGGGGCTTAAGTCTTATAGAATCTTACTTCATTCTAAATGGAGTCTCTGTTTTGTAGATATAGAAAAATTACTGGCTGCAGCTGTGCTGACTCTCACAGAAACCTCTGCAACCTGAAAAGAGAAATTACAGAGATCACAGAGTTTGATTATAAAAGCTAACATGAATCAACGGTTTACCATATTCCAGGCTCTTATGTGATGTGTATCCTTGACATGCTATGTCTCATTTAATCCTTAAAACAATTATGTGAAGTAGATGATGTACTTATTTGTATTTTACAGATAAAGAAAATGAGTGTAAGCAAGATTAAATTAATTGTCCAAGGCCACACAGCTTTAAGTGGCAAAGCTATAATTCAAACCAAGATCCATCTGACCTTGTAATGATATAGTAAAAAATAGATCTCATAAGACTGAATAAGTCAATTAAATTTTAGTGCTTGTATAGGGTAATTTATAAAAGTGCCCCAAAGAGGTCATCTTCTTAGCATAATAGTCACACAAAGCTATTAAATTATAGAGCAATGTAAAACTCAACCCAAACTACCACTCAGATGCTGGGTTTTGTTGACAGTCATGGTCCAACTCTTCAGAGAACTAAATATTGAACTTGTATCCTATTTCAGAAACTTTCTTCCTCTTTTATAAGTAACCAAAATGTATTTTTAAAGAGACTTCATGGTAAAACTGCCTATTCCACATGTTACCCTTCTCTTTTAGGATAAAATCTGTTTATGAAAAGATTAAGTAACAAAAGAATTCCAAAATTCTTACACTAAAGTGTCTAAAAAATGGCACCATATTAGGCTCAGTCAGTTGAGCATGTGACTCTTGATCTTAGGGTCGTGAGTTCAACCCCCACGTTGGGCCAAGAACTTACTTTAAAATATTTTCTATTTTATATTTTATGTTTTTAACGTTCATTTATTTTTGAGAGATAGAGACAGAGCATGAGTAGGGGAGGAGCAGAGAGAGAGACGGAGACACAGAATCTGAAGCTAGCCCAGGCTCTTAGCCGTCAGCACAGAGCCCAATGCAGGGCTTGAATTCATGAACCATAAGATCATGACCTGAGCTCAAGTCGGAGAATTAACTGACTGAGCCACCCAGGCGCCCATAAAATTTTATTTAAATTAAAAAAATAGAATCCAAATCTATAACAATGTGTACCTTTCATTAAGCACTATTTATACTTCTTTTAAAGTGTAATTAAAATAATCTGTTAATACTTTTATTACCAATTCTTCCAAGGGTGGTTCAATATTTGCAAATCAACATGATACACCACATTAATAAAAGAAAGGATACGCACCATATGATCCTTTTGATAGATGCAGAAAAAAAAAACATTTGACTAAGTACAATATCCATTCATGATAAAAAAAAAAAACCCTCAGCAAAGTTGGTTTAGAGGGAATGTACCTCAACATAATGAAGGCCATGTATGAAAAACCCACAGCCAACATCATCATTAATGGGGATAAAACTATAAGCTTTTCTCCTGAGGTCACGTACAAGACACGAATGTTCACTCTTACCACTTTTATTCAACACAGTACTGGAAGTCCTAGCCACAGCAATCAAGCAAAAGGAAATAAAAGGCATCCAAATCAATAAGGAGGATGTAAAACTTTCATTACTTGCAGATGACATGATACTCTATATAGAAAACCTGAAAGATACCACCAAAAGACTTCTAGAACTGATTAATGAATTCAGTAAACTCAGAGGATACAAAACCAGTGTACAGAAATCTGTTGTATTTCTTTTTTTAAGTTTATTTATTTTGAGAGAGAGAGAGAGGGAGAGAGAGGAGAGAATGTGCATGAGCAGGGGAGGGGCAGAGAGACAGGGAGAGAGGGAATCCCAACCAGGCTCCGTGCTATCAGAGCAAAGCCAGATGCAGACTTTGATCTCACAAACTGTGAGATCATGACCTGAACTGAAATCGAGTCAGACGTTTAAACAACTGAACCACCCAGGCGCCCCAAGGATGAATACAATTTTCATGCTTATATAACTTCCCCTACTTCACCTATCCTGGTGCTTACCACATTATATCATAATTACAGATTTACTATTCTGGAGATCCCCATAGATTGTGAGATCCTGGAGGACAGTGCTAGGTATGTTTCATATACCTGTCATCTAGCCAGTACTTGACACATAGTAAGTATTTAGTTATTATTAGCTATATGAAAAGAAAGAAGGAAGGAAGGAAGGAAGAAAAAGAAGAAAGGAAGAAATGAAGAAAGAAGGAGCAAAAAAAGGGATAAAAAAGAAAGAAAAAAGATAAAATCTATCCATCCAATTATTCTAGTTTTAGTGAGGTCTCAGAGACAATGTAGTGGAGTCCTTAAAAGACATGGAACTTAATAGATGTTTGTTCAGCGTGTGTGCTTTATTTGAATTTAATCAATTGAAGAGAACACAGACGAATTGACAATGCCTTCTGATGAGACATAATGCATATGATTTTTATTATAGATTTATGAGTGGGACTGGGATGAGACATGGGTATTCCAGAGAAAAGGACATCTTTGACCCAGGACATAGGCTTCATTTACTGTTGATGTTCTTGTGTGTTTTGTTTTTAATTTAGTCTTTTTCCAGGTCAGGTCATAGCTGCAAGGTCTTATATTGCAAGCAAAAATGTGCCATATGAGTTGTATCATTATAGTAATCTTTATAGTCTACAGAGATGAGCATGCCTGCTCTGTATCTCCTTCCAGCAAAAGCTAGGGAGTCTTAGGGTTTCTAAATTTCCTAACCCAAGATGTCATCATGCAGACTGGTTTTAAATGTATTGAATGATTCATGTGAGTTATGATGGCCTATATTTGCAGTTTGTCCTATCATCTTAACATGGTTATTCTGTGATTGGCATTTCTTGTGTTTTTACATTTATGCAAACTAATATTTAAAGTGAGTTTTCTAAGTTAGGAACCCTGATGTTTTTATTACTAAGTAAAAATTACATCTAAGAGCCTGACAAACAGAACCTATAACATGTCATAATATGTTTTTTTTTTTATGAGCAGGTCATAGACAAAGTGAAGATGAAAGGGGAAGACAATAACTGTTTTAACTCATTTCTAGAAAGCAAACAAGATAGAGTTGCTTATTTATCTTATTTAGGGAAAGGGAAGTTAGAATTATGTAGCTTTTCTACAATAAGGGTGGTCTTGTTTCCTTTCTGTCTTTTTGTTATTCTGAGCCACATTATGTTCCCTGAAGGAATATCTGAAAATAGTCAATGTATAGCCTCTAGTTGGCTTTATAGCCCAACCCAACAGGACTTGAAGTGAAAACTTCTCACAAAGCCATGCAGAAAGTATCCACCAGGTGCTAGAAAGTGGCAGATTCTACCTGTCTATAAAAATAATTCAAGCAGAGAAGACTAATCAATATGAATGCATTCAAAAAGTGAAAACAATAGGAACTTGGCATCTTCATTACTCTGATAGTACAAATTTCCAACTTTTCTAATGTCAGGAAACATAACTAGAATTTTTACTTTAAAAAAAATCTCTGATTCCTTTTCTGACCACAAGTTTTTATTTATGTAAATACCATTTTTCAAACTCAAAAATACATGAATAGTAGGACAATACTATTAAATTTTTAGTTCAACTGAAAAACTTCCCTATTTAACCAGCCAGACTTTTGTCTTGTAAATTCTGTTTCAATTCCTTTTTTCCAAAGTGTGGACAATCTGAGAAGAGGGAAATGAGTTTAATGAGGAAAGTGAAAAAGAGAGTAAAAGAGTTAGTTTGTTGGAGTTGCTGGGTTTCCCTTTACTTATTCCTAGCAATATTTTCTACCTAATCCTTCTCATTAAAAAAAATCTGCCACTATTTAAAATAACAATCTCAGGGGCACCTGGGTGGCTGAGTCAGTTAAAGTCTGACTTCAGCTCAGGTCATGATCTCACAGTTTGTGAGTTTGAGCCCTGTGTCAGGCTCTGTGCTGGCAGCTCAGAGCCTGGAGCCTGCTTCGGATTCTGTGTCTCCCTCCATCTCTGCCCCTCCCCCACCCGCACTCTGTCTCTCTCTCAAAAATAAGCTATATATATATATATATATATATATATATATATATATATATAAACAATCACAAAGCTAGAAATTTTCTTTTTATTTTTACTGACTGGTTTAATTTTTTAAGTTTACACAAATAATGTATCAACACATTCTTATAGTAGAAAAACTAAACATTACAAAAGTATATACAGTAAAAAGTGACAGTTCCATTAGATGTGCCCACCCCCATCCCAATCCACTCCTAGGTAGTAGCTATTGCTAACATTAGATGAATTATCTTCCCCATTCACTTTAGAAAATATTTTTTAATCTTAAATACAGTATATCTTCAAAGAGTAAGAACCATGTTTACATGTCTTTTTAGTTTTACCCAGACCTGCATATACTGCAGTCTCATTGTAAAACTTTTGTTTCATTTTCCAGAGGACTTTAGCATAAGACATGTTTATCATAGTTTCTTGGGCAATAAAGTACAAAGAGAACTTCCAAGGAAGGCTCTTTCAATTATTAAACTATCTCATTTGGATCCAGAAGAACAGTGGGATCCTAAGGGCTTCCACACGTGCAATGTAGTGACATTGATTAAATTAGATAATTGCTCTTCTGCATTCAGCCTGAGTAAACCTACTGAGAAGAATACATTTCTGGTATCAATCAAAAATATGTACTGTGCCTACTTCATGTAGAATATATATATTAAGTTGTTCTAAAATATTTTCATTTTTTTGGCCCCTCTGATGGGGCAAAAGACTTCACAGACCATGTATTCCACTTGCTCCTTCCTTTACGAAAAAAAAAAATCCTCAGAATTGGGGAAAGTCCTACTTTTGATGAGGTGGAATGAGGTTATGTCTGCATTTTTACTAAAAACAGAAATTCTGTTGCATAACAGAATACACAACAGGAAGTAAAGATTATGCATTGTTACATTATTTTTATTAATGGTATAAGATAACCTGTAGGCCACCTGAAAAACCCACATGAACCATGACTTGCAAACCAAATTTCTGTGTCAGACTTATCATAGAAATTTGACATACTGGAATGATCACATGAACATGGAGTCAGACAAACCTAGGTTTGAATTCTAACTGAGCCACTTAGTAGTTGCAAGAACTTAGGCAAATCGCTTAACCTTTTACAGTTTCATTGTCCCTTTCTCAAAATAAAGGAATACCTACCTTGTTGAGTTATTGTGAACATTAAGTGACAATGTATATATGTCTCCTTTCTTTCATTCCCTCCCTCTTTCTCTCCTTTATTCCTCTTCCCTCTCTTCCTCTGTTCCTTCTTTTCTCTTTCCTTCTTCCTCTCTCCCTCCCTCTTTTCCTTCCTTCCTTCCTTCTTCTTTCTTTTTCTTTATTTTGTCTTAATATTTGTATTCTTTCTAAATGGATCTGAGAAAATTGTATAAAATATCCCCTTTAAAGGATATACACCCAATGAATCCATTCCTAAACACAAAGAGTTACAAGAGTGTAATCGTAACATTCAGGTTGTATCACTCCTTATCCAAACCTTTTCTCATTTTCTCCTGTCACCACTTTTTTCCCCTTAAGTAGAGCTGAGCTTTGATGATTCAAATCCAGTCTCATGTAAAGACTTCTTCAAAGTTGTATCACTACATATATCCCTGGGTTTTTTAACCACTCCCTTTCAATTCCTCATTTCATGTTAAATTGTATTTTGTTGATTGGTTTTAGAAGATGCTCTGTGTAATACATTATTGGAGAGGTATATCTCATATATTTGAATACTTGACAGTTCTTCTCTGAGATAAGAGTTATGAACTTAAGAGAATGATGAAGCTTTCTATTTTATTTATGCACAAAATGGTAGCAAAATATTAATGTAAAAACTATTTAGGAGTTTCTTTCTTACATTTCACATGTTGTAGTAAATACTATTTAACATGAATTCACATTTGGAGCCGCACCTACAGAAACTGCCCTGGTAATGTGTTTGCATGGCACATAATTAAGTGCATGTTATAACTTGTTCCTATTATGCATACCAGTTTGGACAATGTGAAATATACAATCATAAAATTAAACCTATGTTATTCATTATGTCCGTCAAATTTCCCTGATTTTAAGACTAGTTGCGACCCTCAAATCATAAAACAATAAAAGTCATCATAAAACATAAAGTCAAGGTGCCTGGGAAATACTAGATAAAACAAACAGGCAAGACTTGTTATTTAATTTTACCAATATTTGCCTACCAGAGAAGTCAGATTCACTTCTAGTCTAGCCATAGCAAATAGAGCTTTCTTATCAAAGTGTTAATGCCCTTTCCTGACGTTTGAGCTGCTGTACTTACGAAATGCCTCTACTTGTTCAGACCAGTATAACTTATTGCAGGGAAGCCTTAGGGAGCTAGTAGCACAAAATAACAATTACTCACTGGAATCTTTGGTTCCAGAAATGGAGATAGGCACAGACAAAATGTAAAGGCCAAGTGGAGGGAGAGAGTAATACAAAACAGAGGTAGAATATAAGAGGAAAATCATGTAGGGCATTTGACCATTTGAAAGACTTCAAGTTTTACTTTGAATGATATAAGATATCATTGGAGAATTTTGAGAAGAGGAGTGACATGATCTGATTCTGTTTTTAAAATATCAGTCTGGCTTATGTATTGAGAATACATAATACATCTCCTCTATCAGTGGAGATAATGGCATGAAAAAGGAAATCACTTTGGAAGGTGTTGTAATATTACTAGCAAGAGATTATGTCAGTTTATAACAGAGGAGGTGATGAGAATTGGTCATATCCTAGACATATTTCAAATGAGATGGGGCAGTAAAATAATAAAGATATTATAAGCCCCTTGAAGGCTATTACTGATATAATTAACTAGCCTTATCTCACCCACAACTCAGAATCATAAAAGAATAAATGTATATGAGAATTATGATTATTTCTTTTTTGAAACCACTGTTCTATCAAATATCCCACCCTCCCTTAATTAATGCTTATTTATTTTTTTAGAGAGAGATAGACAGAGTCGAGCAGGGGAGGGGCAGAAAAAGGGAGACACAGAATCGGAAGCAGCTCCAGGCTCCGAGCTGTCAGCACAGAGACCGACGGGGGGGCTGAAACTCATGAACTGTGAGATCATGACCTGAGTCGAAGTCGTACACTTAACTGACTGAGCCACCCAGGCACCCCTTCTTAAAAAAAAAAAATTAATGTTTACTTATTTTTTGAGAGCCACCCTCCCTTAATTCGTTTCTTACATGAAAATACTCAAACTTGTTTTACATGATTAATTAGATCAATTTTACTATGGTTCAATCAATACAGAGTCAATTGAATACCAATTAATCAGTCTTATTCTGTTCTAATGACTGAGTAAGGCCTGGTTTGAATAACAATTTCATAAAATTTTCAAGCTCAAAAGTGTTTTGGAGATGATGTAGTTTAGAGATTCCCAACAAGTTTGAGTATAGAGACCACTTTTAATACTGCAAAATGTAGTGGTTCTCCCAAGAAAATGATGGCACTTTTAGTAGCCATTAAGTGAGGAAATACATAATAACAAAAAGCTACAATTAATTCAATATTGGTTTTGAGTGAATGTGCATTTTATTAATCTCAGCAGAATTTATATACACATATGTGCAATATATGTTATTTATGCTCAATGGATATATAATTTCATGTACTCCCTGTAATATTTTTGAACCCTCTGTCACTCCTATGCCAAATAATTTTTGGTTCACAGGATCAAACAACTGAGTTTCAACCCTTACTTTCCATACCCCATGGCCAGTTTTTCAGGTAGAAAAATTACATTCAAAGGGGCTAAGTGATTTTAGGAGATCAGCATCTGTACTGGAACAGGAAGGCAGAGGTGTGGGATAAAGGACAAAGTCTTAGACTTGGTTTTAGGATAACTGAGCTCAAAGCATAGCTCTCAAGCTAGTCCTCTAGTCTCTGAGACTGCTTTATTTTTTTTACCTATAAAAGGAAGATGATAAGACAAACCTTAGAGAATTATGCTGAGAATAAAAAAAGATAATGCACATACTTTTTTTTTCTTTTTCATTGAAATGTGCTATAAAATGGAAATAATAATACCATTATTAGAACCTGAGTTCTAGCTGAGCACTCCATGAATTATTTCTATCCTTTTTATGACAACAACTGGCCATATTATTCTGATGATTCTGATGCTGGAATCAAATAAAACACACATCAATTTACTCAAAATTAGATAACAATAACCCAAACCACTATTCAAAATGAAGAAGACTGAATGAATGTCATGATGTGTACATTGTCTCAGTGAATGAAAAATATTTATATTCCATTGTTTTCTCTGCCTTTTTGTGTATGTTTCTGAATTCAAGACTCAGTGATGTTTTTCTCATAATAAGAATTGTTTTTCTTCTTGGGTGTTTTGGGTACTATTTCTGGTACATAATTGTCATTAAATTAAATGGACTTTAAACTCAAATATAGTTGTAAATGGAATTCTCTGAAACCCAGTATTGTGGGTATATCTACTACTAAATAATTTAGGGTAGAAGCAACTTCAAGCATTTTCTTTGGCAGTGATAATAACATGGCATGAATGATATTATATTGGTAATCATTGCTAATAACTAATAGCATATATCACCTATCTTCTTGCTTTCTATAAAAGTGAATTTAAAGCAATACATCCATAGTTATTATTAGGCAATATGAACTTTAGACACTTTGTTTTAGTCAGTCTCAAAACAAGCACATCAAGTTTTCCAAGATATTACACTCCACTGTGCAAAGGTGTTTAATATGTTGATATGAAATCTAATGACTTTTTGGTGAATGTGCATATTGGAAATACTTAAAGTGGGAAATAACGGCTCAATTATTTAAAATGATTCCTCAGATGTTTACAGCCTGACATGCACAAAAATATGAGTGATTGTTTAAACATTTTGTTTGTTGTTTTTCAGGTTTTTATTTAAATTCTAGTTAGTTAACATACACTGTAATATTAGTTTTAGGTGTAGAATTTAGTTATTCATCACTTACAACAGACAGTGCTCATGACAAGTGCCCTTCTTAATAGCCATCACCTATTAAACCCATCTGCCCACTTATCTGCTGTCCAGTAACCCTCAGTTGTTCTCTATGGTTAAAAGTCTGTTTTGGCTCTCTTCGCCATCCCATGTTCATCTGTTTTGTTTCTCAAATTCCACATGTGAGTGAAATCATATGGAATTTGTCTTTTTCTGACTGAGTTATTTCGCTTAGCATAGTACACTCAAGCTCCATCCGTGTCATTGAAAATGGCAAAATTTCATTCTTTTTTATGGTTGAGTAATATTCCATTGTGTGTGTGTGTGTGTGTGTGTGTATCACATTTTCTTTTTTAAAAAATATTTATTTTTGAGATATAGAGAGATAAACAGAGAATGAGTGGGGGAGGGGCAGAAAGAGAAGGAGACACAGAATCCGAAGCAGGCTTCAGGCTCTGATCTGTCAGCACAGAGCCTGACATGGGGCTCGAACCCACAAACCATGAGATCATGATCTAAGCTGAAGTGGGACTCTAAACCAGCTAAGCTACCCAGGCACCCCTATACCACATTTTCTTTATCCATTCATCATTCAGTGGACATTTGGGCTTTATCTATAATCTGGCTATTGTTGATAATGCTGCTATAAACATCAGGGTGCATGTATCCCTTTGAATTAGTATTTTTGTATTCTTTAAGTAAGTACATAGTAGTGCAATTGCTGGATTGTGGCGTAGTTCTATTTTTAACATTTTGAGGAGCCTCCATACTGTTTTCCAGAGTGACTGTACCAGTTTGCATTCCCACCAACACCAGATCCTTGGCAACACCTGTGTTTTCCTGTGTTGTTAATTTTAGCAATTCTGACAGGTGTGAGGTGATATTGCACTGTAGTTTTCATTTGTATTTCCCTGATGATGAGTAATGCTGACCATCTTCTCATGTGTCTATTATCCATTTCTATGTCTTCTTTGGGAAAATATCTATTCATGTATTCTGACCATTTCTTCACCACATTATTTGTTTTTTTTTGTGTGTTGAGTTTGATAAGTTCTTTATAGATTTTATATATATACCCTTTATCAGATATGTCCCATGCAAATATCTTCTCCCATCCTGGAGATTGCCTTTTAGTTTTATTGGTTGTTTCTTTTGCTGTGCATAAGCTCTTCATCTTAAGTCCCAATAGTTTATTTTTGCTTTTGGTTCCCTTGCCACAGGAAACATATCTAATAAGAAGTTGTAAAAGAGGTTATTGATGTAACTGATGTAAAAGAGGTTACTGCCTGTGTTCTCATTTATAATTTTGATGGTTTCCTTCCTCACTCACATTTAAGTCTTTCATCCATTTTGAATTTGCTTTTGTGTATTATGTAAGAGCTGGTCCAGTTTCATTCCTTTGCATGTGGCTGTCCACTTTTCGAAACACTATTTATAGAAGAGACTGCCTTTTTTCCATTAGACAATTTTTCCTGCTTTGTCAAAGGTGAATTGGCCATGTAGCTTTGGGTTAATTTCTGGGTTTTCTATTCCATTGATCTATTGTCTATTTTTGTGCCAGCACCATACCATCTTGATCACAACAGCTTTGTAATACAACTTGAAGTAATACAACGTGTGATGCCTCCACCTTTGCTTTTCAAGATGCTTTGGCTATTTGGGGTCTTTTGCGGTTCTATACAAATTTTAGGATTATTTGTTCTAGCTCTGTGAAAAATGCTGGTGGTATTTTGATAGGGATGGCATTGAATGCAATTTCTTTGGTTACTATAGACATTTTAGCAATATCTGTTCTTCCAATCCATGAGCATGAGATGTCTGTCCATTTTTATGTCATTTTTTAATATGTTTCATCTGTGATATATGGTTTTCAGAGTACAGTTTTTACCTCTTTCATTAGGTTTATTCCTAGCTACCTTATGGCTTTTGTTGTTACTGTAAATGGGATTGACTCCTTGATATATTTTTCTGCTGCTTCATTATTGTATAGAAATGTAACAGATTTCTGTATGTTGATTTTATATCCTGTACGTTACTGTGTTTGTGTTTAAGTTCTAGCAATTTTTTTTTTTTGCTGGGGTATACTGGGTTTTCTGTATACAGTATCATGTCATCTGCAAATAGTGAAAGTTTGACTTCTTCCTTGCCAGTTTGGATGCCTTTTATTTCTTTGTGTGGTCATATTGCTGAGACTAGGACTTCCAGTACTATGTTGAATAAAAGTTGTGAGAGTGGCTATCCCTGTTTTCTTCCTGACCTTAGAGGATAAGCTGTCAGTTTTCCCCATTGATGATGATATTAGCTGTGGGTTTTTCATAACAGCCTTTATTATGTTTATGTATGTTCCCTCTAAGCCTACTTTGCTGATGGCTGTTATCAAGAATGGATATTGTGCTTTATCAAATGCTTTTTCTGCATCTATTGAGAGGATCATATGTTTTTTTATCCTTTTTCTCATAAATGTGGTGTCCACGTTGATTGATTGAAAATATTTAACCACACTTGCAGCTCAGGAATAAATCCCACTTGATTGTTGTGAATGATTCCTTTAACGTACTGTTGAATTCGATTTGCTAGTATTTTGTTGAGAATTTTTGCATCCATGTTCATCAGGTATATTGGCCCATAATTCTCTTTTTTAGTGGAGTCTTTGTCTGATTTTGTAATCAAGATAGTGCTGGCCTCATACATGATTTTGGAAGTTTTTCTTTCATTTTTTAGAAAGGTTTGAGAAGAATAGGTATTAACTATTCTTTAAATATTTGGTAGAATTCCCCTAGGAAGCCATCTGGCCCTGGACTTTTGTTTGTTGGGAGATGTTTGATTACTGATTCAATTTCTTTGCTGTTTATTGACATGTTCAAATTTCTATTCTTGTTTCAGCTTTGGTGGTTTATATTTTTATAGGAATTCATCCATTTCTTCCAGATTGTCCATTTTGTTGACATTTTATGTTTCATAAAATTCTCTTCTAATTGTTCATATTTCTGTGGTGTTTATTGTGATTTTATTTGGGTGCTTTCTCGTTTCTTTTTGAAAAGTCTGATTAGGGGTTTACCAATTTTATTATTTTTTTTCAAAAACCAGTTCCTGGTTTCATTGATATATTTTACTTTTTTTTTAATCAATTATGTCTGCTCTAATCTTTATTATCTCCCTTCTTCTGCTGGCTTTAGGTTTCATTTGTTGTTCCTTTTCTAGCTCCTTTATATATGAGATTAGGTTCTGTATTTAAGATTTTTCCTGCTTCTTGAGGTAGGCATTTATTGCTATATATACCCCTCTTAGGATTGCTTTTGCTGCATCCCAATGGTTTTGAGTGATTGTGTTTTCATTTTCATTTTTTCCTTAATTTCCTAGTTGACCCATTCATTTTTTAGTAGCATGCTCTTTAACCTGCATGTATTTGTGGTCTTTTCAATTTTTTCTTGTGATTGACTTAAAGTTTCATACCATTGTGGTCAGAAAATATGCATGGTATAATCTCAATCTTTCTGTATTTCTTGAGGCCAAATTTATGATCCAGTATGTGAAATATTCTGGAGATTGTCCCTCGTGCCCTTGAAACTAATGTGCATTTTGCTGCTTTAGGATGAAATGTTCTGAATATATCAGTTAAGTCTATCTTGTTCAGTGTATCATTCAAAGCCATTGTTTCCTTGTTGATTTTGTGCTTAGGTGTTCTGTCTATTGATATAAGTGGGGTGTTAAAGTCCCCTACTATTATTGTAGTATTAATGAGTTTCTTTATGTTTGTTATTAATTGTTTTATATATTTGGGGGTTCCCATGTTGGTTGCATAAATACAATTGTTAGATCTTCTTGATGGATACTCCCCTTTATTATGATATAGTGCCCTTTTGTATGTCTTGTTACAGTATATGGTTTTAAATCTATTTGTCTGATATAAGAATGGCTACTCTGGCTTTCTCTGATGATAAATGTTTATCCATTCCCTCACTTTCAATACGGTGATGTTTTTAGGTCCAAACTAAGTGTCTTTTAGGCTGCATATATATAGGTATTTTTTAATCTATTTTGACACCCGATGTATTTAGATTGGAGCATTTAGTACATTTACACTCAGAGTAATTAGTGATAGATAAGTATTTAGTGTCATTTTATTACTTGTGTTGTCATTGTTTCTGGAGATTTTCTCTGTTTCTTTCTAGTCTTTGGTGCTTTTGCTCTTTTGTTCCCACTCAAAGAGTCGCCTTAATATTTTTTGCAGGGTTGGTTTAGTGGTCACAAATTCCTTTAGTTTTGTTTGTCTGGGGAACTCTTTATCTCTCCTTCTATTCTGAATGATAATCTTGCTGCCTAGTGTGTTTTTGGCTACAGGTTTTCCCCAATCATCATGTTGAATATATCATGCCATTCCCATCTGGCTTGACAAGTTTCTGTAGACAGATATGCTACTAATTGATTGGTTTTCCCTTATAAGTTAGGAACTTCTTTTGTCTTGCTGCTTTTATAAATTTTTCTTTATCACTATATTTTGCAAATTTAACTATGATATATCTTGATGCTGGCCTGCTTTTTTTGATTTTGATGGGAGTTCTCTGTGCCTCCTGGACTTTGATGTCTGTTTCCTTTTCCAGATTAGGGAAGTTTTCAGCTATAAAATCCTCAAATATACCTTCTGGCCCCCTTTTCTCCTTCTTATTCTGGGCTTCCTATGATAATAACATTAATAAGTTTGGTGGAGTCAATGAGTTATTTAAATCTACTCTCATGACCCCAATTTTTTCTTTCTCTCTTGTGTTCAGTTTCTTTAGTTTCCATAATTCTATCTTCTATATCACTTATATGTTACTCTTATTCTTCCATCATTGTGGTCATTACATCCAGTCAGTTTTGAATCTCAGTTACTGAATTTTTCATTTTGGACTGATTGTTTTTTAGCTCTTTTATATCTGTGGTAAGCGTCTCCCTGATGTCTTCTATGCTTTTCTCAAGCCCAGCTAATGTCATTTTGATTGTTGCCCTAAATTCTCCATAAGGAATATTAATGATATCTGTATCAATTAGATCTCTGGCTGTGACCTTTTCTTGTTCTTTTCTTGTTTTTTTGTTTTTTTGTTTTTTTTTTTGCAATGCATTCCTCTGTCTTGGTATTTTTTTCTAGGTCTCTGTCTTTTGTGTGTGTTAGGAAAACCTGTTATGTTTCCTGCTTATGAGAACAATGGCTTTATGAAGAAGTCATACGCTGTCCAGGCCTGGTGCCTCAGTAAGTGTGTCTGGTGTGTGCTGTGTGCACTCTGCTGTGGTGTTTGGCTGCTCTATCCCTGAAATTGCCTGCAGAGTTTCTCCTTGCACTTTCACCAGCATGTAGAAAGTTTTAAGTAGGTGTGTTATGGTATGCTTGTTAAAAAACACCTGATGTTATTTCCACTAGAATTAAAGCTTCACAGAACTCTATAGACAGTAGATGTAGTGCTTGAAAAGTTTGTGCTGTTCTTCTGGGTAGGGGTCTGTTGCATGAGTTTTTAGGCATACTTGCCTAAGAAAAGCAGTACCATGAGAAGCAGTGAATGGGGTTCTGACTTGGTGTAAGCAGGTTAGGCAGCCAGTGTTGATGCTGTGCTGTTTACTGACATTGGTTTATGATGAGGGTTTGGGCAGGGGGGATGTTGTCCCCACCCCTCTCCTTCCTCCCAGAAGAGGTAGGTCCTTGATTGCTGTTCTCAGGGAAGCACTTTCAGAGGAGAAAATAATTTCCCCTGTTGCATCACAGGCATTTTTCAGATTACTGATTTCATAATGTCTATCTCTGGGTCACTTGCCTACCTGACTCCGTGCAGTGCACCTTGGGCTGTACCCTAGCCACTCCTACTGATTTTTAAAATTCTAAACTTCAGGGACTTGGTGTGGCAGGGAACTGTACTCATCCTCTGGGTAACGATTTGACCATATTGGGACAAATGCAGGTTTAACACAGAAGGACAGTTTCACAAGAGTGCAGGGGCATGGAATTTGGAGCAAGCAGGTTAAAAACCAGGGTCCTGATTAGTTGCTCTCAGCAGGTGTCTCTGCACCTATGCTGAGGGGTGATGGAGAGAAATGACCTTTGCTGTTTCTTTTGTCCTGAGAGGCAATGACACTTCTCACAGATTCCCTCCAAAAAGTATGAACAATCTCTCCTTCAGCCCCTTAGGCAATCCTCAGATTGCAAAGTCTGCCCTGGGTTGGTTCCCTGTGTTTTGTCCAGGAGTAGAGCATGTCCTAAGGTCTCTATCCCAGCCAAGCCCATAGACCTCTAAAACTCCAGTCTTTGAGCCTGGCTGCTTATAATAACTCACTAAATTCAGTCACTCTCATTTTCCCAGCCAAAGGCTTTGGGGAAGTGTTTTCTTGTGTGTATCGCTGTGTGTTCCACTCTCACCTTTCTATGCAACCAGGGCTCCTTCCCCTCTGTAGCACCCATGAAACATTTCTCCCTCAAACCATGTCTCCATACTTCCTTCCTTCTTCAAAGTGGCCTCTTCTCTCCCTGTAGTTGTGCAGTTTTCTCAGTTCTCTAGTCAATTTCTCGAGTATTCAGAATGATTTGATAGTTATCTAGCTGTGTTCACGGGATGAAGCAAGCCTAAGGTCCTCCCACTTCACTGTCATCTTAGCTCCCTCTCCTCCTTCTGAATGATTTTCTAACAGATGAATCGAGTCACGAGTCACCAGATTACATCACAACATGCAAAAGCTATTTCTCTAGAGTATCAACAAGAAGTTTGACGTTTGAAGATGGGGCAGTTTGGAGAACACAGTGTGTGAGTACAGGGATAGACTCCATAAAGAAGTTATAGGAGACAACTTTACTGTTGCTTGTGGCTTGACTGTGTTGCAACTTCCTTCCTAGTCGAGGATGAGAACTGTGAATATTATTTTGAGATTATAGCTAAATTGAAGGTTATTGAGTTTGAGGAACCCTTGAAATATGTGTTCCTAAAAGATAGCAGTCTTGCCTCAGGTATACCTCAACATTAACTATTAAGCAACCAATCTGGTCACCTTCATCTCATAATTTTTACTCAACTCAATACGTGAAAATGGAAGGTTCTTTCTGCTACTATTAGGGTGGGGATATTTATAACCATTTCCCTGAAAAATTAATCTCAACAACAGTAGGTAGTTCCAATGTGATATGATTTCTGATCCACCTATACTTCCTTATATCTACTGCAAGAGTCCATACTATATGGTGTTGAAAAAGTCACTCATAGAGTGTTTTTTCTTTAGTTTAAGATTTATTCTCTTTAAAATGGAAATTCTCTAAAATGAGGTAGCATTCAGAAAGTATATTATTCCTTGTTAATAGATATTTAATCATATTAATTCACTTGCAAACACTTCAGGTAGAGGAAATAGAAAAAAAAGTTTTTGAGTGGACAGATAAAAGCCTTAGGATTAAAGTGCTTCACAATGCCAAAAGAAATATAGCAGGAGGGAAAAGAACAGATATCTATTTCCCCTGCCCCCTGGATGTAGTGAATGATAGGGACACCTTTACCATAACTTCTAATCTCAGGCATGCAAATAGATAGATTGATCCACAAAATTATTAGGAAGATGTTCTCTAGTCCCCAATTTTATTTTTAAAATCTTATATTTAATAAGGTATTTGTATATTGTAATGTGCTTTATCACACATTATACATTTAACTTAATCAAAAGAATAAATGAGAATATTTTATCATCAATACAAATATTTTATATGTAAATGAGTGTTTTTAATGTGCTTCAATATTTTGTGCTCTTAATTGGAATAATTAATACTGCAATGGGAGAAATTTTGTTAATTTTCTCAGTATATTTTTCTCTTATACTAAAGGCCAGTGTAAAAGATGATAGATTCTGTATCTGTTGGGCTTGAGGTTTTCTATTTATATTTCTTGTGAAATTTCTTCATGTGTCTAATGCTTTGATTTAGCTTAGTTCAATAAATAAAACCAAATATGTAATTATTACTCTACCTTATTTTTCCCACACATATGAATAAATCATTTCTGATATGAAAATGTTTTTCTGCTTTAACACTTTGAGATTTATAAGAGATAAAGAAACTAATATTTTGCTTTTTAAAATGGACAATTTTACTCTTGTCATGATAAAATGTCATTGGAAGGAAGATAGAATCTTTGATCATAATTATTTACTCTCTTCACAATTTACAGCATAAAAAATTATATGTAATTTTTTTTATTTTAAAAATTATGATAGGTGGCTTGGATGGTTAAGAATCTGTTGATTTTGGCTCAGGTCATGATCTCACGGTTGTGAGACTGAACCCCACATCAGGCTCCATGCTGAGCATGCAACCTGCTTGGGATTCTCTCTCCCTCTCTCTCTGCACCCCCCCCCCCGCTCACACTCTCTAAATAAATAAATAAATAAATAAATAAATAAATATTGGAAAATAAATTTATCATGAAAGCCCAGCACATTAGAAAATGATCAGAAAATAAAAGCTAGTTTTTACTCATCTTCATTCACATAAATGAGTAAACATGTTAGTGCTGAAGACAGACTATTTAGGTTTAGTTCTGAAAGCAACTAGTTATCAGCTGTGTAACTTTAGACAAATTATTCTCTGGGTGCCTCGATTTCCTTATATGATAACAACAGACTGACTGACACTAATAGTACCTAATCTCATAAAACTGATTAAGAATTAACGAAGTTTTTAATGTAAAGATATGGAATAGTACCTAACATACAAGAAACACTTGATAAATGTTAAGTTCGATCATTTAACTCAAGTGGACAGATGCACATTGTGATGGTGGATAAACAGTGGAAGCTAATTAGTCATTTTTTTTTTTGAGAGAGAGAGAGAGAGAGAGAATGAGCCATGAGTGGTGGATAGGGGTAGAGGGAGAGAGGGAGAGAGAGAATCTTAAGCAGGCTCTACCCTCAGCATGGAACCCAACATGGGGCTCAAACCCATGACCCTGGGATTATGACCTGAGCCAAAATCAACAGTCAGTTTCTCAAACGCCTGAGCCACCCAAAACCCCTAAATTAAGCTAATTTGTGACAAACTTTGAAGACCTCACAGCCAAAGTTCAAGTGACTGCTAAATATTTTTAACTCTTTTTCTCCCCACCTTTTCTTGGAGATCAAAACTTTGGATATTGATTTATAATTGAAGTAATCAAAGTTTTCATAGCAGTTAATGAAAAGATATCTCTAATTATACAGCTTAATTTTATTATTTCCATTTACAGTTTACCAAAAAGATTTTGTTCAGAAGAGTGATTGCTGATCAAAAGTACATTCATTCTCTCTCTCTCTCTCTCCCTAAGAAGCTCTCACTAGAAGGCACTTATCCCGGTAACTATATAATTAGTGGGTTCTTTGGTAGAAAGTCTCTTCATAACTTCTCATAATTATAATATGTACCTATTAATTAGATAGTCATCTTTTAGAAGCAATACTGATACAATGCTACCTTTGATATCTTTCACATAAAAAATTCAATGCATGAACTTATTCATAGCTACATGAACCTTGGCAATTCATTTTGTTATTCTGGACCCCAATTCTCCATTTATAAAATGAGAAAAATTCAACTAGACCAGGCTCTTTAATTATTATTTCAACTTTTAAACTTCTTAAATTTAATTACTCGATTGACTAACACGTATTAGAGGGCCTACTGCAAGCAAGCCATTGGTCTGGCTGCTATAGATATATTTTTTCAAGATTTCCTGTCAATATTTTGCTTACAAAAGTGGGAATCAGGTTCTGAGATTTAATAAAGAACTCTACCTGTCCCCCACCCCACCAGGCATTTAACACAAGTTCAGACTTAAATAAAGAGAAAAATTTCCCAAATCCTATCAGATTAGATTATTTTTTTGAGACCGTGCTGTTATTCTTTGGATATTTTCTAATGAGGATAATACCTGATCCTTTTTAACTTGTACTATTTGTCCTTATTTTGGAGAACGATTTCATTCTGTTTTCTGTCATTTACCAGTTGTTCCCAAAGACTGAATTTTTTACTTCTGCAGAGAGCTCTACCGTCAAGTTCTATTCATGGCTAATGTCACCCTCAAATCGGATAGCTGAATGACTAATCTGAGGGTACTGCTCCCCTGTTGCTTCATCAGTTAACTGCCTCTGGACGTTTCTTACTCTACCCTCAGCCAACCTAATGTGTACTTGAAAGATGGTATGGAAGGAGAGAAAGGAAAGAGAGATGATAGATGGAAGAAAGATAAGCATTTATCTTTCAAATATGTGTGTCAGTAGTGTGTGTGTGTGTGTGTGTGTGTGTGTGTGTGTGTTAATAGGGCATAAATCTGGGGTAACACCAGCCTTTCCCTAGTGATTGCTGGAGGAAGGGGTTAGTGGTGGTATATATTTAACAAACTAGCAATAAGTTTACCTTCACTACTAATTCTCTCATATTCATACCTAAAAACCAAAGTTTTTCAATAAGTTAAAAGTGTGTGGAAATTTTACTTACATAGAATTATATTATAATACTATATTTCTTATAAATTGAATAAAACAATGTCCCTCAAACTATTCTTTTTCTCACCACCCATTCTCAGAGCAAAAACACCTTTTAAGGCTTTATAAAATATGGTAGTGAGTAAAACTTTATTCATTGACATTTCAAGAAGAATTAAAGTAAGTTAAACACTCTAAATTTGATGCAATAGCTAAATGAAAGTATATTCTAAGTTCTATGAGGGAAGAGTTAGTTCCTTGTGCATGAAAAGGTGTGGTCTATCCCAGTTTTCAACATACATTCTATTTGGAGCTCAATAACCTTTTGATGATTTTAAATTGAAGTCAATGAGATAAACAAATACACCCAGTAAATAATTGTCAGATCCATTAGTTGGAAGCAATTCTTCAATTCTTTTGCCCTCCCATATTGGACCACTGGCCCCTGATCTTCAAGGTAGCCAATCAAAGGTAAAATTGATTAATATCCTGTATCTGCATTTTCTTTGAAAAACTGTTACTTTTTAATTAAACTTATTTTTTTAATTTTCTTAATGTTTATTTATTTTTGAAACAGAGAGAGACAGAGCATGAACGGGGGAGGGTCAGAGAGAGAGGGAGACACAGAATCCAAATCAGGCTCCAGGTTCTGAGCTATCAGCACAGTGCCCGATGCAGGGTTCAAACTCATGAACCGTGAGATCATGACCTGAGCCGAAGTTGGACGCTTAACCAACAGAGCCACCAGGTGCCCCTAATTAAATTTATTTTGATGTGGAAAAAAAAATAATTCAAAAACTCTAGAAGGGACTCTAGAAATAATGTCTTCTAACTTTGTGATTGTATAGCTAGACAGAGACCAATAGAAATTAATTGAGTTGCCCAAATTCATCCAGCTGATTACAATTTTCTGTCTCATATCTATTCAATTTTGAGGTTTAAAGTTTCTCCCAAAATTTATTTTTCCTGGATTTTCTTCTCAAGTCCCCTTTCTGTGGCCATCTTTATGAAAACTGTACAAAGGGTTATTTTGACTATTAAATCCTACATGTTCACTGTGTCAACGGACTTATCAAGTTTAAATTAGATAATTTTAGTATAGTTTGAGTGCCTAAGGAAATATCTCTTATAACTGTGGTAGAAGGTGTTATAACCGTGGAGAAGCAACTTGATTACTTGTTTATGTTATTAAAACCTGCATCATAGTTCTCATAAAGAAAAAAAATGTACTTGTCTGATTTATAAATAAGAATGATTCCAACTAAATTCATCCTATTCCAAACAACCCCTCCAAATAATCCCTCCAAAACAGGAGCTGTATCTTTTTTTTTTCCAAACTTGCCTTAGCATTCAGCACTGTCTTAAAACTTCTTGTGTAATGTTAATACCAAATGAACCACACTCACGCATAATATAAATACAAAATTAGAAACCAAAATGTAAAATAACTTACATAAAACCCGAATCTCCTAAAGTATCTTCACAATAACCACAGGCCCTACCTAGATGGTCCCACTTTATGACAAAAGGAATTCTATTTATAACATCTGCTTTCCTCTAATGGTAAGAAAATGAAGTAGTTGGTTTTATTACTTAACAAGGAGGCGTTTCTGTGAGAAGATGCTTGGAGGCTAAAGGAATATCTCGTGACAATATATCCACTGATGTGGCTTTCACTTCAGGCACATAGTTACAGAAACTATGTGGCAGGAAGATTGAAGATTTATGGGGGAAATCATGCAGACCGAGACTGGGCCTCAAGCCCAGTTGACATTTAATGTTGACATTTAATGAGTATCATCCATATAAAAATATAGCACATGCTTTTTTAATCAGGGAGATAGATAGTTAATGGAAAAATGTTTTATTTCCAATAAAAACATCCAAAGGATTTCCAATAGACACCCTATAGAATGACTCAACTTTAAAGATTGAATGCACTTGTGTCAGATTCTTTCACTGTGCTGTCTCTTCTCAGCCTCTTCTCTAAAGCTATTCAACAGCGAACTGACTAAAACTGAAATTGCTTAAATGACTTAGACAAGAGAGAAAAACTATTGTATCAGTCACTTGAAATTTGTTTAAAGGTATACTAAACAATGGAATCAATACCAGTAAAAATGATCTGGTTAATATCTGATCTAATAAGTCACCTCTGATTTAACTCGTTTTTTCACACTGAGGCTCCTGTGTATTCCACAGAGTTAATTGTTTGGAGGATCTTGTGAAGGAATACTCATTCCATGAATGCTGGTTCCTTCTCTTGAAACACTTTCTCTGTATTCTGTATTGATAAGCATTTTGTTGCAGTTGCATTTTCATTGTAAGGTGTACAAAAATACAATTATTCAATTGAGCTCTGCCACAAGAAAAGAAGAGGAGGCGGGTTTTTGCATGATTAGACTCCATATATGCAGAGAATAATGAATTCTGAGTTTCAAAATTATTTCTTACAGTGCTTTGTACACATTGCTTGCTTCCTCCATCTGAAACATCCAAATCACTTCATCTGATGAAGCTTATATGTTGCTTCCTTTAAAATGCTTTTCTGACTCCTCAAGACTGAAGTAAGCTCTCCTCCTGCATGCTTCAACAGCACCCCATACTTAAATTCATCATAACATTTATTACACTTCATTTTAACTCTCTTAAATTTTTCTCACAATGATGTCCTCAATACCTAGAGCAGGGATGAGAAAGGTTCACAGTGGAAGCCTATAAAGATCACAAATTCATTTTTTGCAATGCACACAATTTTCAATTACATTTGGAAAAACTACCACTGAAGAGTACCTAGAAAATGGATTAACAGAGTCTTCACAATAAGGGACAGCACTGAGATGGATACAGTCAGAGACATGGTTTTGCTAAGTTAAAAAAAAAAAAAAACCATGCACAGGATGCCATGGTTGAGAGGGATCTCAAAATTATATAATTTTCCCCTGAGGAGCAAGGGATTTGAGATTCACATCAGACACCCCAACCGTCAGATCTTGCTTGGGAGAGACAAGCCCCAAACACTTGTTTTTGAAAACTAACGAGGAATACATCAGGAAAATTATAGTATTGTAGGGAAAGGGAAACCTCTTCTTAAAGGGCTTATAACAAACTCACATGATTAGAAAAAAAAGCACCAGATCAAAAAGTGCATAAACCATAGGTGAAGAAGACCCACTAAGTAATCTTGGAGTGCTTGTCATAGAGGTAAGAAGAAACTGGGCCTCTTAATGGGGGCTAAGACACTTGGCAGCAGCCGGTTTTGATAGCTTCTGCCATGCTGACCCCAGTGCTAACAGGGGCCATTTTGGAATCCTCCTTCTAGGCTGATAACACCAGAGAATGCACCCCACTGAGAAGTTCACACAACACTGCAGCTCAGCTGAGCCTTGGAGCCAAGGGACCACCCCTATCCATCAGTGAGCCCACAACAATTATGACTGAGCCTCATAGTTAGATGGGCTGTGGGACCACCAGTGCCCATAAGGGTGCCCACAGCAATTGTGGCCCCACTACAACAGGAGGGTACACACAACCAGTACAGGGGGCACCCCTGGATCACCTGGTTTTGTAACCAGGGGGGATTGTGCTTCTGGGCTCCACATGACATATCTTATATGAGGCTATTTTTCAAGAACAGGAGATGTAGCTGAATTACCTAAAACATAGAAACAAACACAGAAATTTCAGCAAAATGAGGAAACAGAATAATATGTTTCAAATGAAAGAACAAGAAAAATCTCAGAAAAAGAACCAAATGAAACAGAGATAACAATCTACCCAAGGAAGAATTCAAATAGTCATAAATATGTTACTGAACTCAAAACAGAATGAATGAACACAGTGAGAACTTCAAAAAAGAGAGAAAATATAAGAAAGTGTCAGTCACGGCTAAAGAATAAATTAACACTGGATTGTCTTTTGGATGTGGAGTTTGGTGAGTTCTTTATAGATTTTAGATACTAGCCCTTTATCTAATATGTCCTTTTAAATATCTTCTCTCATTTCATCGCTTGTCTTTTAGTTTTATTGATTGTTTCCTTTGCTGTGCAGAAACTTTTTATCTTGATGAGGTCCCAATCATTCATTTTTGCCTTTATATCCCTTGCCTTTGGAATGTGTCAAGTAAGATGTTGCTGCACCTGAGGTCAAAGAGGTTGTTGCCTGCTTTCTGCCCTAGGGTTTTGATGGTTTCCTGTCTCACATTTAGGTGTTTCATCCATTTTGAGTTTATTTTCGTGTATGGTGTAAGAAAGTCATCCAGTTTTATTCTTCTGCATGTTGCTGTCCAGTTCTCCCAGCACCATTTGCTAAAGAGGTTCTCTTTTTTTCCATTGGGTAGTCTTTCCTGCTTTGTCAAAGATTAGTTGGCCATACATTCGTGCGTCCAATTCTAGGTTCTCTATTCTATTCCATTGGGCTATGTGTCTGTTTTTGTGCCAATACCATACTCTCTTGATGATTACTGCTTTGTAGTAGAGGCTAAGGTCTAGGATTGTGAGGCTTCCTGCTTTAGTTTTCTTTTTCAACATTACTTTGGCTATTCAGGGTCTTTTGTGGTTCCATACAAATTTTAAGATTGTTTGTTCTAGCTTTGATAAAAATGCTGGTGCAATTTTGATTGGGATTGCATTGAAAATGTACGTAGCTTTGGGTAGTATTGACATTTTAACCATATTTATTCTTCTAATCCATGAGCATGGAATTTTTATCCATTTCTTTGTGTCTTCTTTGATTTCCTTCATAAATTTTCTATAGTTTTCAGCATACAGATCTTTTACATCTTTGATTAAGTTTATTGCTAGGTATTTTATGGCTTTTGGTACAATTGTAAATGGGATCAATTTCTTGATTTCTCTTTCTCTTGCTTCATTATTGGTGTTTATAAATGGAACCAATTTCTGTACATTGATTTTATATCCTGAAACATTTCTGAAGTTATGTATCAGTTCTAGATGTTTTTGGTGGAGTCTTCCAGGTTTTCCATGTAGAGTATCATGTCATCTGTGAAAAGTGAAATTTTGATTTCTTCTTTGCTAATTCTGATGCCTTTTATTTCATTTTGTTGTCTGATTGCTGAGGCTAGGACTTCCAACATGATGTTAAACAACAATGACGAGAGTGGTCATCCCTATCATTTTCCTGATCTCAGGGGGAAAGCACTCAGTTTTTCCCCATTGAGGGTGATATTAGCAGTAGGCCTTTCATATATGGCTTTTATGATGTTAAGGTATGTTCCTTCTGTCTCAACTCTCTTGATTTTTTTTTAAGAAAGGATGCTGTACTTTTTCAAATGATTTTTCTCCATCTACTGAAAGGATCATATGGTTCTTATCCTTTCTTCTATTAATGTTACGTATTACATTGATTTATTTGTGGATATTGAACCAGCCCTGCAGCCCAGGAATGAATCCCACTTGATCATGGTGAATAATTATTTTAATATACTGTTGAATTCAATTTGCTAGTATCTTGTTGAGAATTCCTGCATCCATGTTCATCAGTGATATGATATCACAAGATCATCAGTGATATTGGCCTATAATTCTTTTTTTGTGGGATCTCTGTCTGGTTTGGGAATCAAGGTAATTCTGGCTTATAGAATGAGTGTGGAATCTTTCTTACCATTTCTATTTTTTTGAAACAGCGTGAGAAGAATAGGCATTAGCTCTGCTTTAAATATGTGGTAGAATTCCACTGGGAAGACTTCTGGGCCAGGACTCTTATATGTTGGGAGATTTTTGACAACTGATTCAATTTCTTCCCTGGTTATGGGTCTGTTCAAATTTTCTATTTCTTCCCGTTTGAGTTTTGCTAGTGTGTGTGTGTGTCTAGGACTTAGTCCATTTCCTCCAGTTTGTTGGCATACAATTTTTCATAGTATTCTCTAATAATTATTTTATTTCTGTGGTGTTGGTCTTGATCTCTCCTCTTTCATTTGTGATTTTATCCATTTGGTTTCTCTGTCTTTTTGTGAAGTGTGGCTAGGGGTTTATCAATTTTGTTTATTCTTACAAAAAAACGGTTCTTAGATTCATTGATCTGTTACACTGTTTTTTTTATTCTATATTATTTCTTTCTGCTCTACTCTTTATTATTTCTCTTCTGCCGCTGGATTTGGGGTTTCGTTACTGCTCTGCTTCTAGTTCCTTTAGTTGCGAGGTTAGGTTCTTTATGTGGGATTTTTCTTGTTTCTCCAGGTAGGCCTCAATTGTAATATATTTTTTTCTCTTAGGACTGACTTTGCTTCATCCCAAAGGGTTTGGACTTTCATGTTTTCATTTTCATTTGCTTTCATATATTGTTTAATTTCTTCTTTAATTGCTTATTTGACAGATTAATTCTTAAGTAAGATGATCTCTAACCTCCATGTATTTAGAGGCTTTCCAAATTTTTTCTTGTGGTTTATTTCAAGTTTCATACCATTGTTATCTGAAAATATGCATGGTATGATCTCAATCCTTTTATATTTATTGAGGGCTATTTTGTGACCCAGTATGTTATCTATCTTGGAGTATGTTCCATGTGCACTCAAGAAGAATGTGTATTGTGCTGCTTTTGGATGAAAAGTTCTGAATATGTCTGTCAAGTCCATCAGGTCCAGCGTATCATTCAAGGCCATTACTTCTTATTTTTCTGCCTGGATAATGTGTCCATTGCTACAATTGGAGTATTAAAGTCACCTACAATTACTGCATTATTATCAATAAAATTGCTTATGTTTGTGATTAATTGATTTATATATATATTTGTGTGTGTGTGTATATATATATGGATATATATAGGCATAAACATTTAAAATTGTTTGCTCTTCTTGATGGATAAACCCCTTAATTAAGATATAATTCCCTTCTTCATCTCTTGTTACAGTCTTTAGTTTAAAGTCTAGTTTGTCTGATACAAGTATGGCTACTCTGGCTTTCTTTTGACTTGCGGTAGCATTATAGATGGTTCTCCATCCCCTCATTTTCAATCTGAGGGGACCTAAGGTCTAAAACAAGTCTATTGTAGTCAACATACAGATGGATCTTGGTTTTTTATTTATTCTCATATCCTATGTCTTTTTATTGAGGCATTTAGTCTATTTACATTTAGAAAGATTATTGAAAGATATGGATTTAGTGTCATTGTGTTATCTATAGGTTTCGTGCTTATGGTGATGTCTCTGGTCCTTTGTAGCCTTTGCAGCATTAAACTCACAGAGTCTCCCCTAGGATCTCTTGCAGCACTTTATTAATGGTCATGAAATACTTTAGTTTTCGTTTTTCTAGGAAAGTCTTTATCTTTCTTTCTATTCTGTTTTTTTTGTTTGTTTGTTGGTTTTTTTTTTTTTTTTTTTTTTTACTTTTCAGGGGGATATTCTTATTTAACTTTAGAAATTAAAAAAGTTGGGACATGGAAGTTTCGGGTAATATAAGATCTCAAAACTAGAAACTGTATTGAAAAAATATTGTTTGATTTGAATCCACCACACAATCGCTCTAATTGTCATTAACCATACACAAATAATTTAACCACTTCCCTAGAGCACAGAATTGCTCTTTTCCCACCCATTTATTTTTTTTTCCAATATATGAAGTTTACTGTGACATTGGTTTCCAAACAAGACCCAGTGGTCATCCAAAAAGGTGCCTTCCTCAATACCCATCACCCACCCTCCCCTCCCTCCCACCCCCCTTCAACCCTCAGTTTGTTCTCAGTTTTTAAGAGTCTCTTATGCTTTGGCTGTCTTCCACTCTAACCTCTTTTTTTTTCTTCCCCTCCCCCATGGGTTTCTGTTAAGTTTCTCACGATCCACATAAGAGTGAAACCATATGGTATCTGTCTTTCTCTGTATGGCTTATTTCACTTAGCATCACACTCTCCAGTTCCATCCATGTTGCTACAAAGGGCCATATTTCATTCTTTCTCATTGCCACGTAGTAATCCATTGTGTATATAAACCACAATTTCTTTATCCATTCATCAGTTGATGGACATTTAGGCTCTTTCCATAATTTGGCTATTGTTGAGAGTGCTGCTATAAACCTTGGGGTACAAGTGCCCCTATGCATCAGTACTCCTGTATCCCTTGGGTAAATTCCTAGCAGTGCTATTGCTGGGTCATAGGGTAGGTCTATTTTTAATTTTTTGAGGAACTGCCACACTGTTTTCCAGAGTGGCTGCACCAATTTGCATTCCCACCAACAGTGCAAGAGGGTTCCCGTTTCTCCACATCCTCTCCAGCATCTATAGTCTCCTGATTTGTTCATTTTGGCCACTCTGACTGGCGTGAGGTGATATCTGAGTGTGGTTTTGATTTGTATTTCCCTGATGAGGAGCGACGATGAGCATCTTTTCATGTGCCTGTTGGCCATCCGGATGTCTTCTTTAGAGAAGTGTCTGTTCATGTTTTCTCCACATTTCTTCACTGGGTTATTTGTTTTTCGGGTGTGGAGTTTGGTGAGCTCTTTATAGATTTTGGATACTAGCCCTTTGTCCGATATGTCATTTGCAAATACCTTTTCCCATTCCGTTGGTTGCCTTTTAGTTTTCTTGGTTGTTTCCTTTGCTGTACAGAAGCTTTTTATCTTCATAAGGTCCCAGTAGTTCATTTTTGCTTTTAATTCCCTTGCCTTTGGGATGTGTCAAGTAAGAAATTGCTGCGGCTGAGGTCAGAGAGGTCTTTTCCTGCTTTCTCCTATAAGGTTTTGATGGTTTCCTGTCTCACATTCAGGTCCTTTATCCATTTTGAGTTTATTTTTGTGAATGGTGTGAGAAAGTGGTCTAGATTCAATCTTCTGCATGTTGCTGTCCAGGTCTCCCAGCACCATTTGTTAAAGAGACTGTCTTTTTTCCATTGGATGTGCTTTCCTGCTTTGTCAAAGAGTAGTTGGCCATACGTTTGTGGGTCTAGTTCTGGGGTTTCTATTCTATTCCATTGGTCTATGTATCTGTTTTTGTGCCAATACCATGCTGCCTTGATGATGACAGCTTTGGAGTAGAGGCTAAAGTCTGGGATTGTGATGCCTCCTGCTTTGGTCTTCTTCTTCAAAATTACTTTGGCTATTCAGGGCCTTTTGTGGTTCCATATGAATTTTAGGATTGCTTGTTCTAGTTTCCAGAAGAATGCTTGTGCAATTTTGATTGGGATTGCATTGAATGTGTAGATAGCTTTGGGTAGTATTGACATTTTGATAATATTTATTCTTCCAATCCATGAGCACGGAATGTTTTTCCATTTCTTTATATCTTCTTCAATTTCCTTTATAAGCTTTCTATAGTTTTCAGCATACAGATCTTTTACATCTTTGGTTAGGTTTATTCCAAGGTATTTTATGCTTCTTGGTGCAATTGTGAATAGGATCAGTTTCTTTATTTGTCTTTCTGCTGCTTCATTATTAGTATATAAGAATGCAACTGATTTCTACACATTGATTTTGTATCCTGCAACTTTGCTAAATTCATGTATCAGTTCTATCAGACTTTTGGTGGAGTCTATCGGATTTTCCATGTATAATATCATGTCACCTGCAAGTAGTGAAAGCTTGACTTCATCTTTGCCAATTTTGATGCCATTGATTTCCTTTTGTTGTCTGATTGCTGATGCTAGAACTTGCAACACTATGTTCAACAACAGCGGTGAGAGTGGACATCCCTGTCGTGTTCCTAATCTCAGGAAAAAAGCTCTCAGTTTTTCCCCATTGAGGATGATGTTAGCTGTGGGCTTTTCGTAAATGGCTTTTATGATCTTTAAGTATGTTCCCTCTATCCCAACTTTCTTGAGGGTTTTTATTAAGACATGTTGCTGAATTTTGTCAAAGGCCTTTTCTGCATCGATTGACAGGATCATATGGTTCTTATCTTTTCTTTTATCAATGTGATGTATCACATCAATTGATTTGCGAATGTTGAACCAGCCCTGCATCCCAGGAATGAATCCCACTTGATCATGGTGAATCATTCTTTTTATATGCTGTTTAATTCTCTTTGCTAGTATCTCATTGAGAACTTTTGCATCCATATTCATCAAGGATATTGGCCTGTAGTTCTCTTTTTTTACTGGGTCTCTCTCTGGTTTAGGAATCAAAGTAATGCTGGCTTTATATAATGAGTCTGGAAGTTTTCCTTCCCTTTCTATTTCTTGGAATAGCTTGAGAAGGATAGGTATTATCTCTGCTTTAAACGTCTGGTAGAACTCCCCTGGGAAGCCATCTGATCCTGGACTCTTATTTCTTGGGAGACTTTTGATGACTGAATCAATTTCTTCGCTGGTTATGGGTCTGTTCAAGCTTTCTATTTCCTCCTGATTGAGTTTTGGAAGCGTGTGGGTGTTTAGGAATTTGTCCATTTCTTCCAGGTTGTCCAGTTTGTTGGAATATAATTTTTCATAGTATTGCCTGATAATTGCTTGTATCTTTGAGGGATTGGTTGTAATAATTCCATTTTCATTCATGATTTTATCTATTTGGGTCATCTCCCTTTTCTTTTTGAGAAGCCTGGCTAGAGGTTTATCAATTTGGTTTATTTTTTCAAAAAACCAACTCTTGGTTTCGTTGATCTGCTCTACAGTTTTTTTAGATTCTATATTGTTTATTTCTGCTCTGCTCTTTATTATTTCTCTTCTTCTGCTGGGTTTAGGCTGCCTTTGCTGTTCTGCTTCTATTTCCCTTAGGTGTGCTGTTAGATTTTGTATTTGGGATTTTTCTTGTTTCTTGAGATAGGCCTGGATTGCAATGTATTTTCCTCTCAGGACTGCCTTTGCTGCATCACAAAGCATTTGGATTGTTGTATTTTCATCTTCATTGTTTTCCATATATTTTTAAATTTCTTCACTAATGCCTGGCTGACCCATTCATTCGTTAGTAGGGTGTTCTTCAACCTCCATGCTTTTGGAGGTTTTCCAGACTTTTTCCTGTGGTTGATTTCAAGCTTCATCGCATTGTGGTCTGAAAGTATGCATGGTATGATTTCAATTCTTGTAAACTTATGAAGGGCTGTTTTGTGACCCAGTATGTGATCTATCTTGGAGAATGTTCCATGTGCACTCAAGAAGAAAGTATATTCTGTTGCTTTGGGATGCAGAGTTCTAAATATGTCTGTCAAGTCCATCTGATCCAATGTATCATTCAGGGCCCTTGTTTCTTTATTGACGTGTGTCTAGATGATCTATCCATTTCTGTAAGTGGAGTGTTAAAGTCCCCTGCAATTACCACATTCTTATCAATAAGGTTGCTTATGTTTATGAGTAATTGTTTTATATATTTGGGGGCTCCTGTATTTGGCACATAGACATTTATAATTGTTAGCTTTTCCTGATGGATAGACCCTGTGATTATTATAAAATGCCCTTCTTCATCTCTTGTTACAGCCTTTAATTTAAAGTCTAGTTTGTCTGATATAAGTATGGCTACTCCAGCTTTCTTTTGTCTTCCAGTGGCATGATAAATAGTTCTCCATCCCCTCACTCTCCATCTGAAGGCCTCCTCGGGTCTAAAATGAGTCTCTTGTAGACAGCAAATAGATGGGTCTTATTTTTTTTTTCCATTATAATGCCCTATGTCTTTTGGTTGGAGCATTTAGTCCATTTACATTCAGTGTTACTATAGAAAGATATGGGTTTAGAGTCATTGTGATGTCCATAGGTTTCATGCTTGTAGTGATGTCTCTGGTACTTTGTCTCACAGGATCCCCCTTAGAATCTCTTGTAGGGCAGGTTTAGTGGTGACGAATTCCTTCAGTTTTTGTTTGGGAAGACCTTTATCTCTCCTTCTATTCTACATGACAGACCTGCTGGATAAAGGATTCTCAGCTGCATATTTTTTCTGTTCATCACTTTGAAGATTTCCTGCCATTCCTTTCTGGCCTGCCAAGTTTCATTAGAGATCAGTCACGAGTCTTATGGGTCTCCCTTTATATGTTAGAGCACGTTTATCTCTAGCTGCTTTCAGAATTTTCTCTTTATCCTTGTATTTTGCCAGTTTCACTATAATATGTCGTGCAGAAGATCGATTAAAGTTACGTCTGAAGGGAGTCCTCTGTGCCTCTTGGATTTCAAAGCCTTTTTCCTTCCCCAGATCAGGGAAGTTCTCAGGTATGATGTCTTCAAGTACACCTTCAGCACCTTTCCCTCTCTCTTCCTCCTCTGGAATACCAATTATGTGTAGATTATTTCTCTTTAGTGCATCACTTAGTTCTCTAATTTTCCCCTCATACTCCTGGATTTTTTTAACTCTTTTTTTTCTCAGCTTCTTCTTTTCCCATAATTTTATCTTCTAGTTCACCTATTCTCTCCTCTGCCTCTTCAATCCTAACCGTAGTTGTCTCCATTTTATTTTGCAACTCGTTGATAGCATTTTTTAGCTCTTCCTGGCTGTTCCTTAGTCCCTTGATCTCTGTAGCAAGACATTCTCTGCTGTCCTTTATACTCTTTTCAAGCTCAGCAATTTTATGACTATTATTCTAAATTCACTTTCTGTTATATTGTTTAAATCATTTTTGATCAATTTGTTAGCTGTTGTTATTTCCTGGACGTTTTTCTGAGGGGAATTCTTCCGTTTCGTCATTTTGGATAGTCCCTGGATTGGTGCAGTACTGCGGGGCACTTCCCCTGTGCTGTCTTAAATAACTTGCGTTGGTGGGCGGCGCCACAGTCAGATCTGATGTCTGCCCCTAGCCCACCACTGGGGCCACAGTCAGACTGGTGTGTGCCTTCTCTTCCCCTCTCCTAGGGGCGGGATTCACTGTGGGGTGGCGTGGCCCATCTGGGCTACCTGCACACTGCCAGACTTGTGGTGCTGTGGATCCGGTGTATTAGCTGGGGTGGATGGGCAAGGTGCACAGGGGCGGGAGGGGCAGTCTCAGCTCACTTTTCCTTCAGAGATCCTCTTCAGTAAGGGCCCTGCGGCACCGGTAGGGAGTCATACCCGCCAATGGAGGGATGGATCCGCAGAAGCACAGCATTGTGTGTTTGCACGGTGCAAG
Organism: Acinonyx jubatus; assembly: GCF_027475565.1. Lineage (NCBI taxonomy): Eukaryota > Metazoa > Chordata > Mammalia > Carnivora > Felidae > Acinonyx > Acinonyx jubatus. The sequence goes on from NC_069389.1 coordinate 68,768,694, forward strand.
CAAGTTCCCTGGCAGGAACTGGTTCCCTTTGGGATTTTGGCTGCGGGATGGGCGAGAGAAATGGCGCTTGCGAGCACCTTTGTTCCCTGCCAAGCTGAGCTCTGTTGTCTGGGGCTCAACAAATCTCCCTCCCGTTGTCCTCCAGCCCTCCTGTTCTCTGAGCAGAGCTGTTAGCTTCTAAGCTTCCAGATGTCAAGTCCCTCTTGCTGTCGGAACACACTCCATCCGGCCCTTCCGCTTTTGCAAGCCAGACAAGGGGCTATGCTTGTCTGGCGGGCCGCCCCTCTGCCCTGGTTCCCTCCCGCCAGTCCATGTAGCACGCACCGCCTCGCCGCCCTTCCTACCCTCTTCTATGGGCCTCTCATCTGCGCTTGGCTCCAGAGACTCGGTTCTGCTAGTCTTCTGGCTGTTTTCTGGGTTATTTAAGCAGGTGTAGGTGGAATGTAAGTGATCAGCAGGATGCGCTGTGAGCCCAGCGTCCTCCTATGCCACCATCTTCCCAGGATTCCCCTCTCCTTCTATTCTGAATGAAAGCCTTACTGGATAAAGGATTCTTGGCTGTATTTTCGTATTCAGCACATTGAATATTTTCTGCCACTCCCTGCTGGCCTGCCAAGTTTCAGTGGACAGGTCTGCTGCTATCCTTATTTGTCTCCTCTTGTGGGTTAAGGGCCATTTGTCCCTAGCTGCTTTCAGAATCCTCTCTACCTTTGTATTTTTCCAGTTTCACTATATATGCCATGGAGTTGACCTTTTCTGTTGATTCTGAAGGGAGTTCTCTGTACTTACTGAACTTGGATGTCTGCTTCCTTCCCCAGATTAAGAAAGTTCTCAGCTATAATTTGTTCAAATGAACCTTTCACCTCTTTTTCTGTCTCTTCTTCTTCTGGAACTCCTATGATACAGACATTACTACATTTCATTGAATCACCTAGGTCTGCAATTCTCCCCTTGTGGTCTAGTATTTTCCTATCTCACTTTTTTTCAGCTTCATCATTTTCCATAATTTTATCTTTCTTTTCACATATTCTCTCCTCTGCTTCCTCCATCCTTGCTGTCACTCCATCTATATTATTTTGCATTTCATTTACAGCATTTCTTAATTTGTCATGATTATTCCTCACGTTCTTGGTCTCTGCAATGATAGATTCTCTGTTGTCTTCTATGCTTTTTTTGAAGCCCATCTATTAGTTTTATGACTATTAATCTAAATTCTTGTTCAGGTGTATTGTTTATATCTGTTTTGAGCAATTCTCTGGCTGCCATTTCTTCCTGGAATTTCTTTTGAGAATATTTCTGTTTCATTATTTTGGCTAGTTTTCAGTCTTTTACGTGTTTTATTAGCTTGTTTTGTGTCATGCACCTACGAGTACTACTATATCAAAAAGGGGTCATTGACTGTCCAGGGCCTGGCCCTTCATGAGGTGTTTTTGGAGTTTGTTCTATGCTCTCTGTTGTTGTGACTCTGGTTGATTTATCTCTCTACCCTTAGTGGTGGTTTGGACCTTCTGCCAGGTGTGCTGTGATTTGTTCTTTGAAGTAACACTGGAAAAAATGTAAAAGGGGTGTGGTGCTGGAAGAAGTCTTATCCCATACAAAGAGAGAAATGACAGGGGTGGGGGAAAAATTGACCAAAGGATCAGAGAAACTATACGGCTTAACCCAGAGACAGAGAGAGAGAGAGAGAGAGTGAGAGAGAGGGAAATAAAGGAGATGCAGAAGAGGTGTAAAAAGAATAGATTAAAAATGTCTGCTTAATTAAACTAACAGCCAGCATAGAGAATAGAAGAGAAAAGAAGAAAATATATATATAGATACAGATATAGAGATAGAGATAGAGATAGAGATATATAGATATAGTTAGATATCTAGATATAGTTATCTAGATATCTATATCTAGATAGATATAGATATAGATATAGATATAGATATAGATATAGATAGTAAGAATTGACCAAAAATCAAATCAGCAAATGCAAAAATGCTGGATTATTGTCTGATGGTGCCTTGGAACTGGTGGGTGTGCTGGTCTGGAGGGGGTCCCCTCTGGTTCAGTCAGTGTCAATCTCACTCCAGTGGAAATGCAGTTGCCAGACACGGAGAGATGCGTTTGGTGTGTTTTGTTCCCCTCCACTGGGGCCCACTGTCCTGTTCCCTGAAGTCCCACCATGTTGGCGATGGGGAGAAAAATGGCAACACCCCGGTCTCTCCTCCCCAGACTGGGTGTCCCAAACAACACTGTTTAGGCAGTCTTCACAGCATCACATAGGTGCAAGTGGGCTGGTTTGTCCCATTCCACAATCTCCCGTGCCTCCTAGGCATTCAGCTGGGATTGAAACCCCGATGTCTTAAAGGATTCTGATCTTTGCTCCCAGGTTCTTGGGTAGTGCCAGTCTACCCAGGTGACACGGGACCTCTGGCCGGCACCTACAGGATCTTTTGTCTTTGTTGCGGCAATATACCCTCTTCTCACAGCACTCAAGGGTGGGGACTGCTCTCCTAGTGCACCTCTGAGCTTACTACTGAGCTCAGGGCTGACTCTCCCTTCCCCCAGAGTGCCTCCAGTTCAGGAAAAGTCATGCCAACCCTCGACTGTCACTCCTAAGGCTGTTTGCAAGTTGGACACTGCCTCTCTCCATTTTATCCATTCCCCGGTCTGTGGTCTGGAGACGTTTTTCTCTTACCCGAATACAATTCCAAACTTCCACAGCATCTCTTTCTCTTCCTTTTGTCTCTCCACCGGAGGGGTTACCCCACTCCATGCCTATGCTGCCTGTTTTATCACTCCCAAATTGCAAATATGCACCTCTGTTCTGCCAAGCTGTTTCTGTGGGCCGCTGGAGATGTTTCTGTCACTTTGTAGCCTGGATCCTGGAATTCAAAGTCTTCTTTTTTTAATTTTTTTTATTATAACATGTTTTACTTATTTATTTATTTATTTATTTTTAATTTACATCCGAATTGGTTAGCATATCATGCAACAATGATTTCAGGAGTAGATTCCTTAGTACTCCTTACATATTTAGCCCACCCCGCCTCCCACAACCGCTCCAGTAACCCTCAGTTTGTTCTCCATATTTATGAGTCTCTTATGTTTTCTCCCCCTCCCTGTTTTTATATTATTTTTTTCCCTTCACTTCTGTTCATCACTTTTTGTCGCTTAAATTCCTCATATGAGAGAAGTCATATGATTTTTATGTTTCTCTGACTAATTTCACTTAGCATAATACTCTCCAGTTCCATCCATGTAGTTGAAAATGGCAAGATTTCATTCTTTTTGATTGCTGAGTAATACTCCATTGTGTGTATGTGTGTGTGTGTGTGTGTGTGTGTATACCAAATCTTTATCCATTCATCGATCAATGGACATTTGGGGTCTTTCCATACTTTGGCTATTGTTGATAGTGCTGCTATAAACATAGGGGTGCATGTGTCCCTTCAAAACAGCACACCTGTATCCCTTGGATAAATGCCTAGTAGTGCAATTGCTGGGTCATACGGTAGTTCTATTTTTAGTTTTTTGAGTAACCTCCATACAATTTTAGAGAGTGGCTGCGCCAACTTGCATTCCCACCAGCAATGCAAAAGAGATCCTCTTTCTCCTCATCCTTGCCAACATCTGTTGTTGCCTGAGTTGTTAATGTTAGCCATTCTGACAGGTGTCAGGTGGTATCTCATTGCGGTTTTGATTTGTATTTCCCTGATGATGAGTGATGTTGAGCATTTTTTTATGTGTTGGTTGGCCATCTGGATGTCTTCTTTGGAGAAGTTTCTATTCATGTCTTTTGCCCATTTCTTCACTGGATTATTTGTTTTTTGGGTGTTGAGTTTGATAAGTTCTTTATAGATTTTGGATACTAACCCTTTATCTTATATGCCATATGCAAATATCTTCTCCTCTTCTGTTGGTTGCCTTTTAGTTTTGCTGATTGTTTCCTTGGCTGTGCAGAACCCTTTTATTTTGATGAGGTTCCAGTAGTTCATTTTTTCTTTTGTTTCCCTTGCCTCTGGAGACATGTTCAGTAAGAAGTTGCTGCGGGCAAGATCAAAGAGGTTTTTGCCGGGTTTTTCCTCGAGGATTTTGATGGTTTCCTGTCTTACATTGAGGTCTTTCATCCATTTTGAGTTTATTTTTGTGTATGGTGTAAGAAAGTGGTCCAGGTTCATTCTCCTGCATGTGTTTGTCCAGTTTTCCCAGCCCCACTTGCTGAAGAAACTATCTTTATTCCATTGGATATTCTTTCCTGCTTTGTCGAAGATTTGTTGGCCATACATTTGTGGGTCCATTTCTGGGTTCTCTATTGTGTTCCATTGATCTGAGTGTCTGTTTTTGTGCCAATACCATACTGTCTTGATGATAACAGCTTTGGAGTATAGCTTAAAGTCTGGGATTGTGATGCCTCCTGTTTTGGTTTTCTTTTTCAAGATCGCTTTAGCTATTCGGGGTCTCTTCTGGTTCCATACAAATTTTAGGATTATTTGTTCCAGCTCTGTGAAGAATGCTGGTGTTATTTTGATAGAGATTGCATTGAATATGTAGATTGCTTTGGGTAGTATCGACATTTTAACAATATTTGTTCTTTCTATGCAGAAGCATGGAATCTTTTTCCATTTTTTTGTGTCTTCTTCAATTTATTTCACAAGCTTTCTATAGTTTTCAGTGTATAGATTTTTCTTTTCTTTGGTTAGATTTATTCCTAGGTATTTTATGTTTTTGTGTGCAACTGTAAATGGGATTGATTCCTTGATTTCTCTCTGTCACTGCATTGCTCATGTCTAGGAATGCAACCGATTTCTGTGCATTGATTTTATATCATGCAACTTTGCTGAATTCATGAATCAATTCTAGCAGTTTTTTTGCTGGAATCTTTTGGGTTTTCCATATAGAGTATCATGTCATCTGTGAAGAGTGAAAGTTTGACCTCCTCCTGGCCTATTTGGATGCCTTTTATTTCTTTTTGCTGCCTGCAGAGGCTAAGACTTCCAATACTATGTGAAATAACAGTGGTGAGAGTGGACATCCCTGTCTTGTTCCTGACCTTATGGGGAAAGCTGTCAGATTTTCCCCATTGAGGATGATATTAGCATTGGGTCGCTCATATATGGCTTTTATGAACTCGAGGTATGCTTCTTCTATCCCTAGTTTCTTGAGGGTTTTTATCAAGAAAGAATGCTGTTTTTTGTCAAATGCTTTCTCTGCATCTATTGAGAGGAAAAGTTTACAAGATAGTGTAGCAACAGCTTTTCAGGGATTATGGAAAATCACAACACACATCTGGCACCAGGCTTCACCCTTAACAACCTTGTCCCAGCACAAGCGAATGTAGCCATTTTCTGGGGTCTGCTGGGACCAGGTGGCTTCAATAGTCTCCACCCAATGTCCTTCCAGCAGGGGAACCACTTTTCCTCGTGTGGCCCAAGAACCTGCTAGACCTCACTCTGTTCCTGGGGATTTGCCCTTCCCACCAGAGCACCGCCAGTTATCGAGCTGTGGAGCTGCAGACTTGAAGCTTCCCTTGTTTACAGTCTTAATGGAATTTAAACACTCTCATTTCTCCTTTCTCACTTTTTAGTTTAGTCCCTGTGGCTGTTTCCAATTTTCCACTTTCTCTCCAGCTGCTTTTGGGGAGGGGTGCTTTTCCCGTATTCTCCCTCATCCCAGTCTCTTTCCTCTTTCTGCCTGAAAAGGTGGCTTCCTGCCCACTGCTGGCTTCTCTCTCCCCAATTCACCTCTCTGCACCACATACCTGCTGAATTCTGTGGTTCAGGTTTTGCAGATTATTGTGTTAATCCTCCACACAATTTTCCAGGTGTGTAGGATGGTTTAGTGTTGGTCTGGCTGTATTTCATGGAAGCGAGACAGACAAAAACTTGCATGCTGTTCTGCCATCTTGCTCCTTCCCCCGAATTCAAAGTCTTCTGTCCTCAATACTGCTGTGTTTGAGGACTAAAAGAACTTCACCCCCCCTCCACTTCTCTTCTATGTTTCAATCTTCAGATATCTTTACATCTAAAGCCAGTATCTTGTAAGCTGCAGATAGGTGTGTCTTGTTTTTTTACACACCCTGGTACCCTATGTCTTTTGATTGAAGAATTTAGTCCAGTTACATTCAGATTTGTTATTGACAGATACAAATTTAGTGTCATTGTATTACTTGTATTGTTGGTGTTCTGGAGATTTTCTCTATTCATTTCTTGTCTGTGTTGCCTTTGTTCTTTCTTTACCTCTCAGAGTCCCCCTTAATATTTCTTTCAGGAGTGGTTTAGTGGTCACCAGCTCCTTTCGGTTTTTGTTTTTGTTTTGTTTGTTTTTTGTTTTTTGTTTGTTTTTTTTTTGTCTTGTAATCTCTTTATCTCTCCTTCTATTCTGAATTACAGCCTTGCTAGATAAAGTATTCTTGGCTATGGTTTTTTTTTTTTTTTTCTCATTCATCCCATTGACTATATCATGCTTCTCCCCTCTGGCCTGCCAATTTTTTTTCTGGAGATATCTGCAGTTAGCTTTATTGGTCTTCCCTTTTAAGTTATGGACTTCTTTATACAAAATAGACTTTAATACAAAATCTGTGACAATAAACAATAAATTGCATTACATAATAATATAGAGATTAATCCAACAGGAATATATAACACTTGTAAATACATATGCACCCAAGATTATAGCACTTAGATATATAAAGCAATACTAACAGACATAAAGGAAAAATGCACAGTAATACAATAAATATATTAATCTTTCCTATGGAAGAGCTAGAAAAGGAAGAACAACAAACCCCAAAGTCAGTAGATGAACAGAAATAATAAAGATCAGAGTGGACATAATGAAACAGAGAGTAAAAAGCAATGGAAAATATTAATGAAACTAAAAGGTAGTTCTTTGAAAAGATAAACAAAATTGATTCATTTTTCAAGACCAATGAAGAATAAAAAAGAGAGGGCTCAAAAAAATAAAATCAGAAATAGAAGAGAAGAAAGTACATTTCTGATGTCACAAAACTAAAAAGTATGATAAAAATTGTTATGAATAGCCATATGTCAACAAATTGGACAGTCAAGAAAAATTGGATAAATCCCTAAAAACACATGATCTTCCAAATCTTAATCAGGAAGAAATAGAATATCAGAACATATGGATCACTAGTAAATGAAATTAAATCAAATCCCAATAAACAAAAGTCCAGAGAGACCAGAGAGCTTCAGAGGTGAATTCGATCAAGCATTTAAAGAATTAGTACTTATTGTTCTCAAACTGTTCCAAAAAATTGAAGAGGAAGAAATGATTTCAGGTTCATTTTGTGAGGCCAGCATTACCCTGATAGCTGAGCCAGACATGACACTATAAAAAAAAAGAAAGTTATAAGCCACTACCCTGATATCTAAGCCAGACAAAGAAACTATAAAAGAAAGTTATAAGCCACTATCCCTGATGAACACAGATGCAAAAATCCTCAAGAAAATATTAAGAAACTGAATTTAACAATTATTTAAAAGGGTAATACATATAATCAAGTAAGACTTATTTTTGAGAGATGCAAGGATGTTTCAACATCCACAAATTAATCAATGCGATACACCACATCAACAAAAGAAAGAATAACAAACCACATGATTTTCTCAATAGATGTAGAAAAAGCATCTGGCAAAATTCCACATCCATTAATGACAATGACTCTCAACAAAGTGGATATAAAGAGAAAATACTTCAACATAATAAAGGTCATATATGACAAATGCACAACTAACATTGAATGGTGAAAAGTTTAAAGTGTTTCTTCTAAGATCGATCATAAGACAAGGATACCAGACCTTATCAAGAAATACCAAATGTTCGTAAGGATGTGGGTAAAAGGAATTTTTGTGCACTGTTGGTGGAAATATAAGCAGGGGCAGCCACTATGAAAAACAGTATGGAGGTTCCTCAGAAAATTAAAAGTAAAACTACCATATGATCCAGCAATTTCATTTCCTGGTATTTTTCCAAAGAAAACGAAAACATGAATTCAAAGAGATATATGCACCCTTATGTTTATCACAGCATTATTTACAATAGCTAAGACATGGAAGCAATGTAAATACCCATTGGTAGATAAGTGTCTAAAGATATGGCATACTGAAATCTTGTCATTTACAACAACATAGGTTTACCTAGAGGGTATTATGCTAAGTGAAATAAGTTCAAACACAGAAAGGCAAATACTGCAATATATGATTTCATTTATATGTGGAATCTAAAAAACGAATAAACAAAACAAAGCAGAAACAGACTCATAGAGAACAAACTAATGGTTGCCAGTGGGGTGGGGGATTGGGAGGATGGACAAAATAGCTGAAAGGAATTAAATGTTACAATCTTCAAGTTCTAAAGTAAATAAGACACAAGGATACAATGTACAGCATAGGGAATATAGTCAATAACATTGTAACTAAATTTGTATGTGACAGATGGTTAATAGATTTATTGCAGTGACAACTTTGTAATGTTGTTAACACTATAAATATATAAATATCAAATCACTATGCTGCACAACTGAAACCAATACAATATTGTATGCCAAGTATTCAATTAAAAAAAATAAACTAGAACTGGAGCCCCTGGGTGGCTCACTTAAGCGTCCAACTTCAGCTCAGGTCATGATCTCACAGTTCGTGAGTTTGAGCCCTGTGTCAGACTCTGTGCTGACAGCTCAGAGGCTGGAGCCTGCTTCGGATTCTGTGTCTCCTTTTCTCTCTGCCTTTCCCTTGCTCATGCTCTGTCTCTCAAAAATAAATAAACATTAAAAATATATTACAGGAAACCACACAGGGATGGAACACACAATATATTGGCTGCATAAATTTATAAATGAATGAACAGGTGAATAAATGGATAGAGTGTACCCAGACTTTTGAGAAGGGTTATCCTATAATCCCATTATCTTTTCCTATATATTTTCTTAGTAAAAAAAAATCAATGCCTAATCATCTCAGTAATATGCTTCAGTCCATTTTCACTTATAAAACAGGTGAATAAAAACTTGTGAAGTCTTAACAATATTTCAAATTATCTTCCCTGCATCTTTGTAGTTGTCCTGTATTCACCAAACCTTGTAGAATTAACCCAAATTCAGTGGTTTAGAGGATTTGAGTTTCAAAAATTGTTGCTTAGTTTAACTGTGTAATGAAAGCCTTTTTGTTTTTGTAGAGACTAATGGTGACATCTAAACCTATTGTTGAAATCAATTCCACTTAATGGTAAAACCATGAGGCACTTTTGGAGGTGAAAATCATTTTGTTTCTTACAGACCAGGATACTTAAAGTAGTGTAACTGATGACATAAATGAAATGTGATTTTAAGTGATCTTATTTCTGAATGAATCAGTTACATTTCTTGTCAAATTGTCATCACTGTTGATAAGGTGGGTTACTAGAAGAGTTTATCAAAAAATTTTAATTACTCTCAAATGTACTATAGCTGTGACTTGTCAATAGGAGGATCGTGTATACAAATTTAAAACTCGTTTAGTTAGGTGTGTCTGAAATTAATGAAAACAGTTTTACTCAACTGTGGAGCAATAAAATTAAAATCCTTAGTCCAAATATTTTGTGATAGGTACTTGTACTAGGAATTAGGGTTTGGGTTGTTTTTTTTTTCTTCTTCTTCTTCTTTTTTAAGTAGGCTCTATATGGGGCTTGAATTCATGATCCCAAAATCAAGAGTTGCATGCTCCACCAGCTGAGCCAGCCAAGAACCTGAGGAATTAGGTTTTTGTAAAGAATCTTCATTATAAATAAAAATCTTCTTCTTTTACCAATAATAATTTAAATTTCAATCTAATATAAGAAGAAACTTATGGATGTGACTTCTTATGAAATATCCCAAAATTTATAGAAATTCAACCTTTACCTCATCATCTAATCAAAAAACAGTATGCAAAGTCAGCTGTAATATTTTATAGAATTCATGATTTTCTATTTATGACATTGCTAAATCAGAACGCCAGAGTACAATTTGGTCATATAGCATTATAAATCAAATCATTGACCTAAAATTTGTATTTTAACCCCTGAACAACATGGCACAGATTAAAAATCCTAATTTATAAATACATCATAGGAATCTGTGATTCCACATACATCTATGTGCAATACATCATAGGAATAAAATGCATAATAAGAATAAACTTTTAATAAATAATATTTGCAGTCTATAATATTGGTATAGTATATAATTCTCCTATAAGATTAATTAGAACCATTAAGTTGCTTTAAAAATGTAAATCCTGGAAATAATATATATCCTGGAGAGAAGGCAAGATAGCAGAGTAGTGGGAGGACCCTAGATTTGCTTCAGCCCTCAAACACAGCTAGATAAATGTCAAATCATTCTGAATACACAAAAAAATCCATCTGAGGACTGACATCAGAAAATGCACAACTAGGAGAGAAGAGGCAACATTGTGAAATGTGGGAGGTGCAGAGATGTGATTTGGGGCAGAAAAGTATTACAGATGTTGTGGAGGGGAGGGAACCCTGGTCACAGACAGAGGTGGAAGAGAGAGAGAGAGAGAGAGAGAGAGAGAGAAGTATACAAGGTGCCACACAAGGAAAATACTTCCCCAAAACATTGACTGGGAAAATGAGAGGGGCTGATTTTTGTGAGTTTTTACAACAAGTAGGGCACAAAGACTGGAGTTTTAGAAAACCATGGCATGGCTGGTGTGGAGCCCGGCAGGTGCTGCAGTGCTTCTGTAGAGGAGGGCAGATAACCTGGTAGCAGAAGCTGCAATCTGAGGATCCCCTGGGTTGCACTGGGAAAGGTGGTTCTTCCTTCTTGGAGTGCATCAGGAAGAGGTAGCACTGCCTCTCCAGGGAAAAAAGAGCTGGTGGGTTCCATTACCATCCCGTCCCTCAACATAAGTGTAAAGATGCTTGCTGAGGACAGCTAACTTAGACAGACTCTATGCTGGATTTTACTCCAAAATCCACCCCCCCCCCCATGTGCTTTGGTGTCACTGCTCTTCTGGAATAAATCTGAATCAGTACTAGTGTGGCATAAGCCTCCTCAGAGGACTAGTGTGGATCCCTGCCATAACAGGGCCCTAAAGTTTGGAGTTTTAAAACTTAGCTGGCCTAACTAGTATAAAAAGAAAAAAGAAAAAACAGGTGCACAGTGCTGCCAAATAGGCAGATGAACTGGATACAGTCATTGTGAAGGCAGGTATCTGAGGAAAACCTGTGACACATGGGGGAACATTGTTTACTCTTTTGTGAAGACTTTCCAGGAAGAAGCAGGCATGAACTCCACTCTTTGGAAAAAGGGAGTTGGCTGGTGCAATTTCTCTTTCCTGTCCCTTAGCAAAAACTAAATTCTTTAAGTGGTACGGCACCAAGAGTGGCAGCCAAAACCACTTACACCAAGCCCCACCACCCTGTGCTTTGCAGATGCTGCATTTCTAGGGCAAGCTTGCCTGATAACCAAAGAGCAGACCCCTCCCCGCAGAAGACCAGTGAAAACTACCCCCCTACACTACATGTCTAGTGACCACAGAGTTCTGCAAAACTTCAGGTCTAGTAGAAATAACATCAGATCTTTTTTTAACAGACCAGATCACACCTACTTAAAACTTACAACACTCTGGCCAAAGTCCAAACACTCCATGAGGAAGGGAAAAAGAAACTATGCAGAGAACTGACCTGAGGGAAACAGCAGCCAAACCACAGCACCAGAGTTCACACAGGCTACATCAGATATACTTCCTGAGGCACAAGACCCTGGACAGTATAAGACCTCTTTATAAAGCCATTACACTCTGGAGCACTAAACATAACAAGCTATCCTAATACAGAGAAGACAAAGCCTTGGCAGAGTGCCAAGATGGAGAAATTAATCTCAAAAGAAAGAGCAAGAAAAGATTGGGTTCAGGATGTAATCAAAACAGATATAAGTAATATGCCTGATCCATATTTTAAAACAACAGCTATAAGGATACTAGGTGGGTTTAAGAAAAGCATAGAAGGAATCAGGGAGTCCCTTATCACCAAGATAAAAGAGCTAAAAGCCAATTAGCCTGAAATTTAAAAAGTTATACCTGAAATGGGAAACTGGATATAATGACCACAAAAATGGAAGAAGCAGAGGAATAAATAAGTTATATAGAAGATAGAATTGTGGAAAATAATAAAGCAGAAAAGAATAGGGGAAGAAAAATATTAGATCACAAATGTAGATGTAGGGAACTCAGCGACTCCATAAAGCATAAAAACATTCATATCATAGGAGTCCCAGAAGAAGAGAGGGAAAAGGGGTTAGAAGTCTTACTTGAGGAATTATAGCTGAAAAATTCCCTAATCTGGGGGAGGAAACATACATCCAAATCTAGGAGGCACAGAGAAGTCCAATCAAAATGAACAAAAACAGGCCAACAACAAGACATAGAATACTTACATTTACAAAATATAAATATAAAGAAAAAATCCTAAAAGCAGCAAGAGAACAAATCTCTAACTTACAAGGGAAGACAAATAAGGTCACCAGAAGATCTCTTCACAGAAACTTGGCAGGCCAGAAGGGAGTGGCATAATATACACAATGTGATGAATGGGAAAAATCTGCAGCCAAGAATATCCAGCAAGTCTACCATTCAGAATAGAAGGAAAGATAAATTTCCCAGACAAACAAAAACTAAAGAGGTTCATGACCATTTAACTAGCCCAGTAAGAAATATTAAAGGGGACTCTTTGGGTGGGAAGGAAATAACAAAAGTGACAAACACTAGAAAGGAACAGAGAAAATCTCCAGAAGCCATGACTTAACAAGTAATAGAATAGCACTAAATTCATATCTATCAATAATAACTCTGAGTGTAAATGGACTAAGTGCTCCCATTCAAAGGCATAGTGTATCAGAATAGATTAAAACAAAACAAAACAAAATTATCCATATGTTGCCTACAAGATATTTATTTTAGACCTAAATATACCTGCAGATTAAAAGTTCAGGGATGGAGAAAAATCTATAATATTAATGGACATCAAAAGAAAGCTGGGATAGCCATACTTGTATGAGAAAAATTGGATTTTAAAACAAAGACTACAGTAACAATAGATAAAGAAGGGCATTATATGATAAAAAGGGATGTATCCACCAAGAATATCTAACAATTATAAATATTTATGCCCCCAACATGAGAGAACCCAAATATATAAACAATTAATACAAAAATAAAGGAACTCATTGTTAAAAATACAACAATAGCATGAGACTTGGACACCCCATTTACAACAATGGGCAGATCATCTAAGCAGAAAATCAAAAAGGAAACACACTGCACTGGATGGACTAAACAGATATATTAATAACATTTGATTCTAAAGTAGCAGAATACACATTCTTTTCAAGTGCACATGGAACATCCTCCAGAACAGATTACATACTAGGCCACAAATCAGGCCTCAACAAGTACAAAAGGATTAAGATCATTCCATGCATATTTTCTTACCACAATGCTATGAAATTTGAAGTAAACACAAGAAAAAAAAATTGGAAAGGCCAAAATATATGCAGGTTAAAATAGATGTTACTAAAAAATGAGTGGGACAAACAGGAAATTAAAGAAGAAATCTAAAAATACATGGGAACAAGTGAAATGAAAACATTACAATCCAAAATCTTTGAAATACATCAAAAGCAGTCCTAAGAAGGTAGTATAGAGCAATACAGGCCTACTTCAATAAGCATGAATAATCTCTACTTACACAACCTAGCTTTAAACCTAAAGGAGCTAGAAAAAGAACAGCAAACAAAGCCAAAGCCAGAAAAGGAAGTGGAATAATAAAGATGAGAGCAGAAATAAATGATGTAGAAACAAACAATAAAGACATATTAATGAAACCAGGAGCTGTTTCTTTGAAAAAAATAATAAAATTGGTAAACCCCTAACCAACTTATAAAAGAGAAAAGAGAAAGGATCCATATAAATAAAATCATGAATGATAAAAGAGAGATCACAACCAACACCACAAAAATACAGTTATAAGAGAATATTATGAGGGGGGAAGTTAAGATGGGGGAGAACTAGGGGGACCCTGGGCTTTCCTCATCTATGAAATACAACTGTATTGAGGTAAGATCACTTGGGACACCCAAGAAATCTGTCTGAAGACTGGAAGAAGGATATCCATGGTTGAAGGAGATAGTGTGGCAGGTGTGAGGCTTATTTCAACAAACAAATCAAAGCACACCTGGTTAAAAGTCCTAACACTCCCCATTGCAAGCAAGGAGGAGGTTTACAGAGGACAGACCAGTGGTAAAGAGCAGCCAAAATGCAATAGCAGAGTGCACACGGCATGCGCCAGAAAGACTTCCTGAAGTGCCAGGCTCTGGACAGTGTATGACCACTTTTTAATATTGCATTACTCTCAGGTGCAAGAAATGTAACAAGCTTTCAAAACATACAAAAGACAGGAACTTAGCCAAAATGACAATAAGGAGGAATTCTCCCCAAAAGAAAGGTCAAGAAAGTCACAACCAGGAACTTGGTCAAAACAGATATAAGCAAAATACCTCAACAAGAATTTAGAACAACAGACATAAGAGAAGTAGCTGGGCTTGAAAACCCAGAGAAACCCCTGTTGCAGAGATCAATGACCTAAAAACTAGTCAGGCTGAAATAAAAAATGCTATAACTAAGATGCAAAACTGACTGTATATAGTTACAACAAAGGTTGAAGAAGCAGAGAAGAGAATAGGTGATATAAAAGATAACATTATCAGAGAAGAGTTAAGATGGCAGAGGAGTAGGGGAACTGGGATTTCTCTCATTCCTCAAACACAGCTGTATTGAAGTCAGATCACTTGGAACACCCAGGAAATCAATCTGTGGAGTGGCAGAAAGATCTCCACAGGTGGATAGAGACAGCTTGGAGAGACTGAGGTGCATGTATGTGAATTGGAGTAGATAAATGATGTAGGCACGGAGAGGAGGGAACCTCTTCTGTGGAAAAACAAAAAAGATAGAAAGAAATAGAGGCTGTATAATTGTGGTATTGAGTTAGTACAAGAGGAAGACCTCTCCAGACCACAGACTGGGGAACAAGAAATACGGAGAGTGACAGTTTCTCTTTTACAAACAACCTTAGTAGCTAAAGATTTGAGTTTTCCAAAGTGCACGACTTTCTCCAGACCAAAGATAAAAGCAAATGGGGGGATCCAGCTCTGTGGTGCAGTAATGATCTCAGGGGCACACTGGGAGAGAACAGTCCCTTTCCTTGAGTATTGTGGAAAGAGGGTTTATTGCCTCCCCAAGGACAAAAGACCCCACAGGTGCCAGAAAAAGACCTTTTATTGGCAGGGCTGATTGGCTATACACCAGAATAAGTTATGCATGGGGTAAGGGGCCTCTAAGACATTGGGTTTTGAATACCAACCAACACCTAGGAGGCATGGGAGAACTGTGGATCAGGGCAAGCCGACCAAGTGCTGCAGTACTCTGTGAGGGCTGCCTGAACAGTGTGGTTTCAAACACCTGGTCAGGGGAGGAGAGATTGGGGTGTTGCAGTTTTTCTCCCTAACACCAACATGGTAGGACTTCAGGGAGCAGTATAATGGCCTCCAGTGGAGGCAGGATCAGGTTACACCAAACCCCACACCTCCATGCCTGGCAACTGCTTATGTACTGGAGGAAGAGTGACACTGAATGAACCAGTCTCTCCTCCAGACCAGCACAACCACCAGTCCCAGGCACCAACAGACAACTATTTTGAGTTTTTGTCTTAGTCTGTTTGTCTGTTCGTTCTTCTTTTCTCTTTTCTTTTCTTTTCTTTTCTTTTCTTTTCTTTTCTTTTCTTTTTCTTTGTACCCTCTTTTCTTTTGGAATCAGGCTTATAGTTTCTGATTTCTTTTGGTCAATTCATATATATATATATATATATATATATATATAATTTCTGTTTTGTTTGTTTAATCAGGCATTTTTACTCTATTCTTTTTACACCTTTTCTATATCTCCTTTATTTTCCTTTCTCTCTCTCTGGATTAAGCCTTATAGTTTGTTTTTGTTTTTATTCTTTCTTTCTTTCTTTCTTTCTTTCTTTCTTTCTTTCTGATTCTCTGCTTGGTATGTTTTTCACCCTTTTCATTTTTCTCTTTGTGCAGGATCTGGCCTTCCCATCCTTTCCTTTTTTCCAGAGCTACTTCAATGAACAAATTAAAGCACACCTTATGGAAGGTCCAAACATTCTACCACTATGAGCAAGGAGGAGCTTTGCAGAGGACTAACCAGAGAGATAGAGCAGCCAAAATGTAACAACAGAATGCATGCAACACATTCCAAAAACACTTGCTGAAGTGTCAGGCCTTGGGCAGTGTATGATCCATTTTTAATATAGTAGTACTTGCAAGTTCAAGACACATAGAAAGTCATTGAAACACGTCGGGGCGCCTGAGTGGCTCAGTTGGTTGGACGTCCGACTTCGGCTCAGGTCATGATCTCACGGTCCGTGAGTTCGAGCCCCGCATCGGGCTCTGTGCTGACAGCTCAGAGCCTGAAGCCTGTTTCAGATTCTGTGTCTCCCTCTCTCTGACCCTCCCCCGTTCATGCTCTGTCTCTCCCTGTCTCAAAAATAAATAAACGTTAAAAAAAATTAAAAAAAAAAAAGAAAGTCATTGAAACACGTCAAAGACAAGAACCTAGCAAAAGTGAAGAAATGGAATTCTCCTCAAAAGAATATCCAGGAAGAAATTACAGTCAGAGAATTGCTCAAAACAGATATAAGCAATATTCTGAACAAGAATTTAGAATAACAGTCATAAGACTAATAGCTGAGCTTGAAAAAGCATAGATGACAGCAGAGAATCTATTGCTGCAAAGATCAAAGTCCTAAGAAATAGTCACAATGAATTAAGAAATGCTATAAATGAGATGAAAAATAAACTAGATACAGTAACGGTGAAGATAGAAGAAGCAAAGTAGACAACAGGTGAAATAGAAGATAAAATTATGGAAAATGATAAAGCTGAAAAAAAAGGGGAAGGCAATTAATAGATCATGAGGCAAAAATTAGAGAGCTAAATGATTCCATAAAATGAAACAATATCTGTATCATAGGAGTTCCAGAAGCAAAAGAGCAAGAGAAAGGGGAAAAAGGTTTATTTGAAAAAATTACAGCTGAGAACTTCCCTAATCTGGGGAAAGAAACAGGCATCCAAGTCCAAGAGGCACAGAGAACTCCCTTCAAAATCAACAATAATATGTCAACACTATGACATATTGTGGTTAAACTGGCAAAAAGAATAGGGGAGGAGAGAATTCTGAAAGCAGCTAAGGACAATGGGTCCTTTACCTGCAAGGGTACACACATAAGGGTAGTAGCAGACCTATCCACGGAAACATGGCAGGCCAGAAGAGAGTGGTAGGAAATATTCAATGTGCTGAACAGGAAATATATTCAGCCAAGAATCCTTTATCCAGCAAGGCTGTCATTCAGATTAGAAGGAGAGATAGAGGTTTTCCAAGAAAAACATAAACTACAGGAGTTCATAACCACTAAACCAGCCATGTAGGAAACCCTAAGGGGGACTCTAAGTGGAAAGCAGCAAAGATTACAAAGGAACAGAGATATAAACACAAGCATGAAAACTACAGATAGCACAACGGCACTAAACCCATATCTTTCAACAACCACTATGAATGTAAATGGACTAAATACCTCAATCAAAAGACATAGGGTATCAGAACGGATAAAAAAAAAAGTTCCATCTCTATGCTGACTACAATATAATCATTTTATACCTGAGGACACCTGCAGATTGAAAGTAAAGGGATGGAGGACCATCTATAATTCTACTTGAAGTCAAAAGAAAGCCAGAGTAACCATACTTATATCAGACAAACTAGATTTTAAACTAAAGACAGTAACAAGAGATGAAGAAGGGCATTATATAATAATTAAAGGGTCTATCATCAAGAAGAGCTAACAATTGTAAATGTTTATTTGCCCAATGTGGGAGAACCCAAATATATAAGTCAATTAATCACAAAGATAAACAAATGTATAGAAAATAATACCATAATTGTAGGGGATCTAACACTCCACTTACAACAATGAACAGATCATCTAGTCAGAAAATCAATGAGTAAAAAATGGCTCTAAATGACAGATTGGACCAGATGGACCTAACAGATATGTTCAGAACTTTTCATCTTAAAGCACCAGAATACACATTCTTCTCAAGTGCACATGGAACATTCTCCAAAATAGATCACCTACTGGGCCACAAACAGCCCTCAACAGCTATAAAAAGATTGAGATCATACCATGCATATTTTCAGATCACAATGCTATGAAACTTGAAAGCAACCACAAGAAAAAAATCTGGAAAGCCCCAAACATATGGAGGTTAGAGAACATCCTACTAAAAAATGAATGGGTCCACAAGGAAATTAAAGACAAATTATAAAAATATATGGAAGCAAATGAAAATGAAAACATGATGGTCCAAAACCTTTGGGATGCACAAGGACAGTCCTAAGAGGAAAATACATTGCAATTCAGGCCTGTCTCAAGAAACAAAAAATGTCCCAAATACTTCCTAAACTTACACCTATACGAGCTAGAAAGGCAGCAGCAAAAAAATACCCAAAACAACCAGAAGAAGAGAAATAAATATTAGAGCAGAAATAAACAATATAGAAAAAAAAACAGTATAAGAGATCAATGAATTTAAGAGCTGGTTTTCGAAAGAATAAACAAAATTGACAAACCCTTAGCCAGACTTCTCAAAAAGGAAAGAGAGAGGATACAAACAGATAAAATCATGAATGAAAGAGGAGAGATCACAACCAACACCATAGAAATACAATTATTAGTGAAGAGTATGAAAAATTACATTCCAACAAAGTGGACAATCTGGAAGAAATGGACAAATTCATAGACACTCACACACTACCAAAACTCAAACAGGAAGAAATAGAAAATTTGAACAGACCCAAAACCAGCAAAGAAATTGAATCAATAATCAAAAATCTCCCAACAGATAAGAGTCCAGGGCCATATGGCTTCCCAAAGGAACTCTACCAAATATTTAAAACAGAGTTAATACCTGTTGTCCTTAAAATGTTCCAAAATATAGAAACGGAAGGAAAGCTTCCAGACTCATCCTATGAAGGCAGCATTACCTTGATTCACAAACCAGACAAAGATTCCACTAAAAAGGAGAATTACAGGCCAATATCCCTGATGAACATGGATGCAAAAATTCTCAACAATATACTAGCAAAGTAAATTCAACATTACATTAAAAGAATTACTGACAATGATCAAGTGGGATTCATTTCTGGGCTGCAGGACTGGTTCAATATTGACAAATCAAATCAATGTGATACACCACATTAAGAGCAGAAAGGATTAGAACCATATGATCCTGTCAGTAGATGCCTAAAAAGCATCTGACAAAATACAGCATCGTTTCTTAATAAAAACCCTTAAGAAAGTCAGGATAGAAGGAACTTACCTAAACATCAAAAAAGCCATACATGAAAGACCCACATCTATTATCATTCTCAATGAGGAAAAGCTGAGAGCTTTCATCCCGAGATGAGGAAGAGGAAAGGAATGTCCACTCTCACCACTGTTGTTTAACATAGTGTTGGAAGTCCTAGCCTTGGCAATAAGACAACAAAACAAAATAAAAGGCCTCCAATTTGGCAAAGAAGAAGTCAAACTTTACTCTTTGCAGATTACATGATACTCTACATGGAAAACCCAAAAGTTTCCACCAAAAAACTGCTAGAGCTGATACAGGAATTCAGCAAAGTTGCAGGATATATATCAATGTACGGAAATCACTCACATTTCTATACACCAATAATGAACCAACAGAAAGTGGTATCAGGGATTTGATCCCATTTACAATTACATCAAAAACTATACAATACCCAGGGATAAACATAACCAAAGATGTAAAAAATCTATATACTGTAAACTATAGAAATCTTAGTAAATAAATTGACGAAGACACAAAGAAATGGAAAGACATTCCATGCTCATGGATTGGAAGAACAAATATTGTTAAAATGTCGATTCTACAAAAAGCAATCTAAACAGTCAATGCAATCCCAATAAAAATAGGGCTAGCATTTTTCACAGAACTAGAACAATCTTAAAATTTGTGTGGAACCACAAAAGACACCCAATAGCTGAATTAATGTTGAAAAAGAAAATCAGGGGTGCTTGGGTGGATCAGTCAGTTAAGCGTCCGACTTCAACTCAGGTCATGATCCCACAGTTCATGGGTTTGAGGCCCGCATCGGGCTCTGTGCTGACAACTCAGAGCCTGGAGCCTACTTCAGATTCTGTGTCTCCCTCTCTCTGCCCCTCCCCTGCTCATGCTCTGTCTCTTTCTGTCTCTCAAAAATAAATAAACGTTAATTTAAAAAAAAGAAAAGAAAAAGAAAACCAAAGCTGGAAGCATCACAATCCCGGACTTTAGCTTGTATTACAAAGCTGTAATAATCAAGACAATATGGTATTGGCACAAAAAAGACACATAGACCAATGGAATAGAATATATAATACAGAAATGGACCCACAAATGTAAGGCCAACTAATCTTTGACAAATCAAGGAAGAGTATCCAATGGAAAAATGACAGTCTCTTTAGCAAATGGTGCTGGGAGAACAGAACAACGTACGCAAGAATGAAACTGGAGCACTTTCTTTCACCATACAATTCAACACCCAAAAAACAAATAACCCAGTAAAGAAATGGACAGAAGACATGAATAGACACTTTTCCAAAGAAGACATCCAGATTGCTAATAGACACATGAAAAGATGCTCAACATTGCTCATCATCAAGGAAATACAAATCAAAACCACCTTGAGATACCACCTCACACCTGTCAGAGTGGCTAAAATTAACAGCTCAGGAAACAACAGATGTTGGCGAGGATGTGGATAAAGGGGAATCCTCTTGCGCTGTTGGTGGGAATGCAAACTGGTGCAGCCACTCTGGAAAACAGTGTGGAAGTTCCTAAAAAAATTAAAGATAGACCTACCCTATGACCCAGCAATTATACTACTAAGAATTTATCCAAGGGATACCAGAGTACTTATTTGAAGAGGTGCTTCAACTGCAATGACTATAGCAGCACTATCAACAATAGCCAAATTATAGAAGGAGCGCAAATGTCCATCACCTGATGAATGGATTAAGAAGATTCTATATAGGAGAAGATGGTGGCATAGGAGGATGCTGAGCTCATCGCGTCCTACTGATCACTTAGATTCCACCCACATCTGCCTAAATAACCCAGAAAACTGCCAGAAGACTAGCAGAATGGACTCTGGAGCCAAGGGTAGACAAGAGGCCCACGGAAGAGGGTAGGAAGGGCAGAGAGGTGGTGTGCACTACACGGACTGGAGGGGGGAGCCAGGGCATTGGAGAGGCAGCCTGCCCAGCAAGGCAGAGCCCCCGAGTCTGACTAGCAAAAGCGGACGGGCCGGACTGCGTGAGTTCTGACAGCCAACAGGACTTAACATCTGGAATGTTAAAAGCCAGCAGCTCTGCCCAGAGAGTAGGAGGGCGAGAGGACACCAGGAGGGAGAGTTGTTGAGCCCCAGAAGACAGAGTTCAGCTTGGTGGGGAACAAAGGCACTGGCCTTTGCACAGCTCCATCTCCTTCTCCCATCCCCAGCCAAAATCCCAAAGGGAACCAGTTCCCATCACCGAACTTGCTTGCACCACACACACACCCAACGCTGTGCTTCTGTGGATCCATCCCTCTGATGGGTTGGCCTCACTCCTGGTGCTGCAGGGCCCCCTCCCTCAGGGGACCCCTGCAGGCAAAGCGAGCTGATCCTACCCCTCCCGCCCCTGTGTCTCTTGCAGAGCCACCCCAGCTAATACGCCAGATACCATCAAAGCAGCACCACGAGCCTGGCAGTGTGCAACTAGCCCAGACAGGGGCCACACCACTCCACAGTGAGTCCTGCCACTGGGAGAGGGGAAGATAAGGTATACACCAGTCTGACTGTGGCCCCAGTGGTGGGCTGGGACAGACATCAGGACTGACTGCAGCCCCGCCTACTTCCTCGCCCGGGGCTATCTCTTACCATGGCTCATCATGGCTGAAGCCTCTCCCTGTACCTGAGAGAAACGGGTCAGAGTATCCCACACAGCCTCCAGACCATGGGGTCTAAGCTGAGAAACTTACGGTGAAGGTTGGAGAGGTGGGAGACACAGAATCCCAAGAAGCCCCTCCAGGGGCTATGCAGCGAGCACAAAATCCCAAGGAGACAGATGCCTGAATCCTAAAAAGCCAACAAACCCTTGGTCTCAGCTCAGAAACTCCTGGGTTAGGACCGACGGATGCGAGACACTGAATCCCAAACACCTGCTACGAGCCCCGGCCTCCGCCTTGTGTTGACAAGTTAATCCAGATAGCACAGGGGAAGTGCCCTGCAGTTACTCACCACTCCAGGAACTATCCAAAATGATGAAACAAGAATTCTCCTCAAAAGAAACTCCAGGAAGTAGCGACAACTGATGAATTGATCAAAAATGATTTAAGCAATATAATGGACCATGAATTTAGAATAATAGTCATAAAATTAATGGCTGGGCTTGAAAAAAGTATGGAGGAAAAAAGAGAATCTATTACTACAGAGATCAAGGGACTAAGAAACAGTCATGAGGAGCTAAAAAATGCTATAAATGAGGTGCAAAATAAAATTGCGGTGACCGCAGCTCAGATTGAAGAGGCAGAGGAGAGAATAGGTGAATTAGAAGATGAAATTATGGAAAAAGAGGAAGCTGAGAAAAAGAGACATAAAAAAAAATCCAGGAGTATGAGGGAAGAATTAGACAACTAAATGATGTAATCAAGCACAATTATATCCATACAATACGGATTCCAGAATGGGAAGAGAGAGAGAAAGGGGCTGAAGGTGTATTTGAACAAATCATAGTTGAGAACTTCCCTGATCTGGGAAAGGAAACAGGCATTGAAATGCAAGAGGCACAGAGAACTGCCTTCAGACATAACTTTAATTGATCTTCTGCATGACATATCATAGTGAAACTGGCAAAATGCAAGGATAAAGAGAAAATTCTGAGAGCAGCTAGGGATAAACAGGCTCTAACCTATAAAGGGAGACCCATAAGACTAGTGGCAGACCTATCTACTGGAACTTGGCAGGCCAGACAAGAATGGCAGGAAATCTTCAATGTAATGAACAGAAAAAGTATGCAAGAGAGAATCCTTTATCCAGCAAGTCTGTCATTCAGAATAGGAGAGATAAAGGTCTTCCCAAAAAAACAAGCACTGAAGGAATTCATCACCACTAACAGCTGTAAAAAAGATCCTAAGGGGGACTCTGTGAGTGAAATGCTGCAAGGATCAAAAAGTACCAGAGACATCACTACAAGCATGAAAGCTACAGACATCACAATGACTCTAAACCTATATCTTTCTATAATAACACTGAATGTAAATGGACTAAATGCTCCACCCAAAAGACATTGGGTACCAGAATGGATAAAAAACAAGACCCATCTATTTGCTGTCTGCAAGAGATTCATGTTAGACCTGAGGACAACTTCAGATTGAAAGTGAGGGGATAGAGAAATATCTGTCATGCTACTGGATGTCAAAAGAAAGCTGGAGTAGCCATACTTATATCAGACGAACTAGATTTAAATAAAAGGCTGTAACAGGAGATGAAGAAGGGCATTATATAATCATTACAAGGTCTATATCAGGAAGAGCTAACAATTATAAATGTCTATGTGCCGAATACAGGAACCCCCAAATATATAAAACAACCACAAACATAAGCAACCTTATTAATAAGAATGTGGTAATTGCAGGGGACTTTAATACTCCACTTACAACAATGGAGAGATCATCTAGACACAGGATCAATAAAGAAACAAGGGCCCTGAATGATACATTGGACCAGATGGACTTGACAGATATATTTAGAACTCTGCATCCCACAAGCAACAGTATATACTTTCTTCTCGAGTGTACATGGAACATTCTCCAAGATAGATCACATACTGTGTCACAAAACAGCCCTTCATAAGTATACAAGAATTGAGATGATACCATGCACACTTTCAGACCACAATGCTATGAAGCTTGAAATCAACCACAGGAAAAAGTCTGGAAAACCTCCAAAAGCATGGAGGTTAAAGAACACCCTACTACAGAATGAATGGGTCAACCAGGCAATTAGAGAATAAATTTAAAAATACATGGAAATAAATGAAAATGAAAATACAACAGCCCAAACTCTTTGAGATGAAGCGAAGGCAGTCCTGAGAGGAAAATACATTGCAATGCAGGCCTATCTCAAGAAACAAGAAAAATCCCAAATACAAAATCTAACAGCACACCTAAAGGAAAGAGAAGCAGAGCAGCAAAGACACCCCAAACGCAGCAGAAGAGAAATAATAAAGATCAGAGCAGAAATAAACAATATAGAATCTAAAAAACTGTAGAGCAGCTCAATGAAACCAAGAGTTGGGTTTTTGAAAAAATAAACAAAATTGATAAACCTCTAGCCAGGCTTCTCAAAAACAAAAGGGAGATGACCCAAATAGAGAAAATCATGAATGAAAATTGAATTATTACAACCAATCCCTCAGAAATACAAGCAATTATCAGGGAATACTATGAAAAATTATATGCCAACAAACTGGACAATCTGGAAGAAATGGACAAATTCCTAAGCACCCACCCACTTCCAAAACTCAAACTGGAAGAAATAGAAAACTTGAACAGACCCATAACCAGCGAAGAAATTGAGTCAGTAATCAAAAATCTCCCACAAAATAAGAGTACTGGGCCAGATGGCTTCCCTGGGGAATTCTACCAGACATGTGAAGCAGAGTTATAAGTATCCTTCTCAAGCAGTTCCAAAAAAGAGAAATGAAAGGAAAACTTCCAGGCCCATTCTATGAGGCCAGCATTACTTTGATTCCAAAACCAGCGACACAGCAAAAAAAGAGAACTACAGGCAATATCCCTGATGATTATGAATGCAAAAATTCTCAACAAGATACTAGCAAGCTGAATTCAATAGCATATAAAAAGTATTATTCACCATGATCAAGTGGGATTCATTCCTGAGCTGCAGGGATGGTTCAACATTCACAAATCAACCATTGTGGTACATCACATTAATAAAAGAAAAGGTAACCATTTGGTACTGTAAATTCATGCAGAAAGAGCATTTGACAAAATACACCATCCTTTCTTGATGAAAACCCTCGAGAAAGTCGGGATTGAAGGAACATACGTAAACATCATCAAAGCCATTTATGAAAAGCCCACAGCTAATATCATCCTCAATAGGGAAAACTAAGAGTTTTCCCCCTGAGATCAGGAACACGACAGGGATGTCCACTCTCACTGCTGTTGTTTAACATAGCGTTAGAAGTTCTAGCATCAGGAATCAGACAACAAAAGGAAATCAAAGGCATCAAAATTGGCAAATATGAAGTCAAGCTTTCACTTTTTGAAGATGACATGATATTATATATGGAAAATCCGATAGACTCCACCAAAAGTCTAGTAGAACTGATACATGAATTCAGCAAGTTGTAGGATACAAAATCAATGTACAGAAATCAGTTGCATTCTCATACACTAATAATGAAGCAACAGAAAGACACATAAATAAACTGATCTCATTCACAATTGCACCAAGAATCATAAAATAACTAGGAATAAACCAACCAAAGAGGAAAAAAAAATCTGTATGCTGAAAACTATAGAAGCTTATGAAGGAAATTGAAAAAGACACAAAGAAATGGCAAAACATTCCACACTCATGGATTGGAAGAATAAATATTGTTAAAATGTCAATACTACCCAAAGCTATCTACACTTTCAATGCAATCCCAATCAAAATTGCACCAGCATTCTTCTCGAAGCTAGAACAAGCAATCGTAAAATTTGTATGGAACCACAAAAGGCCCTGAATAGCCAAAGTAATTTTGAAGAAGAAGACTAAAGTAGGAGGCATCAAAATCCCAGACTTTAGCCTCTACTACAAAGTTGTAATCCTCAAGATAGCATGGTATTGGCACAAAAACAGACACATAGACCAATGGAATAGAATAGAAACCCCAGAACTAGACCCACAAAAGTATGGCCAACTACTCTTTGACAAAGCAGGAAAGAATATCCAATGGAAAAAAGACAGTCTCTTTAACAAATGGTGCTGGGAGTACTGGACAGCAACATGCAGAAGGATGAAACTAGACCACTTTCTTACACCATTCCCAAAAATAAACTCAAAATGGCTAAAGGACCTGAATGTGAGACAGGAAACCATCAAAACCCTAGAGGAGAAAGCAGGAAAAAACCTCTCTGACCTCAGCCGCAGCAATTCCTTACTTGACACATCCCCAAAGGCAAGGGAATTCAAAACAAAATGAACTATTGGGAACTCTTTAAGATAAAAAGCTTCTGAACTGCCAAGGAAACAATCAACAAAGCTAAAAGGCAACCAGTGGAATGGGAAAAGATATTTGCAAATGATATATCGGACAAAGGGCTAGTGTCCAAAATCTATAAAGAGCTCACCAAGTCCACACACGAAAACCAAATAACCCAGTGAAGAAATGGGCAGAAAACATGAACAGACACTTCTCTAAAGAAGACATCCAGATGGCCAACAGGCACATGAAAAGATGCTCGTCTCTTCTCATCAGGGAAATACAAATCAAAACCACACTGAGATATCACCTCACGCCAGTCAGAGTGGCTAAAATGAACAAAACAGGTGTTCATTAGATGCTGGCGAGGATGTGCAGAAACGGGAACCCTCTTGCACTGTTGATGGGAATGTAAACTGGTGCAGCCACTCTGGAAAACAGTGTGGAGGTTCCTCAAAAAATTTAAAATATATCTACCCTATGACCCAGCAATAGCACTGCTAGGAATTTACCCAAGGGATACAGAAGTGCTGATACATAGAGGCCCTTGTACCCCAATGGTTATAGCAGCACTTTCAACAATAGCCAAATCATGGAAAGAGAATAAATGTCCATCCACTGATGAGTGGAGAAAGAAATTGTAGTTTATATACACAATGGAATACTACGTGGCAATGAGAAAGAATGCTAAGCAAAATAAGTCAGTCAGAGAAAGATATCACATGATTTCACTCACGTTTGGAATTTAAGAAACCTGACAGATGATCATAGGGGAAGGGTACAAAATTATATAAAATAAAAACATAGGGGCATTGGAGCCAGTGGCACAGTTAAGCGTCATACTTCAGTTCAGGTCTGATATCACCATTCCTGAGTTTGATCCCCACATTGGGCTCCATGCTGAAAGCTCAGAACCTGTAGCCTGTTTCATATCTGTGTTTCCCTCTCTCTCTCTGCCCCTCACCCACTCATACACTCTCTCTCTCTCTCTGTCTCTCTTTCTCAAAAATAAATAAACTTAAAAAAATTTTAAGATAAAAACATAGAGGCAAACTATAAGAGACTCATAAATACAGAGAACAAACTGAAGGTTGATGGGAGTGGGGAAAATAGGTGATGGGAATTAAGGAGGGCACTTGTTTGAATGAGCACTGGGTGTTATATATAATTGATGAAACACTGAAATCTACTCCTAAAGCCAAGACTACACTGTATGGTAAGTAACTTGAGAATAAATTAAAAAATAATAATAAAATAAAAATATATTTACTTCCAAAAAAGATAAAATTATGTAAAATAATAAAGCTGAAAAGAGGAGAGAAAGAAAATTATTGTATCACAAAGGGAGTCTTAGGGAACTCAGTGATTCTATCAAGTGAAAAAATACCTGTATCATAGTGGTCCCAGAAGAAGAGTGGGGAAAAAGGAGCAAAAGGTTTATTCGAACAAATTATAGCTGAGAACTTCCCTAATCTGGGTAAGGAAACAGGCATTCAAGTCCTAGAGGTACAGATAACTCCTTTCAAAATCAACAAAGACGTCAACACCATGATATATCATAATGTAATTGGCAAAATACAAATATAAAGAGAGAATTCTGAAAGCAGATAAGGACAAAAGTTCCTTAACTTACAAGTTTAGACACATAAATTTAGCAGAATACCTGTCCACTGAAACGTGGCAGGCTAGAAGGGGGTAGTAGGAAATATTCAATGTGCTGAATGGGAAAAAAATATGCAGCCAAGAATTCTTTATCAAGCAAGTCTGTCATAAAGAATAGAAAAAGACATCAGGAGCTTCCCAGACAAAAGTAAAGGGGTTTGTGACCAGTAAACCAGCCCTGCAAGAAATTTAAAGGGGAACCCTTTGAGTGCAGAAAAAAAAGTCCAAAGCAACAAAGACTAGAAAGGACCAGAGAACAACTAAATTTGTATCTTTTATGATCACTCTGAATGTAAGTGGACTAAACTCTCCAAACAAAAGACATAGGGTTTCAGAATGGACAAAAAAACCCAAAATCCTTTTATATGTTGCCTACACAAGACTCATTTTAGACCTAGGGACATCTACAGTTTAAAAATGAGGGGATGGAGAACCATCTATCATACTAATATCATACTAATTCATGTCAAAATAATGCCAGAGTAGCTTATACTTACATCAGACACTAGATTTTAAAACAAAGACTGTATGAAGAGATGAAGAGGGGCATTATATTATAATTGAGGGGTCTATCATCAAGAAGATCTGATAATATTTATGCCCCCAACATTGAAACACCCAAATAAATAAACCAATATATAACAAATATAAAGAAACTCATTGATAATAATACAATAAAGGTAGGGTCCTTTAATACCACACTTACCACAATGGATAGATCAATGAAGCAGAAAATCAACAAGGAAACAATACCTTTGAATGGACCCCTGGAGTGAATGGACTTAAGAGATATATTCAGAACATTTCATCCTAAAGCAGCAGAATACACATTCTTTATGAGGTCAAGTGGAACATTCTCCAAAATAGATCACATATTGGGTCACAGATTAGCTCTCAACAAGTACAAAAAGATTGAGATCATACCATGCATAGTTTTGGGTCACAATGCTACGAAATTTGATGTCAATCCCAAGAAAAATTGGAAAGCCATCCTACCAATGAATGAATAGGTTAACCAGGAAATTAAAGAAAAATAAAAACATACATGGAAGCTAATGAAATGAAGGGAAATAGTAAATATCAGAGCAGAAATAAACCATATAGAAACAAAAAAAGCAGAATGCATCAATAA
Organism: Acinonyx jubatus; assembly: GCF_027475565.1. Lineage (NCBI taxonomy): Eukaryota > Metazoa > Chordata > Mammalia > Carnivora > Felidae > Acinonyx > Acinonyx jubatus. The sequence goes on from NC_069389.1 coordinate 68,797,916, forward strand.
ACTAAGAGCTGGTTCTTTGAAAGAATAAACAAAATTTATAAACTCCTTGTGAGACTTAACAGAAAGTACCCAAAGAGACTCAAAATTAAAGAGAAGAGATCACAACCAACACCACAGATATACAATTATAAGAAAATACTATGAAAAATTATATTCCAACAAACTGAGAATCTGGAACAATTGGCCAAATTCCCAGAAACACACAAAATACCAAAACTGAAATAAGAAATAGAAATTTTAACAGACCCATACCGGCAAAGAAATTGAATCAGTAATCAAAAATCTCCCAGCAAAGAGTTCTGTGCCAGAAATCTTCCCAGGGGAATTCTACCAGACATTTAAAGAAGAGTTAATATCTATTCTTCTCAAACTGTTCAAAAAAAAATAAAAATGGAAGGAAACCTTCCAAACTAATTCTATAAAACCAACATTACCTTGATTTTAAAACGAGACAAAGACCCTGCTAAAAAGGGGAATTACAGGCCAATATCTCTGATGGACATAGATGCAAATATTTTCAACAAGACACTAGCAAATCGAATTCAAGGGTACACTGAAAGGAATATTCACCATAATCAAGTGAGATTTATTCCTGAGCTGCAAGGCTGATTTAATATTCAAAAATCAATCAGTGTGATACCCCACATTAATAAAAGTAAGGATAAGAACCATATTATCCTTTCAATAGATGCATAGAAAGCTTTTGACAAAGTACAGCATCCATTCTTGATAAAAACCCTCAACAAAGTAAGGATACAGTGAACATATCTCAACATCGTAAAGGCCCTGCACAAAAGACCCACAGCTGATATCCTCAATGGTGAAAAAGTGAGAGCTTTTCCTCTATGGTCAGGAATAAGACACGGATGTCCACTCTCACTATTGTTGTTTTACATACTACTGGAAGTCTTAGCCTCAGTAATCAGAGAACAAAAAGAAATAATGGGCATCCAAATCAGCAAGGAAGAAGTCAAACTTTAATTATTTGTAGATGGCATGATATTCTGTGTAGAAAACGCAAAGACTCTACCAAAAAATTGCTAGAACTGATACACGAATTAAATAAAGTCACAGACTACAAAATCAATGTACAGAAATCTGTTGCATTTCTATACACCAATAGTGAAGCAGCAGAAAGAGAAATCAAGGAATCAATCCCATTTACAATCACACCAAAAACCATAAGATCCCTAGGAATACCTAACCAAAGAGATCAAAGATCTGTACTCCAAATACTATAGAACACTGATGAAAGAAATTGAAGAAGACACAAAGAAATGAAAAAAAAAGTTCAATGCTCTTGGAAGAACAAATATTGTTATTATGTCTATACCTCCCAAAACAATCTACACATTTTTAATTTTTTTAAGGTTTATTTATTTTTGAGAGACAGAGAGAGGTAGATCATGAGCAGGGGAGAGCAGAGTGAGACACAGAATCCGAAGCAGGATCCAGGCTTTGAGCTGTCAGCATAGAGCCTTATGCAGAGCTCAAACCCATGAGCTGTGAGATCATGACCTGAGCTGAAGTCAGATGCTCAACTGACTGAGCCACCCAGGCGCCCCAGCAATCTATACATTTAATGCATTCTCTGTCAAAATACCATCAACATTTTTTAGAACTACAATAAATGATCCTAAAAATGTATGGAAGAACAAAAAAAATAGCTAAGGAACCCTGAAAAAGAATAGCAAGCTGGAGGTATGACAATTCCATATTTTAAGTAATATTACAATATAATAGTGATCAAGACAGTGTGGTACCAGGCAAAAAACAAAAACAAAAACAAAAACAGGCGCATAGATCAATGGAACAGAATATAAAACCTCTAAATGTACAAACAATCTATGGTCAACAAATCTTCAACAAAGCAGGAAAAAATATCCAGTGGAGAAAAGGCAGTCTCTTAAACCAATGGTGTCAGGATAAGTGGAAAGCAACATGCAGAAGAATGAAACTGAACCACTTTCTTACACCATACACACAAATAAATTCAAAATGGATGAAAGGCCTAAATATGACACAGAAAACCATCAAAATATTATAGGAGAACACAGGCAGCAACCTCTTGACATTGGCAATAGCAGATTCTTGCTAGATACATCTCTTGAGGCTAGGGAAACTAAAGCAACAATGAACCATTGGTACTTCATCAAGATAAAATCTTATGCACAGCAAAGGGAGCAATTATCAAAAGTAAAAGGCAACCTTTGGAATGGGAGAAGATATTTGCAAATGACATACCTGATAAAGGGTTAGCTCCCAAAATATGTAAAGAAGTTATCAAACTCAACACCCCAAAGTAAATAATGCAGTTAAGAAATGGGCAGAAGATATGGATAGACACTTTTCCAAACAAGACATACAGATGGCTAACAGACACATGAAAAGACGCTCAACATCACTCATCATCAGTGAAATAAAAATCAAAACTACAATGAGATGTCATCTCATACTTGTCAGAACGTTTAAAAATAACAGAAAACAACAGACGTTGGCAAGAATGCAGAAAACGGGAAACCCTCTTACACTGTTAGTGTGAATACAAACTGGAGCAGCCATTCTGGAAAACAGTATGGAGGTTCCTCAAAAAGTTAAAAATAAAACTATCTTATGACCCAGCAATTATGCTAGTGGGTATTTACACATCGTATACAAAAATACAGATTTGAAGGGACACATGTCCCCCAATGTTCATAGCAGCATTAACAACAATAGCCAAAGTATGGAAAGAGCCCAAGTGTCCATTGACTGATGAGTGGATAAAGAAAACTTGGTATGTATGTACATATACATATATGCATATATATAATGGAATATTACTCAATTATAAAAAATAATGTAACCTTGCCATTTGCAGTGATGTGGAAGGAGCTAGATTTTATTATTGTAATCAAAATAACTCATTAATAAACGAATAATAAATTGAGTAATAAATGATCACTAAATGAGAAACAGATACTTAACTATATAGAAAAACACCTGAGGTTTCCTGGAGAAGATGTGGAGTGGTGAATGTGTTAAATGGATGATGGGTATTAATGAGACCACTTGTCATGAGCGCTGAGTGCTCTATGTGAGTGATGAATCACTAAATTCTACTCCTCAGAGTAATTTTTACTAACTAATATTTAAATAAAATCTCTAAATTAAAAAAAGCAACTAAAAAATGGAAATCCTTTCAGAGTATTTATATGTCTTCATCAATGAGTTTAAAAGAATGATTCCTAAAACCTTGTCATTTGTATTTGTTTTTATGATCTATATGCCTAGAGATAAATATGTGGAGAAAACTCAGGAAATAATAAATGAACTTACTAACAAATTATATGTTATATACATTATATAGCATTATAGATATTATATATGTCTCTATCATCTATCTATCTATCTATCTACCTATCTATCTATCATCATCATCATAATCATCATAATCTGTTTATGGATAGAGAAAACTGTGTGAGTCTTGAAGCAATATAATTCTTTTAAATTTGATTGTTCCTAACATAATAGATACTTATATACACACAGTAGTATCCTAACATAATAGATATGTATATACACACAGTAGTATCTTGACATTTCTAATAAGCCTAACATGGAAAATGTATTGCTATAGTCTTTCTTTATTCTTCAATATTATGAAAGGCTGTTTTGATCCACAAAAGCGTCAATCTTGAGTGAACAATTTTCAATGGTTTTCATGTGTGGGGTTTCCTTTTAATTTTGGTAACATTTCTAGAGTCAGTTTAAGGAGGTGTTTTGTTCACTGATTCACTTTCTCTATTTGGGATATTTCTATTTTCAACTTGAGTAAGAGAATAATTTGGTCTTAAGTAATTTTTTTGTTTACATAAATATCAAAAAAACCTTGTAGATCATAGATGGCTTCATAGAAATGACTATAATATTCTACATTTCTCTCAAATGTCGGCTCATATGAAGTACCACCTAAAAGCAACTGACTAAAGCTCTTATTAGTATAAGTGAATATTGCTCAAAATCTGATTGTCATTGGATGAAAAATTTGCAATCTAGAAACTTCCAAAATAAGTCCTTATGTTTTCTTCTGGGAAGTCAAATTAAACATTGTGAATAAATGAACAAATAAATGGATAAATGAATGAATTGAGCAGAGGAAGAAAGACTGGTTTCCTCAAGAAGGATGTATGTCAGGTGCAGCTATGAGATTTATGTTGGAAGGTCTTGTCACATATTTTATTTTAAGCATTAAAAGTGTTCAGTGAATACCTGTGGAGTTCAGGAAGGCAATGTGTATAAAATTAACACAAAATCTTAATTTTTAAAAGTCCACACACCTAATATTTTCCTCAACTAGTCCTTCAAGATCTGGAAGAAAGAAACTTTGTCTTTATGTGTGAAGATATGAAATACAATGTAGATATTCCATGGCACAATAAAAATAATTATTGGTAATAACAACAATGTAATTGCAGAGCCAGCTCCACCTCAGTTGAAACTAACCCTAACCAGTTGGGGAGGTTCTAAGGGAATGATCTTTGTAACAAAAGGTTTATTTCAGTGTTATTTCTGCTGCTACATAATTCCTTCTATGATTAGGGCAAGCTCCCTGTTTCTCTCAAATTTTACACTGGTAATAGACAATTGCAGTTCATCTACACACTCCCTTGTGTTTGTTAATCCTGGAAAATAAGAAACATTTTAGGCATTAGAATAAAGGGATGGAAAGATTATTACCAATTAAAAGAAAAAATAAAGGCTGAAAAATTTCAAAACATCGAATTCAAACATTGTAAAGTATGTTTATACAGTAGGATATTTGTTTTACCCAAATCTCAGAAAAAAAGTGAAACCTTTACATCCATTCATAAGCACAGTAACTCACACCAGGACATGTATCCAGAAACATAGTTGTTGTAAAACTTCCAACAGTCTGTAATATGACAGAGTCCTAAAAATATACCAGGCAGTATAGAAAAAAAAAAAAAAAACATTTATAGAGGCTGGCAGGACACACTTTTGTAAAGTCTTATTTGAAGACTTGATTTAGCCTTGCTCGTTTAGGTGTTTAAAATTCACAGCTCTGGACTGAGCTATGTAGGTAGAAATAAATATTTATATTTAGAAGTCACAATTTCTTTCAGTGATATGTATTGCTGACTACTCATATCACCATTCCCACCTGTCACTACAAAAAAAGTTTGTAATTGTTTTAGTGAGATGTTATCTTTATGTTTTCTGTGGTTACTATTTGGGACACTACAACTTTGAGATTCCAGGTTCTCACTGAATTAAAGGATGGCTTTGAAATACTTTAAATTAATTTTTAAAAATTTTTTTGGGGGCGCCTGGGTGGCTCAGTCGGTTAAGTGGCCGACTTTGGCGAGGTCATGATCTCGCGGTCCGTGAGTTTGAGCCCCGCGTTGGGCTCTGTGCTGACAGCTCAGAGCCTGGAGCCTGTTTCAGATTCTGTGTCTCCCTATCTCTGACCTTCCCCCGTTCATGCTCTGTCTCTCTCTGTCTCAAAAATAAATAAACGTTAAAAAAAATTGTTTTTTTTAATTTTTAACTTATTTTTGTTTAATTGAAGTATAATTAACATACAGGTTATATTAGTTTCAGGAGTACAACATAATGATTCAACAATTCTATACATCACTCAGTACTTACCATGATAAATGTAGTCACCATCTGTCACCAAACAATATTATTACAATCTTATTGACTATAATCCCTATCGTGTACTTTTCATCTCCATGACTTATTTACTTTATAATTGGAAGTTTGTAACTCTTAATCCCCTTTATCTACTTCACCCATCCCTTCACCTACCTCCCCTTTAGCAACTGACAGTTTGTTATCTGTATTTAAGAGTCTGTTTTGTCTGTTTGTTTGTGTCCATAAAAGAGAATGAGATCTTGCCATTTGCTGCAACATGGATGGATCTAGAAGGTTTAAGGCTAAGTGAAATAAGTCAGAGAGAGAAGGACAATATCATATGATTTCACTCATATGTGGAATTAAAATAAGAAAACAAACAAATAAAAAAAGAGATAACAAAAATAGAATCAAATACAGTGAAATTCTTTAGACTTGCTCTTAGGTTTTTAAAAAATAACAGTGAAATAACTGGTGAAGTGGGGGGAAAAGGTGATTCATTAAGAAAAAAATCTAATCGGGTCACCTGGGTGGCTCAGTTGGTTAGGCGATGGACTTCAGTTCAGGTCATGATCTTGCAGTTTGTGAGTTCGAGCCCTGCATTGAGCTCTGTGCTGACAGCTCAGAGCCTGGAGCCTGCCTCAGATTCTGCGTCTCCACCTGTCTCTACCCCTCCCCTGCTCACGCTCTGTGTCTCTCTGTCTCTCAATAACAAATAAGTGTTTAAAAAATTAAAAAAAGAAAGAAAAAAATCTAATCATTCAAATAGATACATTAGTTCTTATTAACAAAACATACTGATCATTTGGCCAAATTTTAAATATCTATAATATGCTTATGATATATGCACAATTTTGTATTTCTAAATGCAATATGATTTTTTGATATGATTCCAGGAACCCAGAACTGTAGACTTACCTTTGTTTTTTTCATTCATTTATTTGTTCTTTACAAAAGTATTTATTGAACACCTACTATATGCAATGCACTGTGGCAAACATTGTGATTCTCTATCCTTACTGAGATTATGTTCTCGTAGGGGAGATAAACATAATTATAATACAAACATAATTATAATACAAGCAGCATGAGATAACTGTCCTAAAATGGTATTAACAAAGGTCACAAAGTGAGAGATGATTTTTTTCTGAATTCAGTCAGATAGGCTTTACAGATGGTTAATCTAAGTCTTAAAGGACAAACAGGATTTCAACAGAAGAAGGGGAAAAACTGAGACTTTCCTAAGGGAAGGAATAGTATGAACAGAGATTAAAAATACTAAAAATGACCAGTTCATGAAAATGTAACTAGAGAAGTTTGACTGAAGCATTGAGCATGTATGAAAGGAGGGAGACAGAAGTCTAGAAAGCATATCAGGACTATGTAAGGAAAGAAGATTTGTAGTGGACATATATTGGGTAGGGATGCCCAGCAAACATTCCCTTTCAGAAATCCTATGGTAGAATTAACTTTCCTCTAACATGGATAGTCTTGATTGATAAATATGTAAATCAGTTACCTGCTCTCCCCAGATAAAAACTGGACATGCAAACCAAGCTAGATCTTTTATTTTATTTTTTTAAATGTCTATTTATTTTTGACAGAGAGAGAGAGAGACAGAGAGAGAGAGACAGAGAGACAGAGCATGAGCGGGGGAGGGGAAGAGAGAGAGAGAGAGAGAGACACAGAATCCAAAGCAGACTCCAGGCTCCAAGCTGTCTGCACAGAGCCTGATGTGGGTCTCAGACTCACCAAGAGTGAGACTATGAACTGAGTCGAAGTTGGATGCTTAACTGACTGAGCCATCCAGGTGCCCCACCATCCCCTCATTTTCAATATGCAGGTGTCTTTAGGTCTAAAATGAATCTTGGGGCACCTGGGCAAGGTTGGTGAGATCAAGCCCCACATCGGACTCTGCACTGACAGAGTGGAGCCTGCTTGGGATTCTCTCTCTCCCTCTGGCTCTGCCCCTCCCCCACCCATACTCTTTCTCTCAAAATAAATAAACTTTTTTTATAATTTTTTTAACTTTTATTTATTTTTGAGACAGAGAGAGACAGAGCATGAACGGGGGAGGGTCAGAGAGAGAGGGAGACACAGAATCTGAAACAGGCTCCAGGCTCTGAGCTGTCAGCACAGAGCCCAATGCGGGGCTTGAACTCACAGACCGTGAGATCATGACCTGAGCCGAAGTCGTACGCTTAACCAACTGAGCCACCCAGGCGCCCCTCAAAATAAATAAACTTTTAAAAAATAAAAATAAAATGAGTCTCTTGTAGGCAGTATATTGATGGTCTTGTTTGTTATATCCATTCTGACACCCTGTGTCTTTTGAATGAAGTGTTTAATGCATTGAAATTCAGAGTAATTATTGATACATATATATTTAGTGCCATTTTATTACTTTGTCATTATTTCTGGAGTTTTTCTCTGTTACTTTCTTGTTTTTGTCACTTTTATGCTTTCATTTCCACTCAAGAGTCCCCTTTAATATTTCTTGCAGGGCTGGTTTAGCAGACATGAACTTCTTAGTTTTTGTTTGTGTGGGAAACTCTCTCTCTTACTATGATATCCCTTGGGTAGAGTGTTCTTGGCTGCAGATTTGTCCCATGTGGAACATATCATGCCACTCCCTTTTTGCTTGCCAAGTTTCTGTAGAAAGATCTGCTGCCAATATTATTGGTCTTTCTTTGTAAGTTTAGAACTTCTTATGTCTTGCTGCTTTTAGGATTTTCTTTATCACAGTATTTTCCAAGTTTGATTAGAATATGACTTGGTTTCGGCCTGCTTTTGTGATTTTTATAGGAGTTCTCTGTGCTTCCTGGATCTGGATGTCTGTTTCCTACCCCAGATTAGGGACATTTTCAGGTATTAGTTCTTGAAATTATTTGTCTGCCCCCTTTTCTCTCTTCTTCTTCTGAGACTCCTGTTATGTGAATGTTATTACATTTGATGGAGTTACAGACTTCCATAAGTCTATTCTTTTGTTCCAAAATTCTTCCTACTCTTTTTTCTTCAGCATCAGTATTTTCCATTATTTTGTCTTATATGTTGTTAATTCATTCCTCTGCTTCTTCCAGCATTGTGCTCCTTGCATTAAGCCTTATCCAATCTCAGTTATTGTACTCATCATCTCTGATTGATGTTTTAACCCTTTTAGTCTCATTGGTAAGAGTCTTTATGAAGTCTTCCATTCTTTCCTCAGGCCCAGCTAGTATCCTTGTAATTGTTGCTTTAAATTCTCCATCAGGCATATTACTTATATGTGTTTTACTTAGACATCTGGGAGTGATTTTATCTTGTTGTTTTATTTGGGATTAATTCTTCCATCTTGGCATTTTGTCTCAGTCTATGCCTTCTTCTTCATTTTAGAAAAGCCTGTTATGTTTCCTCCTCCTGCGAGTAATGGCTTTATGAAGAATAGGTCATATAATGTCCAGGGCCTGGCACTTCGGGAAGTGTCTCGGTTGTGTGTTGCGTTTGCTCTGCTGTTGTGTTTTGGCTGCTCTATCCTCAAGCCAGTTGGCTTCGGAGACTCTCCTTGCCTACTGTGGGTAGTGTTAGGTCCTTCACCAGAATGGGGTCTTCTAGGTGTCCTCTGGTCTGCTTGTTAAATTAGTCTGATACTACTTCCATTATAACTGAAGTTCTGCTGAATTGTTTGGTTGGGAAATGTGGTTGCGGACATGGATTTCTGCTGATCTTCTGTGGAAAGGACCCTCTGTGGTGGGACTGAAGCAATCTTAACTGAGAAGGGCAATTGTGCCAGAGCACAAAGGTGTGAGACTTGGTTTAAGCAGTTTAGGCATCCAGGTATGGACTGGGTTTTTTCCCCACAGGTGACTCTGTGTTTATGCTGAGGGTCAGGCCAGGGAAACTCTGCCAGTCACCTCCTTTGTCCCCAGAAAGGTGTCTCTGTGAATGTTGCCTCTCATGGAAGCACTCAGAAAACAGTGAATAATGTATCCCCCGTGTTCCCCAGGTATTCTTCCGATCCTTGTTTCCATGCCCGTTTCATTTGCCTGCTTTTTCTTTTTCTCCAGGAGTACAGTAGTGCTCTTAAAGCTCTTTCCCAGCCAAGCCCTCTGACCTTTAAAACTCCAGTCTTTAAGCCATAGTGATTGAAAGAATTTTTGAAAATTAGCACCTCTCCTTTTTCCAGTCAATGGCTTTGGAGAAATGTTCTTCTTGTGCATTCCCCTGTGTGCTCCTCTCTCTCTCTCTCTCTCTCTCTCTCTCTCTCTCTCTCTCTCGCCTTTCTCTACAACCATGGCTCCATCCTCTACACAGCACCTGCAATTCATTTCTTTCCTAAACCACATCTCTGCACTTCCTATCTTCTTCAGTGTGGCTTCTTCTCTCCCTTTAGTTGTGGAGTTTTTTCCATAAGTCTTCAAGTTGATTTCTGGGATATTTAGAATGATTTGATAGTCCTCTAATTCACTGGATGAGCCCAGGGTCCTACCATTCCTCTGCCATCTTCTTTCTTTTCTCCGCTTAGTATTCTAAACTCTTTTGTCAAATATTATTTGTAAATTCAAGGACTCATTTCTGGGTTCCCTATTCTGCTCCATTGGTTTATGTGTCTGTTTTTATGGTAATAGCATACTGTTTTGTTTCTAGGTTCATTCATTTTCCACAAATATGCTTTGACTATTGATGGACTTTTGTTATTCCATATGAATATAGACTTTTTTCATTTCTGTGATAAATGCCATTGGAGTTTTGATAGGGATTGCATTAAATCTGTAAATCAGTTTAGTAGTATGGGCTTTTTAATGACATTTTGAAATTTACACATTTCTGTTTTACTTAAGCTCATTTAACTTAGCTTAAAGTGGTTATGTGCATTAAAAAGCCCCTTATGTAAATATTACTTTTAGAAAAAAAAGAAAATAACATTATTTCTCCCTTTCTCTTTTCACATATCAAGCCCAGCTCAACAGCAATTATACTAAAGGAACTGTGGTATAGTTCTATTTGCCACCATTTTCTTTGGTTAAATTTAATTTATTCCATTATTATTCCAATGTAATCCATTAACCAGAAACAGGATTGTATTCTGCAGTGCTGTCATAAGGTTTTAAAATACTGGTTTACCTCAAATATTTCTGTCCATAGAAGACAGTTATTTATGTGTAAATAGCTAATATCCAAGAATATATCCCATATGAACTAAATATGCTTACCTCTTCAAAATCTTACACATGCATAAGATTTACCATTCAGATTTGACACATATAAAAAATAATTCACCAAGTGTATTACTTTATTATCATAAACTATGCATATATTAATCTTCAGGTTAACTATTTGATACTATAGTTTTAATGTAGATTCCATTTACCCTATATCCTACCAGTATTTTAGGTTGTTGTTTAAAACAGGAACATAAAAATCAATTATCTCAAACTTTTTCAGGGGGCTGTTTTCCACAAACAACCATAGATCTATAAATGAAATAATAGATATAAAACACTTAGAAAGGAAAAAGTCACTCTGTACATTTTCAGAAATATCCATTCCCCCTCATTCTTTAATGAAGAGCCATTACCTAGTACATAAACAATTACTATCTGTATCCAGAAGTGAAATTAAATAAATATATTTAAGGTGCTATATTAAGTGGAACAGCTTATCAAAATGAGTCCAAGTGAAAATGTGTTTTTTAATTCATTCTCTCCCCTCACTTTTTAAATACATTTTCATATTAATAATGTGATGATAATATAAAATTAGGATGTACTTTCTGGGTGACATTCAGGTTAAAACAACAGAATGGCATTTGACTATTTTTTTCCTGCTTAATGCACAGAGTTAGGAATATAAATTTTTACTATTTTTTTAGCATTTTAAGTATATATATATATTTTTTTTTTGAGGTCTTGAAATTTTCACAGTTTTACTATCTAACTATAATGTAATAGTGTATGCACTCAGCTCCATATGACAATGGAACTAAATCGTCTCTTTGTGGTACATTTCTAGTGTGGCTTTCAGAGAATAAATACATAATAATCTGAAATAAATGAGGCTTTACTGCTCTAATCACAATAGTCAGTTTTTCAAGTTAGAAAAAATAGAACCTTCAATTCTGATAGAACTCTCACACAAAACTTAATACATTTTCTACTAAACTGGGAGGAAATGTACACTCAATTCACTCCATTTCATATGACAATTCAGAGTAATTTCAGGAATAAGTCTTGAACCAGGGGTTTCAGGTAAAGCAGGTAGAAGAACAAAAGAACAAAAAAAAATCCTATTCTAATTTAATCATTATGGTGTTTTGTGTGATGGCGAATTAAAATAAATTATATGCAACACATCTAAAATGCATGATGCTTTCCATACTTCTTAGTGAGATATTTGCAAAACTGTCTGAAAGTAGAGCTTTCATTTTACAAATATTTCAAAATGCTTAGGAAAAGATGGCATTCTCCTGAGTTTTATAAATTCAAATTCTTTTACTTTGTCAGTGTACAAACTGTCTTAAGGTCTCAAAGCTATTGACAAAATATGTCCTTATGGCCCTTCTTATGTGAAAATAAACTTTAGTGATTTTTCACAATATGAACATAACCTACAGACTCTAGAGGTCTTTGTTTCAAGTTGCTTGCTTAAAAAAAGTAAATTGAATGTAGCAACTGGTTTTTGGCAGAGGATTAATGAGTTAAACAAATGTGTGTAAATATATTCCTTTACATTTTCCCACTCAAAATGAGCATATTTGTAGGGAGACAGGAATCAACTTATAATAGTTTCCTTACGTGTAACTTATTGAGATATGTATAATGTTTTCATGGACTATGATCACTTTAAATGTTTAAAATGTTTTCAAAGCTTCACTAAATAGTTCTGACATGGCTCACATTATACTACTTCCACAGAGGCATATTGTTTATGTTCTCCTTAGGGTGAACAAAATCAGTTCAACAGTTAAATTCTGACAAATACTGGAACAAAATAATGAGCTATTTTGTGCCTCTCCACCCCCCCTCCCCAAGCTAGACCAGCTCAGACCCTCCAGGATCTTATGTGCTTTATTTTAACAATGTGTTTGTAAATCCAGTTTCCAAGAATGTGATTAAAAATGAAATGAGAGAGTAACATTAGTTGCAAGTTATGTAATATATCTCAACCAAAAATACTTTCAGAAACACAATCCTCAAATGGTAACTTTATTGCCATTATCACACTATCTCACAAATCAAGTACATTTTAAATCCTGAAGGAATGTCTATCTCATGTGGTGCATTTCCATGGGAATCTCTGTTTTTAAAAAGGTTGTTCAGTATAACAAATACAAGTTTTACATTTTGTTAGTTACTTCATATGGGAAAAAAGTAACTTCCTTATTCCTCAATAGCCACTCTAAATTGCAAATGCTCATAACTCCTATGTATCATTTGTTCTACTCAGAGCAATGCTAATTTTTTTGAATATACCCTTTCCAACATGCCACAAAAGGCCCTTTTTAGAGTTACATTGACAATACTCTAAGATCTCCTTTCTCTATAAAAATATTCAGGACTTTACAGTTAGATCCATGTTTTATCTCAAAAAATTTCATGGCATTTTCAGGTATCATATGGCGCTACAATCAGAGAAAAGAGATTTGATATGGCACTTTTTCTTGCACTCCAACTAATAAATGCTGATGTTTTGACTAATTGATTTATTATTTTAACCTTAACTCTTTTTAAAAATCCTCAAACTTTGGACATTTGTTCAAGTTGTGACTCATCCATTTTACCCATTTTATACTAAATTTAAGGGTGAAACAATTTTGTTAGAAAGTCATTAGCACCATCTACTGTTTGTATATGGAACTATTTTTAAATATTTATAATTATTGTTCCAAAAATATTTTAAACAACAGTTGTACAATAATTGCTAAAGATTTGGAATTTACAATGATTGAGAGCGATTTTTAATTTTAATAAAACAGAATAGAAAAATTTAAATGGTAAATGAAACATAAAGTTTAGAGTCTGGGTTCATCAAAATACACACACACACACACACACACACACAGAAAACATTAATCTTCATATAAAGGATTACATACAAATAAATTGCTAATAAAATGTAATTCTTTTCAGGGGTCCAAAAGAAAACAAAATAATCATATTAATCGAAACCATGTGTATGTAGTTTTCCGAAATGATTTTAATATTCTAGGATTTCATGGCCCAGTAAATTTTTTTTCCTAAATTATACTAACAAATATAAGGTTGACAACTTTTAATATTACTTATTAAAACTTACTTATTACTTATTATATTGTAAATATAATTGAATTTATTATCATATTAAACCATAAAAAGTGACACAATTTTAAAATAAAAAAACAGCCTATTTAGAGGAGGAGTTAAGACAGAGTAGTAGGAGGACCTTATGCTTGCTTCATCACTGGAACACAGTGAGATAATTATCAAATTATTCTTAACACCAAGGAAATAGATCTGAAGATTGAGAGAACAAACTGCATAATTAGAGAAAAAAGGCCAACCCATGGAAATTAGGAGGTGCAGAGATGTGACTTGGTGGAGAAAAGGTGTTGCAGAAGGGAAGTAGCACTGATCACGGAGAGAAAGATAGAGAGGGATAAAACAGCACAAGGGATTGCACACACACACACACACACACACACACGACAACACTTCACCAAAACCATTGACTGGAAAAACAAGAAGGGCTTTTTATTGCGAGATTTTACAAGAAGTGGAGTTGAAAGTCTAAAGTTTCAGAAGTCTGCTGCATTGCCAAGATTGAGCCTGGCAGGCATAGCAGTTGTCCCATGGAGAAGGAGGGTAGAGGCCCAGGAGTGGACAGTGTGCTCTGAAGATCCCCTGGGTTGTGCTGAGAAAGACAGTTCTTTTTCTTGGAGTGCATTTGGGAGAGGTAGAACTGCCTCTCGGGGAACAAAAGAGCCAGCAAATGCCATGGAGCTGGCCCATTCATTAGCATACAACCAGGAGTGTCTGCTGAGGGCAGATAACCTTGATGCCATCTTTTTGGTATGCTTTACCGTAAAATCTGAGCCCATGCATGGTTGTGTGACTGCTTTTCTGGGACAAATGCATACTAGCCACAGCATGGCATAACTCTTCCCCAGTGGAACAGCATGAGTCTGCATGGCACTGGGTCCCTAAAATTGGGAGTTTTGAAACCCAGCTTCACTGTTGAGATAAAACACAGGAACACTGCACCACCAGACCTGCAGATGGCTCAGACAAAGACAGGGTGAAGGCAAGGGTATAACAGAAGCCTGGGTCACAAGAAGGGAGATTTTTCACTGTTTTGTGAGGGCTTCCTGAGCAGCAGTGTGCTTGAACTCCACTCATTAGGGAAGAGAGCAGGCCTCGCCATTTTTCATCCCTCCCATCAGCACCAGCAGACTACAACGAGCAACACAGTGCACACAGTGGAGGCGTGAGTCTCGTTCACCAAGCCCCAACACCCTGAGCTGTGTAGGTGCCTTTTGTTTTTACTAGGGTAAGTGTGATTGAGAGCCAGAACAGCAGCAGGCCCCTTCCCCAGATTACTAGCACACACCCTTATGTCTACTGATAATACAGTGCTGCAAAGCTTCAGTTCTAGTGGAAATAGGTGAGGTATAGGTTTCCTAACACACAAAACACAAAGACCTACATTAATGCCAAGATGGAGGAATTCATCCCAAAAGAAAGAATAAGAGGTCATGGCCAGGGAACACATAAAAATAGATATAAGTAATATGCCTGAACCAGAATTTAGAGCAATATTCATAAGAGTACTATCTGGGCTTGAGGGAAACATAGAAGAAAACAGTCACCCCCTTACTGAAGAGACAAAAGACCTAAAAATAAGCCAGGCTGAACTAAAATATGCTCTGGCCAAAATACAAACTGAAAAGGAGGCAATGGCCATAAGGATGAAGGAAACAGAGGAAAGAATCAGTGATATAGAAGATAAAATTGTGCAAAATAACGAGGGTGAAAAGAAGAGGGAAAGGAAAATATTGGATCACAAATGTAGAATTAGGAAACTCAGCAGCTACACAAAGCATAATAACAATCCAATCATAGCAGTCTCAGACGAAAAGAGGGAGAGGGAAAAGGTTTATTTGAGCAAATTATAACTGGAAATTAAACCCATAATCTGGGTAAAGAAACAGACATCCAAATCCAGGACACACAGAAAACTCCCATGAAAATCAACAAAAGCCAGCTAACACCAAGACATACTCTAGTAAAATTTGCAAAATACAAAGATAAGGAAAGAATCCTGCAAACAGAAAGGAAAAAAAATTCCTAGCATACAAGAAAGATAAATCAAGTAGGCAGCAGATCTATCCACAGAAACCTGGCAGGCCAGAAGAGAGTGGCATGATATATTCAATGTACTGAATGGGAAAACGATGCAGCCAAGATTACTTTATCCAGCAAGGCTGCCATTCAGAATAGAAGGAGAATTAAAGAGGTAACACCTTGGTGGCTCAGTCAGTTGAGTGACCAATCCTTGGTTTTAGCTCAGGTCATGATCTTAGGGTTCATGGGTACAAGGCTTGCATCAGGCTCCACACTCTAAGTGTGGAACCTGCTTGTGATTGTTTCTTTCTGTCTCTGTGTCTTTCGCTCTAAAATAAATAAATAAACTTTAAAAAATATATTTTAAAAAGTAGAGATAGAGTTTCCCAGACAAATGAAAACTAAAGAAATTTGTGACCACTAAACCAGCCCTGCAAGAAATATTGAAAAGGACTCTGAGTAGGAATGAAAGACCAAAAGCAACAAAGACAAAAAGAAACAGGGAAAATCTCCAAAAACTTTGACCTTACAAGTAATACAATGGCACTAAATTACTATCTATCAATAATCACTTTTAAGATAAATGGACTAAATGCTCCTATCAAAAGACATAACATCCAAATCTATAATAGAATAAGACCCATCTATATGCTGCCTACAAAAGACTCATTTTACACTTAACGATATCTCTAGATTAAAACTGAGGGAGTGGAGAATCACCTGTCACACTAATCGATGCAAAAGATAGCCCACGTAACTATACTTATATCGGACAAACTAGATTTTAAACCAAAGACTGTAACAAGAGGTGAAAAAGTGCACTATATCTTGTTAAAATAACTTATCCAAGAAGAAGATCTAACAACTGTAAATATTTATGCCCCCAAGATGAGAGCACACAAATATTTGTATCAATTAATAACAAACATAAATAAACTCATTCATAATAATAAAATAATAGTAGGGGACTTTAACATCCCATTTATGGCAAAGGATAGATCATACAAGCAGAAAATCAAGGAAACAATGGCTTTGAATGACACACTGGACCAGACAGACATAAAACATATATTCAGAATGTTTTATACCAAAGTACCAGAATACCCACTCTTTCTGAGTGCACATGGAATGTTATCCAGGATAGATCACATACCAGGTTCACAAATCAAGCCTCAGTAAGTGCAAAAAGATTGACATCATCTCATGCATATTTTCAGACCACAATGCTATGTAACTTGGAGTCAGTTACAAGAAAAAAATTGGAAAGATCACAAATACATGGAGATTAAAGAACATCCAAAGAATGAATGGGTTAACCAGGAAATTATATATGTATACATGAAAATGAAAACACAACAGTCCAGAAAATTTGGGGTACAGCAAAGGAGATCACAAGAGGGACATATATAGAAATTCAGGTCTATCTCAAGAAGCAAGAAAAGTCTCAAATACACAAACTAACCTTACACCTAAAGGAGTTAGTAAAGGAATAGCAAATGAAGCCTAAAGCTAGCAGAAGGGAAATAATAAAGATTAGAGTACAAATAAATGGTATAGAAACAAAAATGTAGAACAAATCAAAGAAAGTAAAAACTGGTTCTTTGAAAGAATTAATAAAATTGATTCAAAGAAACTAAAATCTGGTTCTTTGAAAGAATTAATAAATTGATAAGCCCCTTGCCAGCCTTATTAAAAATAAAAGGAAAAGGATCCAAAGAAATAAAAGCATGAATGAAAGAGGAGAGATACAAACAACACCACAGAAATACAAACAGTTATAAGAGCATATCATGAAAAAGTATACGCCAAAAAAATGGGCAATCTGGAAAAATGGATAAATTCTTAGAAATATCCAACCACCAAAACAGAAGCAGGAAGAAATAGAAAATTAGAACACACACCTAACCAGCAGAGAAATTGAATCAGTTATCAAAAATCTTCCCACCTAAAAAAAAAAAAAAAAAAAGCCCAGGGCCAGATGACTTCCCAAGGGAATTCTACCAAATATGTAAAGAAGAATTAATACCTATTGTCTTTAAACTGTTCAAAAAAATATAAATGGAAGGAAAACTTCCTAACTCCTATGAAGCCAGCATTAGCTTGATTCCAAAATCCAGCAAAGAAGCCACTAAAAAGGAGAACTATAGGCAATATCCCTGATGAAATTCTCAACAAAATACTAACAGATTGAATCCACCTGTAATGGAAAGAATTATCATCATCAAGTCAGATTTATTCCTGGGCTACAAATGCAGTTCAATATTCACAAAGCAATCAATGTGATACATAAATTAATAAATAATGCTTGAGAACGATATGATCCTCTCAATAGATGAAAAAAAAAGCATTTCACAAAATACAGCACCCATTCTTGATAAAAATCCTCAAAAAAGTAGGGATAGAGGAAGAATACTTCAACATCATAAAGGCCATATAAGAAAGAACCACAGCTAACGTCATCCTCAATGGACAAAAAAAGAGAGGTTTTCTTCTACAATCAACAACAAGACAGAAATTTCCACTCTCACAATTGTTATTTAACATACTACTGGAAGTCCTAGCCTCAGCAATCAGAAAACAAAAAGAAATAAAAGGCATACAAATTGGCAAGAAAGAATTCAAACTTTCACTATTCCCAAACGACATGATACTCTACGGAAAAAAAAAAAAAAAAAAAAAAAAAAAAAAAACCATAAATGATTCCACCAAAAAATTGCTAGAAGTTGTACACAAAATTCGGAAAAGTCTCAGGATATAAAGTCAATGTACAGAATTATGTTGCATTTCTATACATCAGTAATGAAGCAGCAGACACAGAAAGCAAGGAATCATTTTGATTTATAATTATGCCAAAACCATAAGATACCCAGGGATAAATGTAACCAAAGAGGTAAAAGATCTGTACTCTGAACCTGTAGAACACTTATGAAGGAAACTGAACATGAAAGATAGAGATGGAAAAACATTCCATGCTCAAGGATTGGAAGACAAAATATTTTTCAAATGTCTATACTACCCAATGCAATCTGCACATTAAAAAAAACGTTTTTAATGTTTATTTATTTTTGAGAGAGAGAGAGACAGAACACAAGCAGGGGAGGTGCAGAGAGCGAAGGAGACACAAAATCCTAAGCAGGGTCCAGACTCCAAGTTGTCAGCACAGAGTCCATGTGGCTCAAACCCATGAGCCATGAGATCATGACCTGAGCTAAAGTCGGATGCTTAACCAACTGAGTCACCCAGGTGTCCCAGAAATCTGCACATTTAATGCAATCCCTATCAAAATATCACCAACATTTTTCACAAAGCAAGAACAAACAACCCTAAAATTTGTATGGAACCACAAAAGACCCAAAATAGCCAAAGCAATCTTGAAAAAGAAAAACAATGTTGAAGGCATCAAAATCTTGGACTTCAAGCTACATTACAAGGCTGTTGTCATGAAAACAGGATGCTATTGGCACAAAAACAAACACATAGATCAATGAAACAGAATAGAACACCCAGAAATGAACCCACAACTATATGGTCAAACAAACAGGAAAGAATATCCAGTGGAACAAAGACAGTCTCTTCAACAAATGGAACTGTGAAAAGTGGACAGCAATATGGAAGACAATGAAACAGGAGCACTTTATTCCTACACAATACAAAAAAAAAATAAATTCAAATTGGATGAAAGACCTACATGTGAGAGAGGGAACCATAACATTTCTAGAAAGAATACAGGTAGTAATCTCTTTGACCACGGCCATAGCAAACTTCTTACTAGATATGTCTCCTGAGGCAAGGGAAACAAAAGCAAAAGTCACCTATTGGAACTTCATCAAAGTAAAAACTTCTGCACAGAAAAGGAAACAGTCAACAAAATGAAAAGGCAGTCTATGGAATGGCAGAATTTATTTGCAAATGATACATCTGATAAAGGGTAGCATCCAAAATCTATAAAGAACTTATCAAACTGAACACCCGAAAACCAAATAATCCAGTTAAGAATTTAACAGAAGACATGAATAGACATTTTTCCAAAGAAGACATCCAGATGGATAACAAACACATAAAAAGAGGCTCAACATCACTTATCATCAGGGGAATATAAATCAAAATTAAGATGAGATACAACCTCACACTTCTCAGAATGGCTAAAAATTAACAACACAAGAAGCAACAGGTGTTGGTGAGGATTCAGAGAAAGAGGAACGCTCTTACACTGTTGATGGAATGCAAACTGGTGCAGGCACTTTGGAAAACAGTATGGAGGTTCCTCAAAAGTTTAAAAATAGAATTACCCTAAAACCCAGCAATTGCACTATGAGGTATTTTCCCTACAGGATACAAAAATACTGATTTGAAAAAGCACATACAACCCGATGTTTATAGCAACATTATCAACAATAGCCAATCATGAAAAGCACTCAAAGTCCATCAGCTGATGAATGGATAAAGAAAATATATGATATATATATATGAAAAAATATTATATATATATATATATATATATATATATATATATATATATATATATATATAATCTTGTCCATGATGGATGAATGGGTTAAGAAAATGTAGCATGTATATAAAACGGAACATTATTCAGGCACAAAAAAAAAATGACATCTTGTCATTTGCAACAACATAGATGTACCTTGAGGGAATTATGCTAAATGAAATAAGTCAGAGAAAGACAAATACCATATAATCTCAATAAAACGAAGAATCTAAAAATTAAAACACACACACACACACACACACACACACACAAGCTCATAGATACAGAGAACAGTTGAATGATGACTGCCAGAGGTAGGAAGTGGGGGATGGGACAAATGGTGAAGGGAATACAAAGGTACAAACTTACGGTTATAAAATAAGTTCTGTGATTTAATACACAGCATATCTACTATAGATTTTAAATATAATTTATTGTCGAATTGGCTTACATACAACAGCCAGTGCTCATCCAAAGTGCCCACCTCAATGCCCATCACCCATTTTCGCCTTTCCCCCAAACCCCCAATCCACTCTCAGTTTGTTCTCTGTATTTAAGAGTCTCTTTCGTTTGCCTCCTTCCCTCTGTTTGTAATTATTTTCCCCCTCCCCTACCCCATCGTCTTCTGTTAAGTTTTTCAAGATCCACATATAAGTGAAAACATATGATATCTGTCCATTTCTGAGTGACTTATTTCATTCTGCATACTTTCCAGTTCCATCCACATTGCAGCAGATGGCATGATTTCATTCTTTCTCATTGCCAAGTAGTATTCTATTGTGTATATAAACTACATATTCCTTATCCATTCATCAGTTCATGGACATTTAGCCTCTTTTTGTAATTTGGCTATTGTTGAATGTACTGCTATAAACATTGGCGTACATGTGCCCCTATGCATCAGCACTCCTGTATCCCTTGGGTAAATTCCCAGTAGTGCTATTGTTGGCTCATAGAGTAGTTCTATTTTTAATTTTTTGAGGAAACTCCACACAGTTTCTCAGAGCGGCTGTACCAGTTTGCATTCCCACCAATAGTGCAAGAAGGCTCCCATTTTTCCACATTCTCACCAACATCTATAGTTTCCTGATTTATTCACTTTAGCCATTCTGACCAGTGTGAGGTGATATCTTGGTGTGGCTTTGATTTGTATTTGCCTGATGATGAGCGACTTTGAGCATCTTTTCATGTGTCTGTTGGCCATCTGGATGTCTTCTTTGGAAAAGTGTATATTCATGTCTTCTGCCCAGTTCTTCACTGGATTATTGGTTTCTTTGGGTGTTGAGTTTGGTAAGTGCTTTATAGATTTTGGATACTAGTCCTTTATGCGATATGTCATTTGCAAATATCTTTTCCCATTCTGTCAGTTGCCTTTCAGTTTTGTTGATTGTTTCTTTTGCAGTGCAGAAGCTTTTTATCTTGATGAGGTCCCAATAGTTCATTTTTGCTTTTAATTCCCTTGCCTTTGGAAATGTGTTGAGGAAGAAATTGCTGTGGCTGAGGTCAAAGAGATTATTGTCTGCCTTCTCCTCTATGGATTTGAAGCTTTCGGGTCTCACATTTAGGTCTTTCATCCATTTTGAGTTTATTCTTGGGTATGGTGTAAGAAAGTGGTCTAGTTTCTTTCTTCTGCAGGTTGCTGCGCAATTCTCCCAGCACCATTTGCTAAAGAGATTGTCTTTTTTTTCCATCAGATACTTTCTTGCTTTGTCAAAGATTAGCTGGCCATACATTTGTGGGTCCAGTTCTGGGTTCTCTATTCTATTCCATTGGTCTATGTGTCTGTTTTTGTGTCAATACCATACTGTCTTGATGATTATAGCTTTGTAGTAGAGGCTAAGGTCTGGGAATGTGCTGCCTCCCACTTTGGTTTTCTTCTTTAATATTACCTTGGCTCTTTGGGGTCTTTTGTGGTCCCATACAAATTTTAGGATCGCTTGTTCTAGCATTGAGAAGAATGCCGGTGCAATTTTCATTGGAATTGCATTGAATGTGTATATTGCTTTGGGTAGTGTTGACATTTTAACAATATTTATGTTTCCAGTCCATGAACATGGAATGTTTTTCAATTTCTTTGTGTCTTCTTCAATTTCCTTCATAGTATTTCTATAGTTTTCAGCATACAAATCTTTTACATTTTTGGTTAAGTTTATTCTTAGGAATTTTATGGTTTTTGGTGCAATTGTAAATTGGATCAGCTTCTTTATTTCTCTTTCTGTTGTTTCATTATTGGTGTATAAAAATGCAACCAATTTCTCTACATTGATTTTGTACCCAGCGACTTTGCTGAATTCATATATCAGTTCTAGGAGTCTTTTGGTGGAGTCTGTCAGGTTTTCCATGTAGAGTATCAAGTCATCTGCAAAAAGTGAAAGTTTGACTTCTTCTTTGCCAATTTTGATGCCTTTTATTTCATTTTGTTTTCTTATTGCTGATGCTAGGACTTACTATATTAAACAACAGTGGTGAGAGTGGACATCCCTGTAATGTTCCTGATCTCAGAGGAAAAGCTCTCAGTTTTTCCCCATTGTGGATGATATCAGCTGTGGGCTTTTCATATATGTCTTTTATGATGTTTAAATATGTTCCTTCTACCCAAAATTTCTTGAGGGTTTTTATTAAGAAAGAATGTTGCATTTTGTCAAATGCTTTTTCTGCATCTATTGAGAGGATCATATGGTTCTTATCCTGTCTTTTATTAATGTGATGTATCACATACACTGATTTGTGAATATTGAACCAGGCCTGCAGCCTGGGAATGAATCACATTTGATTACAGTGTATAATTCTTTTTATATGCTGTTGAATTCAATTTGCTTGTATCTTGTTGAGAAATTTTGCCTCCGTGTTCATCAGGGATATTAGCCTGTAGTTCTCTCTTTTTTTTTGTTGGGTTTCTATCTGGTTTGGGAATGAAGGTAATGCTGGCTTCATAGAAGGAGTCTGGAAGCTTTCCTTCCATTTCTATTTTTGTAACAGCTTGGGAAGGATAGGTATTAATTATGCTTTAAATCTGGTAGAATTCCCCCAGGAAGACATCTGGTCCAGGACTCTTATTTGCTGGGAAATTGAACTGATTCAATTACTTCACTAGGTATGGGTGTGTACACGTTTTCCATTTCTTCCTGTTTGAGTTTTGGTAGTGTGTGGGTGTTTAGGAGTTTGTCCATTTCTTCCAGGTTTTCCAGTTTGTTGGCATATAAGTTTTCATAGTATTCTCTTATAATTGCTTGTATTTCTGATGGATTGGTTGTAATAAATCCATATTCATTCATGATTTTATCTATTTGGGTCTTCTTTCTTTTCTTTTTGAGCAGTCTGGCTAGGGGTTTATCAATTTTGTTTATTTTTTCAAAAAACCAACTCTTAGTTTCATTGATCTGTTCTACTGTGTTTTTGAATTCTATATTGTTTATTTATGCTCTAATCTTTATTATTTCTCTTCTCTGCTGGCCTTGGGCTTTCTTTGCTGTTTGCTTCTAGTTCCTTTAGGTGTGCTGTTAGATTTTGTATTGGGGATTTTTCTTGTTTCTTGACATAGACCTGGATTGCAATGTATTTTCATCTTAGGACTGCCTTTGCTGAATCCCAAAGGTTTTGAATTGTATTTTCATTTTCATTTGTTTCCATATATTTTTTTAATTTTTTAATGTTTATTTTTGACAGAGAGACAGACAGAGCACGAGCAGGGGAGGGGCAGAGAAAGAGGGAGACATAGAATCCGAAGCAGGCTCCAGGCTCTGAGCTGTCAGCACAGAGCCCGATGTGGGGCTCGAACTCACAGATGGTGAGATCATGACCTCAGCTGAAGTCGGATGCTACACTGACTGAGCCACCCAGGCAACCAATGTTTCCATATATTTTTTAATTTCTTCTTTAATTGCCTGGTTGACTCATTGAATCTTTAGTAGTATGTTCCTTAGCCTCCATGTTTTTGGAGGTTTTCCATACTTTCTCCTGTGGTTGATTTCAAGTTTCATTGCACTGTGATTTGAAAGTGTGCATGGTATGATCACAATTCTTTTATATTTATTGAGGGCTTTTTGTGACCCAGTATGTCATTTATCTTGGAGAATGTTCCATGTGCACTCAAGAAGAATTTGCATTCTGTTGTTTTAGGATGAAAACTTCTAAATATATCTGTCAAGTCCATCTGATCCAGTGTATCATTCAGGGCCATTGTTTATTTATTGATTTTAGATGACCTGTCCATTGCTATTAGTGGAGTATTCAGGTCCCCTGTAATTACCACATTCTTTTGAATAAGATTGCTTATGTTTTGATTAATTGTTTTATATATTTGGGTGCTCCAAATTTGGTACATAAACATTTATAATTGTTAGCTCCTCTTGATGGATAGACTCTGTAATTGTTATATAATGCCCTTCTCCATCCTTGTTACAACCTTTAGTTTAAAATCTAGTTTGTCTGATATAGGTATGGCTACTCCAGCTTTATTTTGACCTCCAGTAGCATGATATATTGTTCTCCATCCCCTCACTTTCAATCTGAAGGTGTCCTGAGGTCTAAATGAGTCTCTTGTAGACAGCAAATAGATGAGTCCTGTTTTTTATCCATCTTTATATCCTATGTCTTTTCATTGTAGCATTTAGTCCATTTACGTTCAGTGTTATTATTGAAAGATATGGGTGTAGGGTCATTGTGTTATCTGTAGGTTTCGTGCTTGTAGTGATGTCTCTGGTCCTTTTTGGTCTTTGCAACCTTCCACTCACAGAGTCTTCATTAGGACCTCTTGTAGGGCTGGTTTAGTGGTGATAAATTCCTTCAGTTTTTGTTTGGGAAAATCTTAATCTCTCCTTCTATTCTGAATGACAGGATTGCCTGATAAAGGATTCTTGACTGCAGGTGTTTCCTATTCAGCATATTGAAAATTTCCTGCCACTCCTTTCTGGCCTGACAAGTTTCAGTAGATAGGTCTGCTACTACCCTTATGTGTCTACCCTTGTAGGTTAAGTCCTGTTTATCACTAGCTGCTTTCAGAATTCTCCATCTTTTTATTTTGCCAGTTTTACTATGATATATCATTAAGAAGATTATTTCAAGTTACATCTGAAGGGAGTTCTCTGTGTCTCCTGGATTTCAATGCCTGTTTCCTTCCCCAGTTGGGGAATTTTTCAGCTGTTATTTGTTCAAGTATACCTTCAAACCCTTTCTCTCTCTCTTCTTCTTCTGGAACTCCTATGATACAGATATTGTTCCTTTTCATTGAATCACTTAGTTCTATAATTCTCCCCCTCATGATCCAGAATTTTTGTATCTCTCTTTTTCTCAGCTTTGCCTTTTTCATAATTTTATCTTCTATTTCACCTATTCTCCTCTCTGCCTCCTCAATCCGTGCTGTCACTACCTCTAGTTAATTTGCCACCTTATTTACAGAATTTTTTAATTCATCATGACTATTTTTAGTTCCTTGATCTCTGCTGCAATAGATTCTCTGCTGTCTTCTGTGTTTTTTTTCAAGTCCAGTGATTAATCTTATGACTATTATTCTAAATTCTTATTCAGTTATATTGTGTATATCTGTTTTGAGCAATTCTTTTGCTATCATTTCTCCCTGGAAATTCTTTTGTGGAGAATTCTTCCATTTCATCATTTTGGCTAGTTTTCTGTTCCTTATGTGTTTTAAAAGCTTATTATGTGCCCTGCATCTGCGAGCACTGCTATATTAAAGAAGAGTCCTACATTGTCCAGGGCCTGGACATTCAGGGCGTGTTTTTTGGGCAGTGTTACTTGCTCTGTTGTTGTGGCTTGTTACTTTATCTCCCTACTGTAGTGACATTTTGGAAACTTCACCAAGTGTGCTTTGATTTGTTTGTTGAAGTAGCCCTGGAAAGGTAAACAAACAAACAAAAAACAAACAGAAAACAAAAACATGCAAGGACACAAACAAAAACAAAAACAAAACAGAATCACCACCTACAAGTACACAACAGGGTGGAGGCTTTTCGGATGGAAGAGGCCTTATCCCATACAAAGAGAGAAATGACAGGGGTGGGGAAAAAGAAAAAAAGATAAAAATTGACCAGGTGGAGAAACTATATGGATTAATCCAGAGTGACAGTAAGGACAATAAAGAGGGAGGCAGAGAAAAAGAAAAGAAAATTGACTAGACAGAGAAACTATATGGCTTAATGCAGAGAGAGAGAAAGTAAAATAAAGAAGGAGGTATAGAACATCTATCAAGAGAATGTATTAAATATGTCTGCTTAAACAAACCAATAGCCAGAGTAACTGAGGAGAGGAGGGAAGAGATAAAAAGGAGATAAGGAAGGAATAATGTATCTATATAATCAGAATTGTCCAATAATTAAACCAGACAATGCAAAAGCGCTGGTCTGGAAGAGGGGTTGTCTGGTTCATCAGTGTCATTCCTGCTTTAGTAGATACACAGTTACCAGGTGTGGAGAGGTGTGGTTTGGTGTAGGCGGGTTCCACCTCCACTGTGGGCCTGCTATCCGTTCCCTGAAGCCCCACCTTGTTGGTGATAGTGTAAGGGTTAAATTGTAGTGTAGGGCTAACGCTTAGCTTGAAAAATAACAGCTTTGTTCTGACACTGAAGGTCAAAAGATAACAGCCTTGCTTTTACTCTTGTAAATTAGGCTTTACCAATGAAGGAAACAAAAGTTGAAAGAAAAGAGCATCAAAGGCAAGGTCAAGGAGATCCACTGGTTGCAACTTAGAGGCAGAAAGTCTAAAATAAACACCTCATTAGGCAACTGTTTCTAACTCATCTGGCAACTGTTTCTAACTCATCTGGGAACTGTTTCTCTGTTCTGTTCCCAGGTAATGATTAAACGATGTGATCAGCTTTAAAAACTCTGTACCCCAGCTGTTCAAGGCCACACTCTTATCAAGAGTGTTGGTCCCAATCGGTCGGCCTTGCCTCTCATTGTAACAAACTTTGTTGTGACTGCCACTGATGCCTGTAGCATTCTGTTTCAGGAGTTGTGTGGATGCAACAATAGAGAGAAAAATGGCAACCACCCCCCACCCCCTCCTCCACGGACTGGTATCCCAAACCACTCTGTTCAAGTTATCCTCATTGTGCTGTGGGCACAAACAAGGTTGTTTGTCCCACTCCATGGGCTCCTGTGTCCTGCACTTGGCTGAGATTCAAACTCCCCCTCTGTGCACTCTGGTATTGGGGGAGTGCCACTCCTCACCTTCCGATATATGGTCTCTGGCTGGTGGGCACAGGCAGTCTTTGTCTTTTTGAGTGGATATAACCCCTCTTCTCATGGCCCTCCAAGGAAGGGATAACTTTCTCCTACTGCAGACTGCGCCCCTAACCTAGCCACCGAGCCCGGGCCTGGCTCCCCTCCCCAGTTGTGTGATCAGGGCAGGCAGCCCCAGTCCAGAGAAAGTCCCTCAGTTAGAAATTGAATCTTTCTCTATCCCAGTCAGTGGTTTCTCTCTTGTCCAGATACAGTCCTATGCTTCCCCAGCCTCTCTTTCTCTTCCCTTTGTTTCTCCCCAGAAGAGGATACCTCCCCTTCATTCATTTTATCTCTCCCAATTCACAATCATGCACCTATGGCCTGTCAGTTTGTCCTGGTTGACCCCTGGAATTAACTCTGTCTCTTTGCCTCCCAGACTCTTAGACTTTAAAGTCTTTTGGCTTCAACACTGCTTTGTTTGAGAGATGAGGGAACTTCAGAAACCCCTACTTCTCTACCATGTTGGCCCCTCCTCCTCCAAAAAATGAAGACTTTAAAGAAAAATGCTGTGAGACTCTTGCAGGAAAGGGAAGTACAAAGGACTAGCTTTGGGCAGGCCCTCTGCTTCAGAAAGGGTCTGGCAGCCTTAAAGGGTCCAGAAGGAAGTTAGCTCAGGAAGAGCAGGCAGAAGAGTGGGTGGAGGTGGGAAAACACCATGTAGATGAGCAGTTAGAGAGGAGCCAGTGAGCAGACTCAGTGTTGGTTTCTTAGCACAGACACACAAAGAGGGCCTCCTAAAGCTGAGCCCAAGCTCGCTCAACTATAGTTAATAATACTCTATTGCATGCTTGAAAGTTGCTAAGAGAGTAGATCTTAAAAGTTCTCATCACAGAAAAAAATATATATAACTATGTATGGTGATGGATGTTAGCTAGGCTTGTTGTGGTCATTTTGCAATATATAAAAATAAAAAATTATTAGTTTGTACCAATCATTATTATAGGATGTTGTATGTCAATTATGCATCAAGAAAAAGTTACATAAAAAGTAACAAACAAGTAAACAAACCAATAAAAAATAACTGGTATCAGAGTCTCTTTAGCTATCAGAGATATTAATATTACAAAATAGAAAGTATATTAATAAAGTAGTTTATTAGAAAAGTGTTAGGTGATCTACCAGCAGTTAAGTATATATTCAGTGATTAAAATATTCTGAGGTAAACAAGTTCATCCTTGCTTTTTATTTACCCAACTGAGTTTTTTTGTTAAAAAATGACCATATTTATGCAGTTCAAATGTGTTCCCTAAGTTGATTTTTACTAAATCATCTGACATCCCTTTTATCATATTTTCATCAGGTTCTACAATGCTATAAATTAAACTTGTAGTTTTTAGTGTCCTAGAAAAATGTGATAATATTCCAATAAGAAAGATAAACTGAATAAAGAAGATAGATACTTGAGAGAAAAACGGTTTTTAAAAAGGCATAGAATGAAAATATTTGCCAACAAGTTTAACTACCTAAATTATCTGTAAAAGATATTTTCAAATGGACTAACCTGCTTCCTATAATATACAAATATAAGTTCTAATAGTAAATAGTCTGAGCTTTGGCTTTGGTGCAATTAATTATTTCTCTCTATACCATGATTAATAATCACTATGTGCAAATTTTATTTTCCATGGACCAAATAGCAACAACATTTTAAATTATGGCGGGGGGGGGGGTAAGGAGTGCCTGGCTGTTTCAGTCAGTTAAGCGTTTGATTCTTGATTTTGTCCCAGGTCATGATCTCATAGTTCATGATATGGAGTCCCATATTAGACTCTGTGCTGACAGTAGGAAGCCTGCTTGGTATTCTCTCTCTCTCTCTCTCTCTCTCTCTCTCTCTCTCTCTCTCTCTCTGCCTCCCGAACACTTGCACTCTCTCTCTTTCTCAAAAATAAATAAAAACTTAAAAAAATAAATTATGGGGGGCACCTATGTGGCTCAGTTGGTTGAGCATCTGACTTCAGCTCAGATCATGATCTCATGGTTTGTGAGTTCAAGCCCCATATGAAGCCTGATAGTGCAGAGCCTGCTTTGGATTCTCTGTCTCCCTCTCACTGTACCTCTACCCCACTAGTGCATGCTGTCTCTCAAAAATAAATAAACATTAAAATTTTTGTAAATAAATAAATAGAGTAGAAGAACTTGAGAGAAAGAGATCCAATGGTTTGGGAAATATAATACAGTTCCATTTGAATAACCAATTCTTTTTACTGTTCAGAGTAAATCTTAGGACAATGTTGATAGATATAAAGTTCTTGTCTAAGTGATAAAGGAATACCAATTATATAAATAATCATTATTATTTAAATGTTCCTTGATTTTGGAAGAAACTTTCAGAACAAAGCCTTAAAAAGAAAACAAAAAGAATATTTTTTAAGATTAACAATCCCACAAAGATACCATTATATTTAGATAAAAATTTGCAAATGAGCACCGATTTTTAAAAATTTGTCCCCAATTTTAAATACTGGGGTTTTCAGTAGTATGGTGACACATAGAGTTTGGATGAGATTCAAAGACTGCTTGAGGCACTATCTGCCTCTTAGGAACCTTGAAAAAGAATAGAATGTTTTCTTCCTAGAAAATGAGATTTAAAAGAATAAATGGGAGTGGAGATAAAAGCGTGTTTCTTTTCCCCTATGACACAACCAGACTTCCATTAAAAGAAATTCTTGATATCTTTTTGGCTAATAAATGCTTCTAAAAACAAAACATATAAGAACTTTATTGAGGAATTGCTCAGCTGAAATGAGTGCAAGATAGTAAAATTATGGTCAAAGAAAGTGATAGTGGGGTCATCTTTATGGTTAGACTACTTGGGTGTATAGTATGACTTGAGAAATACTTGAAAACGATTTCTCATCCCTTAACTCTCTCCCTTCCTGGATACTTCTTGTGGTACTTAAACTTCAACCTTTAGTAAATCATTCCTTTCAATTAATTAAACTGTCCAGAAAGTCTTCTTTTTAAATACTAGTTTTATATATATATACTGATCCTGAGTAAGTGATAACACAAAGTAGTTTTGCCCATAGTGAAAATACATGGCATTCTAAATAGTAGGTACTAATGAAACAGATGGAACTAGAGCACTCAAAAATAAGAAGATAAAAACAGAAAAAAAAGATGAGGTGAAATTATGACTACAGTTTTGCCTAGGGATAGTTCTTGGTGCTAGGTAAATTTGTTGATGGATTTTTTTAAAAATTAGAATGTTCTAGGCAGTGATTAAAAAAAACTAATTTTGTCTTCACAGTGTTTCACCTTGCATTAGGTCTTTGCCAACTTATTTGGTGCAAAATTTTCCAATTAGAGTTAAAAGTTTTTCTAATTTATGTAAGTCAGAAGTAATTCAAATAGAAGGGCATTTAACATTAGTGAAAATACTTTGCAATTGACAGAGAAATCATCATTTGGCTTTCAAAGTGGGTAGTAGACAATTTTGGACCCAAGCTATACACTGTTTTCAGAGAATGCTTCAGGCCAAAACCAGGAGCCATAGAGTTGGAAAGAGCAAATGGCATTCATAAGAAAATCCAAAATGACATCTGTCAGATATGACCAGTGCTACAAACCAGAAAATGTCAATTTTCATTCTAGCTGAGATAGGTTCTTTGCCAATGACTTTTAGAACACCACATGGCTCTGACAGAAGGCATTTATTTGAGTCTCGGTGGCAAAAGAGGTCTTCTTTCACATCCCACTGCTAACCCTCTCCCTCCTGCTACTTTCAAGGATCTTTTAAGTTTCTCAGCTGAAGGGATTTAAGAGGGATAACTTTATAATTTTTTATAGTTTTTATTTATTTATTTTGAGACAGCGTGTGTGTGCATGGAGACAGGGCAGAGAGAGAGGGAGAGAGAGAATTCCAAGCAGGCTCTGCACACTCATCAGCATAGAGCCTGACGTGGGACACAAAATCATGAAATGTGAGATCATGACCTGAGGCTAAATCCAGAGTTGGATGCTTAATCAACTAAGCCACCCAGGCACCCCTATGAGGGGGTAACTTTAGAACAGTGATTCCTAAACATCTACTTATTTCAAAATCATCAAGGGAGTGTCTTGTTCAGTGGCATTAAATATATTGTTGTGCAGCAATCACTACAATCAATCCCAGAAAATTTTCATCTCTCTATACTGAAATTCTATACCCATTAAACAATAACTCCCATTTCCCCTTACCTCTATTCTCTGGAAAACACTATTTTACTTTCGGTCTCTATGAATTTGACTACTCTAAGTACAGGCATATGTTGTTTTATTGTGTTTCACTTTGTTGCACTTTGAAGATATTGCATTTACAAATTGGATGCTTCTGCAACCTTGTTTTGAGCAAGTCTATCAGCACAATTTTTCCAATCACATTTGCTCATTTCATGTCTCTGTGTCACATTTTAGTAATTCTCACAATATTTCAAACATTTCATTACTGTATGTGTTATGGTGATTTGTGATCTTTGATATTAACACTGTAATTGTTTTGGGCTCCATGAACTGCACCCATATAACACAACAAACTTAATAGATATTGTCTGTGTTCTCATGAAACGGTGCCCAATGTCACTAATCTTCAGGAAAATGTAAAAACCACAATGAGGTATCACCTGATACCTGTAAAAGTGGCTAAAATAAAAAGGACAAGGAATAACAAGTGTTAGCAAAAATGTGGAGAGAAAGGAACACTCATACACTGTAAGTGGCAATGTATACTTATAGTCACTGTGTAAAATAGTAGGGAGATTCTTCCAAAAATTATAAGTATAAATACTATATAATCCAGTGATTCCACTATTGGGTATTTAAACAAAGAAAATAAAAACACTAATTTAAAAAAGATGTATAGACCCCTGCTTTATTGCAACATTATTTACAAGAGTAAGAAGTAACCCAAGTGTTCAACAATGAACAAATGTATGAGGAAGGAATGATATATATATATATATATATATATATATATGTACACAAATACTAAAATACTACACAGCCATAAAAAAGAGCAGGATTGTGCCACTAGAGACAACATAGATGGACCTCAAGGATATTATGTTAAGTGACTAAGTCAGAGTAGAAAAATTCTATATATTTCACCCATAAGTGGAATCTAAAATTTGAAAAATCAAATGAACAAAAAGAAAAAGAAAAGGCAGAATCAGACCTATAAATAGAACAAACTGATAGTTGTCAGAGGGGAGGGGATTGAGGGTAAAGGGAAAATAGGTGAAGGGGAGTGGGAGATACAGGTTTCCAGGTATGGAATAAATAAATCATGTGAATAAAAGGCACAGCATGGGGAATATGGTAAGTGATACTGTAGTAGCAATGTATGGGGACAGATAGTAGCTACACTTGTGGTGAACATAACATAAAATATAAACTTGTCAAATCACTATGTTGCACACCTGAAATTAATGTAACATTGTGTGTCAAACGTACTCAAAACAAAACAAAACAAATATGTTGTGTATGTGCTGACTGCTCCACTGACTGGATGTTCCATCATCTTTCTTCCTCTCCTCAGACCTCCCTATTCACTGAGACACAACAATATTGAAACTAAGCCAACAAATAATCCTACATTGGCCTCTATGTTCAAGTTGAAAGGAAGAGTCACATGTCTCTCAATCTTTTATGACTTTTTTATTATTTAAAATTTTAAAGTTGTTTTTTCTTCATTTGCTTTGTTTTTGGTTTCAGGAGTAGAATATAGTGATTCATCATTTACATATAACATCCACTGGTCATCACAACAACTGCCCTCCTTAATAGACATCACCCATTTGGCCCATCACCACCCTACTCCACTCCAGAAACCTTGTTTGTTCTCAATAGTTAACAGTATCTTATGGTACACCTCCCTCTCTTTTTTTCCCTTCCTACACCTATGTTCATCTGTTTAGTTTCTAAAATTCCACATATGAGGGGCACCTGGGTAGCACAGTCAGCTGAGCATCCAACTGTGCTGACAGCTCAGAGCCTGGAGTCTGCTTCCGATTCTGTGTTTCCCTCCTTCTTTGCCCCTCCCCTGCTTGTGCTTTGTCTCTCTCTGTCTCTCAAAAATGAATAAATGCAAAAAAAATATTTATTTTTTAATATGAAATTTATTGTCAAATTGGTATCCATACAACACCCAGTGATCATCCCAACAGACGCCCACCTCAATACCCACCCGCCACTCTCTCCCACCCCCCATTCAACCCTCAGTTTGTACTCAGTTTTTAACAGTCTCTTATGTTTTGACTCCCTCTCTCTCTAACCTTTTTTTTTCCTTTCCTTCCCCAATGATCTTCTGTTAAGTTTCTCAGGATCAACATAAGAGTGAAAACATATGGAATCTGTCTTTCTCTCTATGACTTATTTCACTTAGCATAACACTCTCCAGTTCCATCCACGTTGCTACAAAAGGCCATATTTCATGCTTTCTCATTGCCAAGTAGTATTCCATTGTGTATATAAACCACAATTTCTTTATCCATTCATCAGTTGATGGACATTAAGCTCTTTCCATTATCTGGCTATTGCTGAAAGTGCTGCTATAAACATTAGGGTACAATTGCTCTATGCATCAGCACTCCTGTATCTCTTGGGTAAATTCCTAGCAGTGTTATTGCTGGGTCATAGGGTAGATCTATTTTTAATTTTTTGAGGAACCTCTACACAGTTTTCCAGAGCGGCTGCACCAGTTTGCATTCCAACCAACAGTGCAAGAGGGTTGCCATTTCTCCACCTCCTTGCCAGCAACTATACTCTCCTGATTTCTCATTTTAGCCACTCTGACTGGTGTGAGGTGGTATCTCAGTGTGGTTTTGATTTGTATTTCCCTGATAAGAAGTGATGTTCAGAATCTTTTCATGTGGCTATTGGCCGTCTGGATGTCTTCTTTAGAGAAGTGTCTATTCGTGTTTTCTGCCCATTTCTTCACTGGATTATTTGTTTTTCGGGTGTGGAGTTTGGTGAGTTCTTCATAGATTTTGGATACTAGCCCTTTGTCCGATATGTCATTTGCAAATATCTTTTCCCATCCTGTTGCTTACCTTTTAGTTTTGTTGATTGTTTCCTTTGCAGTGCAGAAGGCTTTTATCTTCACGAGGCCCCAAGAGTTCATTTTTGCTTTTAATTCCCTTGCCTTTGGGGATGTGTCAAGTAAGAGATTGCTACGGCTGAGGTCAGAGAGGTCTTTTCCTGCTTTCTCCTCTAGGGTTTTGATAGTTTACTGTCTCACATTCAGGTCCTGTATCCATTTTGAGTTTATTTTTGTGAATGGTGTAAGAAAGTGGTCTAGTTTCATTCTTCTGCATGTTGCTGTCCAGTTCTCCCAGCACCATTTGTTAAAGAGACTATCATTTTTCCATTGGATATTCTTTCCTGCTTTGTCAAAGATTAGCTGGCCATACTTTTGTGGGTCTAGTTCTGGGGTTTCTATTCTATTCCATTGGTCTCTCTGTTTTTGTGCCAATACCATGCTGTCTTGATGATAATAGCTTTGTAGTAGAGGCTAACATCTGTTATTGTGACGTCTCCCGCTTTGTTCTTCTTCTTCAAAATTACTTTGGCTATTTGGGGTCTTTTGTGGTTCCATACAAATTTTAGTATTGCTTGTTCTAGCTTCTAGAAGAATGCTGGTGCAATTTTGATTGGGATTGCATTGAATGTGTAGAATGCTTTAGGTAGTATTGACATTTTAACAATATTTATTCTTCCAATCCATGAGCACAGAATGTTTTTCCATTTCTTTATATCTTCTTCAATTTCCTTCATAAGCTTTCTGTACTATTCAGCATACAGATCTTTTACATCTTTGGTTAGGTTTATTCCTAGGTATTTTATGCTTCTTGGTGTAATTGTGAATGGGATCAGTTTCTTTATGTGTCTTTCTGTTGCTTCATTATTAGTGTATAAGAATGCAACTGATTTCTGTACACTGATTTTGTATCCTGCAACGTTGCTGAATTCATGTATCAGTTCTAGCAGACTTTTGGTGGAGTCTATCGGGTTTTCCATGTATAATATCATGTCATCTGCAAAAAGTGAAAGCTTGACTTCATCTTTGCCAATTTTGATGCCTTGGATTTCCTTTTGTTGTCTGATTGCTGATGCTAGAACTTCCAACGCTATGTTAAACAACAGTGGTGAGAGTGGACATCCCTGTCGTGTTCCTGATCTCAGGGGAAAGCTCTCAGTTTTTCCCCATTAAGAATGTTATTAGCTGTGGGCTTTTCATGAATGGCTTTTATGATGTTTAAGTATGTTCCTTCCATCCCGACTTTCTTGAGGGTTTTTATTAAGAAAGGATGCTGAATTTTGTCAAATGCTTTTTTCTGTATCAACTGACAGGATCCTATGGTTCTTTTCTTGTCTTTTATTAATGTGATGTATCACATTGATTGATTTGCGAATGTTGAACCAGCCCTGCATCCCAGGAATGAATCCCACTTGATCATGGTAAATAATTCTTTTTTAAATGCTGTTGGATTTGATTTGCTCGTATCTTATTGAGAATTTTTGCATCCATATTCATCAGGGATATTGGCCTGTAGTTTTGATTTTTTTTTTTTGCTGGGTCTCTGTCTGGTTTAGGAATCAAAGTAATTCTGGATTCATAGAATGAGTCTGGAAGTTTTTCTTCCCTTTCTGTTTTTGGAACAGCTTGAGAAGGATAGGTATTATCTCTGCTTAAATGTCTGGTAGATTCCCCAGGGAAGCCATCTGGTCCTGTACTCTTATTTGTTGGGAGACTTTCGATAACTGATTCAATCCCTTTGATGGTTATAGGTCTGTTCAAGTTTTCTATTTCTTCCTGTTTGAGTTTTGGAAATGTGTGGGTGCTTAGGAATTTGTCCATTTCTTCCAAGTTGTCCAGTTTGTTGGCACATAATTTTTCCTAGTATTCCCTGATAATTGCTTGTATTTCTGAGGGATTGGTTGTCATAATTCCATTTTCTTTCATGATTTTATCTATTTGGGTCATGTCCCTTTTCTTTTTGAGAAGTCTGGCTAGAGGTTTATCAATTTTGTTTTTTTTTCCAAAAAACCAACTCTTGGTTTCATTGATCTGCTCTACACCTTTTTTAGATTCTATATTGTTTATTTCTTCTCTGATCTTTATTATTTATCTCCTTCTACTGGGTTTGATTCTCTATCCTTTAGGTGTGCTGTTAGAGTTTGTATTTGGGATTTTTCTTGTTTCTTGAGATAGGCCTGCATTGCAATGTATTTTCCTCTCAGTACTACCTTCGCTGCATCCCAAAGCGTTTAGATTGTTGTATTTTCATTTTCATTTGTTTCCATATATTTTTTAATTTCTTCTCTAATTGCCTGGTTGACCCATTCCTTCTTTAGTAGGGTGTTCTTTAACCTCCATGCTTTTGGAGGTTTTCCAGATTTTTTCCTGCAGTGGATTTCAAGTTTCATAGCATTGTGGTCTGAAAGTGTGCATGGTATCATCTCAATTCTTTTATACTTGTGAAGGGCTGTTTTGTGACCCAGTATGTGATCTATCTTGGAGAATGTTCCATGTGCACTCGAGAAGAAAGTATATTCTTTTGCTTTGGGATGCAGAGTTTTAATGTATCTGTCAAGTCCATCTGGTCCAATGTATCATTCAGGGCCCTTGTTTCTTTATTGATCCTGTGCCTAGATCTATCCATTGTTGTAAGTGGAGTATTAAAGTCCCTTGCAATTACCACATTCATATCAATAAGGTTGTTTATGTTTGTGATTGTTTTATATATTTGGGTGATCCAGTATTCGGCACATAGACATTTATAATTGTTAACTCTTACTGATGGATATACCCTGTAATTATTATATAATGCCCTTCTTCATTTCTTGTTACCCCCTTTAGTTTAAAATCTAGTTTGTGTGATATAAGTATGGCTACTCCAGCTTTCTTCTGACTTCAACTAGCATGGTAGATAGTTCTCCATCCCCTCACTTGCAATCTGAAGGTGTCCTCAGGTCTAAAATGAGTCTCTTGTAGACAGCAAATAGTAGGGTCCTGTTTTTTTTTTATCCATTCTGATACCCTATGTCTTTTGGTTGGAACATTTAGTCCATTTACAGTCAGTGTTATTTTTGAAAGATATCGGTTTAGAGTCATTGTGATGTCTGTAGCTTTCATGCTTGTAGTGATGTCTCTGGTACTTTGTGGTCCTTGCAACATTTCACTCACAGAATCCCCCTTAGGATCTCTCGTAGGGCTGCTTTAGTGGCGATGAATTCCTTCAGTGTTTGTTTGGGAAAACCTTTATCTCTCCGTCTATTCTGAATGACAGACTTGCTGGATAAAGGGTTCTTGGCTGCATACTTTTTCTGTTCATTACATTGAAGATTTCCTGCCATTCCTTTCTGGCTTGCCAAGTTTCAGTAGATAGGTCTTACCCTACTCTTATGGGTCTCCCTTTATAGGTTACAGCCTGTTTATCTCTAGCTACTTTCAGAATTTTCTCTTTATCCTTGTATTTTGCCAGTTTCACTATGATATGTCATGTAAAAGATCGATTCAAGTTATGTCTGAAGGGAGTTCTCTATGCCTCTTTGATTTCAATGCCTTTTTCCTTCCCCAGATCAGAGAAGTTCTCAGCTATGATTTGTTCAAGTATACCTTCAGCCTATTTCTCTCTCTCTCTTCGTCTTCTGGCATTCCTATGGTACGGATATTGTTCCGTTTGATTCCATCACTTAGTTCTCTAATCCTCCCCTCATAGTCCTGGATTTTTTTTATCTCTCTTTTTCTCAGCTTCCTCTTCTTCCATAATTTTATCTTCTATTTAACCTATTCTTTCCTCTGCCTCTTCAATCCGTGCTATGGCTGCCTCCATTTTATTTTGCACATCATTTATAGCATTTTTTTAGCTCCTCATGACTATTTCTTAGTCCCTTGATCTCTGTAGCAAGAGGTTCTCTGCTATCCTCTATGCTTTTTTCAAGCCCAGTGATTAATTTTATGACTATTATTCTAAATTCATTGTCTGTTATATTGCTTAAATCATTTTTGATAAATTGGTTAGCTGTTGCTACTTCCGGGAGTTTCTTTTGAGGAGAGTTCTTCCGTTTTGTCATTTTGGGTAGTCCCTGGGGTGGTGTCAAACTGCAGGACACTTCCCCTGTGCTGTCTGGAGTAACTTGTATTGGTGGGCTGGGCCACAGTCAGACTGGTGTGTACCTTACCTTTCCCTTTCCCAGGGTCAGGACTCACTGTGGAGTGGTATGGCCCCTGTTTGGGCTACTTGCACACTGCCATGCTTGTGGTGCTGATTTGATGGGATCTGGCGTATTAGCCAGGGTGGATCCACAAGTTGCACAGGGGTGGGAGGGGCAGGCTTAGCTAGCTTTGCCATCCGTTGTCCCCTGTGGGAGGGGCCCTGCAGCACAGGGGGGAGGCAGACCCGTCAGTTGGATGGATCCACAGAAGCATGGCTCTGGGTGTTTGCATGGTGCAAGCAAGTTTGGTGATGGGAACTGGTTCGCTTTGGGATTTCGGCCTGGGAATGGGAGAGGGAGATAGCGCTTGCCAGCGCCTTTGTTCCCCACCGAGATGAGCCCTGTCTTCCAAGGCCTAACACCTCTCCCTCCCATTTTCC
The DNA here is from genome assembly GCF_027475565.1 of Acinonyx jubatus. Lineage (NCBI taxonomy): Eukaryota > Metazoa > Chordata > Mammalia > Carnivora > Felidae > Acinonyx > Acinonyx jubatus. Next base: position 68,837,154 of record NC_069389.1, read on the forward strand.
TCTCGACCTCCTGCTCTCAGAGCAGAGCTGTTGACTTATAACATTCCAGATGTTAAGTCCCGCTGCCTGTCAGAACTCATGGAATCCGGCCCCTCTGCTTTTGCAAGCTAGACTCGGGGATTCCGCCTTGCTGGGCAGGCTGCCCCTCCACCGCCCCAGCTGCCTCAAACCAGTCCATGTAGCTTACACCGCCTCACCCTTCCTACCCTCTTCCGTGGGCCTCTTGTCTACACTTGGCTCCAGGGAATCCATTCTGCTAGTCTTCTGGCAGTTTCCTGGGTTATTTAGACAGCTGGGTGGAATCTAAGTGATCAGCAGGTCAAGGTGAGCCCAGCATCCTCCAATGCCACCATCTTCTGGGCCACCAATCTAAAAAATTTTTTAATTCCACATGTGATTGAAATCATATTGTATTTGCTTTCTCTGACTTTCTTTGCTTAGCATAATACACTCTAACTCCCTCTACCTCTTGAAAATGGCAAGATTTCATTCTCTTGATGGCTGAGTAATATTCCGTATGATGGAATGTATATATGAATTAATTATAATATATAATTATAATAATTTATAAGTATAGATATATTATATTTATTATATGGTTATTTATTATTGTATAATAAATATATAATGTATAAAGAATTACATATATAGAATTCTTTATTCATCTGCTAATGGACATTTGGGCTCTTTTCATAATTTGGTTATTTTTGACAATACCAATATAAACGTCAGGATGCATTCACTCCTTTGAATCAGCATTTTTGTATCCTGTGTATAAATACCTGGTAGTGCAATTGCTGTATTGTAGGGTAGTTCTATTTTTGACTTTTTGAGGAAATTCCACACTGTACTCCAGATTGGTTGGACCAGTTTGCATTCCCACCAACAGTGCTGGAGGGTTTCCCCTTTCTGTGGATCCTTGCCAAGGTGTGTTGTTTCCTCTGTTATTAATTTTAGCCATTTGACAGATGTGGTGAGGTATCTTATCTTAATTTTGATTTGTATTTCCCTGATTATGAGTGATGTTGAACATCTTCCCATGTGTCTGATAGTGACCTGTTTATCTTCTTTGGAAATGTGTCTATTCATGTCTTCTGGTCATTTCTTAACTGGATCATTTGTTTTATGGGTGTTGAATTTGATAAGTTCTTCATAGATTTTAGATACTGTCTCATTATTAGGTATTTATTTGCAAATATCTTCTCCTATTCCATAGGTTTCCTTTTAATTTTAATGATTGTTTCCTTCACTGTGCAAAAGTTTTTATCCTTAATTTTTTTAATGTTTTTTTTTTTGAGAGAGAGAGAGAGAGCACAAGCAGGGGAGGGTCAGAGAGACAGGGAGACACAGAATCCTAAGCAGGCCCCAGGCTCTGAGCTGTCAGCACAGAGCCTTACGTGGGGCTGAAACTCATGAGGTGTGAGATCACGACCTGAGTCAAAGTTGGAAGCTTAACTGACTGAGCCACCCGGGAGCTTCCAAAAGCTTTTAAACTTAATGAAGTCCCAATAGTTCATGTTTGCTTTTGTTTCCTTTGCCTTCTGAAAAGTGTCTAGTAAGAAATTGTTATAGCCAAGTTTACTGTCAGTATTCTCCCTTAGGATTTTGATGGATTGCTGTCTCACATTAAAGTCTTTCATCCACTTTGAATTTATTTTTGTTTATGTTGTAAGAAAGTGGTCCAGCTTCATTCTGGTGTATGTTGCTGTCTAGTTTCCCCAACACCATTTGTTGAAGAGACTGTCTTTTTTCCATTGGATATTCTTCCCTGCTTTGTCAAAGATTAGCTGATCACACAGCTGTGGGTCCATTTCCGGGTTTTCTATTATTTCCCATTGATCTATGTGTCAGTTTTTATGCAAGTACCATACTGTCTTCATGATTACAGCTTTGGAATACAACTTGAAGCCCAGAATTGTGAGGCCTCCAGCTTTTCTTTTCTTTTTCAGGATTGCTTGGCTACTCAATGTCCTTTATGGTTCCATACAAATTTTACAATAGTTTATTCTTGCTCTGAAAACTACTGGTGATATTTTCATAGGGATTGCATTGAATGTGTAGATTGCTCTGGGTAGTATAGGCATTTTAACAGTATTTATTCTTCCAATCCATGAGCATGGAATGTTTTCCCATTTCTTTATGTAATCTTCAATTTCCTTTATAAGTGTTCTACAGTTTCCAGAGTAGAAATCTTTTACCTCTTTGCTTAAGTTTATTCCTAGGTATCTTATGGGTTTTGGTGCAATTTTAAATGGGATTGATTCCTTGATTTCTCTTTCTGCTGCTGCACTATTGGTATACAGAAATGAAACAGATTTCTGTATATTAAATTTGCATCCTGCAACTTTACTGAATTCATGTTATCAATTCTAGCAATTTTGGGGGGTCTTTCAGGTTTTCTACACAAAGGATCTTATCAGCTGCAAATAGGGACGTTTGATTATTCCTCAGTGACTTTGATGCTTTTTATTTATTTTTGTTGTATGATTGCTGACGCTAGGACATCTGATACTATAGTAAATCACTATAGTGAGAGTGGACATCCCTATCTTGTTTCTGACTGTAGAGGAAAAGCTCTCAGTTTTTGCCCATTGAGAATATTACCTCTGGGTCTTCCGTATATGACCTTATAATGTTGTGGTATGATCCCTGTATCTTTACTTTTTTATCAAAAATGGATGCTGGAGTTTTTCAAATGCGTTTTATGCATCTATTGAGAGGATAATATCATCCTTTCTTTTATTAATTGGTATATCACCTTGATTTATTTGCAAATATTTAATCACCCTTGTAGCTCAGGAATACATCCCATGTGATTGTGGTGAATAATTCTTTTAATGTGCTGTTGCATTTGATTTGCTAGTACCTTGTTGAGAATATTTGCATCCATGTTCATCAGTCATATTTGCCTATAATTCTCTTTTTTATTAGGTTCTTTGTCAGGTTTTGGAATCAAGGTAATGTTGGCTTTGAATGAGTTTGGAAGTTTTACTTCTTTTTTTTTTTTTCTTTTGGAAAAGTTTGAGAAGAATAGTTATCACCTCTTCCTGAAATATCTGGTAGAATTCCCCCTGGGAAGCCATTTGGCCCTGGACATCTGTCTTCGGGAGATTTTTGATAAGTGATTCAATTTATTTGCTAGTTATGGGCATGTTCAAATTTTCTATTCCTTCCTGTTTAAGTTGTGGTGGTTGGATGTTTCTAGGAATTTATCCATTTCTCCATGATTCCCCAATTTTTGGCATAAATTTCTTCATGATATTTTCTTATAATTTTTTGTATTTCTATGGTGTTTGCTGTGATCTCAACTCTGTCATTTGTGAGTTTGTTTATTTGGGTCCTTTCTCTTTTTTGATAAGTCTTCATATAGATTTATCAATTTTATTAATTCTTTAAAAGAACTAGCTCCTAGTTTCATTGACCTGTTCTATTTTTTTTTTCTATATACTTATTCTATTCTAATCTTTATTATTTCCCATCTTCTTCTGGCTTTGGCCTCTTTACTATTCCTTTTCTAGCTCCTACAGGTGCAAGGTTAGGTTATTTATTTGAGATTTTTCTTGTTTCTTGAGGTAGGCCTGTATTTCTAATACATCCCTCTTAGGAGTGTTTTTGCTGCATCCCAAAGGTTTTGGACCATCGTGTTTTCATTTTCACTTGCTTCCATGTATTTTTTAATTTTTTCTTTAATTTTCTGGTTAACTCATTCATTCTTTAGTAGGATGTTCTTTAATCTCCATGTACTTATGGTCTTTCCTAATTTTTTCTTATGGCTGCTCTTAGTTACATAGTTTCGTTGTCAGAAAATATGCATAGTATAATCTCGATACTTTATATTTGTTGAGTCCTGATTTGTGATCTATTCTGGAAAATGTCTCATGTGCATTCAAAAAGAATACTTATTCTGCTGCTTTAGGATGACATGTTCTGAATATATCTGTTAAGTCCACATAGTCCAGTGTGTAGTTAAATGCCATCGATACCTTGTTGATGTTCTCCTTAGGTGATCTATTACTGTAAGTGGGGTGTCAAAACCCCCTACTGTTATTGTATTATTACACATGACATTCTTTATGTTTATTATTAATTTATTTAAATATTTGGATTCTTCCTTCCAAGACAGGGGCATAAATGTTTACAATTGTTAGATCTTCTTGTTGGATATACCCCTTTATTATGATACAGTGCCCTTCTTCATACCTTGTTACATTCTTTCATATAAAATCTTACCTGTCTGTTATAAGTATGGCTTCTCTGGCTTTCTTTCAACATACATTATTGTGATAAAATTTTCTCCATCCCTTCACTTTCAATCTGTAGGTATCTTTAGCTCAAAAATGAGTTTCTTGTAAGCAGAATATAAGTGAGTCTTCTTTTCAATCCGTTCTCATACCCTATGTCTTTTAATTGGAGCATTTAGTCATTTACCTTCTAAATGATTATTGATAGATATGAATTTACTGCCATTTATTACCTGTAAAGTTGGTGTTTATGCAGATTCTCTCTCTTCATTTCTAGTCATTGTTGTTTTGATATTTCTTTCCCACTCAAAGAGTCCCCTTGAATATTTCATGTGTGGCTGAGTCAGTGTTCACAAAATTCTCTAGTTTTTGTTTCTCTGGGAACATCTTTATCCCTCCTTCTGTTCTGAATGATAACCTTGCTGGATGAAGTATTATTGGTGAATATTTTTCCCATTGAGCACATCGAATATGTTATGCCACTCAATTTTGGCCTCCTAACAATGTGTGGATAGATATGCTGCTAACCTTATTTGTCTTACCTTGTAAGTTAGGGAATTCTTTTCCCTTCCTGCTACTAGAATTTTTTATTTATTTCTGTATTTTGCAAATTTTATTGATAGGTCTTGGTTTTGATATGTTTTTGTTTATTTTGATAGGAGTTCTCTCTTCTTCCTGGATTTGGATGTCTGATTCCTTCCCCAGGTTAGGGAAGGTTTAACTATAACTTGCTCAAACTTTCTTCCCCCTTTTCCCTCTCTTCTTCTGGGATTCCTATAATACAAATGTTATTATGCTTTATGTATTCGCTGAGTACCCTACATCTACCTTCATGATCCCATGTTTTTCTTTCCCTCTTGTTTTTAGCTTCTTTATTTTCCATAACTTTATCTTCTATATCACTGATTCTTTCCTCTACTTCTTCCATCCCTGTGATCATTACATTTATTTGATTTCACATCTCGGTTATTACATTTTTTATTTTTACCTGACTCATTTTTAGCTCTTTTATCTCTGCATTAAGGGACTCCTGGTGTCTTCTAGGATTTTCTGAAGCCCAGCCAGTACCCTTATGAATGTTGCTTTAAATTCTGGTTCAAGCATATTACTTATATCTGTTTCAATTCGAGCCCTAGTTGTGATCTTTTCTTGTTCTTTCTTTTGGTATTAATTATTCCACATTACATTTTTTCTAGGTCTCTGCCTTCTTCTGTGTGTTCAGAAGGCCTTTTATGTTTCCTGTTCCTGAGAGTAATGGGTTTATTAAGAAGAGGTCATATACTGTCCAGGTGCTGATACTTCAGGAATTGTTTCTGCTGTATGTTGTGTGCACTCTCCTGTTGTGTTTTGGCTGCTTGTTCCCTAATATCAGTCCCCACAGAATTTCTCCTTGCCTACAGTAGAGAATGTTTGGGTCTTGTCCAATGTGTGGTGAGTTTTAACAAGGTCTACTTTAGTCAGCTTGTTGAAAGAGGCCAGATCCCATTTCTTTTAGAGCTGAAGCTTTCCAGCACTCTATGGTCAGTAGACTTCTTTGTGTGGGGGATTTGAACTGGTCTTCTGGGAGAAGGTCCCAGGGCATCTCTGGCTCTTAAGCACACTTACCCTAGTAAAAAAGCACCTGCAGAACACAGTAGGGCAGGGTTGGTGTAAGTGGCTCAACCTTCCACTGTGGGCGCTGTGCAGTCATTGAAGTCCCTCCTTGCTGATGGGTGGAGGATAAAAATGGTGTCAGTCAACTCTCTAGTCTCCAAAGAGGGGAGTTCATGCCCACCACTTTTCAGGAAGTCCTCACATAAAAGCAAACAACCTCCCCACCAGTGTCCCAGGAGTTTCACCCTATCTGTGCCTGAGAAGTCTGTTCAATCAGTGACCCAACATTCCAATGTTTCATTCCAGACATTGTGCCTGTTTCAATACCCCAAATTTTAGGGACCTGGCATGGCACAGACCTGCTCTGGTCATCTAGGGAAGGGTTTTGTCACACTGCTCCTGGTACTGATTTGCCCTAGAAGGGCAGTTCCACGAGTGTGCAGGGGCTTGGAGTTTATGGTACAGTGCTGCCAAAAAGTGGCTTCCAGGTTAGCTGCTCTCAGCAGATGTCTCTGCCCCTATGCTAATGAATGGGGAAACACAATGGTGTCCACTGCCTATTTTGTCACCTGAGAGGCAGTGACACCTCTTCCAAATGCACTCCAAGAAGGGAACTGCACTCCCAAATGCATTCCAAGAAGTGAGACCCAGGGGAACATCAAAGCACACTTTCCACTCCAGACCTCAGCCTTCCTTCTCCACAAGAACATCACTACACCAACCAGACTCCACAGAGACAATATTGTGAACTTATAAAACTTCAGTCTTTGAGTTCTGCTGCTTGTAGAAACTCTCAATGATCAGCCCCTATTGTTTTCCTAGTCAATGGTTTGGGGAAAGTGTTTTTCTTTTGTAATCCCTTGTGGACTGTTCCCTCTCTCTCTCTCTCTCTCTCTCATTCTCTCTGTCTTTCTCTCTCCCTCTCCCTCTCTCTTTATCTCTCCTCTTGCTATGATTAGGGAGGGCTCCCTCCCCCCCCAAACACCTGTGATTCTTTTATCTCACAAATCATGTCTCCACACCTCCTACCTTCCACAGTGTAGCCTCTTCTTTCTCTGTAGTTATGCAGTTTGTTGTCTCAGTCCTCAGATTGATTTCTTGGGTGTTCAGAATGACTTGATATTTATCTAGCTGTGTTGAAGGAAGGAGGCAAACATAGGGTTCCTCTACTATGCCATTTTAACTTTTCCTTTTAAGTTTTTATTTTAATTCCAGTTAGTTAACATATAGTGTTTTTTAAAAGTCCTTACTTAAATTTATTTAGTTAACATATAGCATGATATTAGTTTCAGATGTACAATAATGTGATTCAACACTTCCATACATCATCTGGTGCTCATCAAAAGTGCACTCCTGAAGCACTATCAGCTATTTAACCCATCCCCCACCTGACTTTCTTCTGGTGACCAACAATTTGCTTTATATAGTTAAGAACCTGTCTCTTGGTTTGGCTCTTTTTTCCTTTTGCTTGTTCGCTTTGTTTCTTAAATTGCATATATGAGTGAAATCATATAGAATCTGACTTTCTCTGATTGACTTATTTTGCCTAGAATAATACTCTGGCTTCATCTTTGTCATTGTAAATGGCAAGATTTCATTCTTTTTTATGGCTGAATAATATTACATTGAATTTTTCTGCCACATCTATTTGGTCTACTCATTAATCAATGGACATTTGGACTGTTTCCATAACTTGGGTATTGTAGATAATGTTGCTATACACATCGGGGTGCATATATCTTTTAGAATTAGTATTTTTGTATTCTTTGGGTAAATACTTAGTAGTATGATTGATGGATCCTAAGGTACTTCTATTTTTTTTTTTTAATTTTTGAGGAATCTCCATAATGTTTTCCAAAGTCATTGCATCAGTTTGCATTCAACCAACACTGCAAGAAGGTTCTCTTTTCTCCACATCCTTGACAACACCTGTTTTTTCTTGTGTTCTTTTTTCTTTGTTTGTTTTTATTTAATTCTAGTTACTTACCATATAGTGTAATATAGAGTAGAATTTAGTGATTTATCAGTTACATATAGCACTCAGTGTCCATCACAACAAGTTCCTTGCATAATAACCATCACCCATTTAGCCCATCCCCCACCCATCTACCCTCAAGCATCCCTTAGTTTGTTCTCTATAGATAAAAGTCTCTTCTAATTTGCCTCCCTCTGTTTTAATCTTATTTTTTTTCCTTTCCTCCCCCTATGTGCAACTGTTTTGTTTCTTAAATTCCACACATGAGTGAAGTTATATTATATTTGTCACTGTGACTGACTTATTTCACTTAGCATAATATACTCTAGTTATACCCATGTCAATGCAAATAGTAAAATTTTATTCTTTTTTGATAGCTAATATTCTATTATATATAATATATAAAATATTCCATTGTATATAATATTCCATAATATATCATTTATTATACATATATGTATGCATATGTATGTATGTATACATGTATGTATATATGTATATATGTTATATATATGTATATATACATGTATGTATGTATATATATGTATAATATATATATATATATATCACTTCTTCTATATCCATTCATCTTTCAATAAATATTTGGACTATTTCCATAATTTGGTTATTGTTGATAATGCTGCTGTATATCAGGGTGCATATGTCCCTTCCAATCAGTAATTTTGTATTCTTTAGGTAAACACTTAGTTGTGCAATTGCAGGGATGTAGGATAGTTCTATTTTTAACTTTAAAAAAATTTTAATGTTTATTTACTTTTGAGAGAGAGACAGAGTGCAAGTTGGGGGTGACAGAATGTGAAGCAGGCTCCAGGCTCTGAGTTGTCAGCACAGAGCCTGATGAGGGGCTCAAACTCAACAACCATGAGATCACGAACTGAGCCAAAGTCAGATGATTAACCGACTGAACCACCCAGGCGCCCCTATTTTTAACTTTTTGAGGAACCTCAATACTCTTTACAGAGTGGCTGCACCAGTCTTTATTCCCACCAATAGTGAAAGAGGGTTACCCTTTCTCTGAATCCTCGCCAACATCTGTATTTTCCCGTATTGTTAATTTCAGTCATTCTCACAGATGTGAGGTGATATCTCATTGTAGTTCTGATTTGTATCCCCTTGATAATAAGTGATGTTGAGCATTTTTTTCATGTGTCTGCTGGCCATCTGAATGTCTTCTTTGGGAAAGTGTCTGTTCATGTGTTCTGCCCATCTCTTGACTAGATTATTTGTTTTTTGGGTTTTTTGGGTATTTTCAGTTTGGTCAGTTCTTCATAGATTTTGGATACTAGCCCTTTATCAGATATGTCATTTGCAAATATCTTCTCCAGTTCTGCAGATTACCTTTTAGTTTTGTTGATTGTTTCCTTTGTTGTGCAAAGACTTTTTATCTTAGTGAAGTCCCAATAGTTCATTTTTGCTTTTCTTTCCCTTGCCTCCTGAGAAGTGTCTACTAAGTAGTTGCTATGGCTGTTGTCAAAGTGGTTGCTGACTGTGTTATCCTTTAGGATTTTGATGGATTCCTGTCTCACATTAAAGCCTTCCATCCATTTTGAATGTATTTTTGTGTATGGTGCAAGAGTGGTTCAGTTTCATTCTAGTGTATGTGTGTTGCTGTCCTGTTTCCCCAACACCATTTGTTGAAAACACTATCTTTTTTTTCCATTGAATATTCTTCCTTGCTTTGTAGAAGATTAGTTGGCCATATAATTGTGGGCCCATTTCTGGGTTTTCTATTCTGTTTCCACTGATTTGTGTGTCTGTTTCTGTGCCAGTACCATACTGTCTTAACGCCTACAGCTTTTAATATAACTTGAAGTCCAGAATTGTGATGCCTCCAGCTTTGTTTTCTTAGTCAAAATTGCTTTGTCTATTTTGGGTCCTTTGTAGTTCTATAAAAATTTTTAGGATTGTTTGTTGTAGGTCCATGAAAAATGCTGGTGATATTTTGATAGGGATTGCATTAAATGTGTAGATTGCTTTGTATAGCGTAGAAATTTTAACATTTGTTCTTCCAATCCATGAGCAAGAAATTTTTTTACATTTCTTTCTGTGATCTTCAATTTCCTTTATAAATGTTCTATAGTTTTCAGAATAGACATATTTTACCTCTTTCCTTAGGTTTATTCCTAGGTATCTTTTGGGTTTTCTTTGTGCAATTGTAAGTGGATCAATTCCTTGTTTTCTCTTTATGTTGCTTCATTATTGATATATAGAAATGCAGTCAATTTCTGTATGTTGACTTTGTATCCTATGAATTTGCTGATTTCATGTAATATTACTAGAAATTTTTGGTGGAATCCTTTGGGTTTCTAAATAGACTATCATGTCATTTGCAAATAATAAATGTTTGAATTCTTCCTTGCAAATATAGACACATTTTATTATTTTTTCTTGAACAATTACTAAGCTAGGACTTTGAGTACTATGTTAAATAATGATGGTGAGAGTGGACATCCTTGTCTTATTCCTCACCATAGAGGAAAAGCCCTCAGTTTTTCCCCATTGTGGATGATATTAACTCTGGGTCTTTCATATATGGCCTTTGTGATTTTGAAGTATGCTCCCTCTCTCTATACTTTGTTGAGGATTTTTATCAAGAAGAGATGCTATATTTTGTCAAATGCTTTTTCTACATCTACTGAGTGGATCATATGGTTCTTATCCTTTCTTATGTTAATGTGGTGTATCATGTTGGTTGAGAATATTGCACCACCCTTGCAGCCCAGGAATAAATCCCTCTGGATTATGGTGAATAATTCTTTTATATACTCATGGATTCAATTCGATATATTGTGTTGAGAAGTTTTTCATCCATGTTCATCAGAGATATTGGCCTGTAAGTGTCCTAATTTTTAGTGAGGTACTTGTCTGGTTTTTGGAATATAGATAATATTGGCCTTGAAGAATGAGTTTGGAAGTTTTTCTTCCATTTCTATTTTTTGGAACAATTTGAGAAGAATAATTATTAATACTTCCTTAGTTGTCCATTAGAATTCCTCTGGGTGCCATCTGGCTCTTGACTTTTGTTTCTTGGGAGATTTTTGATTACTGATTTATTCAGTGTCTTGCTGGTGATGGGTCTTTTCAAATTTTTTTCCTGTATCAGTTTTGGTAGTTTATGTTTCTAATAATTAAACCACTTCTTTCAGATTGCCCAATTTGTGGCTTATAATTTTTCATAACATTCTCTTATTATTGTTTGTGTTTTTATGGTGATAGATGTAATCTCCTGTCTTTCATTCATGGCGTTATTCATTTGGGTCCTTTATCTTTTCTTTTTTTTTTTTAATTTTTTTTAATGTTTATTTATTTCTGAGGCAGAGAGACAGAGCATGAGTGGGGGAGGTTCAGAGAGGGCGGGAGACACAGAATCAGAAGCAGGGTCCAGGCTCCAAGCTGTCAGCACAGAGCCTGACGCGGGGCTTGAACTCACAAACCATGAGATCATGACCTGAGCTGAAGTTGGTAGCTCAACTGACTGAGCTACCCAGGCGCGCCTATCTTTTCTTTTCAATAAGTATGGCTGGAGGTTTAACAATTTATTAATTCTTTCAAAGAATCAGCTCTTTATTTCATCGTTCAGTTCTACTGTTTTTTTAATTGTTTCTTTCTGTATCATTATTTCTGCTCTAATCTTTATTATTTCTTCCATTCAGCTGGATTTGGGCTTTATTTGCTGTTCCTTTTCTATCTCCTTTAAGTGCAAGATTAAGTTGTGTATTTGAGATTTTTCTTGCTTCTTGATATAGGCCTGTATTGTTTTATACTTATCTTCTAGGACTTCTTTTGCTGCATCCCAAAGGTTTGGACTGTCATGTTTTCATTTTATTTTTTCTCCATGTTTTTTTTAGACTTATTATTTAATTTATTGGTTAAATCATTCATTCTTTAGAATGTCCTTTAATCTCCATATATTTGTGACCTTTCCAAATTTTTTCTTGTGGCTGCCTTCCAGTTTCATAGTGTTGTGGTCAGAAAATATGCATGGTATGTACTCAATCTTTTTGTACTTGTTGAGGCCTGACTTGTGACCAAGTATGTGATCTATATTAGGTAATGTCCCATGTTTACTCAAAAAGAATGTGTATTCTGCTGTTTTAGGATGAAATGTTCTGAATATATCTGTTAAGTCTATCTGGTCCATTGTGTCATTCAAAACCATTGTTTCCTTGTTGGTTTTCTGCTTAAATGATCTGTCCATTGCTGTAAGTGGGATGTTTAAATCCCCCATGATTATTGTATAATTACCAATGAGTTTTTATGTTTGTTGTTAATTTATTTATGAATTTGAGTGCCTCCAAGATGGAGGTATAAATATTTGCAATTCTTAGATCTTCTTCTTGGATAGACCCTTTTAGTGATATAGCTCCTTTCTTCATCTCTTGTTACAGTCTTTGGTTTAAAATATAGTTTGCCAAATATAAGTAATGCACCTTTGGTTTCCTTTTCACATCCATTGTCATGATAAATATTTCCCTGTCTCCTGACTTCCAATCATCAGGTGTCTTAAGGTCCAAAATCAGTATATTTTAGGCAGCATACAGATGGGTCTTAATTTTTATCCACTTAGATATCCTATGTCTTTTGTGTGGATCCTTTATCCATTTACATTCAGAGTGATTATTGATATATATGAATTTAGAGCCATTGTATTACCTGTAAAGTCGGTGTTTCTGGAGATTTTTTTCTGTTCCTTTCTAGTCTTTGTTGTTTTGGTCTTTCCCACTCAAGGAGTCCCCTTTAATATTTCTTGCAGTGCTGTTTCATGGACTCCTTTATTTTTTTGTTTTTCTGGTAAACTCTTTATCTCTTCTTCTATTCTGAATGACAACCTTGCTGGATAAAATTGTTCTTGGCTGCATAGTTTTTCCATTCAGCACATTGAATATATCAAGCCTCTCCCTGTGTCCTGCCAAGTTTCTGTGGAGAGGTCTGAGGCAAACCTTGTTTTCCTTCTGGTTTAGGGATTTCTTTACCTTACTGCTTTAAGGATTCTTTCTTTAACTTTGTATTTTGGATATTGTAATGTGATATGTCTTAATGTTGGCCTGGATTTGTTGATTGTGATGGGAGTTCTCTGTGCCTCCTGGATTTGGATGTCGGATTCCTTCTCCGAATAGGGAAGTTTTCAGCCAGAATTTGTTCAAATAAGCCTTCTGTCTCTTTCCTCCTCTCTTTTTCTTCTGGGACTCTTATTGTATGAATGTTATTCTGATTTATGGATCCACTGAATTTCCTAATTCTACATTCTGATCCAATAATGTACTTTCCCTCTTCTTTTAAGCTTATTTTTCATAATTTTATCTTTCTTTCTTTTGCATGTTGCTGTCTAATATTCTAACCACCATTTGTTGAAGAGACTTTTTGTCCACTGGATATTCTTCCCTGCTTTGTTGAAGATTAATTGACCATATAGTTGTGGGCTCATTTCTGGGTTTTCTATTCTGTTCTGTTGATCTATATACTTATTTGGTTGTCAGTACTATATTGTTTTGATCAGTACAGCTTTGTAATATAACTTATAGACCAGAATTGGTATGACTCCACCTTTGCTTTTCTTTTTCAAGATGGTCTAATTGGAGTCTTTTGTAGTTCCATAAACATTTTAGGATTGTTTTTTGTAGCTCTGTGAAAAATGTCTTTGGTAATTTGATAAGGATTATATTAAATATGTAGATTATTTGGGTATTGTAGAAATTTTAACAATGTTTGTTCTTTCAATCCATCGTCGTGGAATGTCTTTCCATTTCTTCGTGTGATCTTCATTTTTTTTTTCATCAGTGTTTTATACTTGTCAGAGTACAGGACTTTCTCCTATTTTGGTTAAGTTTATTACTATGTATTTTGGTCCAATTGTAAATAGTATTGATTAATTAACTTCTTTCTGCTGCTTCATTATTGGTGTATAGAAATGAAACAGATTTGTGTATATTGATTTTGTATCCTGCAACTTTACTGAATTTATTGATCAGTTTCAGCAGTTTTTTGATGGAGTCTCTCAAGTCCTGTATACAAAGTATCATGTAATCTGCATATATTGAACATTTGATTTTTTCTTTGCCATTGGATGCCTTTTATTTATTTTTCTTGTCTAATTGCTGTGGCTAGAACTTCCAGTATTATGTTGAATAAAAGTGGTGAAAAGGGACATGCTTGTCTTTTTCCTAACCTTTGAGGAAAAGTTTTCAGATGGAAAGAAGATGTTAACTGTGGGACATTCATATATGGTCTTTGTTATGTCAAGGGATGTTCCCTCTAACTCTATTTTATTGTGAGTTTTATCATAAATGAATGCTGTACCTTGTAAAATACTTTTTCTGCATCTATCAAAAAGATCATATGGTGCTAATCTTTTCTTTTATTAATGGGTGTATCACACTGATTGATTTGCTAATGTGGAACCACCCTTGCAGCCCAGGAATAAATCTCACTTGATCATGATAAGTGATTCATTTAATATATTCTTGGATTTGGGTTGCAAGTATTTTGTTGAGAGGATTTTTCCATCTATGGTCACCAGAGGTATTGGCTTGTAGTGCTCTGTTTTTGTGGTGTCTTTATCTTGTTTTAGTATCAGGGTAATGCTGACATAATAAAATGAATGTAAAAATTTCCTTCCTTTTATATATTTTGAAATAGTTTGATTATTGGGTATTAACTCTTCATTAAATATTTGGTAGAATTTCCCTGTAGAGCCATCTGGCACTGGACTTTTGTTTTTTGAGAGAATTTTTTTATTACTGATTCAATTTCTTTGCTGGTAATTTCTTCCTGTTTCAGCTGATAATTTTTACTTCTCTAGGAATTTATCCATTTCCTCCAGGTTCTCCAATTTGTTGGCTAATAGTTTTTCATAATATTTTCTTTTTTCTTTTTTTTAATTTTTCTCTTGTTTTTAGAGAGAGAAATCCTGAGTGGGGGCAAGGGGCAAAGGGGGAGAGTGAAAAAAATCCTAAGCAGTCTACATTCTCAGCAAGGAGCCCAGCATGGGGCTTGATCTCACTACCCTGGGATGATGACCTGAGCTGAAATCGAGTCAGAGTTCAACTAACTGAGCCACTTAGGTGCCCCCATAATATTTTCTTTTTTTTTTAATTTCTTAAATGTTTATTTATTTTTGAGAGAGGGATAGAGTGCAAGTAGGGAAGGGGCAGTGAGAGGGGGAGACTCAGATTCCCAAGCAGGCTCCAGGCTCTGAGCTGTTAGCACAGAGCCCGACGCAAGGCTCAAACTCACAAACTGTGAGATCATGACCTGGGCTGAAGTTGAGTGCTTAAGCGACTGAGCCACCCAGGCGCCCCCATAATATTTTCTTATAATTGTATTTCTGGTCTGTTGTTTATTATTTCTCCTCTCTCATTTGTGATTTCATTTATTGAGTTCTTTCTCTTTTATTCTTGATATATCTGGCTAGAGGTTTATCAGTTGTATTGATTTTTTCAAAAGACAAGCGCCTGCTTTCATTGATCTGTTCTATTGTTTTTTTTTAGCTTCTATATCATTTATTCCTGTTGTAATATTTATTATTTCTTTCCTTGCACTGGATTTTTGTTTTGCTTTTTGTTCTTTTTTTTTTTTAGCTCCTTTAAGTGTAAGGTTAGGTTGTTTATTTCAGATTTTTCTTGCTTCTTGCAGCAAGCCTTTATTGCTATATATTTCCCTGTTAGAACTGTTTTGCTGCATGTCAGAGATTTTGGACCATTCCATTTTATTTTCATTTGTTTCCATGTCCTTTTTAAATTTCTTCTTTAATTTGCTCATTGGCCCATCCATTGTTTAGTAGCCTGCTGTTTAACCTCCATATATTTGTAGTCTTTCCAGATTTTTTTCTCATAGTTGATTTCTAGTTTCACAGTGTTGTGGTCAGAGAAGTGCATGGTGTGACTTCAATATTTTGTATTTGTTAAGGACTGTTTTATGACCTAATATATGATCTCATCTGGAGAATGTCCAATGCCCACTTGAAAAGAATGTGTATTCTGTGGTTTTAGGATGGAATTCTGAATATATCTGTTAAGTCCTACTGGTCCAGTGCATCATTCAAAGCATTGTTTTCTTATTTATTTTCTGTTTAGTTGATGTGTCCATCAATGTAACTGGGGTGTTAAAGTCCCCTAACATTATTGTGTTATTATCAGTTAGTTCCTTTTTGTTTGTTATTAACTGTTTTATATATTTGGATGCTCCATGTTAGGTGCATAAATATTTACAATTTTGATATCTTCTTTTTGGATTGTCCCCTTTGTGATTATATACTATTCTTCTTTGTCCCTTGTTACAGTCTTTGTTTTAAAGTCCACTTTGATATAAGTATTGCTACTTGGACTTTCTTTGAACAACCATTTGCCTGATAAATATTTCTCCAACCCCTAACTTTCAATCTTCAGATCTCTTTAGATCTAAAATAAGCCTCTTATATGTAGCACATGGGAGTTTTGGAGGTGGTTTTTTTATTGATTCATGGGTGTTCTTTTTTTATCGATTCTGACACTGCATGTCTTTTGAATGGAGACTTTAGTCCATTTACATTCAAAGTTATTATTGATAGATACGTATTTATTGCCATTTCATAACGTGTTTTGTGCTTGTTTCTGGAGATTTTCTCTGATCATTTCTTGTCTTTCTCTGTTTCATGTTCAGCTAATTTTCTTTAGTGACATATTTAGATTTCTACCTTTTTATTTTTTTGCAAATTTATTAGTGGGTTTTGATATATGGTTACCATGAAATGCATTTTCTCTTCCTTATGATTTTTTAATAACATTTTATTTTCTCTAGTTTTATTATAAGGATGGAGTATAGAATACATATAACATAAAAATATGTGTTACTCAATGGTTCATGTTATCAGTAAAGCTTCCAGTCAACAGTAGTCTATTAGTTGTTAAGTTTTAGGGAGTCAAAGTTATACATTGAGTTTTGACTATGTGGGGGGTTGATGTTGTACCCCCTGTGTTTGTTCAAGGGTCAACTGGATATCCAATGTGAGGCAGACTTGTCTCAAGTCTCTTGTCATGTTTGGTATTTGAGCCTTATGATCAAATGTACTGTCCTTTATTTATATTTCAATTGACTTTCTAATACTTAGAAAGTTTCTTTTAATTTTTTTTAAGATTTTATTTAATTTCCCATTAGTTGGCATATAGTGTAATACTAGTTTCAGGTGTACAATATGGTGATTCAACACTTCCATACAACAGTTGATGCTCACTAGAAATGCATTCATGTAAGACAATTTCTAATTATTGATTCTCCATCCTTCTTATTAGTCTTTTCAGATTTTCTATTACTTCATGAGTTAGTATTGAGAAGTTGCATGTTTCTAAGATTTGTCCGTGTCTTCTAAGTTATCTAATTTGTTGGTATATAATTGTGCACAGTAGTCTGTTACGATTTCTGTATTACTGTGATATCAGTTAAAATGTCTCTTCTTTCATTTGTAATTTTATTATTTTGAATAATATTTTTGTTATTACTTTTGTTAAAGATTTGTAAATTTTATTTATCTTTTGAAAAACCAGTTGTTAGTTTCATTTATCTCTTATACTGTCTTTCCAGTGTCTGTTTCATTCATTCCCGCTCTAATATTTATTATTCCTCTCCTGCTGACTTTGTTCTTTTTTTCCTAGTTTCTTGAGGTGGAAAGTTAGGTTATTTTTTTCAGTCCTCCTTTTTTCATAATGTAGGTGTCTGTCACTATAAAACTATCTCTTAAAATTATTCTGACTGAATCCCTTAAGTTTTGGTATGTTGAATTTTCATTTTAATTTGTCTCAATATATTCTTTGATCTGCTTTTTGATTTTTTCTTTGGCTCATTGGTTATTCAGGAATATGTTGTTTAACTTCCAACTATTTGCGAATTTTTCAGCTTTCCTCTTTTTGCTCATTTCTGGTTTCGTACCATTGTGCTCAGAAAATATCTGGATATAATTTCAATATTAAATTTGTTGACTTGTTTTGTGACCTAAAATATGATTTATCCTTAAGAATGTTCCATGTGCACTTGAGAAGAATGTGTATTCTGCTGTTGCTGTATAGAATGTTCTGTATATATCTCGTAGATCCATGTGTCCTAAAGAGTAGTTCAAGTCCAATATCTCATTACTACTTTACTGTCTTGATGATCTATCAAGTATTGGAAGTGGTGTATTGAGTTTCTCTTTTATTATTGTATTGCTGTCTATTTTCCCCTTCAGATCTGTTAATATTTGTGTAATATATTTAAGTGCTTTTATAGATGTATGCATATTTACAGTTAATATATCCTTTTAATGAAGTGACCCTTTTATTATATAATGATCTCTTTGTCTCTTGTTCCATCTTTGGAAATAAGGTTTATTTTGCATCATATAAGTATAGCAATAGCTTACCTCTGCTCTCTTAGTATCCATTTTCATGGAATATGTTTTCCCATCCCTTCACTTGCAACCTATGAGCATTCCTAAATATTATGTGAATATATTCTATGCAACATAAAGTTGGGTCTTGTTTTTTAGTTTTTTTGAGTTTCATTTAATTGGAGAATTTAAACCATTTACATTTAGAGTAATTATTGATAGGTGAAGAGTTCCTATTGCCATTTTGTTCCTTTTTCTCTCGTTGTTTTATAGTTCCATTGTTCCTTTATTTTACTCTTGATGCTTTCTTTTTAAATTGATAAAATGTTTTGCAGTAGCATGTTTTTTTATTACTTTTAAGCTTATTTATTTATGTTTGAGAGAGACGGAGACAGAGAAAGTAGAAGAGGAGCAGAGAGAGGGAGAGAGAGAATTCCAAGCAGGCTCTGCACTGTCAGCACAGATCCCAATGTGTAGCTAAAACTCATGAACTGTGAGATTATTACCTGATGCAAAACCAAGAGTTGGACACGTAACTGAGCCACCCGGGCACCTCAACAGTGATATGCTTTTATCTTTTCATCATCATTTGTGTATCTATTATTTTTTACCTTTGTGATTACTGTGAGGTTTTCATAGAATATCTTATATTTACAGCAGTCTTTTCTAGGCTGATAACAATTTAACTTCAATTGTATGGCAAAGCTATACACTTTTACATGACTCTCCCCACATTTTTATGTTGCTGATGTCACTATTTACATCTCTTTATACTCTATAACCATTGATAAAATATTGTAGCTATACCAATTTTTAATACTTTTGCCTTTTAACTTATATGATGGCATTCAAAGTAATTTACACATCACCATTGCAGTATTTGAATATTTTTAATTTGACTATATACCTACCTTTATCAGTTAATTTTATACTTTTATGTTTCCATGTTACTAATGAATATTTTTGTTTTTCAAGTTGAAGAACTCTCTTTAGCATTTTTTGTTAGGCAAGTATAATGGTGATAAGTTCCCTTAGTTTTTGGTTGCCTGGGAGTTTTTATCATTCCTTCATTTCTGAAAAACAACTTTGCTGGGTAAAGTATCCTCAGTATTGTTTTTTTCCTTTGAGCACTTTGAATGTATCTTTTTTGGCCTGCCAGGTTTCTGCTGAGAAATTTTCCAATAGCTTTATTGTGTTTCTCTTGTATGTGATAAGTCCTTTTCTCTCGCTGATTTCAAAATTTTCTTCATCTTTGATTTTTGAGATTATAATATGTATATTTTAAAATGTTTATTTATTTATTTTTAGAGTGAAAGATAGCACACATGCACAGGGGAGGGGCAGAGAGAGAGAATCCCAAGCAGGTTCCACACTGTCAGCACAGAGCCCGATGCAGGGCTTGATCCCATGAATGGTGAGATCATGACCTGATGCTGAAATCAAAAGTTGGACATTCAACCAACTGAGCCACTCAGGTGCCCCAATTATCATGTATCTTGAACATCTCTTTGGGTTGATCTGTTTAAGGATCTTTAAGCTTCTTGCACCTAGATGGTCATATCTTCCCCTCAGATTTAGAAAGTTTCTTTAAATAGATTTTATGCCCCTTTCTCTCATTATTCTCCTTCTGAGACTTCCATAATGTTAATATTATTTTACTTAACATTATTTAGCCCCATAATTCATGTAGGCTTTCTTCACTCTGTTTATTTGTTTGTTCTGTTCAGATTGGAAATATCAAGAGATCTGTCTTCACACACACAGATTCTATTTTCTTCTTGGTTGAGCTTGCTGTTGAAGCTCTTTAATTCATTAATTATTCATTTCATTCATTGTATTCTGCAACTCCAGAAATTAAATTTAATTAAAAATTAAATTTTTATTTATTTTTATGGAAATATAATTAACATATATCTTATATTAGTTTAAGGTGTACAAGACATTGTTTCAATAATTCTGTACATTACTCAATGCTAACCATGTTAAGTTTGGTCACAATCTGTCACCATATGTTATTACAATATTATTGACTTGTGTTGTAGTTTTTATCTATGCTAATTTATTTTGTAACTAGAAGTTTGTGCCTTTTAATGCCCTTTATTTCACCCATTTCCCCACCACTTGCCCCCTGGAAACCACGCGGTTTCCACCCCCTGGGAAGTCCCCACGACTTTCTTACACCATACAATACACAAAAATAAGTTCAAAATGGATTAAAAGCCTAAACCTGTGGCCCGAAACCACAGAACTCTTATAAGAAAACATAAGCAGTAATCTCTTTGATATTGACCTTAACATTTCCTAGATACGTCTCCTCAGGCAAGGGAAACAAATGAAAAAAAATAAGTTATTGGAGATGCACCAAAATATAAAGCTTTTTCACAGTGAAGGAAACCATCAACAAAGTGAAAAGGCAGCCTACTAAAGGGGAGAAGATATTCATAAATGGTATATCTGATAAAAAGTTAATATCCAAAATATATAAAGAGCTTATACAACCCAACACGAAAAAAAAAAAAAACGGATAATCTGACTAAAATGGGCAGAGGACCTGAATAGACATTTTTCCAAAAAAAGCATAGAAATGCCCAACAGACACATGAAAAGATGCTTGACGTGACTAATCATCAGGGAAATGCAAATCAAAACCACAATGAGATATCACCTGACTCTTATCAGAATGGTTAGAATCAAAAAGACAAGAAATAGCAAGTGTTGGCAAGCATGTGGAGAAGAAGGAATTCTAGTGCACTGTTGGTAGGGCTGTAAATTGGTACAGCCACTATGGAAAACAGTATGGAGTTTCCTTTATCTGTTTTCTCTTGAATCTCACTGAACGTCCTTAAAATAATTATTTTAAATTTTTTTCAGGTAAGTCTCAGGTTTCCATTTCTTTGGGGTCAATAACTGGTAAATTATTGTGTCCCTTTGGTGGTGTCACATTTCCTTGCTTTTTTGTGTTTCTAATGGCTTTGCACTGATGTCTGAACATTTGAGTGAGCAGATACCTCTTTCAGCCTTTCAAACTCATTTTGGAAAAAGACCTCCATTTGAACATGGCTGCAGGACACTATGTAATGCACAGCCTCTGGTTCCTGAGAGGGCATGGTTGTGTAGTCTTTGTGAATCTCCATCAGTTGAGGTCAACTCAATGAAGATTGCAGAGATCCTGGAGGTAGCAGTGGTGGCTAGGCCTACTGGGTCCTCAGAAGAAAAGACTACTGAGGTCGTCCTGTTTTCCTTTTTGGTCTGTGGGTTGAAGTTCTAGCTAGGAGATCCCTTTTGGCACCAGGTCTTGTGTGCTTGCATTATGAATGACTGTGGACCTGGGGTCTTGGGAATCAGGCACACATATAACTACCACAACCCCTTGTTCCTGGAGCACAGGTACACTTGCTACATTAATGGTACCAGCATCCAATATGCAAACATGTACATATCTCCCATGGAACTGGGCCTTGGTCTCTGGGTCTCACCAAAGTAGCTCAGTCTCAGGGGTGGGGTGTTAGGATGCAGCAATAGCAGAAACCCTGTGATGATAAGGTGAAGTGAGAACTTAGGCTCAGGGTGCAATAAGAGTATTCCCTGGGGAAAGTGGGTCAAAGTCTGACTCTAGCCCCAGGGGCCAGTCATAGAAGAGTAGCAGCTATGCCCTGGTGATGACAGATAAAAGGTGGGACTTAGAACCCCAGAGCAGCAGTAGTCCAGTCCATTGATGGTAAGTCAAAGCTATGATCTAGGACCTAGGCAGCAGTCACAGAACAACAACAGCTTAACCCAATGATGACTCATTAAAGCTGCATGTTGACAGCACTCGGGTGATGGGGTGCAAAGCAATAGCAGCGTGGTTTCAGTAATGGCAGGTTATAACCTTGACTTCATACTTAAGGTCAGGGTGCAATGCAGCAGCAGAGCAGCCTTGTTATAGTGGATCAAAGCTACAACTTGGGGCCGAAGAGTGGGACAGAATGGATGAAGGCTTTTACAAATGACATATGTGATAAAGGGTTAGTATCCAAAATATATAAAGAACTTAGCAAATTGAATACTCCCCCCAAAAAACAAATAATCCATTTAAGAAATGAGCAGAAGACATGAATAGACACCTTTCCAGAGAAGACATCCAGATAGCTAACGGACACATGAAACGATGGTCAACATCACTCATCAGCAGGGGAATACAAATCAAAACCACAATAAGATACAATTTCATACTTGTAAGAATGGTTAAAATGAACAACTCAGGAAACAACAGATATTGGCGAGTATTGGAGAAAGGGGAAACCTCTTGCACTGTTGGCAGGAATGGAAACTGGTGCAGCCATTCTGGAAAACAGTATGGACATTCTTAAAAAAAACTAAAAATAGAACTAGTCTACAATCCAGAAGTTGCACTACTAGGTATTTATCCAAAGAAAAAAATCATTTTTCCTATCTGCAAAAATTAATGTAAAAATAAACTCTTCTTCTCTTTCATCTGATTAAATGAAAATAAGTATGTTTGTGGTTTTAAATATATTTATTGATGTGATTTGGGAAAAAAGTATTTTTCCTTGATAGAATTTATCAAAGCAGGGGCACCTGGGTGGTTCAGTTGGTTAGGCATCCAACTTCAGCTCAGGTCATGATCTCATGGTTCATGAGTTTGAGCCCCGCGTCAGGCTCTGTGCTGACAGCTCTGAGCCTGGAGCCTGCTTTGGAATCTGTGACTCCACCTCTCTCTCTGTCCCCTTTCAGGCTCATGCTGGGTCTCAGTCTCTCAAAAAATAAATAAACGTTAAAAATTTTAAGAAAAGAATTTACCAAAGCAACTTTGTGTGGTTCACAGGTTAAAGAGGATGTTGTTTTGATGTGGGGTTTTTGTTTGCATCCTGTGAACACACACTTCACTGTGTAAAGAGTGAATGGTCTGTGCTCCCTCTACTGTTGCCGGTTTTTTAAAGGAAAGTGAGTGGCTTCAAAGAAAGTTAGAATTCATTCTTAATGCTGAGGGTTTTTTTTTTTTAATATCAATTTGCTCTTTCATTATTAGGTTGCATGAGATTGGCATCTACTCCAAGGTGAATGCTTAGGGTGACTTTAACCACTTAAAGCTAATGGCAATTTTCTTGCTATCTTGAACCTCATTTTAAAATGCAAACAGTACATGTAGACTTTTTTATAAATAAATGCCAATTTCAACCTAAAAAAGTGCTGATTCAAAAAGACACATGCATCCCAATGTTTATAACAGCACTATCAACAATAACCAAATTATGGAAAGAGCCAAAATGGCCATCGACTGATGAATGGATAAAGAAAATGTAGTGTATTATCCGTATACACTATGGATCCACACACACTATGGAATATCCACACACACTATGGAATATGTATATATGTGTGTGTGTGTGTGTGTATACATATATATATGGAATACTACTTGGTGATAAAAAAGAATGAAATATTGCCATGTTCAACAATGTGGATTGATCTACAGGGTATTAAGCTAAGTGAAATAGGTCAGTCAGAGAAAGACAAATATCATATATTTTCACTCATATGTAGAATTTGAGATAAACAACAGATGAACATAGGGGAAGGAAAAGAAAAGTAAGATAAAAACAGAGAAGGAGGCAAACCACAAGAGACTCTTAAATACAGAGAACAAACTAAGGGTTGCTGGAGGGGAGGTGGGTATGGGGGTGGGTTAAATTGGTGATGGGCATTAAGGAGGGCACTTGTTGAGATGAGTACTGGGTGTCATATGTAAGAGATGAATCACTGTGTTCTACTCCTGAAGCAAGACTATACTGTATGCTAACTAACTTGAATTAAAAAAATATTTTGAGGATAAAGCATGTAAATTAATACTATATGAGAGCACTTAATTTTTTTAATTTATATTTGGCTATGTCTAAAGATCTTACTATGCACTTTGCACACTGGTATTTGTCCATGTTATGCTATTCTTCAAATTTATTTGAATCAATTTTTTTCTTTTCTTTGCTTATCTAATCGTTCAATGATGTTCTCTGTATATGTTTCCTCAACTGGAAAATTGGGATGATTTAATTAGACTATCTCACAGAGCACAATGAGATAGGCACCCAAAATTTGTTCCCACAGTTATAGGAAATTAATTCCAGTGCTTCTTGGTCCTTATCTGGTGCTTACTTAGCATGGTATGAAAGCCATAGAGTAAGGGCTCAGTTTCTAACCTAAAAAATAGGAACAATTACACTTAAAAACATTATTTTGAGGATTATGTAAAATAAGGCATGTAAAGTGCCTGACATATGCTTAATCAATGTTAGTTATCATTATTGAAAGATACCGCTCAAACCTGAAAAAATCTTTCTTTTCCCAGAATCAATGCCACTCCTTTACTTCAAAATTCTAAACAGAACCATTCTTCTAGAGACAAAGCTCTCAAAGTAATTATTGCATCAACCTATCCTGCTAAGCAAAGCAAGAGTCTGTTTTTAAAAAAATCCCATATGTAAGGCAACGAGGATGGGGAGAGTAATCCATTTCATTGGCTAAAAAGTTAGAGCAAGTCTTCAGTGAATATTTTTCAAATGAACAACAAAATTTATTTTTTTTAATTGGGAAAGGAGCCAAGAGTTTGACAAATGTGGTCCTCCGTCAAAAAAGATATGCAAATCTTATAGAAAAACATTCATAAATTTTGTGGCAAAACCCAGAATCCAAGATGGGAAGTGAATTTGAATAACTAAATTTCTTTATTTAAAAATATGATTACTACTCAATTATTATATACATAATCCATGCTCCTTATTGAAAATATAGAAAATACAAATAACAAAAAAAATCTCCAATAATTACTTAACCAAGAGATTACCCATGTCAGCAATTTGGTGTATGTATTTCCAGATGTTTTGTGTGTATGTGTGTGTGTATGCATGTGTGTATATGTTGCACAAATAAATAGATATTTTTGAACAAAATGGGATTATATTTTTCATGGTTCTCTGGCATTTTCTCACTTATATCTTAAAGATATTTACATGATAAAAGTTCTTTAAAGTTTATTTTTATAGAGTTCCTTTCCAGTGCAACTTATATTTTCATGCAATGCTTCAGTCTGGAGGAGTTCTTTCATAATGCCTGCTGGGAACTTCATTCTTGTGTCAGCTACAATATCTGCAATCAGCCAATTATACTTAATAAGGGGGTCACTATAGAACTGATTTTGATCAAATGAAAAATCTAAGTATTGAAGAAATATGAGCTTCCCAGGTGCAAGTGGTCTTTCTGCTGCTCTCAGCAGTCCTGAAATAAATTTCAAAAGTAAGCATAAAGAAATAGAATTTGATTCACCCCTTCGGGGGTTTTGACTTTGTTAGGAAACATCACTCTTATCAGTAGTTATGTTGAAGATGCTCATCATAATTTTCTGCTCTGTAATAAAACTTCACTTAGGAATAGCTAAAAGGATTTCCACTTCTGTAGAGCTGGGGATGGGGAGAAAGCAGAACCTTTGAAATGGTGGATGTGTTGAATGACATCCATGTTAACTGCCCAAAGAGGACCGATGCTCTTATGAAACACTCAATTACCATACTATTTTGAGGGGTTCTGGGCATACTGACTGTGATTCTCTGAGGCCTTGGTAAAGAAACATTTTTCAAATCTGGGACTATCCTTGTTCATGAGATACTGCACATGGGTTCTCATTCAAAAGAAATCTTAAGAAGACCTGAGGCTTCTGGAATATGTTATTAACTTCCTATGTATGTGGTGCTTTCATGGTTACTGCACTTGAATCTGAATGTATATGATTAATTAATATTATTTTTCAAGATATTTCATGCTCTTTCAAATTAGAAAAAAGTACACTCATACTTCTTCCCTGTGTATAGAGCTGTGCTATTGAAAACAGAAAATTCCTAGAGAATTTCTCAGTGGCAGGGCTTACCTTTATGGCTTTTGAATGATTTCTAAATTGGGGTTTACAACTACCATGTCAAAAGGAAAAGTATCTTTTTTCTTCTGTTGGTTTCCATAAAATCTACAAAATGTTTATGCTGGTTTTTTTTTGGAGTCCCTGTGTCTTACTATTTTTATGGATAATGTTTCATTTTCTTTCTGAACACTAGAGTATTAATGACTTTACAAAGCATTAGACTGAATATTAATCCATGCATAACTTATTGAAAAGTTTGTTTTCTTTCAACTCATAGACACAACTACCTGTCCTCATTAGTAGTGATAAGAAGAAGGAGAAAATAAACCATAATTTTCTGGGTGGTTATTAAACTGTAGACACTATACTGGGAAATTTGCATATGCTACCCAGATGTCAGTTGATATCTGTGCTTTGAGATTTCCATAATTTTGGCACAAGTCTTCTAGCACATATTGTGAGGAATTCCAATGCTTTCCCTGTAATTTCCATGAATCTTCAGGGAATTATGGTCTAATAATCACATCTGATTTTGAGTTCCTGTTTTCACTAATCTCTCTAACAGTTTTTCTCTTTATTTCTGTTTGATACCCAGCCACTGAAGAAACTCTATTTTTTTCCCTTGATTTTATCCCAAAGTGCTTACATGAGCAATGTATAGAAGAGTATCTTTTATTAGCAATTTGGAGCAAAAGAGAGACTTTACACTGATGCAAAATGAGCAACTTGGAACTGAACTTTAGACATGATTCCTGCTCCTGCTTCCATAAGAAAATATCACAACCTGGATAGCTGAAACAACAGAAACTTATTTTCTCACAGTTCTGAAGGTTGGAAGTCCAAGATCAAGGTATAAGCAGGGTTGGTCTCTCTCTTCGGCTTCCAGATGGCTACCTTCTTTTTGTGTCCTCACATGGCCTTTTCTCTGTGTTCACATGATCCTGGCATCTCTTCCATCTTTAATAAGGACACGAGTCATATTATATTATGGTCCAACCTTATGACCTAGCTTACCTTATTTACCTCATTAAAAACCCTATCTCTACGTAGAGTGACATCGAGAGTTACAGCTTTAACATATAAATTTTGGGGAGGCACAATTCAGACTATAACATTTATAAGGCTTACTATTTTGTATCCCCAAACACATTAACATAATCTGCAAAGTGTAGGTCTACACATGCTGGACGCTCACCCTTCAGAAGCACCTGCAGATTAGTAGATATTCTGAGCTTTTGATTTCTTTCTCCTTCTCTCTCCCCAATTTAGAAATGGATGACGTAGTGGAATGAATAATGGGCACCCAAAAGTACCAGGTCCTAATTCTTGGAGCTTGTAAATCTTACCTTACTTAGAAAAATACACTTTGCAGATGTGGCTGTTTATAATTTTGAGATGGTGAAATTATCCTGGATTATCCAGGTGGGCCGTTAATGCAATTACATGTATACTTATAAGAGGGAGGCAGAGAGTTGACACACATAAAAGAAAAGGTGATATGAAGATGGAACACAGAGAGATTTTAAGATTAGAGTGATACAGCCACAAGGCAAAAATACCAGCCGCTATCAGAAAAGTAAAGGGGCAGGAAATTGATTCTCCTCTAGAGCTTACACAAGGAGCAAGGCCCTGCTGTCCCCTTGATTTCAGTCCAATGATACTGATTTTGGACTTCAGATATTCAGAACTGCAAGAGAATAAATGTGTATTGTTTTAATCCATCAAGTTTGTGGTGATTTGTTACAAAGGTCACAAAAAACCAATACAGATGGGATAGAAATAAAGATGAATTTTCTTATGGAAATTTATTCCACCACCAGCTTCCCTTTCCCACCACATACACCTTGGGAGGCAAGAGAAGCTATATTAAGGGTGAAGTTTAATTTTTTTTAACCCAGATATACATGCATTATCTTATTCAATTTTTATAAAAATCCTTTGAAGTAAGAAATATGATCCCACTTCTACTGATAATGAAGCAGACTTGGAAAGCTTAAGTAATTTCCCAGAGGGCACACAACTAATAAGTGGTAGAACCAGGATTTAAATTTAGAGGAAGAAAAAATAAATACACTTAGAAGAAATTTCAAGATATTAAATTAATTCACAAGGATATACAATGATAGCACCATGAACTGAGTAGAAACTGTCCTAAAGCTTAAAAAAAGAAAATCCTGGCCTTTTTAGTGGTTTGATGAGAGGATTGTAGACATTGCCACTAATACAGATGATATATATGAGTAGTGAATCTTCCAAACTGAAAATTGCACCGGGACGCAACAAAGACGGTCATAAGAGGAAAGTATACATAAATCCAGACCTTCCTAAAGAAGGAAGAAAGATCTCAGATACACAACCTAACCTTAAGCCTTAAGGACCTGGAAAAAGAACAGCAAATGAAACCCAAAACCAGCAGAAGACAGGAAATAACAAAGATTAGAGCAGAAATTAATGCTATTGAAACCAAAAATAACAAAAACAAAAACAAAAACAAAACAGTAAAACAGATCAATGAAACCAGAAGCTGGTTCTTTGAAAGAATTAACAAAACTGATAAACCACTAGCCAGTTTGATTTAAAAAAAAAAAGAAGGAAAAGACCCAAACAAATAAAATCAAGAATGAAAGAGGAGATGTCACAAACAACACAGCAGAAATAAAAACAATAATAAGAGAATATTATGAGAAATTATATGCCAATAAAATGGGTAATCTTGAAGAAATGGACAAATTTTTAGAAACATATACACTACCAAAACTGAAACAGGAAGAAATAGAACATTTGAACAGACCCATAACCAGTAAGGAAATAGAATTAGTAATAAAAAATCTTCCAAAAAACCAGAGTCCAGGGCCAGATGGCTTTCCAAGGGAATTCTACCAAACATTTAAGGAAGAGTTAATACCTATTCTCATGAAACTGCTCCAAAAAATAGAAATGGAAAGAAAACTTCCAAACACTTTTTATGAAGCCAGGATTACCTTGATTCCAAAACCAGACAGAGACCCCACTAAAACGAAGAACTATAGACCAATTTCCCTGATGAACACGGATGCAAAAATCGTCAACAACATATTAGCCAACCGGCTCCAGCAATATAGTAAAAAAATCATTCACCACGACCAAGTGGGATTTATACCTGGGATGCAGGGCTGGTTCAATATCTGCAAAACAACGTGATTCATCACATCAATAAAAGAAAGGACAAGAACCATATGATCCTCTCAATAGATGCAGAGAAAGCGTTTGGTAAAATACAGCATCGTTTCTTGATAAAAACCCTCAAGAAACTAGGGATACCTCGAGCATACCTCGAGATCATAAAAGCCATATATGACCCAACGCTAATATCATCTTCAATGGGGAAAAATTGACAGTTTTTCCCCTAAGGTCAGGAGCAAGAAGGGATGTCCACTCTCACCACTGTTATTTAACATAGTGTTGGAAGTCTTAGCTTCTGCAATCATACAACACAAAGAAATAAAAGGCATCCCAATCAGCCAGGAGGAGGTCAAACTTTCACTCTTTGCAGATGACATGATATTCTATATGGAAAACCCAAAAGATTCCACCAAAAAACTGATGGAATTGATTCATGAATTCAGCAAAGTGGCAGGATATAAAATCAACACACAAACATTGGTTGCATTCCTATACACCAACAATGAAGTGATAGGAAGAGAAATCAAGGAAGCGATCCCATTTACAGTTGCACCAAAAACCATAAAATACCTAGGAATAAATCTAACCAAATAGGGGAAAAATCTATACACTGAAAACTATAGAAAGCTTATGAAAGAAATTAAAGAAGACACCAAAAATGGAAAAACATTCCATGCTCCTGGATAGGAAGAACAAATATTGTTAAAATGTCAATACTACCCACAGCATACATATTCAATGCAATCCCTATCAAAGTAACACCAGCATTCTTCACAGAGCTAGAACAAATAATCCTAAAATTTATATGGAACCAGAAAAGGCCCTGAATAGCCAAACCGATCTTGACAAAGAAAACCAAAGCAGGAGGCATCACAATCCCAGATTTCAAACTATACTACAAAGCTATAATCATCAAGACAGCATGGTACTGGCACAAGAACAGACATTCAGATCAATGGAACAGAATAGAGAATCCAGAAATGGACCCACAAACATATGGCCAACTAATCTTTGACAAAGCAGGAAAGAATATCCAATGGAATAGACAGTCTCTTCAGCAAGTGGTGCTGGGAAAACTGGGCAGCAACATGCAGAAGAATAAACTTGGACCACTTTCTTAAACCATACACAAAAATAAACTCAAAATGGATGAAAGACCTCAATGCAAGGCAGGAAGCCATCAAAATCCTCGAGGAGAAAGCAGGCAAAAACCTCTTTGATCTTGGCTGCAGCAAAATCTTACTCAACACGTCTCTGAAGGCAAGGGAAACAAAAACAAAAGTGAACTACTGGGACCTTATCAAAATAAAATGCTTCTGGACAGTCAAGGAAACAATCAGCAAAACTAAAAGGCCACCAATGGAATAGGAGAAGATATTTGCAAATGACATATCAGATAAAGGGTTAGTATCCAAAATCTATAAAGAACTTATCAAACTCAACACCCAAAAAACAAAGAATCCAGTGAAGAAATGGGCAAAAGACATGAATAGACACTTCTCCAGAGAAGGTATCCATATGGCCAACCGACACATGAAAAAATGCTCAATATACTCATCATCAGAGAAATACAAATCAAAACCACAATGAGATACCACGTCACACCTGTCAGAGTGGCTAACATTAACAACTCAGGGAACAACAGATGTTGGCAAGGATGCAGAGAAAGAGGATCTCTTTCGCATTGTTGATGGGATTGCAAGCTGGTGCAGCCACACTGGAAAACATTATGGAGAGTCCTCAAAAACCTAAAAATAGAACTACCCTACGACCCAGAAATTGCACTACTAGGCATTTATCCAAGGGATACAGGTGTGCTGTTTTGAAGGGACACATGAACCCCATGTTTATAGCAACACTATCAACAATAGCCAAAGTGTGGAAAGAGCCCAAATGTCCATCGATGGATGAATGGATAAAGAATATGTGGCACACACACACACACACACACAATGGAGTATTACTCAGCAATCAAAAAGAATGAAATCTTGCCATTTGCAACTACGTGGATGGAACTGGAGGGTATTATGCTAAGTGAAATTAGTCAGAGAAAGACAAAAATCATATGACTTCACTCATATGAGGACTTTATGAGACAAAACAGATGAACATAAGGGAAGGGAAACAAAAATAATACAAAACAGGGAGGGGGACAAAACAGAAGAGACTCATAAATATGGAGAACAAACTGAGGGTTACTGGAGGGGTTGTGGGAGGGGAGATGAGCTAAATGGGTAATGGGCACTAAGGAATCTACTCCTTAAATCGTTGTTGCACTATATGCTAACTAATTGGGATGTAAATTCTAAAAAATAAAAAATAAAATTAAAAAAATAAAATAAAATAAAACTTTAAAAAAAAGAAACAAAAAACTAAAAACAAAACAAAAAATCCCCAAACATTTAGAGCATAAGTCAGGTACCTATGGACCCTATTTAATCTTAACCTTATGAGATAGCTTATTATTCTCATTTCAAATATAAGGAATCTGAGCTGCAGAAAAGTAAAATAAATGAGATTTAGAATTGAGCATGTAAGAAAAATAAAAAATAAAATATCATTTGTGCTAGTTTTTTATGCTATACAACAAATCACCACAAACGAAGTTTGGCTTAAAGTTTGGCTTAAAACGAAGTTTGGCTTAAAACAAGAGGCATGTATTTTCTCACTGTTTCTTGAGTCAGGAATCTGGGCATAGCTTATTCTCTCAAAGCTGCAAACAAGATGTTGTCTAGGCAATGTTCTCATCAGAAAGTTTGACTGGGGAAGGATCCACTTCCAAACCCATTCATGTTTTTGGCAGAATTCATTTTCCTTAGAGCTGTGTGACTGAGATTCTTATTTTCTTAGTAGCTGAAAGAGACTGCTCTCAGCTCTTAGGGGCTGCCCTCAGGTCGTTGTCATGTGTTTCCTTCCATATTCAGTTCACAACATGGCTGCTTGCTTCTTCAAAGCCAGCAAGAGAATTTCTCTCTTGCGGAGAGATGTGGAGTGGAGTCAAGTTCCTCCTTTAAGGGCTTTTACCCTATTCAGTCAAGCACATCTTGGATAATGTCCCTTCTGATTAGCTCAGAATCAGCTGATTTGGGAACTTAATTGCACTCTCAAAATCTCCCTACCTTTGCCATATAACATCACCTAATCATAATACTGCTCACTGCCATTTTTCTGGCAACTACAACAGTGTCTGGCTCAAAGCTCAAAAAATATTTCTTGGATGAACAAATGAATGAATTAATTTAAACATAAATATCTTTGACCCTTTATCATCCCAGGAATTCTGGGATGTGCATTATTCCTCTAACAGAGCCTGGTCACATGCAAGTCAGCTTCAGTGAATATTTATTCAGCACTTACTCTTTACCAGCCACTTTAACACACTGTAGGTAATCCTCATAATAATCCTCTTTAAATCACACAATCTCTTCTGAGTCTGGTTGGTAGAAAACTGAATTTCAGGCATACTTTTGGGAGTCCTATATTCCTATAGTAGCTACTAAGAATTTATTCTTTCTCCTGTTTAATAGTAAAAGTACCTAATTTTAGCCAGGCACAGAGCCAGCACACAGACAGTTTCTCTTGAAACACAGTTTCTCTTGAAACCATAAGACCAAGTTCAAGTCAATGGACTATGAGAAGTGATGGGCACACTTTCATCTCCATAAAGACAAGACTGCTGTCTATTAACTTTTCTTTTTCCCTTTTATTAGTGCTAGAGAATAGACATGCAAGTGAGCCAGCTTCAACACTCCATGACAAGACCCTCAGCCTGGGGTTGACAGGATAGAAAGGGTCCATGGATAGAAATCAAGGGATCCAGAAATTTGGATGGGAAATTACATCTTTGTTTGTAGAAATCTCTAACTGAAATTCAGTTTTTTCTCCCATTACAAACATTAAGCAATAAACCACAGTAGTGTTCACAGTGTCTATGACCCTGTCACCCATAGAAACCAAAGATATGTTCATATCACACTACATTTATACAGATATAATGAAATAACAATTTTTTTCATCACTGTTCCAAAACTAAAACATTGGATACACTGATACATCTTGTTAATGATCAATAAAGGAGCATATGCATTATTATATCACAAAAAAAAGAATCACTTAGAAATTAGGCTCTGACTGAAGCACATTAAGGAATGAAAAAAAAATTCACAATGGTGATAATGACACAGTCTTGGAACTCAAGCAGCACATATTCTAGTATATTGTAAGGTGGTGGGGTATGTAATTAACAACTTAATGCAAAACAGCTTATATGTTATATGATATATTATAATACATGGATAGATTTCTTTATTCTCCTTCCATCTGCATTAGTTTCCTGTGACTATTGTAACAATTCACCACAAACTTGATGGCATAAAACTCATTCATTCTCTTACAGTTCTGAATATCTGAAGTCCAAAATCAGTATCACTGGGCTGAAGTCAAAGGGTCAGCAGGGGGGCGCCTGGGTGGCGCAGTCAGTTAAGCGTCCGACTTCAGCCAGGTCAGGATCTCGCGGTCTGTGAGTTCGAGCCCCGCGTCGGGCTCTGGGCTGATGGCTCAGAGCCTGGAGCCTGTTTCCGATTCTGTGTCTCCCTCTCTCTATGCCCCTCCCCCGTTCATGCTCTGTCTCTCTGTGTCCCAAAAATAAATAAACGTTGAAAAAAAAAAAGGGTCAGCAGGGCTTTGCTACCTGTGCAAGCTCTAGAGCAGAATCAAATTCCTTCTCCTTTAATTTTATGATAGCAGGTACTATTCTTTGTTTTATGGCCATATCACTCTAATCTTCAGATCCATGTGATATATACCTTTTCTGTCTCTCAGAATTTCTCTTTAGTTATCTTCTGTGTATATGTGTAAGGGTAGGCATAGGGTTACAAGTATGTTCTCTCCTAATATATTTAACATAAATAATTTCTGACACCTTAAAGTGAATCTTCTTCCCCCAAGCCCTATATAGCTTATATGACAAACTTGAATGCTTTAAATATACATAATGTAAACTATTAACTCTGACTTTATTATACTAAGAGATCTTTGTCCTACACTCTGCTCTGTAATTAATTGTGAAGGACACCACAATTAATTTTCACACACAATTTTCAATCCCTCATTTTTCTCCCAGACTTTTATTAAAAAAAATAGCAAAGACAATCCCATTTCACTGCATCATACAAGGTACAATGAGGGGTAAGATTCTTAGAAGAGTTCTAAGAAGTTGAATTTCAACATTAACAAATAGAGAAAGGGAAAAATAATTTCAGACAGAGGGGACAGTGTGAGAATAGACATGCATGTGAGACATTATTGAGAAAACATAATTTTCCATGTGTTTAGAAATAGAAGAGAGGTATGGATTGGGAGTGGAGTGTGGAGGGCAACAGAGGCTTAGGAAGAACAACCAATTTAGAGGTCAGTTTAGCCTCATTTCCTTTTGTTTTTGTTTTTGTTTTTTTAATAAGGTCACTTGACAGAATAGATGATAGGAATGCTATAGATTTTTTTTTTTTAATCTGGATTTCAGCAAGGTATTTGATAAGGTGCTGGAAGAATCTGATCTGGGTAATAGCATTGCCCAAGAGGTTAATAACTGGAAGGACTTTACCAAAGTTTGGTGATTAATGGATTGATGTTAAACTTAGAGAATGTGTCTTGTAGTGACACACTACTAAAAGGAATGTAGATCAGATTTGCAGG
This sequence comes from Acinonyx jubatus, assembly GCF_027475565.1. NCBI lineage: Eukaryota > Metazoa > Chordata > Mammalia > Carnivora > Felidae > Acinonyx > Acinonyx jubatus. Next base: position 68,872,085 of record NC_069389.1, read on the forward strand.
TTATACAAAACTTGGAAAGGAAGCTAAAATGTAGTATGAAAGAAGTAGGATTCATAAAGCTCTTCACAGGGTAAAAGTTTAATGAGATTAGGCAAAGTATGAGAAACTTTTCTTAATTCATTCATGTTGTAAAATATTTATTGAGTACCTACTATATATAGGACACTAAGCTACGTGGTGGGTGTTCAAAGACAAACAAGACTGTTCCTCAAAGAACTCACTGTCTCACTGGGGAAGGCAGATAAATAAATTTTGTCAGTACAGTGTGATAAGTAATATGATAGGGGTAAGATCAGAGTGCTATGGGAAGACAGAAAAGGAATTTAAATAAGAAAAGTATGCATGAGGATGTGATGTTTAGGTTGAATTTTAAAGGATCCAAGCAGAATCTGAAGAAACAAGGATGATATTTTAGGTAGAAAAAGTCAAAGGACATTGAAGCAGTAAGACATATTTCAAGAACCCTAAGTTTAAAGAGATGACTATGGGGTGCCTGGGTGGCTCAGTCGGTTGAGTGGCTGACTTCCGCTCAGATCATGATCTCATGGTCTGTGAGTTTGAGCCCTGAGTGGGGCTGTGTGCTGACAGCTCAGAGCCTGGAGCCCACTTCAGATTTTGTCTCCCTGTCTCTCTGCCCTTCCCCTACTCGTGCTCTGTCTCTTTCTCTCTGTGAAAAATAAATAAACATTAAAAAAATTTTAAAGAGATGACTATAAGTAATGATAGTTATTAAAGAGTGGTATAGAAATAAAATTAGACTGGGAACTCATTGAAACTGAGATCACGATGTATCCATTTTGGTGTTACCAGCAAATAACATGGAGTTTGGAACAGAATAGGCCCCCAAGAAATATTTTTTGAAAGACTAAATGAACGAACAATATAAGTCATATCTTGAAGGACCTTAGATGTTAAACTTGAGAGTTAGATTTTACCTTATTGGTGATAGGGAGCCATTGAGGTCCTTTAAACAGAATTATGTGCTCACATTTTTGGTTTAGAAAGTCCAATCTGGTAGCAGTGGGATCAATGTATTATAGAGGAGATAGTCTAAAGGCAGGTGGGCTACTGTTATAATCCAGAAGATAAATTAGAGGGAACTAAATCATTACAGAGGTGACAGTGAAGCTGTACTGGTAGAACCAACAATATTTTGGTAACTGATTACTTGTACAGATTCAGTGGAGAATGGGGAGTATAGATTGGGGGAGTTTGAGGAAAGATGTAAAATTGAATAATGAGAGTAAGGATGTATGAAAAGATGCCTTGAAGTGTTCGGGGTCCAGCTCAAGTTGAAGGCCATGAAAACTGGTGGTATCAATCAGCATGATTGTTTTTTTTTTTTTCTACAAGGTCTAACAGCTCAGTTATAGAAACAGTGTTAAAATACTTGAATACCCTAAGATTTTAGTTTGTGGGTGGCGTCAATGGAAAGGGCTGCAAGTAGAAAGGAATTAATCTCTTTTCTCCGGTCCCTTTTATAGTACAAGTCCTTGAATAAATTTTCTATACTGACTGTCTTCATTTCCTCTCTTTCAATTTTCTCTTAAACCCTCTCCAATAAAGCTTTGTACCTACTTACAGATTGAAATTGTTCTTGTCAAGGTCTTCATATTGTTAAACCCAAACCAATTTTCAGTCCTCATTTTGCCTAAAAATTAGCAGCATTTGAGTCATTTGTTTCCTCCTTCCTCCTTGAAATAGTTTCCTCACTTGACTTCCAGGGTAATGCAGTCTCCTGGTTTTCCACTGACTTCTCTACCCACTGTTATTTATTATGATGACCTCTAAATGTTGCAGATTACCAATTATTTGGATATCTTCTCTTTTCTCTATGTATTTATTTCCTTGAAGAGGCATCCAGTTAGTTGCATGGCTTTAAATATCATCTAAATCCTTATGATTCTCAAATTTATATCTGTAGTATAGACCTCTTCCTTGAACTCCAGACTTAAACACCCAGCTTATTTATTACTAAACATTTCCACTTGGATATATTATAGGCATCTTAAAATTAACGTCTTAAAACAGCTCCAGATCCACCCAATACTTTACTTTTACATTTTCTCAAATTCTTGTTACTTTTAAGCAAGTCTTTCTCATCTCAATGGTAATTCTATTCTTCCTGTTAAAGAACAAAACTTTAGTATCATTTTTGACCACTTTCTTTCACTCTCCAATTTCAAGTGTATTCTCTCTGTCTCTACCTCTCACAATCAGAGAGTATAATGGTGGTTTTCAGGAGCTGGAGGTTTGGAAAAATGAGGAGATGTTGTTCAACGAATACAAACTTTCAGTTATAATATGAATAAGTTCTGGGGATCTATTATACAACATAGTGACTATAGCTAATAATAATGCATACTTGAAATTTGCTAAGAGAGTAATTAAGGGTTCCTACCACACACACTAAAAAAAGTAACCATATGAGTTAATGAATGTGTCAATTAACTTGATTGTGGTAATCATTTCACAATTGTATACATATATTAAATCATCACATTGTACACCTTTAAAAACACCATGTTGTGCTACCTAAATATACATAATTTTTCATCAATCATACTATAATAAAGCTGGAAAAAGTGCAATATATTTATTTAAATTTTATTTTAATAATGTTATCTTATCTTTGAAATACAAAATATTTGTGGCATTATCTTTCAAGTTTTCAAATGATTTCTATTTGGCATTTTTGTGCTAATGTTACTTTCTTTTAATATTTTCTGTTATCAGTCATCTATATCAGGTAGACATAATTTTTACATGTAATTGAAATATATAATCTTTTTAATATATGTCATTTATAATAATAATAAACCATACATATATTATTATACTGGATTTTATTTTACAGGTGTCAGATAAAAACAGTCTACTATTTATTATTATAAAAAATCATAATTAGAAAAATTCAAGTAAATTTTATGAAAAATACTGAATATCTTATGACTTTAGAAATTTCTGAGAATGCCCAGGAATTCCAATTTATTGACTGTGGATTGCAAATATTAATATCTGTCAGGAATTTGGAAACACTACTCCCTCATTTCCTTTAAGATATCCTCAAATGTCACCTTGCCACATTCCATATTAAACATTTCTGTTTTATTTTCTCCATAGCATTTATTTCCTGATATAATACATTATCATTTGTTTTTTGTTTGTTTCCTTTCTCTCACTAGAATGCAAGCTCTATGAGGCTGTGGATTTTACTGCTATATGCAAAGTTCTTACAGAAAAGCTTACCACACTGTAGGCACCTTTAAAATATTTACTTAATAAATTAATCAATGACAGATTATGGGATTTATACTGGAGAGAGATGGAAGTGCATCTGGAAGTGAGCTGATAGCAGGGGCCAAGCCCAGGGAAAGTAAAGTCAGGTAGAAGCTTAGATGAGATAGCAACAAAGGAATGAGACGACTGGAATAAAAGATTATGGTCAGAACATGGGATACTGGAGTTTAAAATTTCAGAGATGAAGCAATATCAGGTTACAAGATTTAAGTTATAGTTATGGAAATGGATGAATGATGAGGAGTGGTGATAAAAGTCTTTGGTGTTGAAGTTATCAAGGCTAGAGTAAGGCTAATTGGAATAATCTACCTAGGTGTTGACTTGCCCTGGATGACACCAAAAAAAGATGTGGAAAGAAGGTTGATGTCTTCAATGAATGTTAGGATTGGATTAGAAATCTGAGGATGACAGTAAGAAGAACTCTCATGTTCATTGCAGCTATGTTTACAAAATCCAAGATAGGGAAACAACCTAAATGTCTATCAATGGATGAATGGATAAAGAAAATGTGGTAGAGAAGGGGAACTAAGATGGTGCCATTGTAGGAGGATCCTGGGCTCATATTGTCCCTTAAAAACAACCAGATAACTATCAAATCACTCTGAATACCCAAGAGATCAACCTGAAGACTGACAGAACAAACTCCACAACTAGAGGAAGAGAAGGGGCCACACTGAGGAAGGTAAGAAGTGAAGAGACATAGTTTTGGGGTGAAATGGATCACCCCATTTGGAGTGGAGGGTAGGAAGCCATGGTCATGGAGAACGATGACAGAAAAAGAAAATCACACATGGGGATGCACAAGCATAACACTTCCCCAAAGTCATTCACTGGGAAAATGAGTGGGGGCTGATTTTCATTCGTTTTTTTACAACCAGTAGGGCTTGAAGACTGGAGTTTTAAGGGTCCACAGGTTTGGCCTGGATAGAGCCCTGGAGAGAAGGCAGGCAAACAACCTGGGGACAGACAGCATGGAGGCACAGATCTGAGGAATACCTGGGACAAACAAGGGGGAGATTGTTCACTCTTCTTGGAGCATACCACTGACATGTGGCATTCATAGAGACACCTCTCTAGAGACAAAGGAGCTGGAAGGAGCCACTTCCTTCACCTGTTCCTCAGCATAAATACAGAGGCACCTAGGAAGGGCAGCTCACCCTGACACTGGCTGCCTGGCCTGCTTGCTCCAACAAGGCTATCACTTATAATAAAAGGAGACATGGAGAATTCCCCAAACAAAAACTAAAGAAGTTTGTGACCACTGAATCAGCTCTTCAAGAAATATTAAAGGGGACTCTTTGAGTAGAAAGGAAAGTCCAAAAGTGACAAAGACAAGAAAGGAACAAAAAAGTCTCCAGAAACAATGAAAAACAAGTAACAAAATTCCACTAAATACATACCTATCAATAATTAATCTGAATGTCAATGGACTACATGCTCCAATCAAAAAAACATAAGGTATGAGAATAGATTTTAAAAAGATCCATCTATATGCTCCCTACAAGAGACTCATTTTAGACCTTAAGACACCTGCAGACTGAAAGTCAGGGGATGGAGAAACATACATCAGGCAAATGAACAACAACAACAAAAAGCCAGAGTGGCAATACTTATATCAGACAAACTAGATTTTAAAACGAAGACTGTAACAAGAGATGAAGAAGGACACATAATAATAAAATGCAGTATCCAACAAAGAAGATCTAACAATTGTAAATATGTATCATCCAATATGGGAGTACCCAAACATATAGAATAATAAATAACAAACATAAAGGAATTGATTGATAATAATACAAAATAGTAGGGGACTTTAGCACCCTACTTATAACAATGGACAGATAATCTAGGGAAAATCAACAAGGAAACAATGGTTGTGAATGATACACTGGACCAGATGAACTTAACAGTTATATTCAAAACATTTCACTCTAAGGTAGCAGAATACACATTCTTTTCAAGTGCACATGAGACAGATTACATACTAAGTCACAAATCAGGCCTCAAAAATACAAAAGGATTGAGATCATGCCATACATCTTTTCTGACCACAACTCTATGAAATTTGAAGTCAACCACAAGAAAAACTTTGGAAAGACCACAAATACATGAGGATTAAACATTCTACTAAAAAATGAATGAGCCAACCATGAAATCAAATAAAACATTAAAAAATACATGGAAACAAATGAAAATGAAAACGCAGTGATCCAAAACTTTTGGGATGCAGCAAAGCAGTTCTAAAAGGGATGTATATAGCAATCCAGGCCTACATTAAGAAGCAAGAAAAGTATCAAATATGCAACCTAACCTTCTACATAAAGGAGCTAGAAAATGAACAACAAACAAAGCCTAAAGCTAGCAGGAGGGAAATAATAAAGATTAGAGCAGAAATAAATGATATGCAAGCTAAAAAAAACCCAGTAGAAAGATCAATGAAACCAGGAGTTGATTCTTTGAAAACATAAAATTGATAAACCCTTAATCAGTCTTATCAAAAAGAGAAAGTACACAAATAAATAAAATCACAAATGATAGAGGATAAATAACAACCAACATCACGGAAATACAATTATAAAAGAATATTATGAAAAGTTAAGGATCAACAAATTGAGCAATCTGGAAGAAATGGTTAAATTCTATGTACCAACATAGAAACTACAAAAACTAAAACAGGAAGAGAATTAAAACTTGATCAGACTGATACAGAAAAGAAATCGAATCACTATTCAAAAATATTCCCACACAAAGAAAGTCCAGGGCCAAATAGATTCACAGGAGAATTCTACCAAACATTGAAGGAAGAGTTAATACCTGCTCTTCTAAAACAGTTCTAAAATATAGGAATGGAAGGAAAACTTCCAAATTCTTTCTATGAGAACAACATTACCCTGCTTCCAAATACAAAGACTTCAGTAAAAAAGAGAACTACAGGCCAATATTATTGACAGATATGGATGCAAAAATTCTCAACAAAATACTAGCAAATTGAATCCAACAGTACATTAAAAGATTCATTCATCATGATCAGAGGGAGGAGTTAAGATGACAGGGAAGTATGGAGACCCTGGCTTTCCTTGTCCCTCAAACACAGCTGTATTGAAGTCAAATCACTTGGGACACCCAGGAAATCAATCTGTGGAGTGGCAGAAAGATCTCCAAAGTTGGATGGAGACAGCTTGGCAGGTGCGAGGTGCATGGAAGTGAATTAGGGGAGAAAAAAAATGGTTGTGCCATGGAAGAAAGGGAAACTTTCTGTGAAGAGACAACAGGGAGAGAAAGAGACAGGGGTTGAGAAAGTACAGCATTGAGTTCAAACAAGAGGAAAATCTCTCTGAACCATGGACTGGGGAGTGAGAAGTACAAAGTATTCCAATTTTGTGTTTGTTTGTTTGTTTGTTTGTTTTTGCAAACAGTGTTTGGAGCTCAAACTCTGAGGTTTTGAAAGTGTGTGACCTTCTCAGGAGTGAAGCTGTGGTATGAGCTTCTGGGGAGAAGGGAGCTGGCCTCAGAATGCATAGTGTGGTGTAGGGATCTCTGGGGCACACTAGGAGAGAATATTCCCCTTCCTGAAGTACTTTTGGAAGAGGGTTTATTGCCTCTCAAGGACAAAAGTCCCTCAGGTCCCAGACAAAGGCTCTTCATCAGCAGGGGATTGGGAGGGGCCAGAGGGAAAAGAACCTTTGCTGCTTTTAGAGGTGCTACACCATAGATTCCACACACTGTGCAGACATGGAATTGTTTCTCATGGACAGAGGACTTCACAAGTGTGGAAAGGCTGTACTTCAGAGGAAGGGAGTGGATATTCGAGATTCCAAGGTACTTTAAGATTTTGGGTTTTCAGGACCCACATAAGAGTGAAAACATATGGTATCTATCTTTTTTGTATGACTTATTTCACTTAGCATAACACTCTCCAGTTCCATCCATGTTGGATCCTGAGAAACTTAACAGAAGACCATGGGGGAGAAGAAGGGAAAAAAAAAGTTAGAGAGGGAGGGAGCCAAACATAAGATACTCTTAAAGACTGAGAATAAACTTAGGGTTGATGAGGGGTGGGAGGGAGGGGAAAGTGAGTGATGAGCATTGAGGAAGGCACCTGTTGGGTTGAGCACTGGGTGTTGTATGAAAATCAATTTGACCATAAGTTTAATATTAAAAATAAGTAAATAAATAAATAAATAAATATTTAAAAAATAAATAAATAAATAAAGGTATTCTCCTGCCCCCCCCAAAAAAAAGAAAAAAAAAAAGACTTTGGGTTTTGAATCCAGCTATATGCCAAAGAAATAACAGAAGAGCTGTGGCACAGGGTGAACTGACTCCCCTTGTTATACTGTGAGGGCTGCCTGAACAGCGAGGGGTGTGAGATACCTGGTCTGGGTAGGAGAAATTGGGGTTTTCACCCCATTTTCACCCCAAAAGCAAGGTTGGACTTCAGAGAGCAACACAGTGGCCCCAGTGGAGGTGAGACTTGCTTACACCAAAACCCACCCCTGTGTGCCTGACAGCTGCTTATTTACTGGGGTAAGACTGACTCTGAGCCAAAGCAGCATCCTCTCCTCTAGAAGACCAGCACAGCCAGCACAAGCCATGCACCAAGTGCCCTGAAAATCTTTTTTCATTGTTTCTTTCTTCTTATTTTTCTTTTTCTTTTGGAATCAGACTCATAGTATCTTGTTTGCTTTTTTTTTTTTAATTTCCTTTTCTCTTTTTTGGATCAGGCTTTTTCATTCCTTTCCTTTTCTTTTATCCTTCTTTTGTTTTTTTTCTTTTTTTTTTCCTTTTTTTTTCTTTTAAATCAACCTTATAGTTTTTTGATTCTCTTTGTTTTTTTTTTTTTGGTTGTTGTTTTTGTTGTTCCCTTACTTTTTCTCTTTTTCTTGGTTTCAGGTCCCCCCCACTTTTTTTCCAGGTTTACTTCAACAAAAAATCAAAACACACCTAGATAAAGGTCCAAACACTCCACCACAGCAAACAAGAAGGAGGTCTGCAGAGGACGGGTCAGAGGGAAAGAGCAGCCAAAATGCAACAGCAGAGTGCACATAACATACACCAGAAAAACTTCCTGAAGTGCCAGGCCCTGGACGATGTATAACCACTTTTTAATATAGGATTACTCTCAGGTGCAGGAAACATAACAAGCTTTTAAAACACACAAAAGACAGAAACTTAGCAAAAATGACAAGATGGAAGAATTCTCCCCAAAAGAAAGTTCAAGAAGAAATCACAGCCAGGGACTTGCTCAAAACAGATATAAGCAATATATCTTGAACAATAATTTAGAACAGCATTCAGAATAATAATAGCTGGGTTTGAAAAAAGTATAGAAGACACCAAAGAAACCCTTGTTTCAGAGATTAAAGAATTAAGCTTGCTGAAAAAAGGCAATCACCAAAAGTTATACATTTCATGATTCCATTTATATAACATCCTTGAAATGACAAAAATATAGAACTGCATAACACGTTGGTGGTTGTCAAGATTAAAGAGGGGGTTGAGGAAGGAGGGAAGTGGGTGTGGCTGCAGAAGGACTACATGAATGATTCTTGCCTTAATAGAAATGTTTTGAATCTTGACTGTATCAATGTCAATATCCTGCCTGTGATATTGTACTATAGTTTTGCAAGATGTTGCCATATAGAGAAAGGGTAAGGGTATATGGGATCTCTCTGTATGTGGATCTACAATAATCTTAAAATAAAAAGTTAATTAAAAAAAGACCTAAAATCTAGTCAGAATGAAATAAAAAATTACATAACTGAGATGCCAAACAACTGGATACAGTCACCATGAGGATTGAAGAAGCAGAGGAGAGAATAGGTGACAAAGAAGATAAATTATGGAAAATAATGAAGCTGAAAAAAGAGGGAAAGAAAATTATTAGATAGTAATAGGAGACTTAGAGAACTAATTGATTCAATGAAATGAAACAATATCCATATCATGGGAGTCCAAGAAGAAGAAGAGTGGTAAAAGGGGCAGAAGGTTTATTTGAATATATATAGCTAAGAACTTCCCTAATCTGGGGAAGGAAACAGTCATCCAAGTCCAAGAGGCACAGACAAATGTCTTCAAAATAAACAAAAACAGGTCAACACCATGACATATCATAGTGAAACTTACAAAATAAAAGTTAAAGAGAGAATTCTGAAAACAGCTAGGGACAAAAGTTCTTAAACTACAAGGGTAGACACATAAAGGTAGCAGCAGACCTGTCCTCTGAAACTTTGCAGGCCAGAAGGGAATGGCAGGAAATTTTCAATGTGCTTAATGGGAAAAATACTCTTCCAAGAATTCTTTTTCAGCAAAAATATCTGTATGCTGAAAACTATAGAAAGCTTATGAAAGAAATTGAAGAGGACACAAATAAATGGAAAAACATTCCATATGCATGGATTGGAAGAATAAATATTGTTTAAATGTCTATACTACCCAAAGCAATCTACATTCAATGCAATTCCTATCAAAACAACACCAGAATTCTTCACAGAGCTAGAAGAAACAATTCTAAAATTTTCATATAACCAGAAAAGACCCTGAATAGCTGAAGTAATGTTAAAAAGAAAACCAAAGCTGGAGGCATCCCAATTCCAGACTTGCATTAAAATAAATGAATAATGTACTTTAAAAATATAAAATAAAATAATCATTTACTATGATCAAGGGCGATTTATTCCTAGGCTGATTTGCAAATCAATCAATGTGATACACGTGACACACCACATTAATAAAAGAAAGAATAAGAACCATATTATTCTCTCAATACATTATTCCCAATGCAGAAAAAGCATTTGAGAAAGTGTAACATCCATTCATGATAAAAACTCTCAACAAAGGAAGCTTACAGGGAATACACCTCAACATAATAAAATCCATATATGACAAACCCACAGGTAACATCACCCTTAATGGGGGAAAACTGAGAGTATTTCTTCTACAGTCAGGAAGAAGACAAGGATATCCATTCTCACCACTGTTATTTAACATAATTCTAGAAGTCCTAGCCACAGTCATCAGACAACAAAAAGAAATAACATATATTCAAATTTGCACAGAAGTTTCACTATTTGAAGATGACATGCTAATCTATATAGAAAACCTAAAAGACTCCACCAAAAAATTGCTAGAACTGATACACGAATTCAGTGAAGTCACAGAACAATATCAATGCACAGAAATCTGTTGCATTTCTATACACCAATAATGAAGCAGCAGAAAGAGAAATCAAGGAGTCAATCCCAGGCATAATTTCACCAAAAAAAAAAACAAAACACAAAACATAAAATACCAAGGAATAAAGCTAGACATAGAGGTAAAAGATATGTACTCCAAAAACTATAAAACACTGATGAAAGCAATTGAAGATGACACAAAAAAATGGAAAAACATTCCATGCTCATGGATATGAAGAACAAATATTGTTAAAATGTCTATAATGCCCAAAGCAATCTACACATTTAATGCAATCCCTATTAAATACCAACAGCACTGTTCACAGAGCTAGAAGAAATAATTATTAAATTTATATGGAACCACAAAAAAACCCAAATAGCCAAAGCAATCAAAAAGAAAAGCAATGTTGGAGGCATTACAATACCAGACTTCAAGTTATATTACAAATGTGTATTCAAGAAGACAGTATGGTAGTGGCACAAAAATAGACACATAGATCAAAGGAACAGAATAGAAAACCTATGAATGAATGCCCAACTATATGGTTAATTAATCATCAACAAAGAATGAATATCTAATGGGAAAAAGACAGTGTTTTCAACAAAGTGTTGAGAAAACTGGACAACAGCATGCAAAAGGATGGAACTGTACCACTTTCTTACACCATACACAAAAATAAATTCAAAATGGATTAAAGTCCTAAATGTGAGTCGGGACACCATTAAAATTCTGGAGTAGAATATAGTAAGTAACCTGTTGGACATCAACCATAGCAACTTCTTACTAGATATGTCTCCTGAGGCAAGAGAAAGAAAAGCAAAAATAATATTCCAGTGTATATATGTTTTTATTCCATATATACATACATATATATTGGGACTTCATCAAAATAAAAACTTCTAAGGGATAATAAAAATGTAGCAAAATAATAATAAAATAATAGTCAAATAAAAACAGCAAAGGAAACAATTAACAAAACTAAAAGGCAACCTTCAGAATGAGAAAAGATATTTGCAAATGCTTTATCTAATAAGGGCTAGTATCCAAAATATACAAGTAACTTATAAAACTGAACACCCAAAACAAGTAATCCTGTTTTAAAAAAATGGGCAAAAGATATGAATAGACCTTTTCCAGAGAAGACATACAGATGGTCACAGACACATAAAAAGATGTTCAATATTATTTATCATCAAGGAAATGCAAATCAAAGGCACAATGAGATATCATCTCATACCTGTTCAGAATAGCTAAAATTAATAACACAGGAAACAATAGATGTTGGTGAGCATGCAGAGAAAGGGAAATCCTCTTACACTAATGGTGGGAATGCAAAATGGTTCAGCCACTCTGGAAAAACAGTATGGAGTTTCCTGAAAAAGTTAAAAATATAACTATCCTACAATCCAGAAATTATGCCATAAGTATTTACCCAAAGGATGGAAAAATGCTACTTCAAAGGGATACATATGCCTTGATGCTTATAGCAGCATTATTAAAATTATTCAAATTATGGAAGGAGCTCAAATGTCCAATGACTGATGAATGTATAAAGATGTATATATATAGACACACACATATATTTATTTATTTACTTTTATATTTATATTTATATTTATATTTATATTTATATTATATATATGTATGTATGTATGTATGGAATAAAAACATACATACACTGGAATATTACTCAGCCTCGTAAAAGGATGAAGTCTTGCCATTTGCAATGATGTGGATGGAGCTAGAGAGTATTATACTAAATAAAATAATTCAGTCAGATAAAGTCAAATGCCATATGATTTCAGTCATATGTTGCATTTAAGAAACAAACATAGAAAGAAAGAGAAGCAAACCAAGAAACAAACTCTTAACTATAAAGAGCAAACTGATGGTTACCAGAAGAGAATTGGGTGGCAGGATGGGTTAAATAGGTGATGGAGATTAAGGAGGGCAGGTAGAGATATACAGACAATTGTTGTCAATGCCTTTTTCTGTAGTTACAGGCCCCAGGAGTTTTTTGAGCAGGAGATGACACATAAGGAGTATTTCTCATGTATCAGCTTGTTACACTGTATTTGGGCATGGGTCCATGTATAATGAAGTGGACTTTATGTGGACTTGGACTTTAGAAACTTGAACAGCACCCCCCAGAACTAGGATACAAATTAAAAATTATTGTCAGATATTAAGTAGTTGTCAATGGTATTAATGAAAAAGATAGTGATGGCTAATGTAGACCATGAGGCAGTGTAGGGGATGAAGTCTCTCATTTGGGTAAGATTATCCACCAGCCTTAGAGGAGGGTTTTAGGGAAGGTATGTATGTGTGTGTGTGAAGGCAGGGAATGGATTTCACTCCATCCATGTGTGTGTGTGAAGGGAGGGAGAGTGAGAAAGTAAGGGATAAAATATAGACCCAGAATATGTCCTAAGACCACTGAGAGTCTGGGAGATGAAGAAGTCAACCGTCTGCGATATGAAATCATATTGTAAACTTTTTGATGGTGATTAAGGAGTGCACTTGTGATGAGCACCAGGAGTTGCATGAAAGTGTTGAAATGACTATATTGTACGCCTCAATCTAATTTTACACTGTATGTTAACTAACTGGAATTTAGATAAAAAATTTTGAAAAATCAAGTTGTACACCTTAAATATATATTTTTTTAATTGTCAATTATATCTCAATAAAGCTGGGAGGGTGGGGAATAAGCCAAGCTTCTCCTGCAAGTGGTCTCCTATTGAAGGTGTCTTGTTTGATGTAGGGTGTTTTAGGTTCAATTGTGTCCCCAAAATATATGCTGAAGTCCCAACCCTTAGTACCTCAGAGTATGACCTTATTTGAAAATAGGGTTGTTGCAGATGTAATTAGTTAAGATGTGGTCATACTGTAATATGGCAGACCTTTAATCCAATATAAATGGTATCCTTATTAAAAAGAAGAAGAAGAAGAAGACAAGGGTGGGGGATAGAATCTCCTGGGATTACAAAGGTGGAGATTGAAGTAATCAGCTGCAAGCCAAGGAGCACAAAGGATGATGCCACTGCCTGAAGCTAGGAAGAGGCAAGATTGAATTCTACCTAGAGTCTCAGAGGAAGCATGGCTCTGCTGATACCTTAATTTTACACTTCTAGCCTCTAGAACTGAGAAAATAAACTTATGTTTTTTTAAGCCACCCACTTTTTGGTACCTTGTTATGGCAGCTCTAGGAAACTAATAGGTAGAGCCATCAAAGTCCCTGTGAATTGAGTTCAATTTAAAAAAAAAATTAATGTTTATTTATTTTTGAGAGAGAGAGACAGAGAGAGACACAGAGAAATAGAGCGCGAGCAGGAGAGGGGCAGAGAGAGGGGGACACAGAATCCGAAGCAGGCTCCAGGCTCTGAGTTGTCAGCACAGTCTTATGCAGGGCCCTGAACTCACGAACCACAATATTATGACCTGAGCCAAAGTCAGATGCTTAACTGAAATGAGCCACCCAGGCGCCGCAATTGAGTTCAACTTTTTGAATGAGGTGTAGTGTCCAACAAGAGAGGCTGTGCATTAGTGGATGCTGTCAGCTACAAACCTGGCTTGGACATAGCAGCCCTTAACATGTAACACACATCTTCTCAGTGCTGCCCCTTGGTGGCTATGAAGTTCAGCTACATAGTCTTACATAGATTTATTGGTCTCCTGCCCATGTTAGATAGTAGGGTTGGATAGTTGTAATGGTTTAGGACATGATGACTTTAAAAAATAAGGTATTCTTCATTGTTCCTGGCATTCTAGTGTCTCTATTCTTTCACATTCAAACTTCATTAAATGATAATTATTTGTACTCACAATCTTGACTATTCTAACCTCTTCCACTATATGACTATGGTCATCCCCCTCCCCTCCACTCTCAGACCTCATAGTCCAATGTCCCAATTCCATTAGAACCCTGCTTTGTTAAAGAAATGATAAATAATCTCAAAATAAGGCTTCAGTTAATGATAAAGTCTTCATGTCCATGTTAGCAAGCATGTTTTATCAGGGTCTAACAAGGTTTCAACCCACAGGTCTCATAGATCTGTGACCCCCATATTTTGCCTCCTAGTTGGCTATTAATGTATAAACTGACCTGTGTTTAATTACCAGCACTGGGGCTTCTGATATTAGAATGCAACAAAAAAAGGTAAGAACATCTAAAAAGAATCAGAAAACTTGTATTTGACATAAGATGTAATCACAATAAAATTTCATACATACAACCATTTTTATCAATAACTTTTCTTTCAATAGAACTTATGGGCAAACCTACATATGTCACTTTCTCCATCTCACTAAGACTGCTGCAACACCATTTGCATAACTCAGTCTACTTCCATTTGGATATGATTAATCACAAAGCCATCTTGATCTTTCATAAAATTACGGAAAGTGAGATCCTGTAATGAACTTATATATCACCTAGTTCCACTCTTATTTCACAATATGTAAAAATTGAGTCCCAGAAATAGGAATTGGCTTATACAGGACTATTAGCTATTAAGATAAGACCTAGAATTGCAGTCTCCTGACTCCCAGTCTTAACATTCTTCTACTTTGTCATACTGCTAATAAGGATCATCATCCAAAAACAAGTCCCAATGGGGTGAACATTTAGTTTCCCATTTCTTTTTTTTGTTTTGTTTTTTTTTTGTTTTTTTTAATATATGAAATTTATTGTCAAATTGGTTTCCATACAACACCCAGTGCTCATCCCAAAAGGTGCCCTCCTCAATACCCATCAGCTACCCTCCCCTCCCTCCCACCCCCCATCAACCCTCAGTTTGTTCTCAGTTTTTAACAGTCTCTTATGCTTTGGCTCTCTCCCACTCTAACCTCTTTTGTTTTTTTCCTTCCCCTCCCCCATGGGTTTCTGTTAAGTTTCTCAGGATCCACATAAGAGTGAAAACATATGGTATCTGTCTTTCTCTGTATGGCTTATTTCACTTAGCATCACACTCTCCAGTTCCATCCACGTTGCTACAAAAGGCCATATATCATTTTTTCTCATTGCCACGTAGTATTCCATTGTGTATATAAACCACAATTTCTTTATCCATTCATCAGTTGATGGACATTTAGGCTCTTTCCATAATTTGGCTATTGTTGAGAGTGCTGCTATAAACCTTGGGGTACAAGTGCCCCTATGCATCAGTACTCCTGTATCCCTTGGATAAATTCCTAGCAGTGCTATTACTGGGTCATAGGATAGGTCTATTTTTAATTTTCTGAGGAACCTCCACACTGCTTTCCAGAGCGGCTGCACCAATTTGCATTCCCACCAACAGTGCAAGAGGGTTCCCGTTTCTCCACCTCCTCTCCAGCATCTCTAGTCTTCTGATTTGTTCATTTTGGCCACTCTGACTGGCGTGAGGTGATATCTGAGTGTGGTTTTGATTTGTATTTCCCTGATAAGGAGCGACATTGAACATCTTTTCATGTGCCTATTGGCCATCCCGATGTCTTCTTTACAGAAGTGTCTATTCATGTTTTCTGCCCATTTCTTCACTGGGTTATTTGTTTTTCGGGTGTGGAGTTTGGTGAGCTCTTTATAGATTTTGGATACTAGCCCTTTGTCCGATATGTCATTTGCAAATATCTTTTCCCATTCCGTTGGTTGCCTTTTAGTTTTGTTGGTTGTTTCCTTTGCTGTGCAGAAGCTTTTTATCTTCATAAGGTCCCAGTAATTCATTTTTGCTTTTAATTCCCTTGCCTTTGGGGATGTGTCGAGTAAGAGATTGCTACGGCTGAGGTCAGAGAGGCCTTTTCCTGCTTTATCCTCTAGGGTTTTGATGGTTTCCCTTCTCACATTCAGGTCCTTTATCCATTTTGAGTTTATTTTTGTGAATGGTGTGAAAAAGTGGTCTAGTTTCAACCTTCTTCATGTTGCTGTCCAGTTCTCCCAGCACCATTTGTTAAAGAGGCTGTCTTTTTTCCATTGGATGTTCTTTCCTGCTTTGTCAAAGATGAGTTGGCCATACACGTTTGTGGGTCTAGTTCTGGGGTTTCTATTCTATTCCATTGCTCTATGTGTCTGTTTTTGTGCCAATACCATGCTGTCTTGATGATGACAGCTTTGTAGTAGAGGCTAAAGTCTGGGATTGTGATGCCTCCTGCTTTGGTCTTCTTCAAAATTACTTTGGCTATTTGGGGCCTTTTGTGGTTCCATATGAATTTTAGGATTGCTTGTTCTAGTTTCGAGAAGAATGCTGGTGCAATTTTGATTGGGATTGCATTGAATGTGTAGATAGCTTTGGGTAGTATTGACATTTTGACAATATTTATTCTTCCAATCCATGAGCAGGGAATGTCTTTCCATTTCTTTAAATCTTCTTCAATTACCTTCATAAGCTTTCTCTAGTTTTAAACATATAGATCTTTTACATCTTTGGTTAGGTTTATTCCTAGGTATTTTATGCTTCTTGGTGCAATTGTGAATGGGATCAGTTTCTTTATTTGTCTTTCTGTTGCTTCATTGTTAGTGTATAAGAATGCAACTGATTTCTGTACATTGATTTTGTATCCTGCAACTTTGCTGAATTCGTGTATCAGTTCTATCAGACTTTTGGTGGAGTCTATCGGATTTTCCATGTATAGTATCATGTCATCTGCAAAAAGCGAAAGCTTGACTTCATCTTTGCCAATTTTGATGCCTTGGATTTCCTTTTGTTGTCTGATTGCTGATGCTAGAACTTCCAGCACTATGTTAAACAACAGCGGTGAGAGTGGGCATCCCTGTCGTGTTCCTGATCTCAGGGAAAAAGCTCTCAGTTTTTCCCCGTTGAGGATGATGTTAGCTGTGGGCTTCTCATAAAAGGCTTTGATGATGTGTAAGTATGTTCCTTCTATCCCGACTTTCTCAAGGGTTTTTTATTAAGAAAGGGTGCTGGATTTTGTCAAAGGCCTTTTCTGCATCCATTGACAGGATCATATGGTTCTTATCTTTTTTTTTGTTAATGTGATGTATCACGTTGATTGATTTGCGAATGTTGAACCAGCCCTGCATCCCAGGAATGAATCCCACTTGATCATGGTGAATAATTCTTTTTATATGCCGTTGAATTCGATTTGCTAGTATCTTATTGAGAATTTTTGCATCCATATTCATCAGGGATATTGGCCTGTAGTTCTCTTTTTTTACTGGGTCTCTGTCTGGTTTAGGAATCAAAGTAATACTGGCTTCATAGAATGAGTCTGGAAGTATTCCTTCCCTTTCTATTTCTTGGAATAGCTTGAGAAGGATAGGTACTATCTCTGCTTTAAACGTCTGGTAGAACTCCCCTGGGAAGCCATCTGGTCCTGGACTCTCATTTGTTGGGAGATTTTTGATAACCGATTCAATTTCTTCTCTGGTTATGGGTCTGTTCAAGCTTTCTATTTCCTCCTGATTGAGTTTTGGAAGAGTGTGGGTGTTTAGGAATTTGTCCATTTCTTCCAGGTTGTCCAATTTGTTGGCATATAATTGTTCATAGTATTCCCTGATAATTGTTTGTATCTCTGAGGGATTGATTGTAATAATTCCATTTTCATTCATGATTTTATCTATTTGGGTCCTCTCCCTTTTCTCTTTGAGAAGCCTGGCTAGAGGTTTGTCAATTTTGTTTATTTTTTCAAAAAACCAACTCTTGGTTTCGTTGATCTGCTCTACAGTGTTTTTAGATTCTATATTGTTTATTTCTGCTCTGCTCTTTATTATTTCTCTTCTTCTGCTGAGTTTAGGCTGCCTTTGCTGTTCTGCTTCTATTTCCTTTAGGTGTGCTGTTAGATTTTGTATTTGGGATTTTTCTTGTTTCTTGAGATAGGCCTGGATTGCAATGTATTTTCCTCTCAGGACTGCCTTCGCTGCGTCCCAAAGCGTTTGCATTGTTGTATTTTCATTTTCGTTTGTTTCCATATATTTTTTAATTTCTTCTCTAATTGCCTGGTTGACCCACTCATTCGTTAGTAGGGTGTTCTTTAACCTCTATGCTTTTGGAGGTTTTCCAGACTTTTTCCTGTGGTTGATTTCAAGCTTCATCGCATTGTGGTCTGTAAGTATGCATGGGATGATTTCAATTCTGGTAAACTTATGAAGGGCTGTTTGTGACCCAGTATATGATCTATCTTGGAGAATGTTCCATGTGCACTCGAGAAGAAAGTATAATCTGTTGCTTTGGGATGCAGAGTTCTAAATATATCTGTCAAGTCCATCTGATCCAATGTCTCATTCAGGGCCCTTGTTTCTTTATTGACCGTGTGTCTAGATGATCTATCCATTTCTGTAAGTGGGATGTTAAAGTCCCCTGCAATTACCACATTCTTATCCATAAGGTTGCTTATGTTTATGAGTAATTGTTTTATATATTTGGGGGCTCCGGTATTCGGCGCATAGACATTTTTAATTGTTAGCTCTTCCTGATGGATAGACCCTGTAATTATTATATAATGCCCGTCTTCATCTCTTGTTACAGCCTTTAATTTAAAGTCTAGTTTGTCTGAGATAAGTATGGCTACTCCAGCTTTCTTTTGGCTTCCAGTAGCATGATAAATAGTTCTCCATCCCCTCACTCTCAATCTAAAGGTGTCCTCAGGTCTAAAATGAGTCTCTTGTAGACAGCAAATAGATGGGTCTTGTTTTTGTATCCATTCTGATACCCTATGTCTTTTGGTTGGCGCATTTAATCCATTTACATTCAGTGTTATTATAGAAAGATACGGGTTTAGAGTCATTGTGATGTCTGTATGTTTTATGCTTGTAGTGATGTCTCTGGTACTTTGTCTCACAGGATCCCCCTTAGGATCTCTTGTAGGGCTGGTTTAGTGGTGACAAATTCCTTCAGTTTTTGTTGTTTGGGAAGACCTTTATCTCTCCTTCTATTCTAAATGACAGACTTGCTGGATAAAGGATTCTCGGCTGTATATTTTTTCTGTTTATCACACTGAAGATCTCGTGCCAATTCTTTCTGGCCTGCCAAGTCTCAAAAGAGAGATCAGTCACGAGTCTTATAGGTCTCCCTTTATATGTGAGGGCACGTTTATCCCTTGCTGCTTTCAGAATTTTCTCTTTATCCTTGTATTTTGCCAGTTTCACTATGATATGTCGTGCAGAAGATCGATTCAAGTTACGTCTGAAGGGAGTTCTCGGTGCCTCTTGGATTTCAATGCCTTTTTTCTTCCCCTATTCAAGGAAGTTCTCAGCTATAATTTCTTCAAGGACCCCTTCAGCACCTTTCCCTCTCTCTTCCTCCTCTGGGATACCAATTATGCGTATATTATTTCTTTTTAGTGTATCACTTAGTTCTCTAATTTTCCCCTCATACTCCTGGATTTTTTTATCTCTCTTTCTCTCAGCTTCCTCTTTTTCATAAATTTATCTTCTAGTTCACCTATTCTCTCCTGTGCCTCTTCAATCCGAGCTGTCGTCATTTCCCTTTTGTTTTGCACTTCGTTTAAAGCGCTTTTCAGCTCCTCGTGACTGTTCCTTAGTCCCTTGATCTCTGTAGCAAGAGATTCTCTGCTGTCCTCTATACTGTTTTCAAGGCCAGCGATTAATTTTATGACTATTAATTCTAAATTCACTTTCTGTTATATTATTTAAATCCTTTTTGATCAGTTCATTAGCTGTTGTTATTTCCTGGAGATTCTTCTGAGGGGAATTCTTCCACTTGGTCATTTTGGATAGACCTGGAGTGGTGCGGACCTGCAGGGCACTTCCCCTGTGCTGTGTTGTATAACTGGAGTTGGTGGGCAGGGCCGTAGTCCAACCTGATGTCTGCCCCCAGCTCACCGCTGGGGCCACAGTCAGACTGGTGTGTGCCTTCTCTTCCCCTCTCGTAGGGGCGGGATTCACTGTGAGGTGGCGTGGCCTGTCTGGGTTACTTGCACACTGCCAGGCTTGTCATGCTGGGGATCTGGCGTGTTAGCTGGGGTGGGTAGGCAAGGTGCACAGGGGCAGGAGGGGCAGGCTTAGCTAGCTTCTCCTTAGGTGATCCACTTCAGGAGGTGCCCTGTGGCAGCGGAGGGAGTCAGATCCGCTGCCGGAGTTTTGGCCCCGCAGAAGCACAGAGTTTGGTGTTTGAGCGGAGCGAGCAAGTTCCCTGGCAGGAACTGGTTCCCTTTGGGATTTTGGCTGGGGGATGGGCGGGGGAGATGGCCCTGGCGAGCGCCTTTGTTCCCTGCCAAGCTGAGCTCTGTAGTCCGGGGGCTCAGCAGCTCTCCCTCCCTTTGTCCTCCAGCCTTCCCGCTTTCGGAGCAGAGCTGTTAACTTATGACCTCCCAGACGCTACGTCATGCTTGCTTTCGAACACAGTCCGTCAGGCCCCTCCGCTTTTGCCAGCCACAGTTGGGGGCTCTGCTTGGCCGGCAAGCCGCCCCTCCGCCCCGGCTGCCTCCCGCCAGTCTGTGGAGCGCGCACCGCCTCGCCGCCCTTCCTACCCTCCTCCGTGGGCCTCTCGTTGCACTTGGCTCCAGAGACTCCATTCTGCTAATCCTCTGGCGGTTTTCTGGGTTATTTAGGCAGGTGTAGGTGGAATCTAAGTGATCAGGAGGACGCGCGGTGAGCCCAGCGTCCTCCTACGCCGCCATCTTCCCTCTCTCCTCAGTTTCCCATTTCAGTAAGAGTGTTCTTCCCCCAATGATCTTTGAAGGAAATGGTCTACCATAGTTTAGCTGCATTAAGTTTGATAATATATAAAATTACATTTGTCTTACTAGGCTTATAACCAGCTGAAATTGCTATGGAAAAAAAACAAGCTCAATCTTTATTGACCATTTTCTTTTGCAACACCTCTGTTGATTTTACTGCCCAAAGATGAAGTCATGAGGCACTCTAGAAAATCCTTATGTTAATAGTTCAGTGTTTAGTCAGAGTACAGTCTAAAAGAAAAAAAAAACTAGGGAGATCAAAACCAACATGTAGACCCTGCTATCTAATAACAAGCAAGCCACAGACCAGCAAAATACCCTTATATACATTGAGAAATTGTTCAAGACCAGACACTTCCAGGAGATGGCAGTATAAGGCTGGTCTGGGTTCAGAGGAAATAGAAAATTGAAAAAAGGAAACAAAAAGTAAGTTTTCATTGCCTAAGAATAATTTTAATATGGGATCATGCCACCAACTGAAACCTGTATACAAACAAGAGGCACTGAAGTGACAAGGTCATGTAGGTCACCAGTCTGAAATCTACCAGGCAATGGCTACATTGCATTTTAAAGGAGATACTGAGAGAGCACTGGGTGTTATATGTAAGTGATGAATCATTAAATTCTAAACCTGAAACCAATACTACATTATATGTGAAGATCTTGAATATAATTTTAAAAAAAGAAATACTGAGATTAAATACACCCCAAAAACTTTGTTCAAAATACTTCTAAGAAGTCAACACTCTCTGTGGTTAGCAGTGAGATGACTTACATTTTCAAAGGAAGGCTCTAATCATTATGTGTAAGAAGACTTGCATGAAGCTTGTAATAGTCACCTTTTATTGATTTTCTGACATATATCAAGCACTGTGAGCTAGACATCATTACAAATTATTTTATTCAGTCTCCATCCTAAGAAGTAGCTACCATTATCCAAATTTTATATATGAGGAAACTGAGATTTGGAGAGCTTAAGTAACTTGCTTAGCAGACAGTATTTATACATAAGATACAAAATCTCATGTAACATTTATTTATTTTTTAATAATTTTTGAACTTTTCCCTTTGTCCTTTTCTCCTTGATTCTTGATTACTTCAAAATATATTTACTTAAGAAAGTGTACAGAAACAGCATAGAGTTTTGCAGCATTGCCAAGAGAAAGATACCCTCTTCATTCTAAGGTGAAGGGAAAAACAATTCTGAGCTCCCCAAACTCACCAATTAACAATATTATTTTTTTCTGAGTTTCAATCCAATTGTGATTTACATTTCTCTGGCCTGGGCTCCTGACCTTTCAATTTGACTGGAGACCTCAGAGGCAGATGTTAAAAAGCAAACATAAACTACATGTATGAACATACTGGGTTTACTCCTTGTCAGTCACACATAATTGGCTTTAAATGCAGTATATCTAGTATTAATCTGTGTCAAGCTATTTGCTGTATTTATTGAATTGAAGTTGGGTTCCTCCTCACTTTGTGTACATCCTGGTGAGCAGAATCACTGCATTTAGCTGGTTCCACATATAGAAAGCAGCACTCATATCTCTTTCATTCAGATTGCCTTACCCCCACCCCTTTTTCCAGCTTCTATAGTTTAAAGTGCAAAAGAAAATTATGTCAGGCCTTACCAGAAGTCTTTTGACTGCCTAGAAATATTTTGTGCTGATAGTTATCAGAGTATAAGGTCTGTCAATCTGTTTTTCAAGGTCAAACTTTCAGTCCTGTCTGTATTTCTAAAGCTGGTTAGCTTCCAAAGAGCTTACAAACTCACCAACTTCACCAAAGACTGGCATCTAAACCAGAACATTGGCCCATTATTTTATGATAGTTATATTTGCCAAAGAGATCAAATTACTCATCTTCTGATCAGTCCATTCTCTCTCAGTAGCTTACATAGGAAATCAAAACATAATCAGAAGCTTGCTTGTTGAGCACAGATATAGAACAAGTAGAGTGAGATACATGATTTAACTGGTTAATAGCATCAATCCCTGGGTCTTCTAGTTCCTAGCTATGGGACTTTGGGTAAATTATTTAACATCTCAGTACTTCAGTTCTCTCCTCTGTCAAATGGGGATAGCAAATAATGCTTACTATTTTGTGGTATTGCTGTTAGAATTAATTAATAAATGTAAAGTGCTCAAAACAATGCCTGTCACATATTAAGTGCTCAAAAATGTAAACTGTTGTTATTTTTATTATTTAATGTACTATTAACCAGCAGAAATACCTAGAATTAACTCCATTGGACCACTCTGACTGGTCATTTGTAGACTATTTCCTGTGTATCTCTTCATCTTAGCACTTCCCTGGTTTTAATTAGCCTCTCTGTGTGGATTATACCCAAATCTATATCTTAATCCTTGATAACTCTACTGAGTTTCATACTTTTGTATTCAATAGCCAACTGGCACCATCATCTAAACTGTTGCTTCCAAATTTTTTTTATGATATGACACATATAGAAAACAGAAATAATTATGCAACACATTGGGTTTAACCCATGAGGTAGTACACATGAGTTACACATGTAGTACACATGAGGTAGTGCAGCCTGACCACTGGGGACTCTAGTTGCTCTAAAAATATACAACCATGCTGAAAGCTGAAAGGAACAACATCTCCATATCTTATAACCTATGTGGGCCAGACAAAGCTTCAACCTTCATGTCTTGCCAGGCATCTCCCACTCATTACATTCAACATAAATAGGTTATCTTTTCCTTAAAGCCAGATCTTCCACCTATGAACTCTATCTACCCCAATATTCAAGACAGAAATTGGAGTATTTTCTAAATACTCCCTCTTCCTAACTTCCAATATTTCATTAAATTCTTCCAATTTTACCTATAAAATCTTTCTTATCTCTGTACCCTCTTTTCCATCCACCATGACCCCTCCCTGATCTCCACTGTTGTAATAGACCTCTAAGCTATCCTCCTGCCTTGCTCTCCTATCCCTGGGCAAATCCACCCTTCACACAACTGTCATGGCAATCTAAAACATAGGTCTCACCTTGCCATTCCTCACCTTGCACAAAATCCTTCAATGCCTGCCCATAGTTTAGAGCTGTAAATCTAAAACTTCTGAAATATCATGCAAGAAAGAAAAACCTTTACACAAACCCTAAAATAAATGTAGGGTGGAAGGTGATGACAAGGACTAGAAGTTTGAAAATTCTTTGAAGTCTTGTGTTTTATCTTTAACTTGTTCACTGGTAATTTTGAACTAAAAAATGATAATATATGTTTATTTTAATATAGAAATAATGTTTCAAATTATTTACCTTCAAATAAAATGGATGCCTCATAAACACACACTATGTTTGCCCTGTGCCTTTTTTCTAAATATAATTATTGTCAAATTGGTTTTCATACAACATCCAGTGCTCATCCCAACAAGTGCCCTGTGCATTGGCATATGTGTTAACTAGTCTTGAAAAACCCCAGTGTAACAAATTGCCAGAGGATAAAATCCAAAGTTCATAACCTGGCCTCCAAGGCCTTCATGATCTAGTCTCTGCTCATCTCTCTTTCCCCTTCTTTCTGTTCCAATAGAACCGATCTTAGTGTACTTCTGTGCCCATACCATACTATTTCTGAACTCTCTACCAGGAAACTTTTTGTCTACTTCTTTCATCACACCTTACAATTAATTCCTAGATAGTGCTAACTCTTCCTTTGAGAGCCAGTGTACGTGCCTCATCCTAACATTTATCAAGATATCTCCCATGCTATGTCCCAGCCTGGGTTAGGTACTGTTCCTCTGTATTCTCTTAGGACTGTCGGATTGTTTTAATCATAACACTTAACCCACTGCATTAACACTCTTTGTTTTTAATTTTACATCTTTTGATTCCTCACTAAAACATAAGCTCCTTAAGAACAGACTCTGTATGAAAATCACTTTCTAGGTGCTTCATAAAATTTTTTGTTTACTTACTGAAATATCATTGACCTACAATGTTATATTAGTTTCAAGTTCTTAAAATTGTAACTGAATTCTGGTAATCTCAGGCTTCCATTTTGGACCAATTCCCTCTTTGACTTATGAATCCTTTCCTTAGAATTGTAATATCATCAATGACTTTATAAGCAATACTAACTTTAAAACACAGTTGTGTCTATCTGATCCATAACGTATTTCATACTGGACTTGTTAGAGAAAACCCTGAATTATTTGTAGACACTGGATATAGTCCAAAAATATCATCCTATTTTTGTTCTATACTGATTTTTTTTTAAATCAAAGCCACTTATTGACTATCTGGGTAGAAATATTAAGAAATACAAATATCACAAACAACTAAGAGAAATACTAAAAGAAATATCAGACAATGGCAGAGGAGAAAAGTAAAGCTATAAATTTAAGACTGTCAGACTAAAACTAATTCTGGCACTAAACGGACTCCTTGCTTGTAAACTAGACATCATCGATTCATAATTTATCTTACTTGAACATCATTTCAGAAAGAAATGCTTCTACACACATAACAAACTGTAAGGAGGTTTCTGTACAAACAGTAGATTATTGTATTTGGCCACTTGTCACACTGTTAAGACTGGATTCATCTAAACTCAATATGTAAAGCATGATGATGGTAATGATACTTATACATCAGGAACTCCAGAGCTATCTGTTTCTTTGTAATTTTAAACTTCTCTCCTATATTTGTTTATTTCATCTTTTAGATGTTTGACATTTTTGTGCTATAGAATGAATTAAAACCATAGAATCTCCGGTCTTTTCTATCTTTGAAACCTAATGTACCTCCAATGTAATTTATATGAAAGATTCTCTGAAAATAAATCTACATTGTGGTCTATACTGGAATATTAATCTGTTAATTTTAGGCTATTGAAAGCTAGAATTTTATCTAGAAGAGCAGGATTTTTCTTCCCCATTGTTAGTGCCATGTTGCAGAATGCCATTAAATTTATTCTCCTGTCCCTGTAGGTGATAGTTGGGAGAAATGGTCCCAGTTCAGCAGGGCTCCTCAGTTTTTGAAGTATGTCACAGGCTACATTTTCAAAGAAGAGTGGGTAATAAGATTTGCTGGCATATTTGTTGAATTATAAATGCAGATCTGTGTACTATGTAATTAACATATTCCTGAAACAATAAATTATCTCTGTGAGTTGAAAATGAAAACATTAGGTAAATCATAGGTATTTTTATTTGAGAAAGTATTTGGAGGATATTTTGAGGGCCCAATTTCAGAAGAAATAACATAAAATTGCAAATACTTTTACTTTTTAAAAACATAGTCCATCGCAGACTAACATGATGGCTTTCCAAATTTCCTCAAAAAATGTATAATGAATATCCATGGCTATTTTGAGGGAAGTACAGACCATCATTTTCTCCCCAGATACTCAGAATTTCCTTTAGAAGAGGAGGGATGGGGAAAGTGGGTGATCTACACATGTCCCACAAATTAGAACATTTGGCCCCTCAGTGACAGCTGCCACTTGCCTCCATATTATTTAAAAAACATGTTCAGATGCAAGTTACAAACTAACCAATTGGAGTTTAAGGAAATGAATGACCTATTTTTCCACATAAAAGCAAATCTTAAAAGCAAGTCTAGATGTAGGTCATTGCTGGTGTTTATTTAGTTGTTCAACAATGGGCCCAAGGTTGTTCCTAATGAACCCAAGGAAATTCTATTTTTTTTCTGACACACTATTCATACCATATAGACTTTCATCTTCATGCTTGTCATCCTATTGTTATAAGATGACTGCTGAAGCTCCAGATATGTTTACATTTAAGGCAGAGAGAAGAAAGAGTCAGTGTCAGACTTCTGCTTGTTGTCTCACTACTAGAACAGAGTCACATTGCCCCTCCTATCTGCAAATGAGTGTAGGAAATTGAGTTTTCTACTTTCTAGTTTCTATAAGTAGCAAGGGAGAAGGGGGTTAGAAATGGAATAAGGATACCTAATTAATGAGATGCCTCTCCTTCTTAGGCCTGATATGGTATGTCTCTTGTCACCACGAATGACAGTGCTATTAATCTACTCAAATAGATTGGTGCTCACTAATGTTTGCACTGAGAGTAGTCCCCTCACCCAGGGATTCAGGAGGAGTCCAAGGTTACCAGTCTAGAAGATATTTGATATTCCCATCCAGTGCCTTCCTCTGACCTTACTTCATTGCCTTGGGTGAACTTGGTAAATCTTAATGGTCTCTCTTAAGATTAATTC
Organism: Acinonyx jubatus; assembly: GCF_027475565.1. Taxonomy (NCBI): domain Eukaryota; kingdom Metazoa; phylum Chordata; class Mammalia; order Carnivora; family Felidae; genus Acinonyx; species Acinonyx jubatus. The sequence continues at coordinate 68,899,410 of NC_069389.1, forward strand.
TCATGTAAATACCACATTTAATCAGTTCTAAGACACACTATTTTGCATATTTTCTCCATAACAAATCTCTGAAATTAAGATTGACTTCCAACAAATTATATATTTCTGACATCAGGATTTACTTTCAACAATTGTGTCTTATAGCTAATATTGGCCAGGTAGCTATTATGATACAGTTGTCATTGCATGTACATGTGGAAACCTGGTCACAGCTGTTCATGATATAAACACTTCAATTGAGTTATACGCACTGTTGGTACTACATGTGTTAATTGCCATTTAAAATATCTTCAAAAAGATTACACTGCCTGTAATCATCAGAACAAAATGTTATTGTGTAAGCAGAAAGGTATGAAAATGGAACAGTGGGGTGTAATTTGACATTAGTGAAACAAATATGTACCACTGGAAGAGTAAATGCCAGCATTAAGACTTGCAGAATGAGTGTCAGTGAGTTAGAGGAAAACCTCAGAGACAACAGTGGACCACTTCCCCTTGGTTTTTGTTGTTTTTAAATGATTCATCATCAATGTTCTTAATTATATAGAGAATGATTCTTTGTAAAAATACAAGGACATCAATAACTGAGTCAAACTATGACTGAAAAAAAGCTAGGCTGAATGTGAAGAAGTTTTAGTAATCCCTCACTTATGTGTTTTGCTTATATTTCCACTCTCATGCATTTATAAGAGTGATATATACTAAAAACCTATCTAAATGGTTCTAATCGAGTTCTTAAAATAAGTGTAAAATAAAGCCTCTAGTTGATTTTTAAAAACCATTGTATCACAGATTAATTGGCAGCATTTTTTCTTTCTTAGTGGAACTTAAAATAACAGTATGTCTTATAGTCAGTGACATATTAGAGTAATGAAGCATGTTATATTCCTAAAAGGACAGCTTTTCCATTTCTCTACACTTGCCAAATTATAGGAAGGAGAAAGCTTAGGAAAGGATAAGCTGGAAACAGCTACACGGACAGTAAAGAAGACTATCATTGAGCAAATTTTAGAAAAAAAAAAAGATAAAAAATTAGAAGGAAAATTGATTCATTTCAATTAAGATGATTGTGAAATAATGTTTTAGTATTGTAAATAGGAGGTGTTGGCAGCAAGAGAGTTTATTGGATAACAGGGTTTTCTCTGACCTGGTGAATACTCATCCCTAACAATCCATGCTGCATTCATTTCAACTCTTTTTGGGCCTAAAAAAAATAATTCCTCTCAAACTTTTAGTTTGGTCACTGAAGAAAAGCTACAGACTGATGCCTAAGTCACAGCCAAATAGACTCATTAGTCCTCTGATACCAGATGGCTATCAGATTATACTTGTCAGGAACTTAACCCAAAATACCTCTTAGTAATCATATTTGACCAGTGATCCAGATACAAGCCCTCTAAAGGCATTTCCCTTCTACCTATCTTCTTTTCTTGCTCTTCTCCTTGACTTATCCTCCCCACTGCTGTCCTCCCTCCCAATGCTTCTATTGTGCTCTGGAATCCTCTTTCATTATAAACCAAATTCCCTTGTCTTTTCTTCCTCTTCTCCAAACTCCCTCTCTGCCTCCTCATCTTGACTGAAGCCTGGCTATTACTAGAGGACATCACTCTCACTTCCACCCTTTTGCATTAAAGCTGTTTATTCTCATAGGGTACACATATCGCATAGCTGCAGACTGGGTTAGCATTCTTCCTGTTGCCACCTCTACATGACTATTCTTCCACATTTCTGGAAAAGCCTTTCTTTCTACCTTTGAAACTCCTGCCATCTAGCTATAGTATCCTGCCCCACCTTGTTTCTGTCCCTTTATCAACTGCCTGATTAATTTCTCACATTCACTGGAGACTGTGGCACCTGGTTCACATTCTTTCTCTCTGCCCTCATTATTGTGATCATCATGGACACACTGAAGGCAACTTATCCAATACTTTAACTCAGATATTTTTTTAACTGCATGACTCAAACCATCCACATCTTCACTTAATTTTAATAACCCATTACCATGACCACACCCTGAAATTTGTTGCCTAGGACTATGTTAATTTTGAACGATAAATTCCTAAGTCTTATGCTCTACCCACAGTGACCTTTTAAAATCCTGGACTGGAAAAACTAGAGGGACTACTATATCAGCTCCTGATCCCCAAACATCCATGGTATGATGTTACGATGGATTTAATTAATTCATTCAATACATGTTTATTAATCACCTCCTATGTTCTAAGCACTGTTCATGGCACTGTGTATACATAAATAAGCTAAAAACACATTGCTTCTGATCTCATGGAATTACAATCCACTGGGAGAAGTAATTACTTAATGAAATAATTACACAAATGTAAAATTGCAAACAAATAAATGTTATGAAGTAAAAAATAAAAGTACTATGAAACCATATAATGGGAAATATATGATCCCCACTACCCCCTTAGGTAGTGACCTTTAATCTGAGATCTAAAAGGAAAATAAGGGTTGGCTAAAGGAAGTAGCTAGAGGGAAAAGCATCCAAAGCAGAGAGAACTGCATGGGCAAAGGTTGTGAGGCAAAAGATTCCATAGCATGGTTGTAAAACTTAAATACAGAGTGGCTTGAGTGCAGAAAGCAAGATGAAAAGAGGGGTAGAAGAATCTAGAAAAGAAGTGATATCAAGGCAATGTAGGGGTTTTGACACCATCATGCACCATGTGTAAGGAAATGGGTGAATTTAATATGTGTTTCAGAAAATGCTTTGGTTGCAGTTTGAAGGAAGCAAGAGTACATGCAAAAGGATGGGAATGACTGCTGGTTGTCTACCTCATCATTTCTTCCCCACCTTTTTTCTTTAGTAACAAAACCATATTTTTAAGGTGGGCATAACACCTCTCTGAAGAGAGGATATTTTGCAGCCTCTTTACATCTCTGAGTAGTTATGTAACTAAATTCTGGCCAATGAGACAAAGGAAAATGTATAGGTTTTCCAAGAAGCGTCCTTAAACAGCAGAATTTCTCATACTTCTTGTCCTTTTTCACCTTCTTGCTGTCTAAAATGCAGACAGAATACATGCCATTGGGAGATGTGGAATGAAATCACCCTGTTGGGAAGAACGGAGTTGGTGCTGTTATTTGGAAACATTCATGCAGCATATCATAACATGTAGAAATGTGCTACATATGGCAAAGCAATGCGGCAAACAACAACAACAACAACAACAACAACAAACTTGGGCTTTGATGATGATGGAGTAAATATACCAGCACCAGAGGGTAAACCTCTGTATTTCATTTATGAAATAAAAAAATAAATTTCATGATGTGCCATTCCATATAGTTCATTTTTACCAAGTACAATAGCTCCAAACTGCTCTCTGATAACTCACCAATACAGTTAAAATATATAATGTAAGAAAAGATTCATTTTATTTAAAAATTTTTAATATTTGTTTATTTTTAAGAAGAAGAGAGAGGCAGAGTGTGAGTGAGGGAGGGGCAGAGAAGGAAACACAGAATCCAAAGCAGGCTCCAGTCTCTGAGCTATCAGTACAGAGCCTGATGCAGAGTTGGAACCCACAAGCCGTGAGATCATGACCTGAGCTGAAGTTGGTCGCTTGTGGTGACCAACCCACCCAGGTGCACCAAAAAGATTCAATTTACAAAGCATTTGCCATTTGCAACAATATGGATTGAGCTATAGAGTATAATGCTAAGTGAAATAAGTCAGAGAAAGACAAATACAAAATTATTTCACTCATATGTGGAATTTAAGAAAAGAAAAACAATGAGCAAAGTAAAAAAAGAAGGGGAGACAAAGAAACAGATTCTTAATGATAGAGAACAAATAAATTTATAAAGTAACCAAAAAGATAAAATACCCAGGCAGTAACTAAACAAGTAATGTGAATGAACCATATGAGGAAATCTTAAAACTCTATTAACATATAAAAGGAAATATAAATGGGTGAAAAAGGATCACAGTGTTCATGGTTAACACTAAAAGCGGTAATCATCCAACATCGCAGAGAAGTAAGAGGATCTGTACTTTCCAGGTCTCTCAAACAAAGAAAGGTTGAAGTCAAAGGATTTGAACCACAGGAGTCTGGGAGGAAGAGACTGAGTCTACCAGGGAGACACCAGGACAACCTGATGGGCCATAGGTGGGTGATTGCGAACAAGGAGAGATGAAATGGGCCAAGTAGGCACGGAGGGGAGGGATCCCCTTCTGGGGAGAGACAAAGGGAAGAGAAAGAGTGGCTGGAGAAGCATAAGACTGTATCTGGACAAGAGAAAAGCCTCAGATCAGGACGGAGAGGGATCCTATCTCTAACAGAAGGGCTGTCTCCTGACTGGGGCTGGCTGCCCTGTTCACACACCTGGGGAGGAGGGGAGCAACCCCTGGGTTTGGTGGTAGGTCAGAGGCACAGTCTGCAGTAGGAGACAGCAGCTCCCTCCCTGAAGTGTGGTGGGACAGGACAAAACAAGCCAGGACCACATATCAGGCAGCATAGAGAGGTGCTTCCCCAGTGCCAGGGCAAACGGTGTGGGAGTTTAAATCCCAAGAAAGTACCAGGGCACGGGGGTCAGCAGAGTGAGACAAACCACCTCATCTGTGCTCTTGGCACAGTGAGGATGGCTCAAATGGAGTGATTTGGGACACTGGGCCCATGGAAAAGAGTCTGGGGGGGTCGCATTTTTCTTCCCACCACCACCAAGGCAGGATCTTCTGTGGGGCCCAACATGGAGGCAGACCCGCCTACCCCAAACCACACCCTTCCTCACCAGGTAACTTCAAATCTACTGGAGCTGGATAGACGCTAAGGAACAGATAGCCCACTCCTCCAAATCAGCTCTGCTGCATTGCTTGGATTAATTCTAGGACAATTCTTGTTATTTAGATATGTTCTTCCTTCCTTTTCTCCTTCTTGTCTCTTCCCTCTTCTAGGCTGGTTATTCTGGTTGTTGGTTTGTTTAAGCAGACCTATTTAACCCATTCTCTTGATACATGTTCTACACCTCCTTCCATTTCCTTTCTCTCTCTTTGGAATAATCAAGCCATATAGTGGGTACTCCATCTTCATTTCTTTTTCCCTGCTTCCTTCTTTATTTTCCTTTCTCTCTCTCTGGATTGTGCCATTTAGTCTCTCTGCCTGGTCAGTGTTTATTATTTTTTCTTTTCCCCCTGCCCCTGTCATTTCTCTCTTTTTATGTGTTCTTCCATCAGCACTGCCTCTACCCTATTTTTTACTTGTAGCTGGTGTTTATGCTTTGTTTTTACTTTTGGATTTTTGTTGTTGCTTTTGTTCATTTGTTTGTTTTTTGTTTTATTTCTTTGTGTGTTTGCATGGTTTTGTTTCCTGTTTGTTAGTCTGTTTGTTTTCCTTTCGAGGGTTACTTCAAGGAACAAATCAAAGCACACCAGGTGGAGGGTCCAAAACGTCACTATGAGTAGGGAGATAAAATAATCAAAATCACAACAACAGAGAGCAAGTAAAACTTTCCAAAAAACACCTCCTGAAGGATCAGGCCATGGACAGTGTAAGATCTCCCTCCCCCTTTATTATAGCAGTGATTGCAGGTGCAGAGCACATAACAAACTTAAAACTCATGAGGGACAGAAATCTAGCCAAAATGATGAAAAGGAAGAATTGCCCTCAAAAGAAATTCCATGAAGAAGAGACAGCTAAAGAATTGATCAAACAGATATAAGCAATGTAACTGAACAAGAATTGAGAATAATAGTCATAAGATTAATCACTGGGCTTGAAAAAGGCATAGAAGACAGTAGAGAATCTTGCTGCAGAGATTAACAAATTAAAAAACAGTCATGATGAATTAAAAAATGCTACAAATGAGGTGCAAAATAAAATGGAGGCAGCCACAATGCAGATTGAAGAGGCAGAGGGGAGAATAGGTGAATTAGAATATAAAATTATGGAAAAAGAGGAATCTGAGAAAAAGAGACATAAAAAAATACAAGAGTATGAGGGGAGAATTAGAGAGCTAAGTGATGCAATCAAAGGGAACAATATCTGTATCATAGGAATTCCAGAAGAAGAGAGAGAGAAAGAGGTGTACTTGAACAAATCATAGCTGAGAACTTCTCCAATCTGGGGAAGGAAACAGGCATTGAAATCCGAGAGGCACAGAGAACTCCCTTCATATGTAACTTGATCTTCTGCATGACATATCATAGTGAAGCTGGAAAAATACAAGGATAAAGAGATAATTCTGAAAGCAGCTAGGGATAAATGGGCATTAACACACAAAGGTAGACACATAAAGGCAGTAGCAGACCTATCTACTGAAACTTGGTAGGCCAGAAAGGAATGGCAGGAAATCTTCAATGTGATGAACAGGAAAAATATGCAGCCAAGAATCCTTTATCCAGCAAGCCTGTCATTCAGAATAGAAGGAGAGATAAAGGTTTTCCCAAACAAACAAAAACTGAAGGGATTCATTACCACTAAACCAGCCCTACAAGAGATCCTAATGGGGACTCTGAGTGAAATGTTGCAAGGACCACAAAGTACCAGAGACATCACTACAAGCACGAAACCTACAGATAACACAAAGAATCTAAACGGATATCTTTCAATAACAACACTGAATGTACATGGACTAAATGTTCCAACCAAAAGACATAGGGTATCAGAATGGATAAAAAAAAAAAAAAAAAAACAAGACCCATCTATTTGCTGTCTACAAGAGACCCATTTTATACCTGAGGACACCTTCAGATTGAAAGTGAGGGAATGGAGAAATATCTACCATGCTACTGGAAGTCAAGGAAAGCTGGAGTAGCCATACTTATATCAGACAAACTAGACTTTAAATTAAAGGCTGTAACAAGAGATGAAGAAGGGCATTATATATTTACAGGGTCTATCCATCAGGAAGAGCTAACAATTATAAATGCCTATGCACCAAATTCGAAAGCACCCAAATACATAAAACAATTAATCACAAACATAAGCTATTTTATTGGCAAGAATGTGGTAATAGCAGGGGACTTTAATACTCCACTTACAACAATGGACAGATCATCTAGAAGAAAATCAATAAACAATGGCCCTGAATGATGCACTGGACCAGATGGACTTGACTGGTATATTTAGAACTCTACATCCTAAAGCAGCAGAATATAATTTCTTCTTGAGTGCACATGGAACATTCTCCAAGATAGATCATATACTGGGTCACAAAAGAACCCTCAATAAATATAAAAGAATGGAGATCATACCATACACACTTTCAAATCATAATGCTATAAAACTTGAAATCAACCACAGGAAAAAGTCTGGAAAACATCCCAAAGCATGGGGGTTAAAGAACATCCTACTAAAGAATGAATGTGTCAACTAGGCAATTAGGGAAGAAATGTAAAAATATATGGAAACAAATGAAAATGGAAACACAAAAATGCAAACCCTTTGGGATGCAGCGAATGCAGTCCTAAGAGGAAAATACATTGCAATCCAGGCCCATCTCAAGAACAAGGAAAATCCAAAACACAAAATCTAACAGCACACCTAAAGTAACTAGAAGCAGAACAGCAAAGACATCCCAAACCCAGCAGAAAAAGAGAAATAATAAAGGTTATAGTAGAAATAACCAATATAAAAACAAACAAACAAACAAACAAACAGTATAACAGATCAATGAAACTAGAGCTAGGTTTTTTGAAAAAATAAACAAAATTTATAAACCTCTAGCCAGGCTTCTCAAAAAGAAAAGAGAGAGGACCCAAATAGATAAAATCAGGAATTAAAATGTATTTATCACAACCAATCCCCCAGAAAGACAAGCAATTATCAGGGATTACTAGGAAAAATTATATGCCAACAAACTGGACAACCTGGAAGAAATGGACAAATTCCTAAATACCTGCACACTTCCAAAACTCAAACGGGGAGAAATAGAAAATTTGAACATACCCATATCTAGTGAAGAAACTGAATCAGTTATCAAAAATCTCCCAACAAATAAGATTCCTGGAACATATGGCTTCCCAGGGGAATTCTAACGGACATTTAAAGCAGAGTTAATATCAATCCTTCTCAAGATGCTCCAAAAAATAGAAATGGAAGGAAAACTTCCAGACTTATTCTATGAAGCCAGCATTACCTTGATTCCCAAATGAGACAGAGACCCAACAACAAAAAGAACTACAGACCAATATCCCTAATGAACATGGATGCAAAAATTCTCAACAAATTACTAGCAAATCAAATTCAAGAGCATATATAAAGAAGTATTCACCATGATCAAATGGTATTCATTCCTATGCTGGAGGGCTGGTTCAATATTTGCAAATCAATCAATGAGATACATCACATCAATAAAAGACAGAATAAGAACCATATGATCCTGTCAGTAGATGCAGAAAAAGCATTTGACAAAACAAAGCATCCTTTCTTAATAAAACCCTCAAGAAAATTGGGATAGAAGGAACATACTGAAACATCAAAAGCCATTTAGGAAAAGCCCAGAGCTAATATCATCCTCAATGGGGAAAAACTGAGAGCTTCCCACCTGAGATCAGGAACACGACAGCAGTGTTCATTATCACCACTAATGTTTAACATAGTGTTGGAAGTCCTAGCATCAGCAATCAGACACCAAAATGAAATAAAAAGCATCAAAATCGGCAAAGTAGAAGTCAAATTTCACTTTTCACAGACAGCATAATACTCCACATGGAAAACCTGACAGACTCCACAAAAAGGCTGCTAGAACTGACATAGGAATTCAGCAAAGTTGCATGGTACAAAATCAATGTACAGAAATCAGCTGTATTATTATACACCAATAATGAAGCAGCAGAAAGAGAAATCAAGAAACTGATCCCATTTACGATTGCACCAAGAATCATAAAATACCTAGGAATAAGCCTAACCAATGAGGTAAAAGATATGTATACTGAAAACTATAGAAAGCATATGAAGGAAATTGAAAAAGACACAAAGAAATGGAAAAACATTCCATGCTTATGGATTGGAAGAATAAATATTGTTAAAATGTCAATACTACCCAAAGCAATCTACACATTCAATGCAATCTCAATCAAAATTGCATCAGCATTCTTCTCAAAGCTAGAACAAACAGTCCCAAAATTTGTATGTTACCACCCAAGACCCTGAATAGCCAAAGTAATATTGAAGAAGAAAACCAAAGGGGGAGGCATCAAAATCCCAGACTTTAGCCTCTACTACAAAGCTGTAATCATCAAGACAGTATGGTATTGCTACAAAACAGATACATAGACCAATGTAATAGAATAGACAGCCCAGTATTGGACCCACAAATGTATGGCCAACTAATCTTTGACAAAGCAGGAATGAGTATCCAATGTTAAAAAGACAGCCTGTTTAACAAATGGTTCTGGGAGAACTGGACAGCAACATGCAGAAGAATGAAACTAGACCACTTTCTTACACGATACACAAAAATAAACTGAAAATGGATGAAAGACCTAAATGTGAGATAGGAAACCATCAAAATTCTAGAGAAGAAAGCAGGCAACAACCTCTTTGACCTCAGCCGCAGCAATTTCTTACTCGACACATCTCCAAAGGCAAGGGAACTAAAAGCAAAAATGAACTATGGAGACCTCGTCAAGAGAAAAAGTTTCTGCACTGCAAAAGAAACAATCAACAAAACTAAAAGGCAACTGACAGAATGGGAAAAGATATTTGCAAATGACATATCAAATAAAGGGCTAGTTTCCAAAATCTATATAGAACTCAAAACTCCACATCTGAAAACAAATAATACAGTGAAGAAATGAGCAGAAGACATAAATAGACACATTTCCAAAGAAGACATCCAGATGGCCAATGGACACATGAAAAGATGCTCAACATCACTCATCATCAGGGAAATAATAATCAAAGGCTCATTGAGATACCACTTCACGCTGGTCAGAATGGCTAAAATGAACAAATCAGGAGACAATAGATATAACTACCTATGTGTCACAATAGATGCTGGCAAGGATGTGGAGAAATGGGAACCCTCTTGCACTATTGGTGGGAATGCAAACTGGTGCAGCCACTCTGGAAAACAGTGTGGAGGTTCATCAAATAATTAAAAATAGAGCTACCCTATGACCCAGCAATAGCACTGCTAGGAATTTATACAAAGGATACAGGAATACTGATGCATAGAGGCACATGTACCCCAATGTTTATAGCCGCACTTTCAATAATAGGCAAATTATGGAAAGAGCCCAATGTCCATCAACTGGTGAATGAATAAAGAAGATGTAGTTTATATATACAATGAAATACTCCTTGTCAATGAGAAAGAATGAAATCTGGCCATTTGCAGCAATGTGGATGGAACTGGAGAGTATTATGCTAAGTGAAATAAGTCAGTCAGAGAAAGACAGATACCATACGTTTTCACTCATATGTGGATTTTGAGAAACTTAACAGAAGACCATGGGGGAGGGTAAGGAGAAAAAAGTTACAAGCAGAGAGGGAGGGAGGCCCACCATAAGAGGCTCTTAAATATTGAGAACAAACTGAGGGTTGATGGGGGTAAGGGGAAGGGGAAAGTGGGTGATGGGCATTGAGGAGGGCACCTGTTGGGATGATCACGGGGTGATGTATGGAAACCAATTTGACAATAAATAATTTGGCTATTGTTGAGAGTGCTGCTATAAACATTGGGGTACAAGTGGCCCTATGCATCAGCACACCTGTATCCCTTGGGTAAATTCCTAGCAGTGCTATTGCTGGGTCATAGGGTAGGTCTATTTTTAATTGTCTGAGGGACCTCCACACTGTTTTCCAGAGTGGCTGCACCAATTTGCATTCCCACCAACAGTGCAAGAGGGTTCCCGTTTCTCCACATCCTCTCCAGCATCTATAGTCTCCTGATTTGTTCATTTTGGCCACTCTGACTGGTATGAGGTGACATCTGAGTGTGGTTTTGATTTGTATTTCCCTGATAAGGAGCACGTTGAACATCTTTTCATGTGCCTGTTGGCCATCCGGATGTCTTCTTTAGAGAAGTGTCTATTCATGTTTTCTGCCCATTTCATCACTGGGTTATTTGTTTTTCGGGTGTGGAGTTTGGTGAGCTCTTTATAGATTTTGGATACTAGCCCTTTGTCCGAGATGTCATTTGCAAATATCTTTTCCCATTCCGTTGGTTGCCTTTTAGTTTTGTTGGTTGTTTCCTTTGCTGTGCAGAAGCTTTTTATCTTCATAAGGTCCCAGTAATTCATTTTTGCTTTTAATTCCCTTGCCTTTGGGGATGTGTCGAGTAAGAGATTGCTACGGCTGAGGTCAGAGAGGTCTTCTGCTTTCTCCTCTAGGGTTTTGATGGTTTCCCTTCTCACATTCAGGTCCTTTATCCATTTTGAGTTTATTTTTGTGAATGGTGTGAAAAAGTGGTCTAGTTTCAACCTTCTGCATGTTGCTGTCCAGTTCTCCCAGCACCATTTGTTAAAGAGGCTGTCTTTTTTCCATTGGATGTTCTTTCCTGCTTTGTCAAAGATGAGTTGGCCATACACGTTTGTGGGTCTAGTTCTGGGGTTTCTATTCTATTCCATTGCTCTATGTGTCTGTTTTTGTGCCAATACCATGCTGTCTTGATGATGACAGCTTTGTAGTAGAGGCTAAAGTCTGGGATTGTGATGCCTCCTGCTTTGGTCTTCTTCAAAATTACTTTGGCTATTTGGGGCCTTTTGTGGTTCCATATGAATTTTAGGATTGCTTGTTCTAGTTTCGAGAAGAATGCTGGTGCAATTTTGATTGGGATTGCATTGAATGTGTAGATAGCTTTGGGTAGTATTGACATTTTGACAATATTTATTCTTCCAATCCATGAGCAGGGAATGTCTTTCCATTTCTTTAAATCTTCTTCAATTACCTTCATAAGCTTTCTCTAGTTTTAAACATATAGATCTTTTACATCTTTGGTTAGGTTTATTCCTAGGTATTTTATGCTTCTTGGTGCAATTGTGAATGGGATCAGTTTCTTTATTTGTCTTTCTGTTGCTTCATTGTTAGTGTATAAGAATGCAACTGATTTCTGTACATTGATTTTGTATCCTGCAACTTTGCTGAATTCGTGTATCAGTTCTATCAGACTTTTGGTGGAGTCTATCGGATTTTCCATGTATAGTATCATGTCATCTGCAAAAAGCGAAAGCTTGACTTCATCTTTGCCAATTTTGATGCCTTGGATTTCCTTTTGTTGTCTGATTGCTGATGCTAGAACTTCCAGCACTATGTTAAACAACAGCGGTGAGAGTGGGCATCCCTGTCGTGTTCCTGATCTCAGGGAAAAAGCTCTCAGTTTTTCCCCGTTGAGGATGATGTTAGCTGTGGGCTTCTCATAAAAGGCTTTGATGATGTGTAAGTATGTTCCTTCTATCCCGACTTTCTCAAGGGTTTTTTATTAAGAAAGGGTGCTGGATTTTGTCAAAGGCCTTTTCTGCATCGATTGACAGGATCATATGGTTCTTATCTTTTCTTTTATTAATGTGATGTATCACGTTGATTGATTTGCGAATGTTGAACCAGCCCTGCATCACAGGAATGAATCCCACTTGATCATGGTGAATCATTCTTTTTATATGCTGTTGAATTCGATTTGCTAGTATCTTATAGAGAATTTTTGCATCCATATTCATCAGGGATATTGGCCTGTAGTTCTCTTTATTTCCTGGGTCTCTGTCTGGTTTAGGAATCAAAGTAATACTGGCTTCATAGAATGAGTCTGGAAGTTTTCCTTCCCTTTCTATTTCTTGGAATAGCTTGAGAAGGATACGTATTATCTCTGCTTTAAACGTCTGGTAGAACTCCCCTGGGAAGTCATCTGGTCCTGGACTCTTATTTGTTGGGAGATTTTTGACAACCGATTCAATTTCTTCTCTGGTTGGGTCTGTTCAAGCTTTCTATTTCCTCCTGATTGAGTTTTGGAAGAGTGTGGGTGTTTAGGAATTTGTCCATTTCTTCCAGGTTGTCCAATTTGTTGGCATATAATTGTTCATAGTATTCCCTGATAATTGTTTGTATCTCTGAGGGATTGGTTGTAATAATTCCATTTTCATTCATGATTTTATCTATTTGGGTCATCTCCCTTTTCTTTTTGAGAAGCCTGGCTAAAGGTTTGTCAATTTTGTTTATTTTTTCAAAAAACCAACTCTTGGTTTCGTTGATCTGCTCTACAGTTTTTTAGATTCTATATTGTTTATTTCTGCTCTGCTCTTTATTATTTCTCTTCTTCTGCTGGGTTTAGACTGCCTTTGCTGTTCTGCTTCTATTTCCTTTAGGTGTGCTGTTAGATTTTGTATTTGGGATTTTTCTTGTTTCTTGAGATAGGCATGGATTGCAATGTATTTTCCTCTCAGGACTGCCTTCGCTGCATCCCAAAGCGTTTGGATTGTTGTATTTTCATTTTCGTTTGTTTCCATATATTTTTTAATTTCTTCTCTAATTGCCTGGTTGACCCACTCATTCATTAGTAGGGTGTTCTTTAACCTTCATGCTTTTGGAGGTTTTCCAGACTTTTTCCTGTGGTTGATTTCAAGCTTCATCGCATTGTGGTCTGAAAGTATGCATGGTATAATTTCAATTCTTGTAAATTTATGAAGGGCTGTTTTGTGACCCAGTATATGATCTATCTTGGAAGTGCTTTAAATTTTCTATCTGGCATATAACTTACATCTATGTCACTTGGAATCTAGCTGTGGACTTATTTTTGTTGTTTAATTTGGGATGAATTCATTCCAAATTGGCATTCTGTCTGTCTGCTTTCTTCTCTGTGTGATAAAAGCTATTTATGTTTCCTGCTCCTGAGAATAATGGCTTTAGGAAGAAGAGTTCATGTAGTGTACAGGTCCTGTTGGTTCAGGGAGTGTCTCCAGTGAGTGCTGCATGTGCTATACTGTTGATTCTGGGTGCTCTATCTTTCAGGCCAGTTGTCAGAAGAGTCTCTCTTTGCCTGCCATGGTCAGTGTTTGGTCCTTGCACAAACTATGGTGAGTTTTAACAAGGTGTGCTCTTGTCTGCTCATTAAATATGACCTGATACTACTTCTACTAGAACTGAAGCCCTGCAGAACTCTCTGGTTGGGAGACATGATGTGGGAAGGGCTTTCTGCTGGTCTTCTAGGGAAGGGGTCCACTGCACTGGGACTGAGGCAGGCTTGACTGAGAAGGAAAATTCCACCCAAGAACAGGAATGTAGGACTTGGTGTAAGCAAGTTCATTAGCTAGTGTCAGCACTGCAGTGCTTCCTGAATGTTGCTCTATGTTTATGCTGAGGGGCAAGGTAGGGAAGTGGTACTGACCAACTCTTTGCCCTCAGATAGGCATCTCCATGAATGCTGATTCTTAGGGACATGCTCAAAGAAGAGCAAGTAACCTCGCCCCTCTGTGTCCCCAGGTGTTGCTCAAATTTCTGTTTCCATGCCATCAGCCTCCTGGGTTGTTTGCATGCCTTCTCTCTATTAGCAGGGCAGTGTCCTCAGGACTCTAAACTCTATCCTAGACAAGCCCACTGACCTTGAAAACTATAGGCTTTAAGTCTTCCCAAGCCCTCCTGCCACTGGTTTCAAGAGTTCACAAACATCTGCCTCTCTCATTTTCCCAGCAAATGGCTTTCAGGAAATGTTCTCCTTTTGCGTTCCCTTGTGTTCTCATTCTCTCTCACCCTTCACAACCACAGCTGCCTCCCATGCAAAGCGCCTGTGATTCATTTCTCCACTAAACCATGTCTCCACACTTACTACCTTCTTTGGTGTGGTCCCTTCACTCCCTTTAGTTGTGGAGTTTGTTCTTTCAGTCTTCAAATTGATTTCTGGGGTATTTAGAATGATTTGAGTGTTATCTTTTTTAATGTTTATTTTTGAGAGAGTGAGTGAGAGAGAGAGACAGAGACAGAGCAAGAGCAAGGAAGGGGCAGAGAGAGAGGGAGACACAGGATCTGAAGCAGGCTCCAGGCTCTGAGCTGTTAACACAGATCCCAACGTGGGGCTTGAACCCACTAGCCATGAGATCATGACCTGAGCAGAAGTCAGATGCTTAACTGACTGAGCCACTCAGGTGCCCCTGATTTGAATGTTATCTTAATGGGAAAGATGAGCCTAGGGTCCTCCTACTCTGCCAATATATTCTACAAAGTCGTTCAAATCTATCTCTATATTTAAAAAATCCTACTAATGTTATATAATTGTTTTTAATGTTCGAGAATATATCAGGGATTTCCACCAAGTGAGTACAGCACAGCCCTAATTTCTGTTCATCCAGGAAAGATGTTAAAAATATTAAAATAAGTGTGTTGCTCTTACATCTGACCCTTCAAACCAGGCTGATGCAACCACTGATCTTGACCTCACTGGACTGCAAAAAAAAAGTAGCAAATACATTAGGTAATTATTCAGTACTCTCCCAGTTTGAACTGGACCTGACTATGCTTCTGATTTCTCTCTTGCCAGACTCTTGGCTTTGTCTTTACTTTGCATTCAAAACCACTTCTGACCACACTGGAATGTGGTACACTTGTTTATGCTCTTTCTGACTATTTGGAATGCAGTCTGGTTTTAGACTTAGCTTGTCCTCTGACCCTGGCATCACCCACTATTTTGGTTTTGTCCTTCCATCCCAGGGCTTCTTTCAACTCCAACCACTGACTCCATCCTAACAAGATGTCCGAAGAGCTGGCTCCAGACTATCTGCAAAGGATATAGAACACCAGATTTTTAAAGTTAAGTGGCCATTCAGATGTTTCTGAGTTTATTTGGTGAAATAAGGGGATTGCCTGACAGAAGAGCATTTGCAGAGGAACCTAGGTATCTTTTGGGTAATTCTGCATAGAAAAAAAGAAAAAGGGCAAAAATTTTTAATCCAGAATGAATCCTTAATCCTTGAAAGAGGATAACAATTCTGAGTATAATATTGTGCTTCTAATTCTGATTTGTCTCTTCTCTTGGCCCTTAAAAATACTTATGTATGGGATCTATGGAGAACAAGAGGGATATATACAAAACTAAAAAGTCTATTTCACTAAAAACACCTGTAAGACAACTGGGGCAAAACAGCACTGTCTTCCTTTTGAAATTATTACAGGAAAGAAGAAAAGTATTCTTTACCTCATAACCAACTTTTGTAGAACTTTGGCACTGTGAGTATTGTATTTTTTTTTTTAGCAATGGTGTCTAGGGGAAGCTGTGGTGCCTGGCAGAATTAGCACTAACACCTAGCAGGGACCACATGGCCAAGTCAAGACTACAGTCTCCAGAATCAGCCCAGTGGACTGGCTGAGTGGTGATGGTCTGAGGAGGGAGCATATGTATTTATGAGCACCAGGTGAAACATACCTAGACACTTCTATAAATGGTTTGGAGAGTAATTGGTGGTAGCACTTTAGAGAGGATTGAGGCCATGCATCAGTATATGGGGAAAAAATCCAGTATATTTCAAGTATTATGGTTAATATGCATCATTTATACACATAATTGGTGGAATCTTGTATAAATTCAGGTTGAATTGGAAATTTCTTTTTTTGTGACTTTAATTCCTAGTTTGTCTAATTCTTCTTTTCACTCACTCCTGAATCTGATATTTGTTCTCATCATGAATTTTGTTCCAACAACACCTTCTTGGTCTAAAAATATTTCTAACTTTACAGGCTTGGAAAAGAAGGACAAAAATGGAGGTATAACAATCTCAGATTTCAGTATATATTACGAAGCTGTAGTAATGAAAACAACATGATACTGGCACAAAAATAGACACATATATCAATACAACAGAATAGGGAGCCCAGGAATAAACCCACACTTATATGGTCAATTAATCTTCAACAACAAAAGAGAATATACAATGGGAAAAAGCTTGCCTCTTCAACAGATGGTTCTGGGAAAACTGGACAGCTACATGCAAAAGAATGAAACTGGACCACTTTCTTACATCATACATAAAAATAAACTCAAAATGGATTAAAGATGTAAATGTGAGATCTGCAACCATAAAATTCCTAGAAGAAAACATGGGAAGTAGTTTCTCTGACATCAGCCACAGAAACATTTTTCTAACTATGTCTTCTTTAGCAAGGTAAGAAAAGCAAAAGTGAACTATTGGGACTACACCAAAATAAAAAGCTTTACCAGAGTTGAGGAAACCATGAACAAAACAAAAAACAACCTGCTGAATGGGAGAAGATATTTGTAAGTAATATATTCAGTAAGGAGTTAATATGCAAAATATATAATGAACTTATACAACTCAACACCAAAAATCGAATAATCCAATTAAAAAATACGCAGAAAACATGAATAGACATTTTTCCAAAGAAAGCATAAAGATGGTCAACAGACACATGGAAAGATGCTCCACATCTGTAATCATCATGGAAATGAATGTCAAAACCACAATGAGATATCACCTCACATCTGTCAGAATGGCTAAAACCAAAACACAAGAAACAACAAATGTTGACAAGGGTGGAGAAAAAGAAACTTTTGTGCACTGTCGATAGGAATGCAGACTGGTGCAACCACTGTGGAAAACAGCATGGGGGGTCATCAAAAAATTAAAAAAAAAAGAATTACTGTATAATCTAGTAATTCCACTACTAGGTATATACCCAAAGAAAATGAAAACACTAAATCCAAAAGATATATGCATCCCTACGTGTATTTCCCCCCTATTTACACTAGCTTAGATTTGGAAGAAACTCAAGTGTCCATCCATAGATGAATGGATAAAGAAGATGTATTTATATATAATGGAACAGTACTCAGTCATAAAAAATGTAATCTTATCATTTGCAGCAACATGGATAGATCTAGAGGGTATAATGATAAATAAGTCATTCAGAGAAGATAAATACCATATGGTTTCACTCATGTGTGGAATTTAAGAAACACAACAAATGAACAAAGAAAAAAGAGACAAACAAAAATACAGACTCAAATACAGAAAACAAACTAGTGGTTGCCAAATGGCACTTGGTTGGGGGCTGGGTAATATAGGTGAAGGAGATTAAGGGTACACTTATGATGAGCACTGAGTAATGTATGAAATTGCTGAATCATTATATCATACACATGGAAGTAAAGTAACATTGTATGTTAATTATACTTGAATTTTTTTAAATAAATAATAATTAAAATAATAATAATAATTCTGGATTTAATTGCTTTCCTATTCAATATGAATCCACCACCATCAATAACTATGATAATGACAATAATAAGTGTAATAATAAATACATCAAAAACAAAAGATACCACTTATCATTTACAACATGCCAAACATATTTCATATTTATCTCATTTAATCTTCACTATTCCAACAATGATAAGAGAAACTACCTTTTACTGAGTACCCATTATGTGTAAATCACAGTGTTATGTATTTTATATGCATTGTTTAATTTAATTATCTAAACACTATGAGGTATGTACTAATATTATTTTTATTTTAAAGATTAAGGAATTTACATTCAAAACAATAAAATAACTCTATACTGCCTCACTCTCATAATTGCTATCACATCCCCTTTAAATTCTGGTTCACCAACGTTCTAATATATAAATGTATTTGTTGCCACAGAAAGCCAAAATAACAGCAACTTAAAAATTATAGAAGTTTATTTCACTTTTATTTTAAAATGTAACTTTGTATGTTCTTTTTTCCAAGTTTTATTGAGAAACATATATATATATATATATATATATATATATATATATATATATCACTGTGTATATCACTGCATATAAGAGGTTTATTTACATATATTGTGAAATGATTACCACAATAAGTTTAGCTAACACCCATAATATAAAGATACAATAAAAAGAATGAAGAAAGGAATACAGAAAAAAATTCACATTGTGATGTAAACTTTTTGAATTTACTTTCTTAAAAACATTCTGTATATCATACAGCAGTGTTACCTATATTCATCATATCATACATTACATTCCTAGTACTTTATAACTTTTACTATTTACTTTACAACTTTTGACCACCTTCCTCCAATAGAACCTCTCCTCACTTTCCATTTCTGGTAACTAAAAGTCTAATCTCTTCTTCCATAAGTGTGTATTTTAAAAAAGTTTTTAAGGTTTTTTTTTAAGTTTTTTTAAGTGAAATCATACAATATTTATCTTTCTCTTTCTGACTTAATTCACTTAGCATGATGCCTTTAAGTTACATCCATAAATGGCATGATTTCCTCATTTTTATGGCTGAATAATATTCCATTGTGTATATGTACCACTATTTCCCCCCATTTATCTATTGATAGAAACTTGGGTTGTTTCAGTGTCTTGGTTATTGTAAATAATGTTGCTATGGACATGGAGGTGCATATATCTCTTTGAGTTAGTATTTTTATTTCCTGTGTATATATTCCCAGAAGAGAAATTGATTGATTACATAGTACCAATTTTTTTATTTTCTGAAGAACTTCTGAAACGTTTTCCATAGTGGCTGTACCAATTTACACTCCCACCAACAGTGCAGAAATGTTCCCTTTCTTGCTTCCATCTTTTTAAGATCTTATTTTAATTCCAGTTAACACAGAGTGTTGTATTAGCTTCAGTTATAAAATATAGTGATTCAACACTTTCATACAAAGCCAGTGCTCATCACAAGTGCACTCCTCAATAAACATCACCTATTTAGCCTATCCCCCACCCACCTCCCCTATAGTAAACATCATTTTGTTCTCTATAGTTAAGTGTATGTTTCTGGCTTTCTCTCTCTCTCTTATTTTCCTTCTTTTTGTTTGGTTAATTTCTTAAATTCCACATGTGAGTGAAATCATATGGTATTTGTCTTTCTATGAATGACTTATTTCACGTAGTATTATAATCTGTAGTTCCATCCATGTCATTGCAAATGGCAAGATTTCACTTTTTATGACTGAATAATATTTCATCTTCCTTATCCATTCCTCTATCAATGTAGACTTGGGCTGCTTCCATATCTTGGCTACTGTAAATAACTGTGCTATAAACATAGGGATGGATGTATTTCTTTGAATTTGTGTTCTTGTATTCTTTGATAAATACCCAGTAGTGAAATTTCTGGATCACAAGGTAGTTCTATTTTTAAGTTTTTGAGGCAGCTACATATTGTTTCCAACACTGGCTGCACTACTTTGAATTTTTTTTTAAATGAAATTTATTGTCAACTTGGTTTCCATACAACACCCAGTGATCATCCCAACAGGTGACCTCCTCAATACCCATTACCCACCCTCCCCTCCCTCCCACCCCCCATCAACCCTCAGTTTGTTCTCAGAATTTAAGAGTCTCTTCTGTTTTGGCTCCATCCTTCTCGACCTTTTTTTTTCCTTCCCCTCCCCCAGGGTCTTCTGTTAAGTTTCTCAGGATCCACATAAGAGTGAAAACATATGGTATCTGTCTTTCTCTGTATGACTTATTTCACTTAACATAACACTCTCCAGTTCCATCCATGTTGCTACAAAAGGCCATATTTTATTCTTTCTCATTGCCACATAGTATTCCATTGTGTATATACACCACAATTTCTTTATCCATTCATCAATTGACGGACATTTAGGCTCTTTCCATAATTTGGCTATTGTTGAAACTGCTGCTATAAAAATTGGGGTACAAGTGCCCCTATGCATCAGGATTCCGGTATCCCTTAGGTAAATTCCTAGCAGTGCTATTGCTGGGTCATAGGGTAGATCTATTTTTAATTTTTTTGAGGAACCTCCACACTGTTTTCCAGAGTGGCTGCACCAGTTTGCATTCCCACCAACAGTGCAGGAGGGTTCCCGTGTCTCCACATCCTCACCAGCATCTATAGCTTCCTGATTTGTTCATTTTAGCCACTCTGACTGGCGTGAGGTAATATCTGAGTGTGGTTTTGTTTTGTATTTTCCCTGATGAGGAGCAACGTTGACCATCTTTTCATGTGCCTGTTGACCATCCGGATGTCTTCTTTAGAGAAGTGTGTATTCATGTTTTCTGCCAATTTATTCCCTGGATTATTTTTTTTTCGGGTGTGGAGTTTGGTGAGCTCTTGATAGACTTTGAACCCTAATAATGAAGCAACAGAGAGACAAATAAAGAAACTGATCCCATTCACAATTGCACCAAGAAGCATAAAATACCTAGGAATAAACCTAACCAAAGATGTAAAAGATCTGTATGCTGAAAACTATAGAAAACTTATGAAGGAAATTGAAGACTACATAAAGAAATGGAAAAACATTCTGTGCTCATGGATTGCCAGAATAAATATTGTTAAAATATCAATAGTACCCAAAGCTATCTACACGTTCAATGCAATCCCAATCAAAATTGCACCAGCATTCTTCTCAAAGCTAGAACAAGCAATCGCAAAATTTGTATGGAACCACAAAAACCCCGAATATCCAAAGTAATTTTGAAGAAGACCAAAGCTGGAGGCATCACAATCCCAGACTTTAGACTCTACTACAAAGCTGTCATCATCAAGACAGCATGGTATTGGCACAAAAACAGACACAGAGAGAAATGGAATAGAATCGAGACTCCAGAATTGGACCCACAAAAGTATGGCCAACTACTCTTTGACGAAGCAGGAAAAAATACCCAATGGAAAAAAGACAGTCTCTTTAACAAATGGTGCTGGGAGAACTGGACATCAACATGCAGAAGAATGAAACTGGACCACTTTCTTACACCATTCACAAAAATAAACTCAAAATGGATTAAGAACCTGAATGTGAGAAGGGAAACCATCAAAACCCTAGAGGAGAAAGCAGGGAAAAACCTCTCTGACCTCAGCCACAGCAATTTCTTACTTGACATATCTCCAAAGGCAAGGGAATGAAAAGCAAAAATGAACTATTGGGGACCTCATGAAGATAAAAAGCTTCTGCACTGCAAAGGAAATAATCAACAAAACTAAAAGGCAATGCATGGAATGGGAAGAGATATTTGCAAATGCCATATTGAACAAAGGTTTAATATCCAAAATCTATAAAGAACTCACCAAACTCCACACATAAAAAGCAAATAATCCAGTGAAGAAATGGGCAGAAGACATGAATAGAAACTTTTCTAAAGAAGATAACCAGATGGCCAACAGGTACATGAAAAGATGCTCAACGACACTCATCATCAAGGAAATACAAAT
Organism: Acinonyx jubatus; assembly: GCF_027475565.1. NCBI lineage: Eukaryota > Metazoa > Chordata > Mammalia > Carnivora > Felidae > Acinonyx > Acinonyx jubatus. The sequence goes on from NC_069389.1 coordinate 68,921,506, forward strand.
CAAAACCACACTGAGCTATCACGTCACGTCATTCAGAGTGGCTAAAATGAACAAATCAGGGGACTATAGATGCTGGTTAGGATGTGGGGAAACGGGAACCCTTTTGAACTGTTGGTGGGAATGCAAACTGGTGCAGCCGCTCTGGAAAACAGTATGGAGGTTCCTAAAAAAATTAAAAATAGATCTACTCTATGACCCAGCAATATCACTGCTAGGAATTTACCCAAGGGATATAGGAGTGCTGATATATAGGGACACTTGTAACCCAAAGTTTATAGCAGTACTTTCAACCATAGCCAAATTATGGAAAGAGCTTAAATGTCCATCAATTGATGAATGGATAAAGAAATTGTGGTTTATATACACAATGGAATACTACGTGGCAATGAGAAAGAATGAAATATGGCCCTTTGTAGCAACGTGGATGGAACTGGAGAGTGTTACGTTAAGTGAAATAAGTCATACAGAGAAAGACAGATATCATATGTTTTCACTCTTATGTGGATCCTGAGAAACTTAATATAAGTCTATGGGGGAGGGGAAGAAAAAAAAAGAGGTTACAGAGGGAGAGAGCCAAAGCATAAGAGACTCTTAAATACTGAGAACAGAGGGTTGATGGGGGGTGGGAGGGAGGGGAGGGTGGGTAATGTGTACTGAGGAGGGCACCTTTTGAGATGATCACTGGGTGTTGTATGGAAACCAATTTGACAATAAATTTCATATTTAAATTTAAAAAAAAGAAATAAGTCATACAGGCAAAGACAGATACCAAATGTTTCCACTCTTATGTGGATCCTGAGAAACTTAACAGAAGACCATGGGGGAGGGGAAGGGAAAAAAAAGTTAGAGAGGGAGGGAGCCAAATCATAAGAGAGTCTTAAAAACTGAGAATAAACTGAGGGTTGATGGGTGCTGGGAGGGAGGGGAAAGTGGGAGATGGGCATCGAGGAGGGCACCTGTTGGGATGAGCACTGGGTGTTGTATGGAAACCAAGTTGACAATAAATTTCATATTAAAATAAATAAATGAAATATAATATAATAAGCCTCTTGTATGCAGCATTTCTGGGTCTTGTTTTTTCTTTTTTTTTTCTTTTTAAGTAGGCTCCATGCCCAATGTGAGGCTTGAAATTAATACCCTGAGATTGAGTCACATGATCGATTTACTCATTGAGCCAGACAGGTGCCCCTTATTGGTCTTTTTTTTTTAAATCCATTTCCTCTACCCTTTGTCTTTTGATTATAGTGTTTAGTCCATTTATGTTCAAAGTAGTTATTCTTAGATATGTATTTAGTATCATTATTACTTGTTTTGTCATTGATTCTGGAGATTTTCTCTGTTCCTTTCTAGTCTTTTGCACTTTGGCCTTTCCTTCCCACTCAGAGTCCCCTTTAATATTTCTTGCAGGGCTGCTTTATTGGTGATGGCGTTCTTTGTTTTTGATTGTCTAGGGACTCTTTATCTCTCCTTCTAGTGTGAATGATAGCTTTGCTGGGTAGAATATTTTAGTTTGCAGATGTTTTCCCATTCAGCACATTGTATACATCATGCCACTCCTTTCTGGCTTGCCAAGTGTCTGTGGAGAGATCTGCTGCTAAACGTACGGGCTTTCTCTTGTAAGTAAGAGACTTCCTTTGTCTTGCTGTGTTTTGGATTTTTTTCTTCATCACTATATTTTGCGAATTTAACTACAATATCTTTTGATGTTGATCTGCTTTTCTTTATTTTTGATGGGAGTTCTAGTACCTCCTGGATTTGGATGTCTATTTCCTTCCCCAGGTTAGGGAAGTTTTCAGCTATTATTTCCTCAAATCAACTTTTGCCCCCTTTTACTCTCTTTTCTTCTTGGACTTATAAGATATGAATGTTACCACATTTGATGGAGTCACTGAGTTACCTAAGTCTATTCTTCTGATCCATAATTCTTCATTCTCTCCTTTGCTCAGTTTCATTATTTTCCATTATTCTATATTCTATATCATTTATTTATTCCTCCACTTCTTTCATCCTTGGGTCATTACACCATTCAGTTTCCCATCTCAATTATAACATTTTTTTTTATTTCAGCTTGATTTTTTTTAACTATTTTAATTGTGGTAAGTGCCTTCCCGAAGTCTTACATTCTTTTTCAAGCCCAGTGAGTATTCTCATGATTGTTGCTTTAAATTTTCCACCAGCCATATTACCTATATATGTTTCAATTAGATCTCTGGCCATGACATTTTCTTGTTCCTTCTTTTAGGATGAATTCCTCCACCTTTGCATTTTGTCTAGGTCTATGTTTTCTTCTCTGTGTTAGAAAAGCCTGTTATGTTTCTTGCTCCTGTGAGTAATCCTTTATGAAGAAGAGGTCATATGATTTCCAGGACCTGGCACTTCATGGAGTGTCTCTGGTGTGTGCTGTGTGCACTCTGCTACTATGTTTTGGCAGCTTTGTCCTTCAGGTCAGTTGTCTGCAGAGGCTTTCCTTGCCTTCAATGGGCAATGTTTGGTCCTTAACCAGAATGTGGTGAGTTTCAACTAGGCATGCTCTGTTCTACTTGTTAAATGAGACCTGATGCTACTTCCACTAGAACTGAAGCCTTGCAGAACTCTATGGTTTATAGATGTGTTGCATGTGCAGGTGTCTGCTGGCCTTCCTGGGATGAGACCCACTGCACTGATTCTTAGGCATATTTACCCAATAAAAGCAGTACCATCTGAGTGCCAGAGGCAGGACTTGGTGTAAGCTGGTGAGGCAGCCAGTGTTGGCACTTAGTTGCTTACTGCAGTTGTTTATGCTGAGGGAGAGGAGAGGGAAATGACACCAACCAACTCCTTTGTCCCCTGAGAGGGGTCTCCCTGCTTTCTGCTCTCAGGGATGCCCTTCCAAAAGTGCGATTAATTTCCCCTCATGCATTCCAGGTATTTTTCAGATTGCTGTTTTTAAATTGTCTGTCTCTGGGTAGCCTGCCTGCCTGGAGCAGTGCAGTGCCCTTTAGGATCTATCCCAGCCACGCTTGCTGACTTTTAAAATCCCATACTTTTGGTATGTGGTGTTGTGGGGACTTGCACTAGTCTTCTTGAGGAGGTACTTACTGCACTTTGTCAGATGCAGGATTGACTGAGAAGGGCAGTACCGCCAGAGTGCAGGGGCATGGGATTTGGAGCAAAGGAGGCTAAATAGATAGTGTCCGGGTTAGCCACCCTCAGCAGGTGTCTTTGCACATATACTGAGGGGCAGGAGAGGGAAATGACATCCACAGGCTTTTTTGTCCCCAGAGAGGTGTCTCTATGAATGCCATCTCTCACAGATAATCTCCAAGAAGAGCAAACAATCACTTAGGTGATCGTGAGATCGCACTCTGCCCTGGGGTTGCTTGCTCCATGTTTGTTTACCTGCCTTCTCTCCAGGAGTAGGGCAGCACCCTCAGGGTTCCATCGCAGCCAAACCTGCCAACCTCTAAAACTCAAGTCTTTAAGCCCCACTAATTGTAAAAACCCACCAAAACCAGCCCTTCTCATTTTCCCAGCCAATAGCTTTGGGGAAATATTCTCTTTGTGCATATCCCTGCATGCTCTGCTCACTGTCACTTTTCTCTGAGACCAGGGCTCCCTTCCCCTCCTCAACATTCATGATCCATTTCTCCCCAAACCACATTTCTGCACTTCCTACTTTCCTCATTGTGGCCTCTTTTCTTCCTACTTTCCTTATTGTGGCCTCTTTTCTCACTCTAGTTGTGCAATTTGTTCTGTCAGTCCTCAGGTCGATTTCTTGGGGATTCAGAATGATTATGATAGTTATCTAGATGTGTTCCAGGAACTAGGTAGCCTTGAATCCTCCTACTATATCTTAGCTCCCCCTCCCCAAAAAGTGCATTTTTTATTTCCTTTGTTGTGTTCTTCATCTCTTTTTTTTTTTTGCCCTTTTTTAAGGGTCTTACTGATGACCTCCACTCTTTTTTTAATGTTTATTTTTGAGAGAGAGAGACAGAGCATGAGCAGGGGAGGGGCAGAGAGAGAGGGAGACACATAATCTGAAGCAGGATCCAGGCTCAGAGCTGTCAGCACAAGCCCAAAGCATGGCTTGAATTCACGAACCGTGAGATCATGACATGAGCTGAAGTTGGACGCTTAACTAACTGAGCTAGCCAGGCACCTGTGATGACCTGCACTCTTTTCTCAAGTCCTGGGATTATATTTATGATCATTACTTTAAATTCTCTATCAGGCATATTATTTATATCCATTTCACTCTGGTGTCTTGCTGTGGTTTTATCCTGATCATTCAGTTGGGACATATTCCTGTGTCTCCTCATTTTGCCTAGCTCTGCCTCTGTTTCTCTGTTAGAAAAGTCAGTTATATCTTGTGCTTTGGATGCAAATGGCTTTATGAAGAAGTCCTTTCATGCCCTGAAGTGCAGTATCCTTTACTCTCCAGGACCTGGTGCTTCAGGGAGTATCTCCTGTGTGTGTGTGTGTTGTGTGCCCTGATGTTGATTCCTGGCTGTTTTTCTCTTCATTCCAGTCATCTACAGAGGCTTTCTTTGGTTGTTGATGCCTTGTTTGGTCCCTAACTGAGTGGGGTAAATTTTAAGAAGGTGTGCCCTGCTCTGCTTTTGAAACGAGACCTGCTGTCACTACCACTAGAACTCAGGCCCTACAAAATACAGAGGTCGGGAGATACAATGATGGTGCATTTTGCACCAACATCTTCTGGGGTCGGGGACACATAGCCTTGGGGCTGAGCCAAACTTAACTGTAAGGCCAGATGTGCTGAAACATGGGGTTCAGGGCTTGATGTAATCAAATTGGGGAGTGTGTGTCCATGCTGGTCTTGCAAATGGTCGTGTTTTTATGTGGAAGGGTGGGAGAGGGAAGTGGCATGTGTCAGCTCCTTTGTACCTAGAGGGGTCTTCCTTTCATCCCTGCCTGTTCAGGATATTCTCTGATATGAGTAAATAACTTTTTCTCCCTTATGCCCAGGTTTTTTTTTTTAATTTTTTTCTTTAAAGTCAAGAATACAATTCATAAATAAGTTGATCTTTTTTTTGAAAAATATTATTTATTGTCAATTTGGGTTCCATACAACATCTAGTGCTCATCCCAACAAGTGTCCTTCTCAATGCCCATCACCCACTTTCTCCTCTCCCCCACCCCCATCAACCTTCAGTTTGTTCTCAGTATTTAAGAATCTTTTATGGTTTGCCTCTCTCTCTCTCTCTCTGTATCTGTAACTTTTTCCCCCTTCCCCTCCCCCATGGTCTTTTGTTAAGTTTCTCAGGATCCACATATGACTGAAAACATGATCTGACCATTTGCACCAACATGGATGGAACTGAAGTGTGTTATGCTAAACGAAATCAGTCAGAGAATGCCCATGTATTTTTTAATCTGCTGCTTCTAAGCTGTATTTCTGTTGCCTATTTGTTGTCTGTCTTTTTAAGAGTGTGAACTCAGGTTTCTAATGTACTCCAGACTACCCCAGAGATGAGCCCATTGATTTTTAAAATTCCAGAAGTTAAGTCATGCTGGTTGTAAGACTTCATGAAATCAGCCTGTCGCTTTCAAAGGCAAATGTTATGGGAATTCATATTCCCCACGAGGGCTTTCCAGTGTTACTGTACATTTCTTGCTTTTCACCATGCTCCTAGCTCTCTCCTAATCATGGAAAACCATGGTACATTTTCTCCCAAACTGCATCTCCACCTTTCTTATATTCTTCTGTGTGGCTTCTTCTCTATCTTTAGTTGTGGTGTTTGTTCTGCCACTCTTCAGGTTGTTTTCGGGTTATTTATGCTGATGTGGGTGTTATATAGTTTTATCCATGGGAGGAGGTGAACTTGGGGTCCTCCTATTCCACCATCTTCCCAACCTCTTCCTCCCACTTAGAGCACATCTTAATTAAGTACATTTCAAGAGTATAGTAGCCTTAAGTGGAAACAATACTGTTCTGTTAAGGTATAGAACATTATGGTAATGTCCTATTCATGACCTCGCTTTATCCTAGCAATTCTATGAAAGCAGGTAAGGCAGATATCATTTTACCAATAGTAAATCTAAGGACCAAAAAGTGCTAATGATTTTTCAAGGTCATATAATTAGCAAGTGCTAAATAAAGATATGTGAAATAATCATCTATTATTTATCTGTGAATTATGCAGTACTAAGTATTATTAAGATGTTGCAGCCACATAAACATGCCACTCAGATCTCCTGCTATAAGAATCATAATTGACTTATGGTTCAAACTATACCTATCTGGGTTCACCACTACATTTATGATGACTCATTATTTTTTGTGAGTTGCTCCAAACCAATAACTAAGCACCAATAACTTGTGAGTTGCTCCCAACCAATAACTAATATTTAGTGGGAATACTAAAGCAAGACAATTCTTGAGAGATACAGGACTCCTTCAATGGAAGTTTTGGCTTAAGGACTCCTCACCGGACTGGCTGAACCACACTCGGAACTGATACAGCTGAAGACTCTTCTTACCCAATCTCCCTTCCTTCTCTTCTTTCACAAGTATCAAGCCTAGATTGTGGTTTGAAGTCTTTCCTCTCCTTCTCCTGTTCCCAATAAATCTACTGTACATATAATCCCTTCTTGATATCAGCTTGTCAGCATATCTGAACTAATGAATCAGATAATGATACCAACATATTTGTTCACACCTTGAAGGAACTGTCAGATAAATTGCTTTTTGGAAGTGAGAGACTTTTTTAAGTGAAAAATTAATAGAATAAATAAAAAGAAAGATAAAGTCATATAACCAAATAGTCAAACTATAAACACATAAACATAGATACACATCTATAATTTGACTTTGAGGGGAAAATGATAATTATACCAGATTTCAAGTGATCTTTGGAATATTTAACTAAAGACAATGTTTCTTTTCTGCTTTGTGTAGTATTACTTTAAGACAATGTTATAATGAAAGAGTATGCAATTACATAATTGAGTGGTATTTGAGACACACTCTTTAACCACTTTGTTAGTGTACAAGTTCTGCCCTGGGACCTTTCCCTTCCTCTATGTACTAAGTGATTTCATGCACAACTATAGTTTTGTTTGTTTTATTTCAATGAATTAAACATGAAGGTATTCCCACATGCTTCTTTTTTTCCTCCAAGTTTTTTTTTTAATTCCAGTTAGTTAACATACAGTGTAATATTGGTTTCAGGTGTAGAATTTAATGATTCAGCACTTACATACAACACTGCTGCTTATCACAAGTGCCCTTCTTAATACCTATCACCTATTCCTCCCACCCACTTCCCCTTCAGTAACTCTCAGTTTGTTCTCTATAATTAAGAGTCTGTTTCATAGTTTGCCTCTCTTTTTTCCTTCACCTATGTTCATTTATTTTGTTTCTTAAATTCCACATATGAGTGACATCATATGGTATTTGTATCTGACTTATTTCGCTTAGCAAAATACTCTTTAGCTCCATCCACATCATTGCAAATTGCAAGATTTCATTATTCTTTATGGCTGAGTAATATTCCAGTGTGTGTGTGTGTATATATATATATATATATACATATATATACCACATATTTCTTATCCATTCATCAGCCAATGGATATTTCAGCTTTTTCCAAAATTTGACTATTGTTGATAATACTGCTACAAACATCAGGGTGCAGATGTCCCTTCAAATTAGTATCATTGTATCCTTTGGGTAAATAACTAGTAGTGCAATTGCTAGACCGTAAGGTAGTTCTATTTTTAACTTTTTAAGGAACCTCCATACTGTTTTCCACAGTGGCTGCACCAGTCTGCATTCCCACCAACAGAATCCCTTTCTATTTTTTTTTCATGATAACACTTTTCACCACTTGATACTTCATTATTTATTTTTACATATATTTACTTCAATGTAAGTTTCACAAAAGTAGGTACATTGTCTAATCTTTAACACTTTTCCTCAACAAATAAAACTATCTGGCACATGTAATATACTTAATTTTTCTTGTTGTTGATAAAAGGACTGAGTAGCAAGTAAATGTGTAAATGAATACCTCACACAGCAAAAATAGTGTTTTGCTGTCAGAGTAATCTTATTCTTACCAACTGCAGTTTTCTTCAGCTACATACTTCTGACTGTGTTTCCAAATTCTGGAAAATATCCACTTAACATTTATTTTAGTAGAGGTATTCTAGAAAAGATTCATATGTCTTATATTGTGTCAGTATATGTTAGAGTGTTGGGGGAAGAGACAACAAAAAAAAAACTAGCACTTTTATTCTCACAGGTGTTCTAAATCTATTGAGACATAAGTCCGAAGATGGGAATCTAAAATATTGCTGCACTACTGATAAAGTTGATATTTAAGCATGTTATTTATACCTATGGACAAGTGGGCTTCTTAATACTCACCCTAGAAATAAAATTAGCATCCCATTCACAAACAGCAAGATTTAGGAAGACTTCCTCTAACAGAGGAACCTATAAATTTTAGAGAATGAATTTGCAGGACAAGACACAGGTATTTGCTATTTGGACAGTGGTTCTCAAAGTGTACCTTCCTACCCCTCCACATGAGCACAAATATAATCAGAATCACTTGAGAATTTGTTACAAATGTTAATTCTCTGACCCCACTCCAAAACTAATCAATCAGAAACTCGGGCTGGGGTCCAGCAATATATTTCAACAAACCCTTCAGTGATTCTAACGCAAACACAAGTTGAGAATCACTAGCCTAGGACTTACAGAAAAGAAAGGCTTCCTTTTATCTTTTAGAGGTAAGCTTACCTCATAGCCAAGACCAGAGTCAGTACTAGGATGAGGCAGGCATGGTACCTAGAGCACAAAATTTAAAGAAGCAGTTATTCTCATGGTGTTCAAGTACTCCAATACTTTTGCTTATTGAATGAGTAGACTACATTGTTTCATTTAATAAAGTGATAGGTAATTTCAATTAAATTATTAATGTAGTGATAATATAGAATTTTTAATGTATTTTATTTAAATATGTTTAAAATGGCACAAAATTGGCAAAAATCAAACAACTAGGATGGTGATTGGCTTAATCTTTTATGTTAAAATCTTTACAAATGTGGTTTCTCTATAATAGAATTAGGAATCAAGACAAAGTTAGAACTGGATGGTACCTTAGAGGTCATCTAATCAACAGCCAGCCTTTGAAGGCAAAGAGTTACCAATACCTTTAGGGTACTTCTATATATCCCACATTACCTGATTTATTTACATTAATTTGTCATTTAAATCCCTAGAGTTTTGTCTCTGAATTTTTAAAGTCTTCTTTTAAAATGCAACACATTTAGTGGATTACAAGACAATGTATTATTGATCATTTACTCAAGTGTGATTTGGTTCATCAGTTTTCCTTCTGAAATACAGTAACTAATATAATCAACCTGAGGAAATAAACCAATATTTGTGGAGCACATTGTGACAGATGCTATATTATGAATGGTAATTGTGAAATCAGTAGAAAACTCTATTGATGATGGAGCAGTTTGGGGAAGGAAATGCAGACTTTAGAGAGCATCCAGAGAGCAGTAAAAAGGCATTGAATGCCTTAGATGCCAGGAAGAGGGAGGCAGAAAAGTAAAGTATCAATGGTACAATATGACTTCTTTGAATGAAGCTTAGCCATTTATCATTAGAGGGACTGGTTAAATAAATTGCAATACATAACTACAATGAAATATCATGCAACCACCAAAAACTGAGGCAACTCTATGCCAATATTCAACAATTCTCAGGGTAGTTTAAACAAGTGAGATGTTATGTTATCTTGTAATTTGTATGAAAAAATTAAATACGTATAGATCATGTTTAGGAAATATATTCAGGAAATTGCTAAAAACTCTTAACCTCTGAAGAGAGAAATTGGGTGTGTGGGTGAAAGAGAGACTTAATTTTCACTGCATACCCATTTGTTTATTTTGGAATTAAAACCATGCACATGTTTTACTTATTTCAATAAACTAATGGAATTTAGATTTTAGAGATGTATCCTAGTTAATAATACTGTATTGTATACCTGAAATTTGTTGAGAGTAGATCTCAACCATTTTTATTTTTAAAAAAAGTAACTATATGAGGTGAAGGATGTGTTAATTAACTTAATTGTAAGAATTATTTCACAATGTATACATGTATCAAATAAGCACATTGTACACTTTAAATATATTGCAAATTTATTTGTCATTTACACATCAATGAAGCTGGAAAAAATGTCTCACAGAATGGGCCTTGTTGTTTTGAGAAGAAAGAAGATAGTATTGACTGTCTACGAATGGGTCTTCGTCTCAACTTACCTTTTTTTTCCATTAACGAAGTTGTACTTAAATAGAAGGATGAGCATGTTGTCACATTTGTCATCCCATTGATCGGTAGGATCAATGTAGCAAACCCGTCTCACTCAACCTTTTCTTTGCCCAAATTTGCTTTCAGTCGAAGAGGATGGTTTTTTCAGACAGGATAACTATCACACATATCAAAATCATTGACCTAGCTTTACACAAAGTTAACAGGTGTTGGCAGCTGTGTTGTGTTTCCTACACAAATCTTTTAAAATGGATCATGAGCTTCCTTTGTAGGCACACCTGTTGTGAAAATAGTCTAAGCTAAATTGTACATTCATTTACCCTGTGGCTATGCTTCTAAAAATGTCAGGAAAGGTGTCAGTCCATGCGAACTGCTGCTAGAGCATCTGTTGGTTAGTTAGGAATGGGATAACAATTTTTATATTGGCTTGTTCCTTTGGAGCAAGCAAAGGAAAATGTAGATTTCCACAGTCACATCCTTGCTTCATTAAGGCAGATGTGTACGTGTTGTTTGTATGTCATATAATCCCAAAACAGTACTTGAAAATGAAATTGTCCTTTGTTTAAAAACCTCATCACAAAGGCCAAAAGAGAAAATTGTCCAGCAATAAGAAACTTCACAAGGTTGTGAACAAATATCTTCTAAATATTCAAGATACACAACATTTTAAGAAGCAAAAAAAGCAGTCAATAAAAAAAAGTCATACTTTTATTGAAAAGGGAACCTTGGGGCGCCTGGGTGGCGCAGTCGGTTAAGTGTCCGACTTCAGCCAGGTCACGATCTCGCACACCGTGAGTTTGAGCCCCGCGTCAGGCTCTGGGCTGATGGCTCGGAGCCTGGAGCCTGTTTCCAATTCTGTGTCTCCGTCTCTCTCTGCCCCTCCCCTGTTCATGCTCTGTCTCTCTCTGTCCCAAAAAATAAATAAAAAACGTTGAAAAAAAAATTAAAAAAAAAAAAAAGAAAAGGGAACCTTGAAAGAAATGTTAAAAGTTCGGTTTGTAGAATAAGTATCATAAAGTGAAAAGAAAGTAAGGAATTGATGCCAATACCTTGCTAAGTTATCAGCATTGAATGTCTAAATAACATCTAAAACAGTGCTCAAACAAGCATTGGATTACTTGTAGATCTTGAAAAATCTATCGATATGATAGACATGGTACACTTTCAGATATTATGTATTGAAGTTCAATGGCAAACTCTAGAGTTAAGATTATGAATTTGCACTGAAGAGAACCTTCTGAAATGACCATCTTAAAAAGTGGAAAGTCTAGACTGAAGATGTTGTTGCATGATTTCAAAGAATACTGGGAGAACTTACAAACAACAGAGACAAATTTAGGATCATTAAAATAAGAGCAATAATCAAGTAACTAAGAATCTGTAAAGAGGAATTGTAATAAAAATTACTATCATTTCAATTATCAGTCATGTAGAATAAACCAAATCACAAAAGTAATAAATACTAGGTGGTATTTATTTTAGGTTATGGCCACCTAACTGTTTCTCCAAGTGTACTCTGTGACAAGCTGTTCCCAACATCCATAATTATATGCCTATAAGTGTTAATAGCTTTTTATAAAAAAGAAAACATAATTTTTAATATACTAAATGTATTTTATGTTAAAGAGGAATGCATCTTCACACTATAGTAGTTTTCAAGTCAATAGAAAATACAAGTAATGTACCTATGATGAATCAGTGGGATAAACAGGTCCCTCCCCATTAGGGAAAATAGTATGAGAGCAAAATAATAAATTATACAATACAGGGTATGACATAAATGAAATGATGTATCAAATATGGACATAAATTGCTAAAAGCATTGATGATTGATGATCCAGGTTTCTTGTTTGGATAATATTTAAATTTCTGGTATTCTGAGTTATTTCCTACTAAGAAAAAAGGAAACTCCGATTTTTCAGGAATGTAAATTATTAAATGCTTATTCAAAAAAGTGTTCAAAACAATGTTTCTAAGAATTACTCATAAAATGCATACTAACATTTATTTCACCTATAAAGCTCAAATTGATTTGAAAAATTCATAGAAAATAGGCATTTCAGATTTTTCTTAATAGAAAAGCTGTTCGTGACAAAAAGAGAATTGAGTTGTTTCTTCCTTAAATCTATCTCCCACTTGTCCACCCTCACCAATAAGCAGCTCACTACATTGAGATACATTACATTTTAAGATTAAATATTATTGCATTATAAGATTATCACTAAATTTGCAGAAGCAACAACAAGAGGTGTAACATAAAATTTCTTCTTTAGAATGTATCTGATAAAATCTAACCAAACTGCTTTGGGAAAAAAATCTACATGTAGACATTTGCACTAAGAAGCAATTTTGACATAAAAGGGAAAGCAAAATGTGTTACATTTTTAGCAGAAATGGGATAATGATTTTAATGCCTACTCCGTTTTCTTGATTATTTATGCTTTTTTAAACTCTGTAAAGATAATTGTGTTCTGATATATAAGGAGTTGTTATACAGATGGTACCATGGAGGCCCATAAGCCACCTCCAGCCTATGTTGTTTGGCCAACACAGTGTTTTTAAAATGAATTTATTGCCAAAAGTTAATCAAGAGATATTATATTACACCTTGGATGTCTAGGTACTCTTGCAAAGTCAGAAGTCTGGCAACTGTGGTCTCTATCCCTGCATGGGAAAAACCACATTGCCACAGGTGGCAGTTGTTGAATAGATGATGCTTAGTTTAGGAAAGATCTGTGTTCTCTAGTTGGCCAAAGTCCACACCAGAGCCTCTTTATTCATTTAGATCATCTGCCTGACCCCTATAGGTTTTGTGACCTCTGTTTAAGAGGTCTTGGATTGGTAACTATACTGTATCTCACTGCCATAATGATTACAGTTGTCTTTGGGGCACTTGGGTGGCTTAGTCAGTTAAGCGGCGGACTTCTGCTCAGGTCATGATCTCAGGGTCCGTGAGTTCGAGCCCCGCGTCGGGCTCTGTGCTGACAGCTCAGAGCCTGGAGCCTGTTTCAGATTCTGTATCTCCCTCTCTCTCTGCCCCTCCCCTGTTCATGCTCTGTCTCTCTCTGTCTCAAAAATAAATAAATGTTAAAAAAAAGTTTTAAATAAATAAACATTTAAAAAAATATTACACTTGTCTTTGAATTAAATGCATTGTGATACTTGAGTAACTCATATTATTTTGCCAATATAATAAGTAGAAGCACATTATAATTCTGTTGGAGTGATAATGGCAAGCTGGACATATATTATACACCTTAATCATTTTCACATGTTTTCATACAATAACAAACCAATTGTGTGACAACACAAAAATGCTATAAAATAGGCATTCATGTCCATTTTCTAATTGAAAAGACTGAGGCAACAAGTCAATTACATAACTTGCTAGTAGGTCGTGGATCTAGGATTCTAAGCCACATCTGTATGACTTCATGGTTTCCTGTGCTTAATACATTATCATACAATACCCTAGTGAGTTGTGTGGCTCTAGACACATAACAAAGTGAATTTCACTAATATTATGTCCCATTCTTTGGTAACATGAGACCCTTAAAATGGATGGGACTGTTACTTGGAATATGAAGATGTGAATATTATGTCCTGAAAAATTCAAAGCCTCCAAAAATGGTTTTGGAATCTAGTTAAAAGAATGTTAGCAGCACTTGGCTAGGTGCAAAATAAATAAAGAACCAAAAATTAAATTTTCCCTGAAAGTGTTCAATGTCTTTTGATAATTTTTTACCATAGTAAAAATATTTTAATTATGATCTCAATATTCCTAAAAGTTATAAATATTTGTTTTCTTATCAAATCAGAAAAAGATTATTCACACTTCCATTTTCTCACACATGCAAGACTAAAGACTCCACAACTTTCTTAAAATCTTGATTGTAAAAAAGTATCTTGGGCTTTTTATTTCACTTAAAATTAACAATATTAATATTACTCTATTGGGAAGTTATATGGAAGTTAGGTCTGGGGATGATATAAGTGAACTGTAGCTTCATCCAGAATAACAGAAAGCTAATAAAACACTATATAGAGGTGTAAGCATATAATTTAGACTTATGGAGGTAAATACTGAAGAACTAAAAACAAAATTGGTTAATTGTGTTGGCATCTGGAGAACAAGAGGTGGGGAGGGGCCTCTCTGGAGGCTCCTGATTTTAATTGTAGACTTTTCTATACTATCTGGTTATTTGACTATGTGTTTCTATTACTTATTAGATATATTAAAATGTTATCAGAAGCATTGGCATAAATGACACTTCATCAATATCTACTTTGACAAAAAGGAATAACTTTCAAAATTTGCATACAAAATGTCAGCTCTGAGGTTTATTTTTATTTTTTTATTATGAAATTTATTGTCAAATTGAATTCCATACAACACCCAGTGCTCATCCCAACAGGTGCCCTCCTTAATACCCATCACCCAAACCTCTCACTCCCACCCCCAATAAACCCTCAGTTTGTTCTCAGTTTTTAGCAGTCTCTTATGTTTTGGCTCCCTCCCTCTCTAAACATTTTTTCCTTCCCCTCCCCCATGGTCTTCTGTTGAGTCTCAGGATCCACATAGGAGTGAAAACATATGGAATCTGTCCTTCACTGTATGACTTATTTCACTTATTTCACTTAGCATAACACTAAATCTTAAGGGAGTTCTCTGTGCCTCCTCGATTTGTATGTCTGCTTTTTCCCCCAGATTAGGGAAGTTCTCAGCTATGATTTGTTCAAGTAAATCATCTGTCCCTTTCTCTCTCTCTTCTTTTTCTGGAACTCCTATGATACAGATATTATTATGCTTCATTGAATCACTTATTTCTCTGATTCTCCCTTCATAATCTAGCATTTTCTTATCTCTTTTTCTTGGCTTCATCATTTTCCATAATTTTATCTTCTTTTTCACTTATTCTCCCCTCTGCTTCCTCCGTCCTTGCTGTCACTGTATCTAGTTTATTTGCATCTCATTTACAACCTTTCTTAATTTTTCGTGACTATTTCTTAGTTCCTTGATCTCCACAGCAATAGATTCTTTGCTGTCTTCTATGCTTTTTTCAAAATGAGCTATTAATCTTATGACTATTATTCTGAATTATTGCTCAGATATATTGTTTGTATCTGTTTTGAGCAATTCTCTAGCTCTCATTTCTTCCTGGAATTTCTTTTGACAATTCTTCTGTTCCATCATTTGGGCTAGTTTTCTGTCCCTTATGTGTTTTAATAGCTTATGTTTCCTGCACCTGCAAGCACTTCTATATTGAAAAGGGGTCATACATTATCCAGGGCCTGGCCCTTCAGGAGGTGCTTTTGGAGTGTGCTGCATGCTCTCTGTTGTGATTCCAGTACTTTATATCCCTACTCATAGTGGTAGTTTCAACCTTCCACCAGGAGTGCTTTATTTGTTTGTTGAAGTAACTGTGGAAAAAAATTAAAAGGGGGGGGGAATGGGGTACCTGTGTGGCTCAGTCAGTTAAGCATCCGACTTCAGCTCAGGTCATGATCTCATGGTTCATGGCTTTGAATCTCACATAAGGCCCTGTACTGACAGCTCAGAGCCTGGAGTCTGCTTCAGATTCTTTGTCTCTCTCTCTACCCCTTCCCCACTCTCATTCTGTCTCTGTCTCTGTGTCTCTCTCGCCAAGAAAAATAAACATTAAAAAATAAAATTAAAAATTAAAAAGGGGGTATTGGAGGAAGCCTTATCCCACACAAAGAGAGAAATGACAGGGGTGGGGAAAAAAAGAAAAAAAAATTGACCAGGCAGAATATCAGAGAAACTATATGGCTTAACACACACACACACACACACACACACACACACACACAGAGAGAGGAAAATAAAGGAGATACAGAAGCGGTGTAAAAAGAATAGATTAAAAATGTATTCTTAGCAAACCAACAACCAAAATAACCAGACTAGAGAAGGGAATAAATAAGAGGAAGAAAAAAAAAAAATATATATATATATATACACACACTGTATAGAGTATATACATATGTATACTGTATAATATAATGTATTAATATATATATGTATTAAAAAGAAGGAAGAATATATATAATAAATTTATAAATATATACAATATACATAATAAATTGACTAAGAATCAAATCAGTAAATGAAAAACTGCTTTATATATAATATATATATATATATATATAATAAAAATTGACTAAGAATCAAATCATAAAATGCAAAACTGATAGACCAATATCTGATGGTGCCTTGGAACTGGTGGCTGCTCTGGTCTGGAGGAAGGTCTAATTTGGTTGGTGTCAATCTTCCTCTGTTAGCAGTTACCAAGCTCAGAGGGTTGTTGTCTCATGTAGGCGGGTTCTGCCTCCACTGTAGGCCCACTGTCCATCCCCTGAAGCCCCACCTTGTTGGTGATGGGGAGAAAAGGTGACACCCCAGTCTCTCCTCCCTGGACCAGGTGTCCCAAACCACTCTGTTCAGCCTATCCACACAGTGCCCTGCTGGCACAAGCAGGCCAGTTTGTTCCACTCCTCAGCCTCCTATGCCTCCAGGCAGTTAGCTGGGATTCAAACTCTGATGTCTTAAAGAATCCCACTCTGCATGGCCCAGTTCTGGGGTAGTGCCACTCCACCAGCCAGCCGACGGCCTCTGGCTGACAGGCACCTGCAGAGTCTTTTGTTCTTGGAGAGCTATTTGCCTTCTTCCCACAGCACTCAAGGAAGGGAATTGGTCTCTCCTACTTACTGTACCTCTGAGCTTGCTACCAAGCCAAGGGCTGGTTTTCCTCCTTCCCAGGTGCACAAACTGGGTGGCCAGCCCCAGTTTGCAGAAAGCCTCACAGTTAGAAATTGGTTCTTTCTCTGTTTTTTTTACTGTTCCCTGATCCATGGTTTTTTTCTTGTCCAAATGCAACCCTACATTTCCACAGCCTCTCTCTCTCTTCTTTCTGTCTCTCCACAAAAAAGGATCCCTCTCTTCCATTCCTATGCCACCCATTTTATCTCTCCCAGTTTGTAATCGTGCACCTATGTCCTTCCAAGTTGTCCCCGTGGAACCCTGGAGATGTTTTTGTCACTCTGTAGCCTCAATTCCTGGAATTCCAAGTCTTCTAAGCCTCAATACTGCTGTGTTTGAGGAATGAGGGAAATTCGGATCCCCCTACTTCTCCATCATGTTGACTCCTCCACCCTCTAAAATGAGTTTTTTTTTCATTATATTTATTTATTTTGAGAGACAGAACATGCACAACCATAAGTTGGGGAGGGGCAGAGAGAGAAAGAGACGGGGAGAGAGATAATCTCAAGCAAGTTCCACGGTGTCAGCACTGAGCCCCATGAGGGGCTTGATCCCACAAACCACACTGAGCCAAAATCAAGAGTTCAACCAACTGGGTCAAACAGGCACTCCAATAAAATGAATATTTTTTGAAAAAACTTAAAAATGTATTTTATAGTCAGAACTATTAATATAAAAATAATATGACATTTTTTATCACTTGACCATAAACAAGAAAGTTCACAACTTTATCAAGCAAGAAATATAATGACATAATGGACATAAACAACAGTTTTCCTTTTGCTAGTAAATCATGTACAGAAGTAAAATAAAATGTCATTTTGTGTTACACTTTAATTACTTCTGTTTTTATTAAAACCCAAACAAAACAGTGTTTCTATGGGTTAATGAAAGTGGCTAGAAAAAGTAAGGAAAGCATTAGTGATGGAAGTAATACTTGTTCTGGGAAACATCTGCTGTTCTATCAATTATCATTACATCTATATTTGATTCTCCACACAGAAAATTGTTTGCACCTGTCTTCAGCATTTTTTTCCAGCACACATTTATAGCATATCATTAACACTCTTTCTTCTGCTAAACAACATTTCACACTGTTGAATCAGTGTTGCTATTCATGTCAGAAGAAGGTTATCTAGCCATTTATCACTGTTCTGGCACCGTTTAGGTACCTGGACTTAATCTCTTCAGAAGGCATTAGAATGGACTGTTTGCATTGACTGTTGTCAACCAAGCTGTGTAATTAAATCAGGCAGAATAGTTTTAGTTGCATACCAAGATTACTTTCAAAGATACACTGGCAACATTGATTGCATTTGATTACCACATTATACCAAAGTTTAGAGCCTTTGGAAAATATGATCTTTATATGCTTGTTTTGACACCGCCAATTAAGCTTGAATAGTTCCACTTACCTCAAATTTCAATCTTATGCTCACTCACCAGTATCTTTTAAGAATTGAATAAGGACATATCTTTCACATTAGGTGAAAAAGGATGTGATCTCTCACTTCCAGGATATAATAATCCAAACTCTTTAGCAAACAATCTGGGCCTAATTGATCCAGTTTATCTGTCAGGGCCCAGCTTTCATGGGCAAGATGGCTCACTTAAGAGGGGACTCATTTAATTTTGTTGAAATATTTGGCTAGGCATTAATTTATCTGATGGTGTAGCATACTCCTCACTGTTCTGTGATAGTGAAAGCTATACCTATAAACTTTTTTTTTCAGCAGTCTACATTATTAGAGTACAAGATTCTAAATATGAAATATATTACTTTCTTTTAATGGAAGTCAAATAAAACTCTACTACATGAGGTTGTAGATGGTTATCATAGCATTTCTACTCTAAAGTTGATTTAAAAAATATACAGGGCCACCTGGGTGGCTCAGTGAGTTGAGTGCTGACTCTTGATTTTGGCTTAGGTCATGGTCCCTGGGTCACGGGATCAAACCCCACTTTGAGCTCTGCACTGAGCATGAAGCTTGCTTAAGACTCTCTCTCTCCCTCTGCCCATCTCCCCTACTTGCTCCCTCTCCCTCTAAAAAAATTGTTTTTTTAATTTAAAAAATTGTGGGCACCTGGGTGACTCAGTTAAGTGTCTGACTCTTCATTTTGGCTAAGGTCAAGATCTCAAGGTTCGTTGGTTTGAGCCACGCCTCAGGCTCTATGCTGACAGTGCAGAGTCTACATGAGATTCTCTCTCTCTCCCTGTCTCTCTGCCCCCCTCCCAGTTACACACTCCCTCAAAATAAATAAATAAGCTTTTTAAAAAATTAAAAAATTTTAAAAATTATACAGAAATTGAAGAATTAAAATTGTTCAACATTGTTTTAAATAATTGTGAGAGATTTGCATCAAAATCAAGCATTTGACTTCTTCTATTTTTAGTTTAACTCCCTAAAAGAAGAAGATAGTGCAAGGGTAGTAGGGAAAGGGGGCAGGAAGCGGGGGGATATGCACTTAGATTTAGTTACTACTTTTATAAAATCCAAATGACCAAACCTTTATATGTTTTAATTGGTTTGGAACCAGATTGGTTTGGAATTTGGGTTCAAGTCTTGATTTGTCTCTTGGATGTGTGATATTGGCCAAGTTATTTAACCTCTTTGTGCTGCAGTTTCCTCATCTGTTAAAACAGGGATAAAAATAGTGCCTCCTTCCCTGACTTTATGTATATGAAGTACCTGAAAAATGTTTGTTATGTGTTAGTTACCAGCTAATTATCAGTCTTAGTAAATCATAAAATTGAATTAATAAAAGTTAAATCTGGTTTAAAAAAGCACATTTCTCATTCTAAAGAGAAGATTGCTTATGTTTTTCCTATTAACCTCATTTGTTTAATTGTTAGATATTTTCTCAACCTCCCTTCTGCTTTCAGAATGAGATTGTCTACAAAGCAAAACTCCTATTTCAGCAAATATATCATACCTGCCACTCAGCATGTTCAAGTTGAATGAATGCAGCATTTGTTTCCTTTTTAAAATTTTTATTTATTTAAATTCAAGTTAGTTAACATATAGTATACTATTGGTTTCAGGAGTAGAACCCAGTGATTCATCACTTACATGTAACACCCAGTGTTCATCCCAGCAAGTTCCCTCCTAAACGCACATCACCCATTCAGCCCATCTCCCACACAACACCCTTCCACCAACCTTCAGTTTACTTTTTGTATTTGAGTCTCTTATGAAGTTTGACTCTCTCTCTGATTTTATCTTATTTTTCCTTCCCTTCCATGTTCATCTGCTGTGTTTCTCAAATTCCACATATGAGTGAAATCATACTATATCTGTCTTTCTCTGATTTATTTAGCTTAGTGCCATCCAAATTGTTGCAAATAGCAAGATTTCATTCTTTTTGATCTCCAAGTAGTATTCCATTATGTATAAATACCACATCTTCTTTATCCATTCATCAGTAATTGCACATTTGGGCCCTTTCCACAATTTGGCTATTGTGGATAGTGCTGCTATAAAAATTGGGGTGCATGTGCCCCTTTGAATCTGCAATTTTTTATCCTTTGAATAAATGCTTAGTTGTGCAATTGCTGGGTCATAGGGTAGCTTTATTTTTAATATTTTTTAATTTTTTTATTAACGTTTATTTTTGAGACAGAGAGAGACAGAGCATGAACAGGGGAGGGGCAGAGAGAGAGGGGGACACAAAATCAGAAGCAGACTCCAGGCTCTGAGCCATCAGCCTAGAGCCCGACGCAGGCCCCGAACTTACAGACCGCGAGATCGTGACCTGAGCTGAAGTCGGACGCTCAACCGACTGAGCCACCCAGGCACCCCACTATTTTTAATTTTTTGAAGACCCTCCATAGTGTTCTCCAGAGTGGCCGCACCAGTTTGCATTCCCACCAACAGCGCAAAAGGGTTCCCCTTTCTCCACATCCTTGCCAACATCTGTTTCCTGAATTAATTTTAGGCATTCTGACAGGTGTGAGGTAGTATTTTATTCTGGCTTTGACTTGTATTTCCCTGATGAGGAGTGGTGTTGAACATCTTTTCATGTGTGTGTTAGCCGTCTCAATGTCTTCTTTGCAAAAATATCTCTTCATGTATATTGTTCATTTCTTCACTGGATTATCTGTTTTTTTGGGTGTTGAGTTTGATAAGTTTTTTATAGATTTTGGATACTGTTTATCTGATATGTAATTTGCAAATATCTTCTCCAATTACATGAGTTGACTTTTAGTTTTGTCAGTTGTTTCCTTTACTGTGCAGAAGCTTTTTATTTTGATGTTGTCTCACTAGTTTTTGTTTTTGTTTCCTTTGCCTCAAGAGACTTATCTGGAAAGAAGTTGCATTGGTCAATGTCAAAGAGGCTACTGTCTGTGATCTCCTCTAGGATTTATATGGCTTCAAGTCTCACACTTAGGTATTTATTCCATTTTGAATTTATTTTTGTGTATGGTGTAAGAAAGTGGTCCCATTTCATTCTTTTGCATGTCAGTGTCCAGTTTTCCCAACATCATTTGTTGAAGAGATTTTTTTTCCATTGGATATTCTTTCCTGTTTTGTTGAATACTTATTGATCATATAGTGGGTGCCATTTCTTAATGACTAGAGAATAATAAGAGAAGATGAAAATTTGTGAGTAGAAACTATCAGATAATGAACAGGTTGAGCACAAGGGCTCTTTGGAGGTATTTAAGTAAAGATGTATAAGAAGTAGTGATAAATATGGGTCTAGATCTCAGGACTCTGTGTGTGTGTGTGTGTGTGTGTGCGCGTGTGTGTGTATTTGTCATCAGCAGAGGACAATTAAAGTCATGGGAGGGGATGTGACTAGCCTGGGACAGTGTTCAGACTGAAAAGTGAGCCAGGAAAGAAGCAGGTAGATTAAATGATCTAGTATTATATGTGATTGTCATTTCTCAATTCCTTCTTATTTGTAAAGGTGGGATGATTTCTGGGATTTGTAGTTTAGTCATGACTTTTTAAATCTTTTTTTTTTTTTAGTTTTTGTTTATTTTGAGAGAAAGAGAACCAGAGTAAAATCAGGGGAGGGGCAGAGAGAGAATCCCAAGCATGCCCCAAGCTGTCAGCACAGAGCTGGCTGTGGGGCTGGATCTTACAAACCTTGAAATATGAACTGAGCTGAAATCAAGAATGGGATGCTTCACCAACTGAGCCATCCAAGTGGCCCCATAACTATGACTTTTAAAACAGTCTTTGTCAAAGAGGTTGTTGCTTGTTTTCTCCTCTAGCATTTTGATGGTTTCCTGTCTTTTATTTAGGTCTTTCATCCATTTTGAGTTTATTTTTGTGTATGGTGTAAGAAAGTTGTCCAGATTCATTCTTCTGAATGTTGCTGTTCAGTTTTCCCAACACCATAAGTTGAAGAGACTTTTTTCCATTGTACATTCTCTTCTTCTTTGTTGAAGATTAGTTGGCCATATATTTGGTGGTCCATTTCCAGGTTATCTATTCGGTTCCATTATTCTGTAAGTCAGTTTAACCTAGGTTTCAGCATCTTCTTACTAGACATATCTCTGGAAATAAGAGAAACAAAAGCAAAAATGAACTATTTGGACCTCTTTAAGATAAAAATTTCTGCACAGTGAAGGAAACCACAAAACTAAAAGACAACCAATGGAATGGAAAAAGATATTTGCAAATGACATATCAAATAAAGGATTAGTATTCAAAATTTATAAAGAACTTCTCAAACTCAACACTCCCCCAAAAAACAAATAATCCAGTGAAGATTACTCAAATCTCATCACTGTTGATGTGGTTCTTTTGTGTTACAAAAAAAGTGCAACTATCAAAACTAAAAAATTATAGAGTAACATTGTCGTTCTGCTGATTTTAAATATGCAGTACATCACACTTACTTTACAAGCAAGTTAAATGGAGATAAAGTTGAAATCATAGAAGACGCAAATGACCTTTCAAAATCAACACAATGTCCTCTGAGACTTTTCGTGACTTAATACCATGCATCTGTGATCAATGAACTATGTGGTTTTGAATTGGACGTAGACATTAGAGCTACTACTTGAGCTAACCTTCGGCATGGTTCATAATTTTTAAAGTGTGTAGTTAATATTATGCATATTATTGTCCTTCCATTCTTACCAGTATGTGCCCATTTGCAAAACAAAATGCTAATAATCAGTAATAGTCCTATAAAAGATGTTAACTCTGTTTAGTCATTGACTGATCTTGCTCTAACCTTAAAATTTTGTGATTATTGACCTCTGTTGCATCTATTCTAAAACCCCCCCAAAATTATCTAGCTGTTTCAAATATCAACATTATCCTGATTTATTCACTGTTGTATGCATTATTATTCTTTGTTGCTGTTTCATGCCTTCATACTAGCAAAATATGAAATTTTGTGAAAAACAAAAATAAAAAAAAAAACCCTTCTGTAGCAGGAAACAAATTGCTTGTTTTTGAGAACTTTCCCATCAAGAATTTAGTAGAAGTAGGTAAACTTATATCATTTTGATGTTTTTGTTAGTGTTTCCAAATAATGTACTTTGAAATCAGAATCACTTCTTACTCGTTTTCATATAATTCTCCTGATGCTCTTCATCACACATTAGTGATCAGAAATGAGATGTAATTCCCCAGTCCCTGCCCTCAAGACCTGAGTAGGATCTTACTGTAAGTTGAAGGGAGTTCTGCCCTAACTCATGGATTGTGCAAGAATGAACTGCTGTTGGGTCTGACTGATTGTAGGTGGCTGTGGCATGGTGTATCAAAGCTTATTGAATGCAACTTACAATGCTTAATAAAAATCTTTGTTCTTTTAGTATAAAAAAAAGCAAAAGACATTTTTCCAAAAAAGACATCCATATAGCTAACAGACACATGAAATTATGCTCAATATCATTGATCATTAGTAAAATACAAGTCAAAGCCACAGAGAGATACCACCTCACACCTGTCAGAATGCCTAAAATTAACAACATCCTACAACCCAGCAATTGCACTACTAGGTATTTATCCAAGGGGTACAGGTATGCTGTTTCGAAGGGGCACATGCACTCCAATGTTTATAGCAGCACAATCAAGAATAGCCAAAGTATGGAAAGAGCCCAAATGTCCACCAATGGATGGATGGATAAGGGGGGCAAAACATAGGAGACCCTTAAATATGGAAACAAGCAGAGGGTTACAAGAGGGGTTGTGGAAAGAGGGATAGGCTAAATGGGTAAGGGGCATTGAGGAATCTACCCCTGAAATCATTGTTGCACTATATGCTAGATAACTTGGACGTAAATTTTTAAAAAATAAAATAAAATAAATAAATAAAAATAAATTAAATAAATAAAAACAACTCAGGAAACAACAGATGTTGGTGAGGATGTGGAGAAAGGGGAACCCTTTTGTGCTGTTGGTGGGAATGCAAACTGGTGCAGCCACTCTGGAGAACACTCTGGAGATTCCTCAAAAAATTAAAAATAGACCTACCTTATGACCCAGCAATACCACTGCTAAGAATTTACCTAAGGGATACAGGAGTACTGATGCATAGGGGCACTTGTACCCCAAGGTTTATAGCAGCACTCTGAACAATAGCCAAATTATGGAAAGAGCCAAAATGTCCATCAACTGATGAATGGATAAAAAAAAAATTGTGGTTTATATACACAATGGAGTACTACGTGGCAATGAGAAAGAATGAAATATGGCCCTTTGTAGCAACATGGATGGAACTGGAGAGTGTGATGCTAAGTGAAATAAACCATACAGAGAAAGACAGATACCATATGGTTTCACTCTTATGTGGATCCTGAGAAACTTAACAGAAACCCATGGGGAGGGGAAGGAAAAGAAAAAAGAAGTTAGAGTGGAAGAGAGCCAAAGCATAAGAGACTGTTAAAAAACTGAGAACAAACTGAGGGTTGATGGGGGGTGGGAGGGAGGGGAGGGTGGGTGATGGGTATTGAGGAGGGCACCTTTTGGGATGAGCACTGGGTGTTGTATGGAAACCAATTTGACAATAAGCTTCATATATTGAAAATAAATAAATAAATAAATAAATAAATAAATAAATAAAACACTTCATAGTCTGGCTTCTAGGGGAAAACAGTAATTTCAGTCGTATTTCAACGTGTTACCAGGTCCATTTATTCAATTTTCTTTCTTTCTTTTTCTCTTTTTCACTATTCTTTTTCTTGAATACAGAATGAGAAAAAATTCAGTTTTACTCTTAATTTTTGAAAATATTTTTCTTTTTTTCTACTATATTCTTTACTTTTGTGTAAATTTTTTCAAATTCTATCTTACTCCCATCATTTCATTTTAGACTACTTCAGTGTATTAATTTTTTCAAATTCTCAAATGATTTCCTTTTTTTCCACCTTTTTTCTCTAATCTATTGAACCACTTTCAACACCTAGACAAAAACACACCTAGGATCTAGCATCATTTATTCAATTATTTGTGTGTGTGTGTGCGTGTTTTTAATTTTTAAATTTTGATATTTTTTAAAATTTTAATTTATTTTTAATTTTAATTTTTCTACCTAATTAATTCCTTTTCTCCCTTCAAAATGACCAAATGAAGGAATTCACTCCCCAAAAAAAGAGCACAAAGAAACGACAGCCAGGGATTTAACCAACACAGATACAAGCAAGATGTCTGAACCAGAATTTTGAATCACAATAATAAGAATACTAGCTGGATTCGAAAATAGATTAGAATCCTTTTCTGTGGAGATAAAAGAAGCAAAAACTAGTCAGGATGAAATAAGAAATGTTATAACTGAGCTTCAATCATGGACGGATGCCACGGCCGCAAAGATGGATAAGGCAGAACAGAGAATTAGCAATATAGAGGACAAATTTATGGAGAATAATGAAGCAGAAAAAAAGAGGGAGATTAAGGCAAAAGAGCACGATTTAAGAATTAGAGAAATGAGTGACTCATTAGAAAGGAACAACATCAGAATTATAGACGTCCCAGATGAGGAACAATATCAGAATCATAGGGTTCACAGAAGAGGAAGAGAGAGATATAAGGATAGAAAGGTTATGTGAGCAAATCATAGCGTAAAACTTTCCTAACCTGGGGAATGACACAAACATCAAAATCCAGGAAGCACAGGGGACCCCCCCCCATTAAATTCAACAAAAACCAGCCATCAACAAGGCATATCATAGTCACAAAATACTCAGGCAAGGAGAGAATCATGAAAGCGGCAAGGGAAAAAAGTCCTTAACCTACAAAGGAAGACAGATCAGGTTTGCAGCAGACCTATCCACAAAAACTTAGCAAGCCAGGAAGTAGTGGCAGAATATATTCAATGTGCTAAATCAGAAAACTAAGCAGCCAAGAATTCTTTATCCAGCAAGGCTGCCACTCAAAAAAGGAGAGAGAAAAAGTTTCCCAGACAAACAAAAATTAAAGGAGTTTGTGACCACTAATCCAGCCCTGCAAGAAATTTTAAGGGGGACTTGCTGAGGGGAGAAAAGATGAAAATATAAATACATACATACATACCAAAAGCAAAAAATATTAGAAAGGACCAGAGAACACCACCAGAAACTCCAACTCTACAAGCATCATAATGGCAATATTCATATCTTTCAGTACTCACTCTAAACGTCAATGGATTCAATGCTCCAATCAAAAGACATAAGGTAACAGAATGGATAAGAAAACAAGATCCATCTATATGCTCTTTACAAGAGACCCACTTTAGACCTAAAGACACCTTCAGATTGAAAATAAGGGGATGGAGAACAATCTATCATGCTAATGGTCCACAAAAGAAAGCCAGAAAAGCCATACTTCTATCAGACAATTGGGACTTTAAAATAAAGACTGTATCAAGAGATGCAGAAAGGCATTATACCATAATCAAGGGGTCTATCCACCAAGAAGACCTAACAATTGTAAACATTTGTGCGCTAAATGTGAAAGAACCCAAATATATAAATCAATTAATCAGAAACATAATGAAACTCATCAATATTAATACCATGATAGTAGGAGACTTCAACACCTCACTCACAGCAATGGACAGATCATCTAATCAAAAAATCAACAAGAAAACAATGGCTTTGAATGACCTACTGGACCAGATGGACTTAAATGATATATTCAGAACATTTCATCATAAAGCAGCAGAATATACATTCTTCTCCAATGCACATGGAATGTTCTCCAGAATAGACCATATACTGGGACACAAAACAGCCCTAAGCAAGTACAAAAATATTGAGATCATACCATGAATATTTTCAGACCACAATGCTATGAAACTTGAAATCAACCACAAGAAAAAATTTGGAAAGGTACCAAATACTTGGAGACTAAATAACATCCTCCTAAAAAATGAATGGGCTGACCAAGAAGTTAAAGAGGAACTTAAAAAGTTCATGGAAGCGGCGCCTGGGTGGCTCCGTTGGTTGAGTGTCCGACTTCGGCTCAGGTCATGATCTCTCGGTCTGTGGGTTCGAGCCTCACGTTGGGCTCTGTGCTGACAGCTCAGAGACTGGAGTCTGCTTCGGATTCTGTGTCTCCCTCTCTCTCTCTCTGCCCCTCCCCGCTCATGCTCTGTCTCTCTCTCTGTCAAAAATAAATAAGCATTAAAAAAAATAAATAAAAAAAGTTCATGGAAGCCCTTGAAAATGATAACACCACAACCCAAAACCTCTGGGACACAGCAAAGACAGTCATAAAAGGAAAGTATATAGCAATCCAGCCCTTCCTAAAGAAGGAAGAAATATCTCAGATACACAACCAAAGCTTACACCTTAAAGACCTGGAAAAAGAACAGCAAATAAAACCCCAAACCAGCAGAAGACAGAAAATAATAACGATTAGAGTGGAAACCAATGTTATAGAAACAAAACAAAACAAAACAAACAAACAAAAAGAAGCAAACAACCAGTAGAACAGACCAATGAAACCAGAAGCTGGTTCTTTGAAAGAATTAACAAAATTGATGAACCATTAGCCAGTTTGATCAAAAAGAAAAAGGAAAGGACCCGAATAAATAAAATCCAGAATGAAAGAAGAGAGATCACCAACACAGCAGAAATAAAAACAATAATAAGAGAATGTTGTGAGCAATTATATGCCAAAAAAATGGGCAATCTGGAAGAAATTGACAAATTCTTAGAAAATATACACTACCAAAACTGAAACAGGAAGAAATAGAACATTTGAACAGACCCATCACCAGTAAGGAAATCGAATTAATAATCAAAAATCTCCCAAAAAAAAAAAACACAAGAGTTCAGGGCCATATCACTTTCCAGGGGAATTCTACCAAACATTTAAGGAAGAGCTAACACCTATTCTCTTGAAGCTGTTCCAGAAAATAGAAATGGAAGGAAAACTTCCAAACTCTTTGTATGAAGCCAGCATTCCCTTGATTCCAAAACCAGACAGAGACCCCACTAAAAAGGAGAAATATAGACCAATTTCCCTGATGAACATGGATGCAAAAATCCTCAACAAGATATTAGCGAACTGGCTCCAACAATACATTAAAAAAATTATTCACCACGACCAAGAGGGATTTATACCTGGGATGCAATGCTGGTTTAATATCTGCAAAACAATCAATGTGATTCACAACAATAAAAAAAGGACAAGAACCATCTGATCCTCAAAATAGATGTAGAGAAAACATTTGACAAAATACAACATCCTTTCTTGATAAAAACCTTCAAGAAACTAGGGATAGAAGGAGCATACCTTGAGATCATAAAAGCCATATATGAATGACCCAACACTAATATCCTCATTGGGGGAAAACTGAGGGCTTTCCCCCTAAGGTCAGGAACAAGAGAGGGATGTCCACTCTCACCACTGTTATTCAACATAGTATTGGAAGTCTTAGCCTCTGCAATCAGAAAACACAAAGAAATAAAAGGCATCCAAATCGGCCAGGAGGAGGTCAAATTTTCACTCTTCACAGATAACATGATACTCTATATGGAAACCCTAAAGATTCCACCAAAAAACTGCTAGAACTGATCATGAATTCAGCAAAGTTGCAGGATATAAAACCAATGCACAGAAAACGGTTGCATTCTTATACACGAACAATGAAGCAACAGAAAGATAAATCAAGGAATCGATCCCATTTACAATTGCACCAAAAACCATAAAATACCTAGGAATAAATCTAACCAAGGAGGTGAAAAATCTATACACTGAAAACCAGAGAAGCTTATGAAAGAAATTGAAGAAGACACAC
This sequence comes from Acinonyx jubatus, assembly GCF_027475565.1. Taxonomy (NCBI): domain Eukaryota; kingdom Metazoa; phylum Chordata; class Mammalia; order Carnivora; family Felidae; genus Acinonyx; species Acinonyx jubatus. The sequence goes on from NC_069389.1 coordinate 68,950,764, forward strand.
ACACAAAAAAAAAAAAAAAATAGAAAAAGATTCCATGCTCCTGGAGAGGAAGAACAAATATTGTTAAAATGTCAACACTACCCAAAGCAACCTACATATTCAATGCAATCCTTATCAAAATAACACCAGCATTCTTCACAGAGTGAGGACAAATAATCCTAAAATTTGTATGGAACCAGAAAAGACCCCAAATAGCCAAGCAATCTTGGAAAAGAAAACCAAAGCAGGAGGCATCACAATCCCGGACTTCAAGCTGTACTACAAAGATGTAATCACCAAGACAATATGGTAGTGGCATAAATACAGACACTCAGATCAATGGAACAGAATAGAGAACCGATGAATGGACCCCCAAACGTATGGCCAACTAATCTTTGACAAAGCAGGAAAGAATATCCAATGGAATAAAGACAGTCTCTTCAGCAAGTGTTGCTGGGAAAACTGGATAGCGACATGCAAAATAATGAACCTGGACCACTTTCTTACCCCATACACAAAAATAAACTCAAAATGGATGAAAGACCTCAATGTAACACAGGAAGCCATCAAAATCCTCGAGCAGAAAGCAGGCAAAAACCTCTTCGATCTTGGCCGCAGCAACTTCTTACTCAAAATGTCTCTAGAGGCAAGGGAAACAAAAGCAAAAGTGAACTACTGGTGAACTACTGGGACCTCATCAAAATTAAAAGCTTCTGCACAGAGAAGGAAACAATGAGCAAAACTAAAAGGCAACTGACAGAATGGGAGAAGATATTTGCAAATGACACATCAGATAAAGGTTTAGTATCCAAAATCTATAAAGAACTTATCAAACTCAACACCCAAAAAACAAATAATCCAGTGAAGAAATGGGAAAAAGTCATGAATAGACACTTCTCCAAATAAGTCATCCAGATGGCCAACTGATACATGAAAAAATGCTCAGCTTCACTCATCATCAGGGACATACAAATCAAAACCACAGTGAGATACAACGTCACACCTGTGAGAATGGCTAACATTAACAACTCAGGCAACAACAGATGTTGGCGAGGATGCGGAGAAGGAGGATCTCTTGCATTGTTGGTGGGAATGCAAGCTGGTGCAGCCCCTCTGGAAAACAGTATGGAGGTTCCTCAAAAAACTAAAAATAGAACTACCCTATAACCTAGCAGTTTCACTACTAGGTATTTATCCAAGGGCTACAGGTGTGTTGTTTCAAAGGGACACTTGCACCCCCATGTTTATAGCAGCACTATCAACAATAGCTAAAGTATGGAAAGATGAACATAAGGGAAGGGAAACAAAAAATAATATAAAAAGAGGGAGGGGACAAAACATAAAAGACTCATAAATAATGAGAACAAACTGGGGGTTACAGGAGGTGTGGGAGGGGGGATGGGCTAAATGGGTAAGGGGCACCAAGGAATCTACTCCTGAAATTATTGTTGCACTTTATGCTAAGTAATTTGGATGTAAATTTAAAAAAAATAAATAAATAAAATTAAATTATAAAAATAATAATAATAAAGGGGACAGTCCAAAAGAAGATATAACAATTTTAATAATGTGCACCCATTATGGAAGCACCCAAATACATAAAACAATACCAAACATAAAGTAACTAATCAATATCAATACAATAATGGAATAATACTTTAACACTCCACTTACACCAAAGGACAGATTATCTAAACAAGAAAATCAACAGGGAACCAGTGGCTTTGAATGGCACACTGGACCAGATGGACTTACAAATATTCAGAACATTCCATCCTAAAATAGCAGAATACACATTCTTTTCAAGTGGGCATGGAACATCCTCCAGAATAGATCACATATTAGGCCACAAAACAAGCCTCAATAAATTCAAAAAGAATTCAAAATCATACCATGCATTTTTTTCTTACCACAGCACTCTGAAACTAGATGTCAACCACAGGAAAAAATCTGGAAAGACCACAAATACATGGGATTAAATAACATGCTACTAAACAATGAGTGGGTTGAGCAGCAAATCAAAGAAGAAATAAAAAATTACATGGAAACAAATGAAGATGAAAGCATGGTGTTCCAAAATCTTTGGGATGCAGCAAAAGCTGTCATAAGATGACTTTATAGGAATAGAGGTTTACCTCAAGAAACAAGAAAAATCTCAAGTAAACAACTTAACCTTACACCTAAAAGAGCTAGAAAAAGAACAAACAAAACCCAAAACCAGAAGAAAGAAGGTAATAAAAAGATTAGAGCAGAAATAAATTATATAGAAACTAAAAAAAAATTCAACACATTAATGAAACAAGGAGCTGGTTCTTTGAAAAGATCAACAAAATTAATAAACCTCTAGCCATGCTCATCAGAAAAAAAAGAGAGAGAGAGAGGACTCAAAATCACTAATGAAAGAGGAGAAATAGCAACCAACACCATAGAAGTACAAACACTTGTAAGGGAATATTATGAAAAATTATATGTCAACACACTGATCAAGTTAGAAGAAATGGAGAAATCTCTGAAACATATTATATGTTATACTACCAAAACTGACATGGAAAGAAACAGAAAATTTGAACAGACCAATAACCAGCAAAGTACTTTAATCAATAACCAAAAAATTCTCAATAAGCAAAAGTCCAGGACCAGAGACGGCTTCATGGGCAAATTCTACCAGACATTTAAAGAAGAGTTATTACCTAATCTTTTCACATTATTCCAAAAAATAGAAGAGGAAGGAATACCTCCAAAATAATTCTATGAGGCCAACATTATTCTGATATCAAAACCAGGTAAAGTCACCACACACACACACACACACACACACACAAAGAGAACTATAGGCCAATATCTTTGAGGAACATAGTTGCAGAAATCCTCAACAAAATATTAAGCAGCCAAATCCAATATATTAAAAAATCATTCACAATGATCAAGTGGGATTCATTCCCAGAATGCAAAAGTGTTCAATATTCACAAATCAATCCATGTGATACATCACATCAATAGGAGACGATAAAAATCATATGATCATTTCAATAGATGCAGAAAAAGCATTTGACAGTGTACTACATCCATTCATGAAAACACTCTCAACAAAGTACGTTCGAGGGAACATACCTCCACAGAACAAAGGCCACACATGAAAATCCCATACCACACATCATACTCAATGGGGGAAACCAAGAGCTTTTCCCCTAAGATCAGGAACAAGATGTGGACTCTCATAACGTTTATTCAACAGAATACTGGAAGTCCTAACCAGAGCAATCAGACAACAAAAAGAAAAAAAAGGCATCCAAATTGGTAAGGAAGAAATAAAACTTTTACTATTTGCACATGACATAATACTGTATACATAAAACCTGAAAAACTCCACCAAATAATTAGTATAAGTGATAAATGAATTCAGTAAAGTCAGAGGATACAAAATCAATGTACAGAAATCTGTTGTATTTC